>NW_024037062.1:7941402-9141402 GCF_015706575.1 Patiria miniata
GACGTATATGGGAAAGTTCAGTTCTGAAAATGTTTCGCTGCGTGACAACCCGTGGTCTGATTTTTATGTTTTTTTGGTATCAAAAGATGCGCAAGGCTCGAGTCTAAAAAGTCATAACAGCTCGGGTCGCGAAAAAAAAAAAAAAAAATTCAGGAAATCGCGGAAAAAGTTGAAGGGTGGGGGGGGGGGGGGGGGGGGACGGATTCCGCCCTAGCCCTTGTAGGGTTAAATTGATGGGTGTCACAAGCCAAACACCTTGGAGAGTTATTAGTATCTGTAATATTTTTTTGAATTATGCGTAATTATCACTGGGAGTCGAGTTACCGGTCTGCACCCTGAGGAGAGAACAGCCTTTTGCAAGGGCGCCCTCTTTGTCATTTACGCCGAAACTAAAACGTGCACGACTTCGCTCGTACCCCCCACCCTCCTGTTTGCAGGGCGGGGGTACGAGCGAATGCACGACCTAAACTAACGACTCTGTTTTCCCCTTCACACAGATGAAATTACCCTTAATAAAAAAAAATAGGAACAAAGCGCTCAAATTTAGATTAATAAGTCGTATTAATTTGGAAATGTTTACACAATTTGACTTCAACGTACCTCGTGCAATCTTTCCGGCGTCGTTGGTTTTAAATTTCTTGCGCACATGGTTAACAGCCTGGATAACAAGCTTCGGTGGTCGATTGGTAAACACGCCTACACTGTACTTCGCTCGTACCCCCCCCCCCCTCCCCCCCCCCCCCTCTCGCCCTGCAAACAGGACGCTGGGAAGGGCTGATCTTTTTTAGCTCTCCTTGGATAGATTTTTCGTGACCTGTGTGACGTAGAATGCAGCAAACAGCTGTTTATACGTAGGGATGCACCCCTGTATTACAATTCTCATAGACACCAGTGCTTAATGCCCATACTTCAAAATAATTTTTTTGAAATATGATAATCAATATGTCATCTTACATTTTCTTTTCATTTTTTTGGTGGGTTGACCAACGACTTTTCGAGAAATATTCTCACCCAAAGAAGACCGACCCCTATTTTTCCAAAAGCGGAAAAGTAGCCATCTTGAAAAACGATCCCTCCACAATATGGCAGAATAGCGCCACTTTCGAGCACAATTGCATACAAAATGCTCAGAATTGGAAGGCCCAAGTTCGGGCCAGAGGTTCATTGCATTATCTCATCCATTTCCCAATGTATGGCTCTCGGAACTCTCTCATAGGCCTATAGAATATTTTGAGGGTATAACTTTTATTTATGAGCTCGGCGGCTGGGTTTAGGCCTATTTACAGGTGTGCACCCATAGCGCGCTAGCTGCATGCGAAGGTCATGATGATCAGTTACCAAGAATGCCATCCCCACTTCCTTCACAAGATTCTGTAAAGCGGCATCAGCCCTTCCCGGCGCCCTGGAAGTTGCAGGGCGGGGGACGAGCGAATCAGGGAAATACTGTACTATAGCCGTGGGTTCGCGTCAATCCCACCAAGTACTAAAAGGTTCTGGGTTTTTTCGCAAGCCCTCAGATAGATGTATTATATCATTCCGTATAGACACGATTCACATTAAGCATCCCCTCGTTACAGCGCCCTCAATGTTCTCGAATATGGCCAATTAAAGGGTTCATGAAGTGAATCTTTCTTATATAGGAACATATTTTGTGCAACTTTCTACTCCTCTTAAAATGTATGAAAATATTTGACATCCCTCTTTGGTTAATTTTATTTATTGAAAAAAAAAGGTACTTCCTTAAACAATTAATATTTCCGGACAACTGAGGGCGCTGTTGCTGTGATGTCATTTCAGGACGACACTGATCAGTTCAGGGGTTTTCTATTCAAATTGTGAACCCAACAAATTGCTTATTAATAATATTTGTGAGAACAGTTGCGCATTGCGGGCTTACTGCATGCCATGTACTGGCACAACAACGAATTACCAACATTTAAGACAGCGAAATATCACAAATCTGGCAAGTTTTAGTGCTGAAATAGCTGTAACATTGAGGTCATTACCTTTGCTCACGAATATACAAATTCACATTAGCATAAAAAAAACCAAAGCACCAAATACCCTTGAAAATGGTAAAACAAAAATTGAAAATAGGGTTCCGGGACACAAAGGTGCATTTAGGATTGCATAAAAAAAAGGACATTAATAATAACGGAGTGATATTTAGCGCACGTATCTACCAACAATTAGGTACTCAAGGCGCTGCAAATTATGTCTATTAATAAAGACTGGTAAATGAAGTTTATGAGAAATATGAGACCGTACCCATAATGTAGCACCGTATAAGGGTTTACATGGCGCTGTGGCGCATACTGCAACCACTACCAGAAACACCGGGGCAAACTCCTTCTCTTAGCGATGAGTGTTACTGGGTTCTTTAACGTGCATTACACAACACACGGGACCTACGGCTTTACATCCCATCCAGAGGATGAAGCAATAATGGTAAAGTGCCTTGCTCAAGAGCACAAGCACCATGTTCCCACGGTCAGGATTCGAACCCATGTACCACGGCACACGAGTCGAACACCGTAGCCATTGGACCACAGCACCCCACTAATTAATGAGCCCTTTCAGAACACAAGAAGTAGGACTTAGGTTTAAAATAGATGACAATACACGAACTGTCTCTCCATATTAGATTGTACATGATTGATTATTGCATACTCCTCTTCAAACCTGCCCGGTCACTTAATAAAAAATGGATCGCAATTTACGTGCTGGTAATTTTACTATTTCAAGAGGGCAATGCCATCTCGAGAAAATTGACCTCCCGGACGAAAACTGCTTGGATACACCACTGCTTTCCGGTCACCATGATACGCCCGATCTGGGCCGGGTGCCTTCCCCCGGAATCGTGACACGCGACCTGCTTAAGTTTCACAGACGAAAGACTAATGGATGGACCGACGCGTGCGAGGATCGGAACACGGGCACTCGATGTTGAAAAAAAAACCCGTCGATTGACTTCGTGACAACCACTTTCGTTGCGAGTTGTTAGAGAGGGAGGCAACGCAAAAAGAAAACTAAGGTCAAACGATCGGCATGGCGCAGTATCCAGGCACTGACTGGCCGGGCACACCTTTAATTGATCGGAGCGAGAAAGTCAAACATTTTGCGATGTGACGTGTGACACGCGTGGGGCATAATAATTGGCAGCAATGCAGAAATGCAGGTACGGGCCAAAAACGTTCTCAGCGTTGATGTCACGGTTGGATGTTTTAGGCCTACTTCATTCTGCATTCTGGTTGTCATCATTCACAAGCGTTTTTAACTTACGGGATGCAATCAAAAAAGGACGTGAATCAAAGAACGGACTTAGATGGCGAATTTTTGACAAAGCCACTGGCAATCCAATTCGGGTTTGATTATAAACGGCAGCGACTTATTAATTAGATATGCGTGTTGGTAAAGTAGAAACTCGACGAAGTGAGATCAACGACCGTCTTTGAACTTGAAGACTTTTATCCCGGACGAACCGCTCGGTGTTTTTCTCCATTGTTTGGCCTTTGGGGTTTGGGAGAAAAGAGAAAGAGGAGTATATATAAGACGTGTGAGTAATCAAACGGGAGAGATACAATTTCTGGGGCTTGGAGTTGATAAAAGCAAATAGTTTCTGACTGGCGACATCTTTCGGAGTTTCCGAGGATCAGGATTGCACGAATTCACCAAGGCTGCAGTGGAGGACAGATGGGCACATACACACTGGCATCTAGCTTGGGAACTGAGCAAGGTTTGTTGTTTACTCTAACCAGACTTGTATGACTCGTGACTCGGACTCGAGTCCCATTTTCCGTGACTCGGACTCAGACTTGAATCACGATTACAAATGACTCGACCCTGCGGACTCGGACTTGAACTCGGACTCGACTTGAACTCGGACTCGAACTCGACGCAAGCGAAACAATCTGTGCCGAGCAAAAGAAAATACGCAGCGTGCGATGTGCGGCTAATGGCTTGTTTCTGATATGCATCTGGGGAATCAATGTATCTAAAAATGTCCAGGCGTCCATATTGCGGGCAAGCTGGATATAATGTTCGGTGCCAGATTATCCTTTCCAGATGCAGACACTGCATGCAGTGCCTTGCCATTGTTCCCGACCCCTCTCCCGGGCTGCCCCACACAACGTGGGGATTGTCAATTTTGGAGTGACAAAATCCCCACCCCTCGGGCAAAATTTGCCCTGACATATACCTGGGGCGCACTAGTGCTGCCTTTCCATGTAGTACGCGAATGGTAACGATGTTTTTGAGTGACCAAAATCCCCACCCTGGAGCATGAAAAACGTGACCAAATCCCGACATCGGACCTGGGGCAGCGCTAATAAGAGAAAGCTGCTAACCAATGAAAATATTTTCACTCTCTGAGGCTTTAGCAGTACCTAAAAATGTATTTCTAATATGTATTTTAGGTAACTTGTGACTCCGACTCGGACTCGAACTCGACATTCGTGACTCGTGACTCGGACTCGGACTCGGACTCGACCTGCATGACTCGTGACTCGGACTTGGACTCGACTCGCACTCGACCTGCATGACTCGGGACTCGGACTCGGACTCGACCTGCATGGCACGGGACTGGGACTCGGACTCGACCTGCATGACTGGAGACTCGGACTCGGGCTCGACCTGCATGACTGGGGACTTGGACTCGACCTGCATGACTCGTGACTCGGACTCGGACTCGACCTGCATGACTCGTGACTCGGACTCGGACTCGACAGGCATGACTCGTGACGCAGACTCGGACTCGACCTGCATGACTAGGGACTCAGACTCGGAAGAGATGAGGCTCGGATTCGGACTATAGGAATCGATGTTTGGGGACTTGAATACAAGTCTGACTAGTCTAACAGTTTTCCTTGCCAATTGGTGGAAACCTGAAATTGTGAAAACTTGTGTTGAAGGGAAGTCTTTCGACCACAGGGTGATTCCAAAAAAAAAAGGAAACCCAAATGTTATTAGGACCATTTATGTAATGAAGTTCTGCATGTAGCACTTTCAAAATCTAGGATATGAAAGCCCAATTCATAAGCTCTTTTTGGTACAACAATTCGTCACCGACACCACGAAGTAACACTCATGTACATACCGGTAAAAATTAGCAATCGGAGAAAACGGCATCTAAAGTTGAACATCTTTTAGAACAACAATTTGCGTCAAAACTACAGAGTATTTTCAGTTGAGTTTCTCGTTGTAGACACTTGATGTATTGATGTTATTAAATTCTCTGTTTTTGACCCGTTTGTGTATTTAAACAACAAGAAATAAGAGAAAAAAAATGAGTGGTAGTTCGTGAAACCAAAAAAGCTGCGAAACTGTAAAATTTCGTTTTCACGAAGTAGCACGCTTCAATGTATTACAACACTAGAAGAGTGTTACTTCGTGGGAACGGAAGTCAGCGCGCGCGCGCTCAAACAACAAGAGTGTTAGGCCGTGTCCGAAACGGGCTTCCAGAGCTACGGCTACGTCTATTGTCAGCGCGTCCCCGCGTATTTTCAATGGGCGCAGACCTAGACCTAGCTCTAGACAATTGATTCGGATGCAGCCTTACTTCGTGAAAACGTTTTTGCTCGCATTTGAGCAGAGTGCGTGCCATGCATTGCAAAGGTTAATGGAACTTGAGTGTTACATCGTGAAAACGAAAATTGTCACTTTTGCGCAAAAGTTGCCATGGATACTTAGCGTAATTATTAAAGTAAAGCTCTTGAAGCTTTGAAACTTCGTGCAATGGTAGGCCTTGATGAATAATGTTTAAAAAATCCAAAAAACTGGAAATCGAAAAAAATATGGTTTAACACGGTAGAGTGTTACTTCGTGGTGTCGGTGACGAATTATTCAAATCACTTATGTACTTTTTAAGTTACGGAATTTAAAAAAAACAAACATCGTTTTAAAGTTCTGTACCCGGATCACAAAAAGGTGTTCTTTCATCAAAAAGAAAACAAATCACATAAGGGATGTATATGAATTGTTTTCGTTTTGCTGAAAGAACACATACATTTTTTTGTGATCAGTGGACAAAACTTTACAACGGTGGTTGTGTTTAATATTCAGTAACTTGAAAACTACATGATTGATTTGAATAATTCTTGTACTAAAAGAAACTATGACTTGGGCTTTCATATCTTAGATTTTTAAAGTGCTACATGCAGAACTTCACTAAGAGAAACTGTCCCGACATTTGGTTTTCGGGTGTTTTTTACTCACCCTGTGCACACCGATTGCCTTTGACAAAGACATGCTAAAGGATCGAAATATCAGACGTCTAACTTTTTATTCGTACATTTCAGGTCAATCCAGTCATCAGTAAGCAGTTTGTACCTGTTTTACAGCGAGAGGTAGCCGACGCTACAAAGACAATTCAGCAACTAATTCAAACATCGGTTTTTGTTATAATTGATTCGACGATAAGACAATGTCGGAGGACGTGATTTATATGCGGGTCATCCAATCCCTCGTCGGACTGATCGGCATTTTGGGCAACTCTCTAGTCTGTGTGGTCATATGGCGCGTCCGCGCCATGCACACACTGACCAACGCCTTCATCTTCAATCAGGCCGTGGTGGACCTAGTGGCCTCACTTCTGCTCCTACTGGTCAGTAATATCGACCTTTCGGAGCGGGTACCGCCCGGGGTTGCAGGCCTACTCCTCTGCTATCTCTGGATCACCCGATTTTTCCTGTGGTCGTCTTTCGCCACTTCCACCACCAACCTAGTCGCGTTGACTGTGGAGCGGTACGTAGCCATCGTGTTTCCATTCAAGCACCAGGCGTACTTCGGACCCCGCTTAGCCGCAGTCTTAATCACAGCTTGCTGGAGCTATGGCTTCGCCTCCTCGGGTTTTAACCTGGTTTGGGTGACCTACTCCGAGCCCAACGGAACCTGTAAGCCGTACGCCCTTCCGGAGCCCCCGGTCATCAGTGCTTTCATGCTGCTCCAGATGAACTTTCTGCTGCCGGTGACGGTCATGTGCGTGGCGTATTGTCACATAGCTGTCACCCTGAAACGCAGCGCACGGCGCATCGCACCGGGCGCGCATACGTCGTCCGCATCGACGCAAGGCTCCACGACGGATGTCAACACGCTAGACGGATCCCTGGCTCGCGCAAGACGCAACACGTTCAAGACGCTCCTCATGGTATTTGTGGTTTACGTCATCTGCTGGGCTCCCAACACGGCCATCTTTAGCCTCTTCTTGCTGGGGGTCAATGTGGACCTCGGCGGAGTGCCGTACATCGTATCCCTGGCACTCGTAGTCTGCAACTCCTGCGCAAATCCGATCGTGTACAGTGTGAAGTATAGACAGTTCCGCAAGGGCGTGCGGAAGCTGTTTCGTGGGACGGACGGGAGACCGGATAACGATGCGGACATCTCGACAGTATCGGCGCGCGTCTCGCAAAGATACACGTCATCCAACCTAAGAAAATGAGTCCATGGAGATGTCTATCGAGTAATTGACTTCTTAATTTAATAATCTCACACAATGGAAATAGTGAACCCTTTTTTCACCTGCAAAACGTCTGCATTATAAAGAAGTAGAAAGTATAACTGCATGTAAAAAACTCATAACTCACCAATTGATTGTCCTTCTTTAAGGCATAAAAGGATCGTTTGCTTGTCATGCAGGCTATTTCGTTCCTTTCCAATAATAACAGCACTCAAAATCCAAAGAAGAGTGTTCAATACCTAACCTGTTGAAGTTTCAGCTCAGTGGATATTAGGGCCAACATTTTTCGAGAAAACAGTTAAAAACCATGCATAACCTTTTGATCACGAAACACGATTTTGTCAAATGAACTCTTTATTCCAAAATATACACTCATTTCGAGGGATCTCATTACATCTGGAGGCATGTAATGGTTTGTCCAGTTGAAGGGTCCATGTGATGAATCTTTCTTAAAAACACATTTTCTACAACTTTCTACTCCTCTTCAATGTATGAAAACTATGTGACATTCCTTTTTGGTTAATTTTATTGAAAAGTGCACTTCTTTAAACACTTTGAAATTGTCCATGTTTTTCTGGACAACTGAGGGCGCTGTTGCTGTGATGTCATTTCAGGAAGAAACATTCAGCTTAGGTTCAAATTGTGAACCCAAAATTTGCTCATTAACATTGAGAAAGGTTTGCTCATTGGCTAACTACTGACAGAACGACAAATCACTAAAGAAAAGAAAACTCACAACGTATTACAGAAAAATATCCGAAATTCTACCAACTTTTTTATGCTGAAATAGCTGTAAATTTGAGGCTTTTGCCCAAAATGACATCACGGTTTTGCTCATGGATATGGAAATTTGCATTAGTATTTAAACAACAAAGGCACCAAAATACCCTTGAAAATGGCAGAACGAAAATTAAGAATACGGTTCAATGGGACACAAAGGTGCATTTTCAAGGATTACATTAAAGCAATTACATTGCAAGGGCCTTTAAGTATTAGAGCATTGACTGTAGGAAGTGGACAGTGTTTAAGAATGGCAAGGTTTACGATGGATTTATTATTATGGAACGCTGAAGCTTCATTCGACAATTCGCTATCATTTGATTCGTCAGATTGATAATTCATTTCGGTAAATTCATCATTCCATTTGGCAATTTTAATATTTTTTGCTTCGAATTCCTCATTCTAAAAATACACGTATAGCCCAACCTAAATGTAGCCTAAATCATTTACCTAAATGAAGCTCTATACATGCTTAGCCCTAATTGTAGTCCCGATCAATAAGCATAGGCCTACTCTCTATTCTATCATACTCTTCCAAAGACTGAAACTATACGGAATAGACGATTTGGAGTGAAAATCACTTTAAGTTTAGGGAGTGTCTCATAAGTCGGGAACGTTCGCGGTCCAATGAAGCGTTCCGTGGGAACGCCAGGCATTCCAACGGGAACGTGCCGTGTTCCCAATGGAACGCGGGTGCGTTCTGCGGCTTGAAGGGAACGCACCGAGCTGCGGTCCAGCTAGAACGGGGAGGGAACACCGTGTTCCCGGCGGAACGCTGCACGGATGGGTATTCGCGCTCGGGTATACGTGAGTACGTCCGTGCAGCAGGACCCAGAGTCAGAGTTTATGTTCAAACGCAGATTTTGTCTGACAAAAAGTACATCGCCAATAGTAAGCTCCGCTTTTATCTTTTGCTATTTTTATTTCGTAAAAATATAGCATAGTACCATGACAAAACATACAAGCGCTCTAGTTCATTTTATCAGCGGGGCTGTTTTCGAGATGAAGGCTATTATTGTTTGGAAATGATTTTGTTTGTAATTCAAAATCCTTCACTTTTTCTACGCTGTTTTGTCGGGTGATTTTAGTAAACCTATTACGTACGAGTGTCAAAGACACTTTTTGTTCTTGCATGCATACTACAAACATGCGCCCTGTAGTAATTGTAAACGTGAATGCACAATCAACGTAGCGATGTAAAAGTTCATGGTGAAATTTCACCAGAGAACTTCACATGTGCCGTAACAATAGCCACTGCGTTTCGTAATCGATTATATTTAACAGAAATTCACTTAACATATTTCGAAATCCCCTCACCCCCTCTATCTATGATTTTTTTGGGAGATTTCCCTTAATCTAGTACGCATTATCAAAGTATTATTTTAAAAAATATATATATTGTTCTTGCACAAGCATACTTTGACGTGAATACACACTCACCATAGAGTAGCGATTACATGTGATGTGAGGTTCGGGGCTACCGACATTTCACCACAGAAACGATATTTACATCATTAGATTTACCAAGATTCCATCCGCATTAACGCTCACTCGTAGCTTGTGTTGAACTATTTACCCAAACCATCACAGAAATTTCACAACCACGTCCAAATATTATATATAAATCCTCAAAAACAGGCAAAACCTACCGTTCAGTGACGCACGGTTTGCCGGAGATCGTGACGCCATTTTTCCTGACGCAATATGGGCGAATATTCGAAACTGGACCATCGTATACGCGATATGCTGGGAACGCTCCGCTGGAACGCGCAAAAGAACGCGTGTTCCCGACCGTTCCGCTGGACCGTTCTCGCAAAGGGATTTTGCCGTTCCAACGGAACGGTCCCGTGTTCCCAATGGAACGCCGGAGCGTTCCAGTTTGGGAACACGCCGTTCCAATGAGAACGTTCCGAGCGTTCCAACTGATGAGACGCTCCCTTATATTGAAACTAAAGTGAACACGTAGTTGGCAAAACTATAATAATAATAATAAAGATTTATAAAGCGCACATATCCACCTATTTAGGCGCTCAAGGCGCTATAATAACAATTAATCCAATTTACTTAGAAAATAAACTATACACCAAGAGAAAGAAACTTAACGGGGACCGGTTTTTTTTATTGGAAAAGTGTATTTTCGTTACGCACTTTTTTTGCAAATTAAAAAGTTTTTTTCAAACTTTTCATTCCGCACAGTGAAATCGCACATTTTACGTTAAGACTGACGTTTTGGGTCGAAGAATACCCTGTAATTCTGACACCTTTATTAATAAGATGCACATTGTCTCTTTTTTCATCAGAGTCATTTTTACTTAGAAAAAAAACATCTTAAAAAAAAACCCTAAAAGGCCTCTCTAATTTTTGATTTGTATATATTTCAGGTCAAGCCAGTCAGTGAGCAGTTCGCAGCAGCTTAATTATTTCATGATAACGGTAATACCTTATATCGTCATCCATCACTTATCGTATATTGCGTAATTCAATTGGTGGAGCGAACGGCTCTCTAATGTAACCTCATTCATGGTAACTCACTTACATTTCGAGCGGAAATCGCTCTTGACATTTCCAAATGCCCGCAATTTGATTCCCAAGCTTTGTTTACCTAACTAATGCCGCCCCAGATCATTGTTTTCTCCTGAAGAATTGTAGTATTCTCCGAATTAAACGATTTGGTACCGAACGCGATGTAAGGACACTTTGTCCACTTTTCTTTTGTTGTTCAGAAAATGCTCTCGTAACATCTATAGGAGCATTAATCATTGTTCTGGTGTTTGCTATGCTTGATGCCTAACTGGATTATAGCACCGTAGTGCAATGAATCACCTAATTAATAAATTGAAGAGTGTTAAATCCACAGCGACACGCTTTGAACTTTGATTTATTGTTTTTTTTGGTGTAGAGATTCAGTTTTTAACACGTTCACTTTATGAGGCGAATGTTTTGGTAAACAAGTGCGAGTGCACAATAAGCTCTGGCCGCCTTGCATGGAAGTCTTGCATGAAACGATTGTGTGCCCACGCGAAAATCAGCGCTGAAAATTTCGCGCTGAAAATCAACCAAAATAACCCCCTAAGTTTCCACTTGTCACCATGCAGTACGTTCGCTAATCACATCTCGCCTTGACTACTGCAATTCTCTTTTATACGGCATAAGTCAAGGAGACAGAAACGGGTGACAAAAACTTCAGAACCGTGCAGCCGGACTCATTCTCTGTGTAAGCCGCTCTACTGAGGCCTCACCGCTCCTGCATCAATTACACTGGCTGCCGATTGAATCGCGTATTTTTTTCAAATTACTTCTATACGTTTACAAAACACAACACTGTCTGGCTCCTTCCTACCTGACCGATTTACTCTCTTTGTATCAATCAGGTAGGGCGGGGCTTATAAGCAGGTCTTCAACAGACACTTCCCGATTACATGTTCCTATTAACACTAAAACCACAGGTGTCAAAGCTTTCTCGATTGCTGGCCCCAGGGAGTGGAACAAGATCCCTCAACACATCCAACTTGCATCGTCAATCATCACCTTCAAGAAATCGCTCAAAACACATCTGTTTCTTTAAATCAATTCACCTTCATCTTTACCTCTCATTATCCCCTGGTTCCCTTGAGTTATTCTTAAATTAAGTTTTTTGTTTTGTTTTTGTTTTTGTCTTGTTTATTTGTAGATTTGTAGTTTTGTAGTTTTGTACAGCGCTTTGATCTTTGTTAAAAGCGCTTTATAAATGCTCCATTTATTATTATATTATTATTATAACAAAAATAGCGCGCTATATACCACGTGACTATAACATTACTGCACATTATCTTGCCTCCATTTTACAAAATATTCATAAATAACGTTACGAATTTTTCCGACAATTTTTGGTATTTCATTTCTTTTGTTTTCTTTGTTCTTTAAATGAAAATTTGGTATATTGGAAACTTAGGGGACTCTTTTTGGGTCAATTTCCCGGGGACAGACATTATGCAAAATAGACGCGCATGCGCATCGATCGAGACAAAGCCCGTTTTCCGATAACTTTCGTCAACACTGCGTTCACTGACGAAGGCATGGCATTTGATCAATCTTTGGTCAACTACTGTTGGTCAATTTTCTGGGACAGAGAGACCACCAAGTGACATGTTGAAGCTCCTGTCAGAGCTTAAAAGTATGTAAGACATTGCCTTTTTTCTATCCTCCGACATTGGTAAATTATTTGGCTGCATGGAAAATACAACATTTGCAAACATCAAAAAATAAAACTACCAAATCATTTTGAAATACCTTGCTGGACTGTTAGTGAATGGCAGTGTAAAGCATCCTGTAAAATCATGGCACCTGGTATACTGTCATTTTCAAGTTTCTTGAAGTTTCTGTCATTGTATCAATTTCCAACGCTGATCGGCCGATCAGCGTTGGAAAAACTGGCTTTTTTCATATACTGGCCCCAGTTGACCATCGCACTTGTTTGCAATCGATTACACACCTATGAACGGGTACAAGCCAGCTAGACTGGTTCCCTGACCTTACAATTCCCCAATATATGTAAACTGTTCTGTTTCTTCTTAAATGGAGTCAGGGAACCAGACTACAGGAAAATGATTGTTTTTCTTGGTTTTTATAGCATTTTCGAACCCAAAACCTCAAAAGAGTCAGTGTAACTATGTTTGCTACATATTTCCAACCCCCCAATTCCATCCATTTCTGAAAATTACAGCAAAAGCAAATGAAACGTTTTTATACAAAACATGCGAGGTATTGCCTCTTTCGTATTCTCCAGCATTGGTAGAGGCATCGTTGTCGTAACTTGAACCGGAGATTATGTTCGCTATAAAATGTTCCTTTGAGAGAAGAATGCTGTTATACAAAATAAGGGAGACGTTGCCTCCTTTGTATTCTCCTACACTGGTAGAGGCATTTTTAACGGGAAATTATGCTCGCTGTAAAATGTTCCTTTGGGAAAAGAACGTTTTTGTACAAAACATGCGAGACATTGCCTCTTTTGTATTCTCCAACATTGGTAGAGGCATTTGTGTGGTCGTAAAATTACGTTCGCTAAATGTTCCTTTATGAGATGATTGTCTTTATAAAAGTTTATACAAAATATGCGAGACATTTGACTATCCGTCAGTGCAGTAAAATAAAACCATGCACATTATGCGGACACGATCGCGGGGCTAATTTGGCCATTACTCCGGGCAAACATGGCTTTTTTGTGCGACTGACATACGCAAACATTTTTGTCGAGTGAGCGATTCTTTACCACATCCCGTAAAAGCAGTTTACACAGTGACAGGGTGCACTGCGTGCAAACCATTGGGCATGCATTTCGTCCCATTAAATGTAATTGAGCGCGCGAGCAAGTTTGTGCTAGGCAATGTACACCTAAAACTCGGTCAAAAAAAGCTTTGCATTAGGCAAAAAAAAAAAAATATTCGGTCTTTGGTCAGACCAAAGTTCCGGAATTGATGCGGCGATGCGGTTTTTTTTTTTTTTGGCCTTTTTTTTTTTTTAAGCTTGGATTGTACAGACAAGGTGGGTACTATTTTTCCTTTTGTTGTGTCCTCATAAACATTGGGGACCTCCATAATTTGCCTTGGTGCCCTCCATCATTTGCCTTGGTGCTATTTCCCCATTCCTTGGTACAAAAATTTGAGGAGGTGCGGCAATAGAGGGCGCTGCTGTAGCTACCGCGGACAATTTGAAGAAAAAAAAGGTTGACGCGCATGATTAAAATCGACGCGCGCGCTGACCAGAGACCGACTTATTTTTTTTTTTTTTGGCCTTACTGTAGTTTACTCAGGATTAACGATTGTTTAAATCCGTGTACGGAGCTCTAGAAGTGCCAGCCGGCTTGTCGAGAGCCTGACATGTCTTATCTTGGCCACATTTTTAGGAGCAAGATCATGTCGACACCCGGAGAAAATTCTTCAAGAGGATCTCATAACAAGTCGGATGACTGCTAATATCGAGTTGCACTTAAAAAAAAACCTACAGGCATTTGTTTTTAAAATTGCTATTAAACAAAGTTATGCAGTTGTTGAATGAGTCACCGAACGAAAATATCCGCCCACGTTTGTTAGAATATTTAGTTCAGTCTTTTTTGCGCGACGCGTTAAAATACGCGCAAATACGCTGTCTGATGTCTGTCTGTTGTCTTTGTGGCACGTTTTATTTTTTTAAAGTCAAAGCAGGGTGACCGTTTTAGCCGATTTTTGGCTAAGTTTGACAGATTTTTTGTTAATAAACGGGTTTGACAGAACATTTGACAGAATGGATTAATTAGGCAGATTTCTGGCAGAATTCTGCAAAAATGGTTATTTGACAGAAAAACATAGCAAATTAAAAAAAAATGGTACGTTTGTTTAGACCAAAAAAAAAAGTCTCCGGTTTCTGGTATGGAGCTTGCCCAAAAAGTGGTGCGGCGACGCGCCTTTTTTTTTTTTTACCCGTGATTTGTTTGCTTCAAATGTCGGCTGATGACTGCAAATGGTGCCCGACTAAACTTAGTGCAAATACATGGGAGTCCAGAGAGGCCACATAAACCTTATTCTCGACCATAACCCAATCTAAAAACACGTTAAAATTGAGCAGCAGCAGGATTCCAGTCAAACCAGTGAGTTTGGCGGTTTTGAGACATCATCTTTCATTGAAAAAAAAACTTTTTCATTTTGCCGACGCGCATGGCTACGGCGACGCGCGCGCATACCAGAAACCGGAGACTTTTTTTTGGGGGCCTTAAAAATGCTTCAACGTTTTCAAACAAACCCTTGCAATAATGGGACAGGTTGGCTGGTGTAGGTGCTGAGGTTCACTGGGAACCAGACTTCGTTGTGACGCAACCGCGTTTTGCCTGAAATTTACGCAATAATTTCATAAAATCTTTATGTGACTATACATTGTTTACAATAATTTGAACCTTAATTAAGGCAATACTACAACATCTCCAAGTGATTTTAAGCGTTTAAAGTGTATTTCGAGTAATTCTGGGGAATTTGGCAGATTCTTGATCAATCTGAAAGATTTTTAAAGTGCATTTAGCAGACAGAATTTGGCAATGACCTTATGGTCACCCTGGGCCTAAGGAGGGTGTGGAAGCGCCAAATGCAAGGGTACATGTAGAAGTATCCAGAGAGTGTATGTAGGTCGTACGATTTCACTGTCCCCTGAAGTCACAGTTATTGGCACGTGAATAAAATGATGTACATGTATAGGCCTACATGTATTTGTTTTGTTTTGCTTTTTTGGCGAATTTGTTTCTTTCAGACCTTGAATAGTTAATTTGAAAGTTAAGTTTCAAAGATTTCACCCGCCAACGTGAACATGTCTGTGTACATGTAGTTTCATTGAAAATAAAGTGTTACGTAACCTTTAGAAATCGCCCTTCGCAACCATATTATGGCTGTGCAAACGAATCTGAATGGACAAAAACGAAAGGTGCTGCTCAATCACTAAATTGATTGAACTGAAATGGAAATGAAATAAAATGCGTTTCATTTCATTTCCATTTCAGTTCAATCAATTTAGTGTGCAGAGCGATTCTCAAATTCAGACGAAAATGAATGACTTATTCTCAGAAGTGAATGAACAGTTTAGGAAATTGGCCGGGAAAACCTATATTATCTGCGCGTTACTGAAGATTCCAGTATGAAAACCAAACATCAATCTGAAACTGAATTAGCTGCGCTAAATTTGTCAGACAAACGGCGTGTGCTGCTTGACTGATGATGTGAATTGTTCCTTCTGAAAAAAGGTACAATCAGGAGAGCCAGTCGATTCCGACGTGCTTATTTTATAAATACGAACTGAAAATGTGAAATTGTCATGACGAAAATTTCCAAGCAACACCCTAAACTATTGACGGTTCGTGACTGCAAACTGTTGGCTCAACTTAATAGTACAGGCATTATGTGAAAAATTAAGGGGTAACCTCAAACAAATTGCAACAGAAACTATTTAAAAAGGTTATTACTCAGAAAAATCTCCTCTATGACATATTAAAAGTCTTAAGAAATCCGAGTGGTGGAAAGAAGTTTTCTAATGTGTTTCTTAACCACACCCAGTACCACTTTTTTTGCTACTTTATAATGGAATATTTAGTGATGCTGCAACAATATATTTAATACTAAACACAGAGAGTTGATCTTAATTTATTATTGAGATGCCCATTGACTTCAGAAAAGATCTGTAGATGATTTATATTCATTTATTTTGCTGTAATATATATACTGTCTGCAATATGATATACATGATATATATATATGAATCTATATATAACATATAGGTTCAGTCTATTTTGCTACCATTGGTTTCACGCACACGCACACTGCGTGGCGATCATCAGGCGAATTTACTCATTATTCTAGACCTTGGTAAGTTTCAATATCCCTATATTTCCCAAATTTGCGATATGCCGATAATAATTTGCATAAATGTCATTTATTAATTTGCATAGATTAAAGTTAAAATTATGGCTGTCTTGTGTGGACATGTCACAATAAAATTTTCCCTGATAATCCAAGTCCAGTCATGTACATAAATTAATTTCACACCATGGTGCATTGCTATAAGGGTCCTTAAAAAAGGAAAGAAATCCAAGTGGTGGAAATATGCCTAATTTGCATAAATTCAAAATGGCCACTAATTACATGATTTTTGATTTGGCCATAACTCTTGTCCGGCATTGCTTTTTGGAGTAGTTTGATAAACAATTTGTCCTTTGACATTGATTTCATCATCATTCCAGTCCGAGGTACTGAGATCCTATGTTTCCAATGGGGTATAATATTTTTTGTTAAGGTTTCTAGCTCTTGTCAAAGTTGGTATAAGTGTTGGAAAATGTGATATCCCTGTGTCGCAGAGCAAACCCTTGCGCCGCTCTACTCGGACCAAAAATCAAGGAATAACTCAAGAGAACAGAGGATTCAACACAGGAGTTACAAATCACAAAAATCAAATTATATATTACGGGAAAGAAATAAACCAACAAACTGCAAATCTCAATCCGAAAATACGTGGGCGAGGGTTTTATACCCCTCCCGCATGGGCGCAAGCCCAGAATTGGTATGCAACAAAGAAAAAAGGAATTACGATTTGCATAATTCACCTAGCAGCCACCTCCGAAGTTACATAACACTTTACGGCCGTAAAAAAATTAGTGATTGATGAATTAACTCAGAAAATAAAAGGAATAATTTTAACAGTCTTGTGACACCCTGTACATAAACACATTTCAGGGACAAAAAAAAATCCCTACTATAAATCCACTAGTACACTGCATAGGGATATCACATTTTGCAACGCGTATGCCAACTTTGAGATGAGCCAAAAACCGAACAAAAACTACCTTTCCCAATTTTTTGATACTTTGTAGCGAACATCTTGGGGTTTAATTTTCATCCAAGTTTGTCTCAATGTCGGGTAATCCACTAGGTCAAATTCAAGGTCAAATTAAAGGTCAAAATGTCATTATACTTAAAATAACCCCGATATGAAAAACAACAGTGGTAAATTTGGATTTCTCATGATGTAACCTTTCAAAAGAAATTAAGATTAACACATTTGGCTCACAGATTATAGAAATATGGTCATTTGAAAATGGCAGCAATGTCCATTTTGATCAAAATTGCCTGGGCGGTAGCGCGAAAACTGTTTGTCCGATGGTGCTAAAACTTAAAATTGCGGCTTTTCAGCCGAAATTACCCCATAAACTAAATATGATCCAATTTGAAGAGGTTGGGGTTTCAAATTTAAAAGTTTTGGGGGGTGATTCGACACTGAATGGCCCCAATGTCAAATGACAAAATGTTGTTTAAAGTACCCCGAAAAGCAACTTAGGACGAGAGTTATTACTAGATAGCATATTATGTCATATTTTTGGCCACTGCATGTTTCTTTGCTAAAGAAGGAATTTTTCTCATAATTATTTGGATAGACTTTACCTTCCTAAGCTGGAAATCCATAGGTAACATTTTTTTCTATCTACCATGTGGCGGTCATCTTGGAATTCAAAATGGCCGCCATTTCGGGCCTAATTTGTATCTAACTTCGGACCTGATTGTCATATGAAGTTCAGTTTGGTGGCAAACCCCATGTTTTTGATACCAAGGAACCCACGAAAATCATTGTTGATGGGGTATACTCCCAGTGGAGTACCCCATCAACAATGATTAACTTGGGTTCCTTGGTATCAAGAACATGCAGTTTGCCACCAAAATGGACTTCATACGACATTCAGGTGCCACCTTATTATTTAAATGAAATCAAAGATGGCCGCTATTTTTGAATATCCAATATGGCTGCCATCCATTTGGGATGCCTAAATGTGCTAATTGGATTCCTTGGTATCAAATTTATGGGTTTTGCCACCACCAATAGTGACTTCATACGACATTGAAGTCCAAATTTATTATGCAAATAGTTCAGAATGGCGGCAATTATGAAATATCAAAGATGGCTACCATCAACTGTAAGTACCCCGTCCACAGTGATTTACTTGAGTTCATTCAAATACATGGACTTCATAGGACATTCAGGTGCAATGTTATTATAAATAAGATCCAAGATGGCGGCTATTTTGAAAAAAAAATCCAAGATGGCTGCCATCCATCTGGGAAAGATCATCAGCAATGGGTCATTAAGATTACTTGGTATCAAATGTATGGGGTTTGCCACCGAAATTGACTTCGTACGCCATTCGAGTCCAAATTTATTATGCAAATAAGCCGAAAATGGCGGCCATATATTTGAAATATCCAAGATGGCTGCCATCCATTTGGAGTACACCATAAACAATAATGTACTCAGGTTCCTTGGTATCAAAAACATGGGGTTTGCCATCAAAATAAATTTCATGTGACAATCAAGTCCAAAGTTATGATACAAATTAGGCTCGAAATGGCTGCCATTTTGAAATCCAAGATGGCCGCCACACGGTAGCTGGGAAAAAAAGTCGCCAACGCATTTCCGGCTTAGGGAGGTAAACTCTTTCCAAATATGGCAAAAATTACTTCTTAAACAAAAAAAAAGCAAGAGTACATAACGGCCTATATACTATTATGGCCGCGCCAAATCATATGAAAATCATGTAATTAGCGGCCTTTTGAATTTATGCAAATTAGGCATATATCCACCACTTGGATTTTTAAACAACTTTTTTAGGGACCTTATAGCAATGCACTGTAGTGTGAAATTTGACTTGGATTATCAGGGAACACTCAATTGGTACATGTCCACACATGGCATCCATTAATTTAACTTTAATTAGGCAATTTGATATACGGCATTTATGCAAATTAAACGGCATTTGGAAAATTTCGGAAACATAGGGATCTTGGAATTTACCTAGGACTTAAATAATGAGTAAATCAATGTAAAAGGACTAAAACTGTTGTTTAAAGTACCTCTAAAATCCACCTAGTATGAGAAATATGACCAAATCAATGCGAAAGTCCTAACATATGCGGCCATTTTGGATTTATGCAAATTAGGCATATTTCCACCACCTCAATTTTTTAAGACTTTTAGTATGTTATTTTAGGGACCTTGTAGAAATGCACTGTGGTGAAAAAAATTCTGTTGCAATTTGTTTGAGGTCAAACCTTATATTGCCTGTACTATAACTGCTGCCTATAATATGGAGATCATGGAATGCCATCTGCCGTTGATGCAATTTTGCTTTAAAAAAATATCAATTTATAGGTCCACTCAGTAACAGGATACATCGGGAGAATCTTTTCTGGACGCGCATGGCAGAAATTAAATATCACTTGTGCCTCGCGGGGTAATTCATTTACGCAACGGCACAAAATTGAATCAATTTATTTGCCGAGTTCCGTGTATTTTGTTTTACAGCAAGACTGACGAGCCATGGATCATTGCATGGACACCATACCGCCATCTTTGTGGTCACGTGACAATCACAGGGGGCATTGTTTTATATTGGAAATATAGGTCCCATCGTGTCATTGTATTATACCGAGCAAAGTGGGCAGTATTTTCCATATTTAAAATGCATTCAAAACACACAAAATGTATTGGCATCACACATTATTATGGATTGCGCAGTTTCGATGTGATGTTTGTGTGTTAACTTTGATGACCCACCCCCATCAAACACCAGCACACTTCATTCATAAAGTCAGGGGAAAGTGTTAAATGCCCCATCAGTTGGCGTGAGAACTATACCCCCCTCCCCCAGTCTGGGATAAGGGAACGGGCCTGAAAACGGCACGCGCACACGTACTGTGCGTGTATACATGTACACACAGTTTTGCGACGAGCAAAATGTCCAAAAATGATCAATACGATAGGGCCACGTTTTGACGATTTACTTTTGAAGTTGAACTTATCCCACTGAAAATAATAAATTCATTCAAAAAGTAATTAACATAATGAACTATTCATACATTTGTGGTGTTAATTATAAAGGGATCATTTTGGACGGACAATTTCAATTTCACTCATTTTGCCTGACGGTCCGTCGGCAAATTTCACGATGGCACCCCCCCCCCCCCCATTCAAAATGGTCTAGCGACGGCACGCCCGCGAATGTGATATACACGCACTTCAAAACTATAACTCTCAGTTTTAAGGTGATTTTCATCCATAGATGACCACCCAAAATAGTAAAAGCAGGGCTAATTGCGATTATTAATAACCCCATAGTAAAAGACAGCCATCACAGCTAGCCCAGCTTGTATAAAACTTTAAAAGAGAGGGAAAACATCTCGATGGCGTGTGCAAGTTCATGTCAACAAATGCTATGAACAAATTCAGCTTGCAAAAACAACTCTCATGCAGGCATCGATCGGACGAAAGAACTTTTCTGGAAGTACAATTAAGTTCCTAAGGGAAATCAAAGGCATTATCGCGCTTTGGTTTTTCTTTTTTTTCTGACGTAAGTGCTTTCATTGTGAAAACTCCTTGACGTGATGTTTGATCAATATTTTTTTTTTGTTCGCAAAATTGTTCAGCTCGGGAATAACATCCGCAGAGTGTAAGATTGTGATTCTTGAGCTTTCAATACAAAAGTATGCATCCACTTTTCTTATGTTAGTGCTTTCTTTGTGAAAACTCCTTGACGTTGTATTTGACTAAAACAAACATGTTTTGTTTTCGCAAAAAAAAAAAAAAATCTGAAGGGTTTTACATCCGAAAGGGGTAAGATTGTGATTCTTGGGTTTTCAATACATAAGTCGACGTTGAAAAACGAGTAAAAAAGCGGGGGAAATAAGAAAAGAAAAGTAGTTGAAGTTTAAAGCGGAGGTTATTAAACTGACATCGTACCTCGACAAAATCAGCTAAAACTAAAAAGGGACTCTATACTGTTTTCTTGTTTATTTGTTTTTCTTTCATTTTTTTTTCGATAGGGATGCACCCCTGTATTAAAAGTCCCATAGACACCAGTGTCAGATATGCCCTTACTTCAAAATTCTTTTTAAAATACTCAGAACTCTCACAGGTATTTAAGCTGCACAGAAAAATGACGATCGATATGTCATCTTTCATTTTCTTTGCAATTTGTGGTGGATTAACCATTGACTTTTTGAGAAATTCTCACCCAAAAAAGACGACCCCGACTTTTTCCCAAAGCGGAAAAGTAGCCATCTTGAACAACGGTCCCTCCGCAGCGTGGGAAATAGCGCCACTTTCGAGTCCATTGCACGTACAGAGTACAAAAAAGCATTCAGAAAACAAATAATTGAAACAGTTTAATTTTTTCAATGAAATTAAATATTACATTAAAGCCTAATACATTGTCTCAATCCACTTATTTTTGGGGCCGTATCATAAGTCCGACGCCTCATAGGTCCGACGCCTCACAAGTCCAAAATTTCGGACTTATGAGGCGTCGGACTAGTCTATCATGTCTATGGAATAGACCCATGGCGAATGCCATAATTAGGCAAGACCCCGCCTCTTGACCTCCTAGATTTTGACCAATCAGCGGGCGCTTTCTATATCGGGTCTTCGGTCATTCACCTGTTGTGCGTCATTATGGAACAATGGATTAAAAAGCCCTGCGTCACGCGCTCTGTATATCATACGCGATAACGCGCCCGGCTGTTGTTGCATTACAAAACACTGCATTCGAATTGACCAATCAAACGTTTAGTCCTGATTTGGAAATGAAATGACGTCATGATTTAGTAAAGTTGACTCCGATTGGCTGAGGCGCGAGATCGCATAAATCTGCATGCTTTGCTATATCAGACGTTAGACAGGAGCCTGGGCTCCTACTAGCCTCGGACTTGCGAGGCGTACAATTTATTTATTCGGCCTCATAGGTCCGACAAGTCCGACGCCTCATTATAAGTCCGACGTCGGATTTACGAGGCGTCGGACCTATGCGGCGTCGGTCTTATGGGTCTTTATTTGGTTAGGGGATGCGATTTTGTCGGACTTATGAGGCGTCGGGCTTATGAGCGGACCCCTCATTTTTACCCCATTCCATTTGGGTCCCCAGATCCACAAATACAATCAATTAAGTGAAAGGAGTACATTTTTCTTAGGCTCTCACTAGTCTGAGTATCACCCGTTATCCACGGAGCCCAGTCTCCTGTATAACGTCTGATATATCTAAGCATGCAGATTTATGCGATCCCACGCCTCAGCCAATCGTAGTCGACTTTACTAAATCGTGACGTCATTTCATTCCCAATGATGCTTAAACAGGATGCTAAGAAAGTGAAGACGTTGTTAATTTTAATTTAGGGAAGGCTCGGGCAGTGACACCAATCTCCACAAATGAAACAACACTGCCCAATGCCATCTCTTTTTACAAAAGCCTCGGTTATTCATTAAACGAGGAATCTGATTGGTCCAAGATTTGCCATTTAACTTTTCATGCTGGAACTATACAGACTTCTAAACCAAACGACACAAATTTGAATGAAGAAAAATTCTTGCTTTCTTAATACGCAACATTTCTTGCTCAATTTATTTATTGAAATTGGTTTCTTTTCACTACAAAGATTAAAATATAGAAACTAATAAAAATGAGCTCTATCTAAACTTCAGGAGTAATGTAGTTAAAAAAAAAGTTTTGATGAATCAATAATGACTGAACACTGAAAGCTAGATTTGCCAATACTCGATGCATCACAGCAAATTAAGGAAAAATGTGAAAAACAACATGGACATTTCTGATAAGTCTGTATTCCATACAAATTATAGATATTTCAACTTTTTGGCATTTCAAAGACATACAAAGGTAGAGAAAAAAATGTGCTTCTGAAAAAATATTGTGACTGTTTATCAAAATATAATCTGAATGAAATTATAAAACAAAATCACTTTAAAACCGAACATTTGTACTATACATGTAGTGACTGTTATTACAAGACTTATATTTTCTGGGTTTTTGTCTTCAAGACCAACAACGTAAGAAACTGAGGTTTCCAATTAATTATAAATTAACGTGAACACCAAACACTTCCATTTTAATGAAAAGTTTCCTAGCTAAAAAAGTAACGGGAAAAATGTAGTATCCAGACGCCACTTCTTTGGTTGTGTACAAAGTCTATGGAGAGTCGAGTGCATTGTTGTCAAATAATTTTTTTAATAAAATTGTTAAGGTTTTTCAGTCACAGATTCATGTCTTTTCAACATTTGTTGCAATGACTGACCTCCATTGAGATATGATATACATGTATGATGAAAAAGTGGCGCCAGGATGCAGAATTTTTTTCCAAAGTAAATTTTGATATCAATCTGTTGCAGATGAACATTCTTGAGAGAAACGAAAATATGTAAAAGTGAATATGATACTGGAATATGTGGCAGTGAGTTGCATTTTAATACATGATTCTCAAAAACAAAAAATATTACAACTCGTTCTGAATCAGCTTAACCAATTCGCGCCGGATGACATACCTGCAAAGGTTTTGCGTTTATTCAAAATGGATGACGCATAAGCACGCAGGGAGCGAGGCCAGAAATATCTGTCAGCGACCTACACGCATCGAGCGAGGCTGGAAATATGAGTGTGCTGCCCGAGGGTGACGGCTTCAACCCGCCTGGCTTGAGGTCGAGTGAAAAGTAATCCCGCCCCTCGTTCCATTCTTGTCAAAATAATCCCGGCGCGAACTGGTTTAAAGCCGGAGTATGAACCTTTTATTGTTCATGTTCCTGACCGGCCGAGGGCGCTATTGCTTCAGATATTTGATAGAAAATATAGCACTCTGTTCACAAATTCATTAGTATTCACAAACTTGTTAACACTTATGTGTAAATGTTGTACAGTATATAATTTTCAATCTGAAAGATACATGTACTAAACCATTTCATGCATTTAACTGCACTGACTTTTCTGTTAATGCCAAAAGCAAAGTGCCCAAATCAGTCGGAAATACTGTCAAAACTGAATATAATTTGCTGAAAATAGACTATAAGAATAATCTATAATATGCTTGCTAATGCTGACATTTCTAGAATTTCAAAAAAATAGTTGAAAAAGGTAGAACAAGTGCAAGTGCACAATAAGCTCTGGCCAAAATGCGACGCCGATGGCACATATGGAACACCACACTTTTGGTCAATTTCGGGGACATTTCCTTCTTTTGGATACCTTCCAACCACGACACAAAATGGCGTCCACCTTGTTGAAGGAAGATGTTGTACAGCGCAAGTGCAAGTGCACAATAAGCTCTGGCCCTGTTGCCATGGTTGCAAGAAGTCTTGCGTGAAATCGATCAAAATGATAGTACATGAACCCTTAAGCTGGTAGAAAATAGGTAGTGGCAATTGATACTCCCTAGGAGGATAGAAAAAAGTGCACAAAAAGCTCTGGCCATGTTGCAAGAAGTCTTGCATGAAATCGATCAAAATCATCCCTGCCAGAGTATAAAAATGCAACGCCGAAAAATGCAACTCTGATGGCACATATGGAACACCATACTTTTGGTCAATTTTGGGGACAGACAGAACGACAGACCGACAGACCACCAAGTGACATGTAAAAGCTCCTGCCAGAGCTTAATAACATTGAAATATTTCTGTCCTTTATAAGAAAACTTGTTTTGCATTTATATTGAGTGGAGACATCAGCATGCACAATCTTAGTCCGAAAATTTGGGACTCTCAGTACTGTGTATGAGAGTCCCAAAACTTAAGGTATCCATATCGTGCAAAAGTTTGTGCTGCATAATAAAACCAGTGTGAATCAAATGTGCAAGCTTCTTACTCACTACAGTTTCTTCAATAATCCCCGAAACTTCTCTCTCGCAAAGTTGCTGTTGTGAGCATTGCATCACCAAAAATTCAGCTTTTAGTTCTAATTTTGCAGAGAGTTATCGATATATCCAAACGTGAGACATCACGTTGATGTGTACTGCAATGCATTGTGCAAAAAAACTCCCTAGCTAGAACATTTTCATCGTGTAGATAAAACAGCGCCCTCTTGTTGATCTGAGTGAATGCAAAATGTTTCATTTTTTAACAGAGGGCGCTATGTTCATTTGGCCATCAATTAAAAAACAAGTAAGCTGCAAGACTTTACCTACACCTACCCAGAATACATTGGGAATCACACACACATTTCCAGAGCATGGAGAATGACGTGGATGGTTTTTGAACTGCCAAAAACTTGCCTTAAAATTGGATTTAAGGTCTAAAATTTCGCAGGTGACATGCTTGCAACTTTATCATTTTGATGTATGTGTTGTGTGGGCATTAATTAGCTTAATGGTGAGTAAACAAACGTCAGTAGTAATTTTGCACGTTTTCATGCACTCACGGTCCCAGTCTGGCACAATCTTATACATTGCATGCTTGTTATAGCTGACATTTCTAGAATTTCAAAAAAAATAGTTGAAAATGAAGAATAAAATTTAAATATTTCTGTCCTATATAAAAGAAAACTCGTTTTGCATTTATACTGAGTAAAAGACACCAGCACACAAGAGTGCTGTCCTACTTGTAAGTCGTGGTCGGGGTGCGTTAAAGTTCGTCGGCGCGATCCCGGCCGCGTTGGATCCGTCCTCTCATATCATTCATAAACTCATGAACCTGCGGAATAAAAATCAGCCGTGCGTAAATTATACTAGAAATCCTCGGCACTGCTCCAGGATGTCACTGACTCTGCCTCAACATATTGACAGTGATTGCTAGAGGATTTTGCAGGATTGAGGCAGTGGTCACCCCTCCAACGACCACATTCAAGAAATAATGGGGGATTTTGCGGGATTGAGGCTGTGTGCTATTTTTACATTGAGGCAGTTGGAGGATTTGGCAGGATTGAGGTTACATCCTAGCAAAAAAATGCCTAAGGAATAAGGGTTAAAAAGGCCCCCCCCCCAAAAAGTCTCCGGTTTCTCATATGGAGTTTGCCCCAAAAGTGGTGCGGCGATGCAGGGTTTTTTTCCCCCTTAGTTTCATTTTCTTCAAATGTCGGCTGATATGTTGCAGATGACGCTTCGATCCCCTTAAAACTCTCAAAAATATCCTTCAGGCTGGAGCTTGAGGTGACCTCAGTAAGGCCATAAGGCTTGCGAATGCTGCACCCACTTACGATCTTGACCGACACGAACGTTCTTTGGACAATTTCAATAGTCAAGAGAAATGGTAACGTCAGACCATACAGCGACATCAACATCGTGCATGTGCTGCCAGGCTGGTCATTAGTCTGCTCCCTTACATATTGCGCTATTTAAAAGCGTTTACAGGTTCCAGATACACGACCATCGCTCCCTCAGTCTGGCTTCCAGACACACCATTACAAAACCACAACACCGTCTGCAAATGGTGCCCGACTAAATTTAGTGCAAAATATATAGGGGCCAGAGAGGGCACATAAAGCTTATACACGATCGCAACCCCATCTAAAAACACATTAAAATTGTGCAGCAGCAGGATTCCAGTCAAACCAGTGAGTTTGGCGGTTTTGAGATATCATCTTAGAAAAACTTTTGAATTTTGCCAACGGGCATAGCTACTGCGATGAGCGCGCAGACCAGAAACCGGAGACTTTGTTTTGTTTTGCCTAACTTACATTGTTGCCAAGTTCCCTGGCTTCGTCCCTGAGAGTCTTGTGCTTTAAGGAGTCCACGGAGTCTCCTTGTTTCTTGGCAATGCGATACTGCTTCTCAGCATGCAGAGACTGGACCTGCACATCCTCGTATTTAATGATCTTGGCCTCGAAATGTTTCAGCTCCGCCTGCAAAAGAAGAAATGATTTTAATAAGGCCCCCTTTACACCTCGCTACCTTTGTACCTCCTATGAGCAACCAAAAATGGCCAGGATGCTCAATTGTCGCCGAAAACCCTCTTTCTATGTAACTGCTCAAGCGATCCTTGTGCTTCCCTTGAACCACCAAAACTGCAGTTTTTGGGCATTTTCATGTCGAGCTACGAGCGACCTGTGCGTCCACTGAGCCACTTACCTGCCTCCCCTGTGCTACCAACGGCAACCAACGCAATTATAGGCGACCCCCGAGCAATGTTTGGGCAACCATGGAGCCTCCTCCAACGGTGCGACCTGGCCAGTTTTATGGTCGCACAAGGGAGGCCCAAAGGTCGCAGCCCTGTGTAAAGGGGGTCTAAGGGAATAAATACGTGCTTGGCCGGTTTTAAACAGGAATCTTTTAAACCGGCAAGGGGCCTGGATGCGGACAATGGCCCAAGCCGAAGGCATGGGGCATTATCTTCGTCCAGACCCCTAGCTGGTTATAAACATACTTGATAAATATCGGCGAAGTGCATATTTAATCTAATACATATCTTTCGGTCAAAAAAGTATAAAAAAAGTAAAAACAAATTACAAATTTCCAACCGTTTTCAACAATTTTACTTCAGGTTTTGTGAAACACCCCTTTGGGTGTATATACAGGGTGAACCGAACAAATTGCAACCCTAAAACATTTGCCTTTAAAAAAAAAAGAGGATCAGTGGGTTTTTATGTTTTGGGTATCAGAAAGAGCTTCCTTCATATACTGAAACACACAGGAAAATAGCACGTCGGGTTGCTGACAAAATGCCAATTAAAGGGACACTGGGTCCTGGAACAGCCCAATTGGGCTACAAAACGCGCTTTGAACGAGATGATGTTAATCGGAAGTAACATTTAAAAGTAGGATTTAAACATCCACACAACTATCCTTTCAAAACTGGGCGTTTTTGTGTTATTCCTGTATTATGCGTGCAAGAACGAATTTCGGGGTCCACTTTTGCGACCCCATAAAATTCAAGCTGTTTGGATGCTAGTTGTGATTTCATTCGTAAAGTGTTCGCCTTTTGCGGACGTTGAAGAAACCACAGTTCACCGCTGCCCCCGAGACACACAGTGTGTAAATCACACACTGAGAACGACACGAAAAACGTATTCGTACTCCGTCATGTCCGATGTAAACAAGCGGGTTTTTTTCGTCTTTACTCGGGAACGGTAAGACATTAGGCTGGTTTCCTTTCAACCAGATGTTTGAAATAGGCCAAGTAAACAATCAAAAACATACAATTTCGGGGATTTCAGGACCTAGTGACCCTATAATTGTTTAAGTAAAAGTAGTCATTTTTCATCCTGTACACAAGTACTTTAAACAGTGAAACATTTTACCGTAAGTCTACTGTGCAATAATCCTTCATTTGTGCAATTTCTTTAGAATTGTGACACATTAATGATGCTGAAAGGGTTTAAAATAGGACAAAAATGGATCAGTTACCTGTTCAAGTGAAAACAAAAGATATTTCCATCAAATTCATTTAGTGTACTCTTGTCATATTATATGCCATGTTGTTTGTAAGGACTAGGACATGCACAAATACATGTAGGTATACAGTGAAAATAACTTATATGTGGTATTTTTTTTGTACAGGATGAAAAATGACTACTTTTACATAATTGGCATTTTCTCAGCAACCCAAAGTGCTATTTTCATGATTTTTTTTTCTTCAGTATATGAAAGAAAAAGCTCTCAGCTTTATTCTGATACCCAAAACATAAAAATCCACCAATCCCTTATTTTTTAAAAGGCAAACGTTTTAGGGTTGCAATTTTTTGGGGTCACCCCGTATACACAGTTCGAGGGGTGTGCAAAATCATATTAAAATTGGAGGATTCAGGTTTTTTAGGGATAGCAAAATTTTTTTTTAGAGGCAAATGTTTTAGGCTGTTTTTTTGGGGGGTAATCTAGTCTAGAGGCTAGACGTTGTTATTGTTTGTACGCGATAGCCCGCCCCGCACCACCGCGATAAGCGGTCGCCGCGCGAGGGCGCTATCATGACCAACCGATATCGCCCACCAACTCGTCAGAACAACGTCTAAAATACTTGCTATTATATGCAGTGCGCAGTTTTAAAAAATTCATAGTAGTTCTGGCGAAGCAAACTCTCAAATTTCTTCCAGTAGGTTAAAAGCTGCAGCAAGACTTTTGTGCAATTTCACTGGTCAGCTCTTTTGTTGTGCGTAGTATGTGTGGGACTGAAAATTAACTGTAATTGCCTGCAGAAGTCGCACATGCGCACTAATTTCCCCCATTTTTCAGGGGAGATTTTAGCAAGTGTTCTAGACGTTGTTCTGATGGGTTCGTGGGCGATATCGGTTGGTCGTGATAGCGCCCTCGCGCGGCGGCCGGTTATCGCGGCGGCGCGGCGGTTATCGCGTACAAACAATAACAACGTCTAGCCTATAGACTAGGGGTCATCCTGTATGGAATGAGCCTCGCGCGCGTTGCGCTAAAATTCTCCTTGCAATATAGAAATTGGCACGCGCGCGCTGTCTGGGGAAGTCTGGGGAAAAGAAAACTCACGCGTATAGATTCCAGCTCCTCGGCTGTGAAATTGGCAAACATGGCTTCCCTCCACAGGTTAATGACCCTCGGTTCCGTGAACTCTCCTTTGTGCTCGTCAGGGAGCATCTTGTTGGACAGGCGCTGGAAGTCGTTGGTCAGCTCGCGATGTTGGATCTTCAGGTCGAGCTCCAGGACCGAGCGTTCGTCTGGGTCAATGCGTTTCTTGTCTGCATGTGTCTCGACGCGATTCGCATCTCTGGTTCCTTGCAGAGGCCATCACAAGAGGGTGAAATATTTTCATATGGACTGGCAATGTGGTCACTAAATGCCATTTATAGCACACCTCTTGCTTGTTCTTTATCCTGGTTGGCTGAAACGCGGTCACATGTGATTCACTAATATAGGCTACTGTCTGAAACTTGCATCAGTGTGAACTAGACGTGCATTGAATTGAGACATCGCGCTTGGTAATTTTCAGAGTAGAGTGCCTGATTTGGCACTATGCAGTACCGAAGTGAATACGTCACGCGCACAAAACGCGCGTAAAAGACACTAGCGCGTGATTCAGCCCGAGAACCAACATGTGCGATTGGAGATTCAGCCTGAGTGTTGGTGATTCAGACCGGGAACCAACACGCGCGCGTACTCCATTCGTTTACACTACACTTTCTGGTTCTAAATGACGTCACACTTCGGTACTCCATACTCAAACTTTGTTTACTGATAACAGCGCCCTCCGACAAACCTTAAACTCAAAACTTTAATCTAGGGAAAGGGAAAGCGTTCCTTTAATTGTTGAATTGTTGTTGAATTGAAAACAGTTTAATAATAAAACCCTTTTCTTTTCTAATCTTTTCTTATTTTATATTTTGGACAGAGTCGAGTTATAAAACACGTTTGGACTGGCACAATCCGGTCACTAGTGCACGTCTATTCCCCTCGGACCTCTGAGTGACCAGAAGAGGGTCTTTCATGTATTTCCCTCGTCTTGTCACTCACAGTCCCTCAGGGCATATGGACGTGCACTAGTGATCTCATTGCCAGTCAATATGTGTAAACTATCCACCCTCAAACCTAATATGCAACTTTTCATTTCAACTTTCGTTATGTAAAGGCCTTAACTGAAGTGTTCAATAAGTGTACTCACGGTCGCCATAGAGCTGGCCGGAAAGCTGCTCAAACTGCTCTTTTTTTTCCTGGTGGTGGGTCAACTCTTCTTTCAGCTGTTCCAATTCCAGCTTGTTAAAATTAGGTGCTGTCACAAAAACCAAAAAATAAATACATTAACCCTAACGTACCTGAATCCATCAAAATCCACATCCCTGTTTTGGAGGATTTTGGCAAATTCAGGATACCTCCATACTGAAAAGTTGGGAGATTTTGATGGATTCAGGACAGTAAACCTAGCAGTACTGCAGGATTTTGGTGGATTCAGGATACTTCCACATTGAAACAGTTAGGGGATTTTGATGGATTCAGGACGGTAAGCCTAGCAGTACTGCAGGATTTTGATGGATTCAGGATACCTCCATATTGAGCAGTTAGACTTTGATGGATGCAGAAAGCCTAGCAGTACTGCAGGATTTTGGTGGATTCAGGATACCTCCATACTGAAAAAGTTGGGGGATTTTGATGGATTCAGGACAGTAAGCCTAGCAGTACTGCAGGATTTTGGTGGATTCAGGATACATGTACCTCCATATTGAAAAGGTAGGGGATTTTGATGGAATCAGGACAGTAAGCCTAGCAGTACTGCAGGATTTTGGTGGATTCAGGATACCTCCATAATGAGCAGTCGGGGGACTTTGATGGATTCAGAAAGCCTAGCGGTACTGCAGGATTTTGGTGGATTCAGGATACCTCCATATTGAGCAGTTGGGGACTTTGATGGATTCAGGATGTTTGCAAATGTTGTATACTTACACTGTTGTGCCTTTATCCAAAGCTTGTTCAGTTTATGGTCTTGGAATTCTTCTCCGGTCATGTCCCTTTTCTGGTTGGCTTCTTTCATCCGTAGCTGCTCCTTGCCGTCATAGGGAATAATTCCAAATTTCCGCATGATATCTGAAGGAAAGGACACATAACAAAATAACCCTAACCTTCCCAAATCCTCCATTTTGTAGGACTGAGGCTGATTTTGGAGGATGCACCGTGCCTAGGTCTTAGGCCGGACCTTAATTTGTGTTGTTTATGCTAAGCCGTGCATAAATTTAGGCCTAGATTATATTTGAAATCCTCTGCACTGCTCCAACATAGTGAAAGAGATCGCTGGAGGATTTGGCAGGATTGAGGCAGTCGTCACCCCTCCAAGGAACATATATTCAAGGAATAGCGGATTATTTTGGAGGCTGTATGCAATTTTGTTAAGGAGGCAGTTGGCATGGTTGGAGGAATTTGCAGGATGAGGTTGCATCTTAGCAATTATACAATGTACCTAGGGGAGGTAGGGATAACCCTCACCTCCCCCAACCCATCAAAACCCAACGGCATGTTTTGATGGAATCTGTCAGGATGGGTACAGTACCCTTAAACTGACAGTTAAATTGACAGTTTTTACATTGGGTTGGCACACCTCCAGAATCAAAGTCAGAAATACGCGTGTGCAGTTTCCCATACAATGTACATGTATGGTGTTGGAATTTGCCAGGATGGGTATGGTTCCTAGTAAATCATGCTATGGATTTAGGGTTAAAGAATCGAATACATTGTGGAATTTAATATAACATGGCATTTGCGGGTGAGTAAATTGTTTTAGCGAAAAATATAATAATGCAAGAAAAACAGAAAAAAATTAACCCATTTACCGTCTTGCAACCAAGAATAAAGGAACTATTGAAAGTGGTAAAAAAACTTTCCTTTTCTTGTTTTACATATTTTTTTCTCTTTTCGTATAAATTTTGAAAGTGATTAGTTTCAATTCCATTTCAACGTGTAACATTTCCATTGGCTTCAGCTGTTAAGCCGTCAGATGTGTCTTATCTGCTTTCACTTTCCACAATATTTTGTAAATTGATGTACAATAAATTGCGATGCCAGGGTAACTGGTGGGCAGTTTGTTTGAGCTTGGTTCTATTTTGGAATGCAGACAACTGCAATGCCACGTCAGTGAAGCAAATGTAAATTTACACAGAAATTTACATTGTAAATTTACATTAGAAATACACACGTCCATTTGGCCAAAAAAAAAAATTTAAGGCCCTAATACACGGATGAAACTACTTGAAAAAAAGAGATAAGAATCATTTCAAAAAGTCTCAAAACATACCTACACATGTAAGGTTTAGGCTAAAGTGGCCTAATATGTGACAGTCAGATTTTAAGTTGTACGCTTTTCTTTTGAATCTTTTTCCTTCAAATAAACCACAAAGGAAAACTGAATCTTGAAGCGTATTTTAATAATTTTTTAAAAAAGTGGATTATATAAATCATATTGTCTGCCTAAGAATGGTTGTTAGGCCTAATAAAGATATTGTGTACTACAGTTGTTGAAACAAGTATTCTGTGTCATTTTCTTTGTTGCTCCAAACAGTCAAAACACACAATCAATTAGGGTTTTTTTGACGAAAAGGTTTTCGGGTCATTGTGTTTAAATGGTGACATTCTTTGAACGGACTGAGCAATTTCAGTAATTGTTTCATCTAAAAGAAGCTCATAAAATTGGCTTTCCAGTCAGTATTATTTTGGGTGCTACATACATGTATTTTTTTTAAATACGAAATAGATTATTTTGGGGTTTGGGTTCCCCCTTTTTTTGTACTCACCCTGTATAAAAAACAGTGTATTTCATATAAATGCAGTGCATTTTATTGCAACCACAAATTGGATTCTTACAGAGTTTCACACTACTGAATTGCTTTCCTGGCGTTCCAAAAAAAGATTGGTTTCATGAGTACTCGAGGACGACAGCTGCAGCCAATCAGACTTTGCCACAGCTGACTTGGCGACTGGTTTGGACTGATGGTTATTTTTGATACTAGTTTCGTTTTCGATCATCTACATATATTGTACGTGTATTTTTTTGGCTTTTTAAAGTCATGTACATGTAGGCTCGTGTAAATTGACGATTTAAACAAAAAATTAAATAAGGGAAAAACACAATACTGGCCAACAGAGATGGAAACACTCTTCACAACTGGAAAGCATCCACGAATAAAAAAACCTTTGTTGAACACTTAAATGGAACAACTGTTATAAGAATAACCACTGTACTGTATTGTTTTCTTCATTAAAATCTGTGATTTGAATTTGAGGTGTAATATTAAATCAGTTTATTGGTCATAAAGTAAACGTTATCCACCAATCCAGAGGACACAAAAGCCATAAACAATTGTACAGTATGCTGGCGTTTAGAACTTTAGGCCTGCTTTAATAGGTGCCATGCCATGCTACTTTGGCAAACTACCGGTATTAGTTGAACCATGGAGGAATAAGAGTTGGGCCCAGCAATAGCATGGCAGTTGCTCTAAACACCGAGCTTAATTAGCCGAACTGAATGCCTCTACTAAGCACCGTCGATATCAGCCTTTTAAAAAATCAATACATCGAAAATCCTTTATCGAGAATATTCCATATATCAATTATCCCATGTGAAAGTTAAAGACCAGTTGCCTGCCGAGAAGCACTTGGTACATGTACATGTATGTTCGTTGTGATTAGTTGTTTTCGTTGATTTATCCCCAATAACATCCAGAATTTGTCGGTAAAATGGACTGAAAACATGTTTTACTTGTTTTTTTTTCCGAACAATTTATCAAAAGAAAAGGGCGCTTGCCTTTCTGAAATGTTACGTCGACATTTACAAAGGCGGTTTCGGGTAATAAAATCGATAAAATGGAATCGAGTACCCGTAGTCAACGGTCGGGTTATGGGTACCCAGGTACCCGTCACGGCCTTAAACTTAATATAGTTCGGGTTGGTCGAGTTACCATAAACATGATATAATGCACAAATGGTGAGGCCTATACATGTGCGTGGTTTTCCCATGGCGGGTGAGAAACACGCCATGGGCTTGAGCTGCTCACATGTACATGTACATGTTTGTTTGTTGGTTGGTTGGTGGGTTGGTTGGTGGACACTTTACTCGGCCATATATTGTATTCATGCAACTCGAGTATTACAGCTTTGCATTCGATGACCGGTTTTGCAAACACTGATGCGCATGCGTCTTATTTGCATATTTTTGCATTTTAGATCACGCCCCATTTGTCTCCGTTTTCTGTACTCTTGAGGAACAGGATCAGCCGAGCTGCACAGACGGTGTCGTAAGCCGTCTTCACATTTTAGGCCAAGTAAAAAACAAAACACGTTTAGCGTCCCCGCCCGCTTCCTTTTTGGCAGCCACTTGGATATTTTGATATTTCTTTTTTTTTAATAAAGCAAAAATGTTTGTTTGTTGGTTGGTTGGTGGGTGGGTTGGTTGGTGGACACTTTACTCAGCCATACATGTATATTGTATTCATGCAACTCGAGTATTACAGCTTTGCATTCGAAGACCGGTTTTGCAAACACTGATGCTCATGCGTCTAATTTGTATATTTTTGCATATTAGATCAGCCACTGTGACCTTGACCCTTGACCTTTCGGCTCCAAATGCAAAAGGCTTCTTAGGATTACCAAGGACAATCCACAAACCAAATTTGAAGTTCATATGTTAAGTATTTCTCAAGTTATCGTGCTGACAAAATTTCTATTGTTTCAGCCACTGTGACCTTGACCCTTGACCTTTCGGCCCCAAATGCAAAAGGCTTCTTAGGATTACCAAGGACAATCCACAAACCAAATTTGAAGTTCATATGTTGAGTATTTCTCAAGTTATCGCACTGACAAAATTTGTCCGGACACACCCACCCAAGTTTACGTTACATACCAAGTGTGGACTTTCCATTGCTTTCGTGTAGTTAAGAAAAACCAGTGAAAAAAAATCATTTTTCTCAAACTGTGAAAACTCTTTCAAGCCAATTTTTTTTCTATGATTCCCTTTAGTGTTTCTCTTCATTCTGCTACGGATAAACCTAACCCAAAAATGCCTCTAAACCTGTTTTCCAGAAATGGGGAAACACTGTGTGGACTTGCCCAAGTCCGCACAGTGTCTCCTCTACCTGGTTTATGTGGACATCTTTTGTTCGGAAGTCCACACAGTGAATGTAATGCCTGTACACCCACCCACACACACACACACACACACACCCACCCACCCACCCACCCACCCACCCACGGAAGGACAAGGCGGAAACAGTATGCCCCTTCGGCTTCGCCGTGGGGCATAAAAATAAATTAGTAAAAAAGCCCCGCCTCCTATTTTGTTTTCAAAAGCCCGGATGCTAAACATGTTTTTTTTTTAACTTGGCTTTAAACTTGGCACTTGGCACTTGTTGTACCACTTGGCACTTGTTGTGTCTGTCGCCTGTAGGTCTCTGGAAAAAAAAGTCACCTGTGAGTTTTCGTCTCAAGAGGGTCTCTGTGTCTCCCTCGGGGTCACCACCGTCTTGTTGGTGTTTCTTGAGCTGCAGCACCTTGACGTCGTGCTGCTGCAGCGTTTGACTCAACTCTTCCAGCTTCTTAGGTGGCAAGTTCATCTAGAGAATGAAACATGTATGTAGGCTAAATAAAAACTGAATATTCAAATTTATAATCATCAACATCAACCAAATATTCCCACAGCAGTTTTTCAATTAAATTTTTGGAAAATATAAACCGTTTGTCAAACATGTCAAATGTCACACCTGTGTCGAAATCCATGGAAAGAATCGTAATATTGTAACCTGACGCTGCAATTTCTTCATATATCATCTCAATGAAGGTCATTCGTTGCAAAAATGATGATAAGACATGAATCTGGGACTGACAAATATTTCCAATTTTCTGGACTCTCCATATAGGCTTTATACGCGAGTGCGGAAGTGGCGTCAGGTTGCAACATTTTTTCCAAATCCATAAATAAGTTATGCCTACCCCCGGCCTCAAAGCCCTTTTTTGGGGGGATGGGGGTGGGGGGGGGGGCAAATGTGCTCTTTCTTGTGATTTGCCCTGGCTCATATAAGAATGTGTGCTCATTTTTAAGAATGCGCGCTAATTCGTAAGATTATTGTTCATGCTCATTCTTAAGAATGCGCGTTCATTCTTAAAGGGAAAATACAACATTTGCAAACATCAAAAAATAAAACTACCAAATCGTTTTGAAATACCTTGCTGGACTGTTAGTGAATGACAGTGTAAAGCATCCTGTAAAATCATGGCACCTGGTATACTGTCATTTTCAAGAAAAGTGGTATTTTTGTATCAATTTCCAACGCTGATCGGCCGATCAGCGTTGGAAAAAACTGGCTTTTTTTTCAAATACTTGCCCCAATTGACCATTGCACTTGTTTGCAATCGATTACAAACCTATGAACAGGTACGAGCCAGCTAGACTGGTTCCCTGACTTTACAATTCCCCAATGTATGTAAACTGCTCTGTTTCTTCTTATATGGAGTCAGGGAACCAGACTACAGGAAAATTATTGTTTTTCTTGGTTTTTATAGCATTTTCGAACCCAAAACCTCAAAAAAGTCAGTGTAACTATATTTGCTATATATTTCCAACCCCCCAATTCCATCCATTTCTGAAAATTACAGCAAAAGCAAATGATGTAGCCTACAAATGTATATTCCCTTTAAGATTATGTGCTCATTCTTAAGAATGAGCGTTCGTTCTTAAGAATGCATACATGTACATCATTCTTGCAAAAAAGTGCACATCACATCACAGACATGGTCATGAAGGAAGTCAATTGTCTTCAGGAAATTTAGCAAATAATTAGCAGCTCACAAATGCAATGCATACGGAGGAAGTCCAGTATTTGAGACGCAATTACATACATACATGTTTTTATGGGGCTATTTTGAATGATATTGATTGGGTATCCTTCTCTTTGGGACACTTCTATTTTTTACGAGTTCTGTTCAAAACTGATTTTGCAGATGACTGTCCAGTACCAAAGTGACTTTAGCAGGTTAAAACAGCCTTGTTTCTTCAGAAAAGAGAAATTTCACCTTCAATTCGGGAAACATCCTTGTCAAAAACACCCTGCCATTTTGAATTCAGGAAAAGCAGACTTGTGCATACAGTAGCTCTGGCAACACTGTTTCCTGGCCAATCACAGGGCACTTTGATTAGCCACCAATCAAGGTGACCAATCAAAGTGCTCTGTGATTGGTCTGTCTGATGCTTGACAGGAAACAGTGTAGCCAGAGCCCTGTACAAGTCTGCTTTTCCTGAATTCAAAATGGCAGCCTCAAACAAGGCGTTTGTGACAAGGATGTTTCCCGAATTGAAGGTGAAATTTCTCTTTTTTTCCCAAAGGTATGTAAACCTAACCATCACCATTTGTATTTTCACTTCCCACTGAAGCCTACAGCCTACAGAGGCGCATAAGGCAGTTTGAAGACCATTTTGGGGGTGAAATCCGACGATTTTGATTGGGGGTACGAGTGAAAATGGTAATAAAAAACTAGAACAGCAAAGCCGCCATGGCTCGCTGTCCAAGGCAGGAAGGGAGGCTGAAGGTAGGGTTGGGGATGGGCATGATGGAAGGGGATCAGGATTCTTGTTGATGTGCCTAGGTAAAGGGGTCAGTTTTTAAATGTCAACATAAAAAGTCAACAGATTACCTAATACATGTAATAAATACATGTGTATAGTTAGCCATCACTGTATTATGGGGGAGTTTTCCATTGTTAGGGTAATTAGGACCCAGTTGTGGATTTTTGCAGCCCCAACAGTGTCTTCTGCTCCCCATACTTGTATTACCATGGGAAAACTCTTGTGTAGTCGCCACAAATGCAGAACAAGAATGGGTATACATGTACATGTAGACACAGCACCATCACCACCTCCCCCAAACCTTACCCCATCCCAAAACCTTACCCCATCCCAAAACCTTACCCCATCCCCAACCCGCCCCCTCCCCCTCCCAACCCCCTACCCACACCCATTCCATCCTCCCCTAACCATCCCCACCCTATCACCTACACATCCCAACCCCACCCAAACTCCAATCCCTATCTCCTTCCCCCTCCCCTGACCCGTACCCTCCCCTACCCCAACCCCCTACACCCACCTACCCTATCTTCCCCTATCTGTCCTTACCCACCCTACACATCCCCACCCTAGCCCTTACTCGAATGCCAATATCCCGCCCACCCCATTCCCCCACCCATACATCCCCACCTGACCCCATGCAACCCCTACTCTGATCCTATACTGCCCCCTCCCCTTATCCAACCCCTACAACAACCCATCCCTACCCATCCCCAACCCAACCCCTACTCCGATCCTATATCCCGCCCCCTGCCCAACCCCCTCCTAACCCAACCCCTACATCCATGCCCATCCTCTCCCTACCTGTCTCCCCCTACCTGTCCCCACCCCACCCCTACAAATCCCCACCCACCCAAACCCAGTATTCCAACCCCTCTCCCATTTTGTCTCCCCACCCAACCCCACCTCAATCCACCCCGCCCCACCCATCCCAGCTCCCCTACTCGTCCTACTCACACAAACCCTACCGTAACTCCAACCCTATCCCCTAACCCACCCCACCCCACCCTCCCCTACCCCATCCCTACTCCAACCCCATAAACTAAAAGATCAAACCAGAAGCTCAAGCACATCCCCAAAATGCATAGTGTACATGTTATACCAGTATACATGTACATGTAACAATTAAAAACTTGAACATTTCCTTGAATTAAAGTTCCTCAATAAAATCATAAAATTTACTGCAATGATATGAACCTAACTGAAGTTATAGAGATGATACATGACAACTGCATTTAATTTTTTTCCCCAAGTTAACTAGAATCAAAAACTTCAACATTTTTATCTGAATGCGGACGGCTGGACGTTCCGACGGACGGACGCCCGGACGGACGGACGGAAATTGGCATTACATAGGCTCGCATCTGCTTCGCAGCTCGCCAAAAATAATACAGTAATAGGGCCATTGATTTCGGACTCTACTATCGCCGACCATGTCCAAATGTTAAAAAAGCGATCCGTAGAGTCCTAGTTACTCGGACTCTGACTTTCCTACCTTTTTTTGCAGTTCGCCATCCTGCTTTTTTAATATATTTTCTGTTTGTCATCGTCGTCTTTTACCCCTCATAAATCAAAGCCCTGCCCTCTTTCCACAAAATTAAACCTAGTGATATTTAAAAAGGTGTCATTGCCAACTGTTTTTGTTAAATGTCATGAATTGAATGTGTCAAGAAATATCAGAATGTCACTTGAGTGTCAATAGGCCTACTGTCATTGGTCATTTACTTAGTCAACCGTTTTGGTGAGTCTTTAACCCATAATAGGAACGGGGTCCTCAAGGTAAGGATTACCCGTGATTGGACCGTAGAGCTACGATTGGACTCAGAGACGAAAGAGAGGGGCCCGTAATATTTAAACTTCACAATCGCCATGGAATTAAAGGGAATGTACAACATTTGCTTTGGCTGCAATTTTCAGAAATAAATAGATTTGGAGGATTAATATGTTATAGCAAATATTGTTAAACTGACTTGTTTCACGTTTTGGGCTTGTTTATGCTGGGAAAACCAAGAAAACCAATCATTTTCTTGTAGTCTGGTTCCCCGACCCCACTTAAACGTAAAGACTTTGGGGAATTGTAAGGTCAAAGAATCACTCTAGCTGGTTTGTACCCCTTCACAGTTGTGAAATCTATTGCAAAGAAAATGCGGAATAACTAAATATGAAAAAATAGGAGCAATTTTTGAAAAAAAGCCAGTTTTTTTCCAACGCTGGTCGGCCGACCAGCGTTGGAAAAATACAGTTTTTCTTGAAAATGTCAGCACACCAGGAACCACGATTTTACAGGATGCTTTCGACTGTCATTCCCTAACAATCCAGTAAGGTATTTCGTGATAATTTGATCATTTCGTTTTTTGATGTTTGCAAATGTTGTATCTTCCCTTTAAGAAGGGGCGTAGCCATATGTACTTACCCGGTTGGCCTTCTCCCAAACTTGCTGCACGATTTTCGTCCGAAACCTGTCAACTTGGTTGTCTTTAATATTGACATTTTCTGTATACTTGCTCTGAGCCTGAGCGACGCTCCAGAGACTGGCACAGGCGCAAAGTACCACAAGAGCTACACCACAAGAATTCATCGTGATCGAATGTCAGATGCGATAAAATCAGACGTTTTTATGGGTGGTTCACCACATCAGTCGCACGGCAACACCAGCAACTTTTGCACATGGCTAAACACAAGTGACCTTTGACACACACAGACGATCGATACGTACGGTGCGGTGATTGGCTGATGATCTTATTAAACTTGCCTACTAGTCTTTCATAAAAGCCAGTTATTTATTGAGTGAGGAACAGTGCCACCTCTAGAGGTCGCTGTCTTATCGCATGACGTCACCTTACTAAAAAAAAATAACAACGGGTTTTTCCCCGAAAGCTCAATAAATGGGGAAGTGGATTTTCCACTAAATGACGCAATCATTCTGTACATGATTACAACATCTTATTCCTCCATTAAATATAGACTATGTAGCCTGGCCTGATCGGTATATCAAAAAAGCCTATCAAGATTAATGGAGAAGAAATCATGGCGTTACAAGTAAGTAAAACTGGTTGAATGGTTGTACTTGAACCTAAAAACATTTTTTTTTTTTTTTGCCGTGGCTATCCATCCATGCTATCGTTACGGCAGCCGTACCGCGAGTATCAAGTGCTATTGTTACGGAACTTTCTGGTTCCCTGACGTAATACTAGTAATAGTATTCAACTTCACAATCATTGGCTGTTTGGCAATGTTTGGAGTATCAACCGAATGGTTCTTAATCATGTTAATCTTGGACTTTATTTCCCATTTTTTTTTAATCCTACAAAACCACTGATTTCAAAGTTGAAGAAAATGAAATCTGAGAATCTAGGCCAACTTAAGAATAGAAAGAACAAAATCAATTTGATTAAAAACCTAAAATTCAAGAAATACATTAATAATAAAAAAACTGAGTAGGCCTAGCGCAGCAGCAATTCGCACCAGCACCCGATTTCACGAAGCGCTGCAACGCGTCGCAACTCGAGTTGCGACGTGTAACACGTCGCAACTCGCGACGCGTCGTATCTTCCATTTCACGAAAGTTGCGATGTGTTGAACGCATCGTAAGTTCCTTGACAACGGCTTAAAACACGTCGCAAGTTGCGACGTGTATAGTGGTCATCGCAAAATAAGAAGAGTAATTTCTAAGCCAGTTTTATGCCATGAACATTACATTAACGAGATTATAATACCGAAGCAATGTGTGTAAAGTTGTAAATAGGAAATTCATTGAATAATTATGAATTAGACCGGAATATAAGAGTTGAAATTTCAAAGTAGCGCCTATACAGTCCAATGAGAGCTTGTTTTTCTTCAAAATTGCATCGCACGGCCGCCATTTTGTTTTACGTTTCAACAAATTTCGAGCTGAGATCCGACGACTCTTTGTTGAATATCAGACGACTATTTACTGTACGCTGACTAAATACATAAAACAGTCATCGAGTTGTGCTATAAATACACCTACGACGCGTCGCACTTACGACGTGTTTCGTGAAAGAATTTCCTCGTGAAATGGATCGCAGGACGCGTCGCAGCTGCGACGCATCGTAGAGATATGACGCGTCGCATCGCTGTGATGCATCATAGGTTACGAAGAGTTTGATGAAATCGGGTGCAGGGCCCTCAGACTCAGTAAATTGCTAACGTCTGTACTAGCTCTACTGAGTGGAGCGTTGAATTACGGGTACCCCTCCATACCAACGCTCCACCGATTCGCCATACTTTGGTGGCACCGTCACAGTAGCATAGTCACAAACCCACGCGAGGACAAAAAGACCCCAAAAAACCGGTAAAGAGATTACAAATGAGAGAGACAGTTATCCTGGATTGATCTATACATTCTTGACATTCCATGAGACCCCTTATATTGTTCCCAAACAGCGAACATTTTGGAAAAAAACAGCAAAATAGTCTGAAAACTTACAGCTCAATGTGTTTGCATGGAGGCTCAGTTCTTGAATTGACTGTCGAATGAGGGCGTCTGACGTGACGTCACCGTCGTTGCTCGATCGCGAAGAGAAACAAGTCGCGCTTTATCAACGACTGTTTCGTGTAATGAAACGTGCTCCGATCCGCGCCGTACGACAGTATGGGCTTTGAACACACCCAGGGTGGAGACGTCATTAATTTGTTTAGAACGTTTCAGCCGTCTCCACCTTGGGTGTGTTCAAAGCCCAATAGCCCATACTGTCGTACGGCGCGGATCAGAGCACGTATCATTACACGAAACAGTCGTTGATAAAGCGCGACTTGTTTCTCTTCGCGATCGAGCAACGACGGTGACGTCACGTCAGACGCCCTCATTCGACAGTCAATTCAAGAACTGAGCCTCCATGCAAACACATTGAGCTGTAAGTTTTCAGACTATTTTGCTGTTTTTTTCCAAAATGTTCGCTGTTTGGGAACAATATAAGGGGTCTCATGGAATGTCAAGAATGTATAGATCAATCCAGGATAACTGTCTCTCTCATTTGTAATCTCTTTACCGTTTTTTTGGGGGTCTTTTTGTCCTCGCGTGGGTTTGTGACTATGCTACTGTGACGGTGCCACCAAAGTATGGCGAATCGGTGGAGCGTTGGTATGGAGGGGTACCCGTAATTCAACGCTCCACTCAGTAGAGCTACATCTGTACCAATCAAATGCTCTATTCATCGAGCAAATAGATGTCTAGTTTTAAATGTGTTGCTTTTTATTTTTCAAAATGTAGAGCTTACAAATGTTACAATACCGGAAAACGCTCAGCGATATTGGGAGAAAGCTGACAGACACCGATATGCGGTCTATCCGTTTCATCTGCAAAGACGTCGACGGGCTCACAAAGCGCGACCTCGAGTTAGAAGAGCCGCTCGATTTCTTTGAGAAACTTGAAGAGCGGGGCGTTCTTTCGGACATCGACTTGGGGTTCCTTAAAGTTCTCTTGGACATGGTTCATCGGAAAGACTGCCTGAAACTTCTGGAAAGTTACCAGAATGGGACTGGGACTTATGCCAAGGCTGCCAGTGGTGACCACAATAGGCAGCCGGTACAAGCCATGGACCACGACAGACACCATGGGACGGGCCATAATGCATACCATGGCGTGGGGCCTGTTGAGCAAGATGGAGCCAGCTGTGAGGGGTACCAGCCGGTCACCAGAGCCAGAGACTTCTCAGATGGACACGTCCCGCAAGCAGCCGCCGGCCCACATCCTTCATTACATCAGAACAGAGGTGCACTGATAATACAACATGTTCTCTTTCTCAGGCTGTGTATTTTCGAATAATGAAGTAGGCCCATTTGACTGTTCCACTTTGCCCTCCCTGACGGATTTTTTGGACAACATTTTTTTGTCAGCAGAGTTTTCTGACATCAATCCCACAAAAGAAAACCCGCTCAACAACCATCGCAATGCGGCGTGAAAAGTATGCATAATAACGGTTAGTTTTGAAGAGCGCCCCCATTTTGAAGATGGGTACCCCCCCCCCCCCGAAGATGTGCGGTTGCCCCCCCTTGACATCAAAAGCTGTATACGCTGCTGAAATTGACAACAATTTTTTTTGTAATGGCAGGAAAAGCAGGTAGCAGAATGGCTATTTGACCAATGTGCGCTCATATTCTTCTATGGGACATACATATATCTGAATAGACTTTCTTTCTTTGTTTGAATTTTCAACAAATGTGAGCGGTCTCAAAGCATGCGAAGAGACGACAAAATACATAGAATGTGCGTAGAAATTGTGTGGTTTGTTAAAAGCCATTTACCCGGCCTAAACTTGAAAGCTTCTAGGAGGAAATAATCAAGTTCAAATTGGCGTAGCATCCGGGGGGAGAGGGGGGGGGGGTGAATTTATCCCGCCCATATATTCATGAGTGCCCTTTTTGGTCATCAGTATCATTACTGCTGTCCACAAAATGTGCTGTGTAATTTAGCTTTTTAACTTTACGAAAGCATGGTAACTCCATGTTGGTACAAAGTCTGGTCTACCAATTAGAAAAGGTCTCTGTGGTGAAGCAGTTGTTCCCCTCGCCCCCCCCCCCTTTCAAAGTGGTGTTCCTGCCAATATGCTCTTGGTACGTCTACCCACCTCCATCCCCCCCACCTCCCACCCCAGCCCCCCCCCCCCCCCCCCATCACCCCCAATCTCCTACCAAGGGACCCCACTGGAAATAAGTCGATAGACTTTCGTGGGCTATCCCGGCGAATTGCCGAATGATTATAAACAAGTAAACAGACTGCTCCACTAAAGTTGGTGGTCGCACGTTCCAGTCCCTCTAAGGCAAAACCTATCAAACATTATTAACTGGCAATGTCAGATTTGTAGAGTAAAAACTTTCCCATTTTGTTTTTTTCTTTCTCAGGCATGATTCAACAAGTACGGGAAGTCAGCATGGGAGAAGGTGAGGTTTTGCCAGTTCTTGGATTTCATTTCTTTTCAAAGGGAATTTCCTTTTACCCTAACCTCCCCAAATCCATCAAAATCCATCCCCCCATTTGGGTGGATTTTGGGGGACTTGGTCCTGCAGGCCTGGTTTGACTAAATATTGATGGAGTATGATGGACTTGGGCCTGGAGGCCTAAAGCAAAGCATGCATTGGAAGCAGTGTGATTGATGGATTTTGGCGGACTTGGTCCCCAGCATTTAGTGAGTTAGGTTGAAAGGTAGTGTACAACATTTGCAAACGTTAAAGGGAAAATACAACATTTGCAAACATCAAAAAATAAAACTATCAAATCATTTTGAAATACCTTGCTGAACTGTTAGTGAATGACAGTGTAAAGCATCCTGTAAAATCATGGCACCTGGTATACTGTCATTTTCAAGAAAAGTGGTATTTTTGTATCAATTTCCAACGCTGATCGGCCGATCAGCGTTGGAAAAAACTGGCTTTTTTTTCAAATACTGGCCCCAGTTGACCATCGCACTTGTTTGCAATCGATTACACACCTATGAACGGGTACAAGCCAGCTAGACTGGTTCCCTGACCTTACAATTCCCCAATATATGTAAACTGCTCTGTTTCTTCTTAAATGGAGTCAGGGAACCAGACTGCAGGAAAATGATTGTTTTTCTTGGTTTTTATAGCATTTTCGAACCCAAAACCTCAAAAAAGTCAGTGTAACTATATTTGCTATATATTTCCAACCCCCCCAATTCCATCCATTTCTGAAAATTACAGCAAAAGCAAATGATGTATATTCCCTTTAAAAATGAAACTATCAAATTATTATGAAAAGCATCTTGTGCAATCTTTGCACCTTGTGTGCTGTAATTTTCAAGAACGCAGTGGCTATCGTTACGGCAGCCGTAACGCATTTCCCATTTTCTATCGTTACGGTAGTACTGCAACTTTTATAAAAACATGAGAAGAAAATATAAAATTAGAAGGAAAAAAAGTGAATTTGAACGTTATGAAATTCGGACTTTATTTCCCTTAAAAAAAAAATCCTCCAAACCCTCAGGTTAGAAAAGGAAAAAAAAATGAGTGCAAAACTGAGATGCGAACCCGCAACCTCGCGGTGCAAAATCCTACCCTCTATCGACTGAGCTGTCGCACTGCTCGCTAAAACGTGGGGAAACAAATAATTATATACCTGCATGCGTATCAAAAAAGTATCGTAGAGGGCGCTAAACAACGGCTGCCGTAACGACAGCCACTTCGTTTCAAGAAAAGTTGAATTTTGTATCATTTTCCACTGATGGTCCGGCTGAACCACCGTTGGACCCCCCAAAAAACAGCTGTTTTCAAATACATGTACTCCCCCAATTGACCCAATTTAGTTTTGTTTTGCTATTGGTTACATGTATATGAGTACAAATTCATACGCATGGTGAGCGGGCGCAAGACAGCTACATGTACATGTCGTCTGGTTCCCTGACCTGACAATTCCCTGACGTCTTCAAATTGATGTGAAGTAAAACCAAGCGAAACAATCATGTTCATGTACATGTAGTCTGGTTTTCTGACCCCACTTAAGATGAAACGGTGCAATTTATAGACGTCGGGGAAAGGAATCAGTCTACCGGTAGCTGGCTTGTACCCGTTCATATATTATGTGATGCGATCAAGCCACTTGAGTCGTTTGTTGGGAATTTTCGTTTTGGAGATACAGGCCAAAATAGGGCCACTTCATCACATCACTTCATCACATCTCTTGGTGTTCCGACTTCCATAACTTTTGAACTAAAGATGGTATCAGGATGTGGTTTTTACAGCAGTAATGCTGAGATTGTGCTCTTTTCAAATCTGTAATAACTTTTTTTTACCAAGGTCATGAAGGTCAACAAATGACTCAGACTCATTTAGCTTGATCTCATCACATATGTGTAACCGATTGCAAACTAAATGAGGACTACATGTAACTTCCGTAGATATGGTAAATTGGGGGCAGTATTTGAAAAAAGCCAGTTTTCTCCAGCAACGCTTGTCGGCCCACCAGCGTTGGAAATTGATACAAAAATACAATTTTTTTTAAAATGACAGCACACCAGGTGCAATGATTTTACAGGATGCTTTAGACTTTCATTCACTAACAGTCCAGCAAGGTGCATGTACATTGTATTTCAAAATAATTTGGTACTTTTGTTTTTTGATGTTTAAAATTATCAGAAATAAATGAATTGGGAGGATTAGAATGTTATAGCAATATGTTAAACTGACTTGTTTCACATTTTGGGGTTGAAGATGCTGGAAAAACCAAGAAAACCAACCATGTTCTTCATGTTCTTGTAGTCCGGTTCCCTGACCCCACTTGAGATTAAACAGAGCAATTTGTAGACTTTGGGGAATCGTAAGGTCAGAGAATCAGTCTAGCTGGCTTGTACCCCTTGTACACAGGTGTGTAATCAAGTGCAAAGAAAATGCGGAATAACTAAATATTAACACATGTCAAAAAGGAGGAGCAGTTTTTGAAAATAAGCCAGTTTTGTCCAACGCTGGTCGGCTGACGAGCGTTGGAAAAATACAATTTTCTTGAAAATGTCAATACACCAGGAGCCACAATTTTACAGGATGCTTTAGACTGTCATTCCCTAACAATCATTTCATGATAATTTGATCATTTCATTTTTTGATCTTTGCAAGTGTTGTACATGTATCTTCCCTTTTAGGTTTTGCTTATTAAACAAAATTGAAATTTGTTTATGGTGTAAATCGAGGTCACACACGTGCAACATCATTGGTGAATCGAGGACAGAAACCAAATCGAGGACGACCTCGATAAGAAAACGTGTACAAAACCAATGAGAGCTGTTGCAAAAAAGTTAAGAGTAAAAGCAAAGGAAAAGGGAAGAGGAACAATAGAATCCTCGAATAGAATCCTTGATTTACACCATAAACAAACGTGATTGTACATATATTTGTATAGACAAGAAGCCTTGCAAAATTTTGAGCATTCCATACATGTACGTTTGTGCACAAAAACGGCTTCCTACAGCAGGCCATATGTACAAGTAGTTATTTAATATCGCTCTATGGTCATGATGGTGGTGTTACCCCCTTTTTCAGGAGAATCTTTTTGAAACTTTTATTTTGTGTCCAGATTTGTCCGACGTTTTTGAAGTCGTGGTGGAGGAGATTGGCCGAGACTGGCGACAACTGGCGCGCAAGCTGCACCTGACCGAGACGGAGATTGTGCGCATCTCCGAGGATCACATGAGGGACCTCCGGGAACAGTCCATGCAGAGCCTGTTGCTATGGAAAAAGAAGATGCGTAGCCAGGCAACTAAAGCTGCACTGGTTGAAGCGCTTAAGAAGTGCAGAATGATGTATATTGTGGATATGTTGGAGGGAAGCTATTTCCGATGATTTTTTTTTCTTTTTAATGTGTTGTAGCAACTGCTTCTGAGCAGTTGCTTGGCACAAAATCTGTATAAAATAGCTTTTGAACTAAAGTCATGATGCAGTGATCCATGGCAGCAGCATGCATTGTGGTATACATTGTCCCACGGTCTATATTTGCATATTGCCCTCCAGGGTCCGGGCATTGTGCTACTCGGGTCCGCTCATAAGTCGGACGCCTCATAGGTCTGACGCCTCATAAATCCGAAAAAATCTCATCCCCCAACCAAATAAAGGCCCATAAGTCTGACGCCCCATAGGTCCCATGCCTCATAGGTTCCGGCTCGTAGGTCCAAAAATTTAATTGACTTTTATTTCATTCCTAAGTCTGACACCTCATAAGTCCGACGCCTTGTATGTTCGACGCCCCATAGGCCCGACGCCTTTTAAGTCTGACGCCTCGTATGTCCGACGCCTCGTATGTCCGACGCCTCGTATGTCCGACGCCTCATAGGTCTGACACCTCATAAATCCGACAAAATCTCATCCCCAACCAAATAAAGGCCCATAAGTCTGACGCCCCATAGGTCCCACGCCTCATAGGTCCCGCCTCGTAGGTCCAAAAATTTAATTGACTTTTATTTCATTCCTAAGTCTGACACCTCATAAGTCCGACGCCTTGTATGTTCGACGCCCCATAGGCCCGACGCCTTTTAAGTCCGACGCCTCGTATGTCCGACGCCTCGTATGTCTGACGCCTCATAGGTCTGACGCCTCATAAATCCGACAAAATCTCATCCCCAACCAAATAAAGGCCCATAAGTCTGATGCCCCATAGGTCCCACGCCTCATAGGTCCCGCCTCGTAGGTCCAAAAATTTACTGGACTTTTATTTCATTCCTAAGTCTGACACCTCATAAGTTCGACGTCTCATAAGTCTGATGCCTCTTAAGTCCGACGCCTCGTATGTTCGACACCCCATATGTCCGACGCCTTTTAAGTCCGACGCCTCGTATGTCTGACGCCTCGTAAGTCCGACGCCTTACAAGTCCGAAGCCTCATTTGTCCGACAGCAATTATGAACGGATACAAACATCATGGTAATGTCTGAATGTTAACGCCACCAAGTGTTAGAGTTACTGTTAACACATTCACAATAAGGAATGCACCACGCCCCTTTCGGGTTTACGCCCGGCCTTGGCATTAACCCTTGCGCCAAAAAACTGCTTGCTGGCCGACTGTGATGCGGCTATCACAGTGCGCACTTGAGACAATCTCGCTCAAATCGTTGTATATTTTTTACTCATTCTTGCCGCGTCTGACAAATGAACTGTTCTTTGTAATGGTCCATACATTTTAGCTACGACGCCTCATTTGTCTGAGGTCTTGTTTTTCCAACGTCGGACTTAGGCGTCTGACTTATGAGGCGTCCGAGCTATGAGGCAGAATACATAAGTCCGATGCCTCATAAACCCGTCGCCTCATAATTCCGAAATTTCGGACTTATTATGAGGCATCGGACTTATGATGCGGCCCCGCTCTTAAAGATGTGCACGCAATTCCTGCTGCACGCCAAGGGCGGATCCAGGGGGGGGGGCCAAAGGGGGCAATGGCCCCCCCCCCCCCCCCAAAACGAAACCAATTTTTTTTTTTTTTTTTATGTGACATCGCAATAAAGGCAGGCAATGAGTACACCACCATCTTTTCCTCAAAAAAACATTGGTTAAAGTGGTCAGAAATTGCCTCAGATCGCACCACAGAGCATCTAGAATCCAAAAAAATGTTTGGACCCAAAATTTTTTTGGACCCAAATTTTTTTTGCCCCCCCCCCCAAATTGTGTTCTGGATCCGCCCTTGCTGCACGCATGTGTACAGTTCGTGTTCAGGATGCATGTTCCACTTTTTTTATTAATGCATTGCACATCAAATGGCTTGAACTACATGTAGTTGAAGATAATTTATTATCCCACTAGCACCTGTGAAACAAGTATTGCATCTGTGTCCCATTTGCCACCGGCCCCTCAGCTTCTTGGCAACTAGGACACGGATGCACTTCGTTATTCTGTGCTCTACTGTGCTCATGTGATAACTAGTAATACATGTATATGGAATTTAAAGTAACTCAAAAAGTCACATATTGACTTTTACTATTTAACGGGTGTAAAAAAGTATCTTTAAGCCTAGTTTCCATATCGACGTAAGAAACGCAAAGTGAAACACAATCAGGACCCAAACTGCAACCAGTGTTGTAGTACTCGTACTCGGTGCTCGCACTCGAGTACTAAGTAGTTTTTTTTTACTCGATCATCAAATTTAAAGTACTCGTACTCGAATAACAGTATTTGAAAAAAAAATGGTATAGCTTGACTTACCACGGCCTTATTTTATTATTGATACTTTCAGTTGGAAATGGTTGATTGTTTGCAGAGAAATCAAAGTTTCCTGATTTTTCTCTGTAGACATCCGGACAAACACACTTAACAGCTAGCCACGAGTGGGTCTCGGTCTGACTGGGCCTGGGCCAATTACGCACAATGAACCATTTGCTGTATATGGCCGTATTCGGAAATAGAAGTACTCGTACTTGGCATACAAGTACATGTACTCGTACTCGTAAGTACAAGTACTCGCACTCGGAGACCTGAGCTTGTACTCGTTCTCGGCAACCTAAGTACTCGGCAGTACTCAGTACTCGGAAAAAAGCACTCGACTACAACACTGACTGCAACGCAGACATCTGGAAACATTTCATCCGGAAGTGTCGCCGACAACTCAGACAGACGCAAACTACCTCGCAGATGATCGGCGAAGTTGAACCCGGTTCAACTTTGCCGAATGTTCCGCGTACTGTCTGTGCAGTGTGCGTAGGCATAGTGTCGATATGGAAAGCAGGGCCTAATTTCATAGAGCTGCTTAAGCATAAAATTTGCTTTAAGCACAAAATATACTGCATAGTAAAATCGGGTTACCCGCCAAAACTTCATGCGATGTACACTGCTTGTGACTGGTATTTAGCTGTTGTTTACTTAGCATAACAATCACATGGAGTTTTGGCAGGTAACCTGATTTTATTAGGCAAGACTTTTTTGTGCTGAAGCAAATTTTGTGCTTATGAGATGTGCTTATTTCCCTTTTTTTGTCTGTTGGTTGTTTATTGGTTATCTGTTGACATACAAAACTATAAGTCTTTAGCTAGTCAAGCTTATGCTTTTTGTTTATCTATGTATATTATCTATGTGTATAACAGCTCAGATATTAAAATGATAAATGTCACCCGCTCCACAAATAAAAGTATTATGTCGCCAAAAAGTGATATACATGGATGGAAAGCCCACAATGTAAGCTTTAATTTGGTAAAGCTTTCCCGTTCTGGAGATATGACATCATGGGCGTCGCCAGGATTTTTTTTTAGAGGGGCGCAACTGGCACATTTTCTCCAAATCCCTATATTTTCCAGCATTTTCCAGATTGATAATTTTTTCGAGGGTGGGCAGGGACATTTGCCCCCCCCCCCTTCACCCCATTAAATTAGCAACAATATGATTTTGCGCCTCTTTTTCTTCTTCTTTTTCTTTTTATTGTTTTCCCCCTCCCCCCCCCCCCTCCCCAACGCCCATTTATGATGTATTAGCATTACTTCCTTGGAGTTCGAATTACACATCACAGCTGAGAACATTTTGATGAAATGTTCACCCTCTCAACATTGAGCGGGCCATTAAACGATAATGCACAGGCCAGGGGGACTTAATACCCTTTTGTGGTGGTTGTCATCTCCCTTTGCAGGTCTACCAAGTAGACTTCAAGTAAGATAAGTCTAGCCTAGTAAAGCTGGTCCCAAAGAGCACAAAATGCTTCTCGATTCACAATGGCCGATCACCGGTAACTTGAAGTCTTTTCATGCGGCTACACAGTGGGCTGGATTAGCATCACGGAGTAATCCTATATATTACCTTTGGACCAAGGCGAGACTTAAGCAAGTCTAATTGAGTCGGTCAGTCAGCGAGTCAGTCAGTGAGTGAGTGGGGAGTCAGTCAGTCGGGGAGTCAGTCAGTCAGTCAGTGACGTCATTATCTTTCAAGTCCATTGGGCACAAAATAAGTGTAGTAAACGTGGAATTTGTGAATTTAGGTGCAGTAACATTGTGTATACATTTCTGCTCATTCATTTGATTTCAGAGATTCGATTGCTTCTAATGATATAGCAAAGATTGAGGTATTTGCACTGATTTGTTTTGCTTCAGAACTGATTTGAAGAGTGAAATAAAGAATTAACATGTAGAAAAATAAATTGGAAGTTGGTTTTTATTAAACATTTGCTGGTATCGTTTCTATTTAGTAATTTTTGAATTTATTTATAACTCCTGAGTGTTGCATAAAAAGCAAGGTGAACCCCTTAAAATTTATGCCAAATTTTGATGAAAATGCAATTTCAACTTTCCCAGACTATCGAATTTTCCCAGACGATCGAATTTTTTTAACCCCTTACAATTTTAAATTCCTAGAAAATTCAAATTTTCCCCAATTTTGATGAAAATGCAAGGTTAACCCCTAACAATTTTAAGCTTCCTAAAAAAGTCAAATTTTGCCAAATTTCAAAGAAAATGCAAGGTTAACCCCTAACAATTTGAAACTTCCCAAAAAAGTCATAGTTTGCCCAATTTTGATGAAAAAGCAAGGTTTACCCCTTACAATTTTGAAACTTTCCAAAAAGGTCAAATTTTGCCAAACTTCGATTCCTAGAAAATTCAAATTTTCCCCAATTTTGATGAAAATGCAAGATTAACCCCTAACAATTTTAAGCTTCCTAAAAAAGTCATATTTTGCCAAATTTCAAAGAAAATGCAAGGTTAACCCCTAACAATTTGAGACTTCCCAAAAAAGTCATAGTTTGCCCAATTTTGATGAAAAAGCAAGGTTTACCCCTTACAATTTTGAAACTTTCCAAAAAGGTCAAATTTTGCCAAACTTCGATGAAAATGCAAGGTTAACCCCTTACAATTATGGAATTTTCCGAAAAAAACCCCAAACTTTGCCTAGTTTTGATGAGAATACAAGGTTAACCTCTTCCGATTTCAAACTTTCCAGAAAAGTGAAATTTTCCCAACTTTGATGAAAATGCAAGGTATAAAGCCCTTGTGATTTCAAACTTTCAAAAAAAAGGAGAAATGTTGCCCAATTTTGATGAAAATGCAAGGTTAACCCCTTACGATTTCTGACGTTCCAGAACATTCAAATTTTGCCCAATTTTGATGAAAATGCACGGTTAACCCCTTAAGATTTCAAACATCCAAAGCAAGTCAAATTTTGAGAATTCTGAGAGCCATTGAATTGGGAGATTGAAGAGATATGGCCAGTGGCGGTTCTGGGGGGGGGGGGGGGGGGTGGGGGGGGAGGAGGCTAGGGGCGGCTTAAGCTTCCCCAAAAAAATCCATAAAAAATATACTAGCAAATTGTAAAAATGTGACGTACATGCGAATTGTCTCCCCCTAAATAAATAGTCGTGAGAAGGGTGCATTTGTACACTTTTAGTTTATATAGCTTGCCTGATTGTAGGATTTTAGCCCTCCCCATTAAAAATAATTATGGCACGAGCCATATAAAACTGAACCCAGATAAAACTTGCAATTATTGTTGGTCGACCAAATAAATCCAAAAGTAAATATCGCTTGTATAAAACCCTGGATGACCCATTCATGATCAATCCAGAAGTAAAAACAAGCGATGACATCTCCTCTTTGAAGAATTGTGACTGTGAAAAGAACAGGAGGCCAATTGTGCTTCTGCAAGCTCATAATGCCTAAAGTCATCTACCTTAACTATGTGGTGTGCGTCAGTACTGACGTTGTGAGCTCATATTTGAATACATTTTAATTACTCTGTCATTTTTTCCACAAAAACATGTCATAGTTCCCTTTTGAGACATGGCTAAAAAGCCTGATTGAACATTTGACCCAGAATTTCTGAGGCAAAGACCAGACCCATGCGTGCCAACTCCCATAATGACGTCACGTTTAGTGTTGTAACTGTATTTAGTCTGGTTTCCAGACCAAAAGATTCTGACTATTCCTGATGAATCTTAGGTCCGGTAGCCTCCGGTAATACAATGTATTACAATTTACGTCACGTGACTAAAACGGGAGGAAATCCTCCTTTTTCCGAAAATTTCCGAAGTTTGCCGAAGTCGTTTCGTCGACAATCGGATAGCGCTCGAGTATTTCCGAGTATATAATATAGGTTTAATTAACTGGTAATTGCTTATTAATTTGATTTAAAATGAGTTGGTAATTAATATTTATTGTTTTCATTTAGAAAACTTGAAATTCAACGACGATTTTGTGCATCAAATATACTCGGATCGTACGGGCGAACTTTTTGCTGCGTCATGTACAATTTTGAATTTGACGACCGTAACCGAGATTTTCCAAAACTCGGTCTTCATTCGGCTCCACCTGCTAACAGTGCTATTTGGTTCCCTATTTTGAAGATTCCAGATCAACATTAGTCAATGTTATCTTACAAAAACATCAAACTGTATTATAATAACTGTATGATATTACGAAGCAAGTGATTCATTTAAAAATGTGATCAGAACATTAAAAGCTTCAAGTGATAAAGCGAAATCGGAAACGAAGCCGCGCTTTGAAAAAGGGCCATTAATGTCGTCATGTTTATTTTTAGCCACGGAGGCTGCCTGACCTCAACCTCGTCCCCGGGGTGTCGATCAGTACGCGCCCACCACTACCTGCTCTCTCACCCTGGTATTGGATCATTTGCATGTGCAAGATTTTTGCACACGTATGCAAATGAGGAACAGTTTGGTGCCTGGATATGCGTTACACATTAGCGTTTGTTTTTGTATGCGGGGTTGGGGTAAAAACAGAGTCAATTCGTAGCAGCGCGAGCACGGCGTGAGTTACAAAAACACGATTTTTGAAATCAAACTGTTACGATCTTATCGAGACAACATGCAGTATCATATTTCATATTAATATGAGCAAATTGGAAAGGAAATTAGTATTTTCGAGAAGGCGTGGACGAATGATCGCGAAAACACGTACTGCACGTTGTGAATATATAGCACCAAGTACAGATAAAAATCCATTACTAGCCAATTGCGGTATCCAATCAGGATACAGGAAGAAAGTTTCCCATCCAGGGTTTACTATTGGAAACACGGTTGGAAATAAAGTAAGCACTGGGGACGAGGTTGACGGTTGGAAATAAAGTAAGCACTGGGGACGAGGTTGGCCTGACCTACAATTTAAGACGTGAGCGTCGGGAATAATTGTCAGGTCTGGGAACCAGACTATAACTGTATTGTACGTATACCTGCTTTTGTCACAAGGCTGTCACTCGACCCATGCGTGAAGCCTGGAAACAGGTGGTCCCCATCATGTAGTCTTAGGCTGTTGTGTTGGGGAAGGATGGCCAGTCCAAAGCCAGGGAGATACGTAACTTGAGATGACTATACAGTAGAAGATATTGGAAGTTTTTAGCATGTTCCAAAAAGGCTAGGCCTATGTTACCCTTTATTTACCAACAAGTTTCAAGCCCCTCTTCGTTGCATTATGTTAACAATTATCCCGGATTCAAATTCGAAACCCCATTTCCTACTGCTGTTGGATGTCCTGGCGTGCGCGTCTATGATGCTGTCACTTAAAGGTAGAGTCCATCATTTGCAGCCATCCGAAAAGTAACTGGCGTAATTATTGTTGAAAAACTAACTTGGTTGAAAGATAGTAAGGGGACTAAACTCCCTGTGAAATTATTCTTTCTGGGAAGCTGTCATTTTGAAGTAATCAACGAAAGAAGGCATTTCCAACGGTGATTCTTAAGAAGCACCGTAGGAAAATTTAAATTAGTAGTTAGTTTGTTATTCAGCGCAGCGCGCACAAGTATTCGAACGACGCACACGCGCGCGCGGTTGTTATAATTCGTCGGATCAGTGCGCGACGTCGCGTATAGTTGCAATTCAAAACAATTCAAAACATGATTCAGCAACTTTTGATTTGAAATTGAGATCTTAGAATGCTGTTTTTCTCGGAATGTACGGCTGAAGCTTAGCTGAAACTTCATCAGGTTAGTTGCTCAGTATCCTTCATTAGATTTTGAACTCTTTTGTTGCTTCAAACGAACAAAATGCACAAATTACAAATGATGGACTCTACCTTTAAGAGCCAGATAGACCATGCAATCCACCAAGCCCCGTTGGCCCCGCCTGATGAGTCGTTTGGACCAATCACTGCCGAAGGTCCGCACGTGCGCGCGTGCACTTGCATAATAATGACGCGCGCGTCTAGCGTCTACGCATTAGAGCGGCACAGTTGTTGTTGTTGCCCTCATCCGTACGTACGTTGGCAGTGGGCGGGGCTTAGCGGATTGGTCTGTTGTTCTGGACATCACATTCGTCCTACAGTTTAATCAGCCGATTCCGTGTGGTAGATTGCGAAGGAAATCTAGAGCCGTCTTTGTCCCAAATCCAATGTTGGCTGAGTCGATTTATTTCACGAGATACATTAATCCGTTGATAGAGTCACCGTTGGTAGAGTCAGCATCTAAGACTTAGATCCAGCATTTTATAATAAGATGCTGCATCTTCACAGTCAGCACTGAGCCAGGTGTTTTCTGTTTTCCCATCGATGTTGAAAAGTCATGGCACAAAATGTAAAAAAAACACACAAAAAAAACAACGACAACAACGACAACAACAACAACAACAACAACAACAACAACAACAACAGCAACAACAGCAACAACAACAACAACAACAACAAACAGGCTGCGGTTTAAAAACCATTCATTTAAATGTTGTACCCTTTACATTTTATATACGCTGAGATGCTATACCCGCCTATGATGAACGTTCACAGCCAGGCTTTAATATATCAGTGCACTGGTGTGCAACAATATTATCATCGGAAGCAGCAAGTAACTTGAACATTTGTTTGCTACCTATGTGAACATTGTTTTGGACGAAACAAACAAGTGAACCCTAGACACTGGAGGAAACTTGGCATACGTGACGGTCCTGCGGTTTTTGTGTGCTGCGCACGGTCAACGCCTTTTGTGATGGGCATCTTGGTTGCAATTAGGATTCTAGGTCAGTTGTTAACCTATATAAGTGAGACTTTGGGACTGATTCGAGAACATTTTGTGTCTCTGATGATCAAGATGAAGTGTTTTCTGGTAGCTATCTTTGCCGTGGTGGCCCAGTGCTGCCTGTTAGCTGCAGCTGAACACGCCCACGGGGACCCCGACTCGGTTCTCGAAGCAGCTCTGAGTCCCTTGTAAAGGCAACTGGATGCTCCCGGGACCAACCTTAAAATTTATGCCAAATGTTGATGAAAATGCGATTTCAACTTTCCCAGACTATCGAATTTTCCCAGACGATCGAATTTTTTTTAAATTGTGATGAAAATGCAAGTTTTAACCCTTACAATTTTAAATTCCTAGACAATTCAAATGTTCCCCAATTTTGATGAAAATGCAAGGTTAACCCCTAACAATTTTAAGCTTCCTAAAAAAGTCAAATTTTGCCAAATTTCAAATAAAAATGCAAGGTTAACCCCTAACAATTTGAAACTTCCCAAAAAAGTCATAGTTTGCCCAATTTTGATGAAAAAGCAAGGTTTACCCCTTACAATTTTGAAACTTTCCCAAAAGGTCAAATTTTGCCAAACTTCGATTCCTAGAAAATTCAAATTTTCCCCAATTTTGATGAAAATGCAAGATTAACCCCTAACAATGTTAAGCTTCCTAAAAAAGTCAAATTTTGCCAAATTTCAAAGAAAATGCAAGGTTAACCCCTAACAATTTGAAACTTCCCAAAAAAGTCATAGTTTGCACAATTTTGATGAAAAAGCAAGGTTTACCCCTTACAATTTTGAAACTTTCCAAAAAGGTCAAATTTTGCCAAACTTCGATGAAAATGCAAGGTTAACCCCTTACAATTATGGAACTTTCCGAAAAAAAACCAAACTTTGCCTAGTTTTGATGAGAATACAAGGTTAACCTCTTCCGATTTCAAACTTTCCAGAAAAGTGAAATTTTCCCAACTTTGATGAAAATGCAAGGTAAAGCCCTTGTGATTTCAAACTTTCAAAAAAAAGGAGAAATGTTGCCCAATTTTGATGCAAATGCAAGGTTAACCCATACAATTGTAACTGTTCCAAAAAAAGTCAAACTTGCCAAAATAGTGAAACTTTGATGAAAATGCAAGGTTAACCCTTACGATTTCTGACGTTCCAGAAAATTCAAATTTTGCCCAATTTTGATGAAAATGCACGGTTAACCCCTTAAGATTTCAAACATCCAAAGCAAGTCAAATTTTGAGAATTCTGAGAGCCATTGAATTGGGAGATTGAAGAGATATGGCCAGTGGCGGTTCTGGGGGGGGGGGGAGGGAGGAGGCTAGGTTCGGCTTAAGCTTCCCCCAAAAAATCCATAAAAAATATACTAGCAAATTGTAAAAATGTGACGTACATGCGAATTGTCTCCCCCTAAATAAATAGTCGTGAGAAGGGTGCATTTGTACACTTTTAGTTTATATAGCTTGCCTGATTGTAGGATTTTAGCCCTCCCCATTAAAAATAATTATGGCACGAGCCATATAAAACTGAACCCAGATAAAACTTGCAATTATTGTTGGTCGACCCAATAAATCCAAAAGTAAATATCGCTTGTATAAAACCCTGGATGACCCATTCATGATCAATCCAGAAGTAAAAACAAGCGATGACATCTCCTCTTTGAAGAATTGTGACTGTGAAAAGAACATTTTAATTACTCTGTCATTTTTTCCACAAAAACATGTCATAGTTCCCTTATGAGACATGGCTAAAAAGCCTGATTGAACATTTGACCCAGAATTTCTGAGGCACAGACCAGACCCATGCATGCCAACTCCCATAATGACGTCACGTTTAGTGTTGTAACTGTATTGTGCGTATACCTGCTTTTGTCACAAGGCTGTCACTCGACCCATGCGTGAAGCCTGGAAATAGGTGGTCCTCATCATGTAGTCTTAGGCTGTAGTGTTGGAGAAGGATGGCCAGTCCAAAGCCAGGGAGATACGAAACTTGAGATGACTACAGTAGAATATATTGGAAGTTTTTAGCATGTTCCAAAAAGGCTATAGTAGGCCTATGTTACCCTTTATTTACCAACAAGTTTCAAGCCCCTCTTCGTTGCATTATGTTAACAATATCCCGGATTTAAATTCGAAACCCCATTTCCTACTGCTGTTTGATGTCCTGGTTTGAAGACCCAGACCACATCCTGTTGGCATAGTTTACGACACTGAAACCAGATCAAACTTGGTCGAACCCAATAAATCCGGAATTTTCTGTTTATCACATGAAATCCTGGATGGCCAAATTCAAAAGTTAAAAACAACCTTTTATCTGATTCTGAAGCGTAAACTCCAAATAGAACTTGAGTTGAGGTGAAAAAGGAATACGTCAGCGGTCTTTGTTCTAATGGTTGGTTCGCCTGCAGATGTGTCTTCACACACTATAGGCGCCTGAATCAGAATACGAGGCTCACATGTCCAAATGGTAAGCGTCCATTACCGGCTCGAGTAAAATGAGTATTGCAAATTATTGGAACCATTGGAAAGTAGTGTGAAGTGGCGGGTTAAGCCAATGTATTCAAGTAATCAGTGGTGCGTGCGCGTCTATGATGCTGTCACTTAAGAGCCAGATAGACCATGCAATCCACCAAGCCCCGTTGGCCCCGCCTGATGAGTCGTTTGGACCAATCACTGCCGCAGGTCCGCACGTGCGCGCGTGCACTTGCATAATAATGGCGCGCGCGTCTAGCGTCTACGCATTAGAGCGGCACAGTTGTTGTTGTTGCCCTCATCCGTACGTACGTTGGCAGTGGGCGGGGCTTAGCGGATTGGTCTGCTGTTCCGGACATCACATTCGTCCTACAGTTTAATCAGCCGATTCTGTGTGGTAGATTGCGAAGGAAATCTAGAGCCGTCTTTGTCCCAAATCCAATGTTGGCTGAGTCGATTTATTTCACGAGATACATTAATCCGTTGATAGAGTCACCGTTGGTAGAGTCAGCATCTAAGACTTAGATCCAGCATTTTATAATAAGATGCTGCATCTTCACAGTCAGCACTGAGCCAGGTGTTTTCTGTTTTCCCAACGATGTTGAAAAGTCATGGCACAAAATGTAAAAACAACAACAACAACAACAACAACAGCAACAACAGCAACAACAGCAACAACAGCAACAACAGCAACAACAGCAACAACAGCAACAACAGCAACAACAGCAACAACAGCAACAACAGCAACAACAGCAACAACAGCAACAACAGCAACAACAGCAACAACAACAACAACAACAACAACAACAACAAACAGGCTGCGGTTTAAAAACCATTCATTTAAATGTTGTACCCTTTACATTTTATATACGCTGAGATGCTATACCCGCCTATGATGAACGTTCACAGCCAGGCTTTAATATATCAATGCACTGGTGTGCAACAATATTATCATCGGAAGCAGCAAGTAACTTGAACATTTGTTTGCTACCTATGTGAACATTGTTTTGGACGAAACAAACAAGTGAACCCTAGACACTGGAGGAAACTTGGCATACGTGACGGTCCTGCGGTTTTTGTGTGCTGCGCACGGTCAACGCCTTTTGTGATGGGCATCTTGGTTTCAAGGATTCTAGGTCAGTTGTAAACCTATATAAGTGAGACTCTGGGACTGATTTGAGAACATTTTGTGTCTCTGATAATCAAGATGAAGTGTTTTCTGGTAGCTATCTTTGCCGTGGTGGCCCAGTGCTGCCTGTTTGCTGCAGCCGCACACGCCCACGGGGACCCCGACTCGGTTCTCGAAGCAGCTCTGAGTCCCTTGTATAGGCAACTGGACGTCTCCCGGGACCAACTGGAAGTCATTCGTTACCAACTTGACGCGGTCAAAGCGCTAGTCCATGTACCCTGCAAGAAAGGTAGGTGTGTTTGTCTGTATTATTGTCAGGCTAGAAATCAGCTCTTCACTTAATCCATTTTGTTATGTCGATTGGTGATGAGCTTTTAGACTGATGTACTGATGTCAAAACGCTGGTTAAAATTTGGTTGGTTGACATTTTAACCAATTAACATGTAAAATTTTCCAATTTTGCCCAACGTTTACCCATCGTTGGGCACATTTTGCCCTACGTTTGGGTATTTTTTAACCACCTGTTGGGCTGTTCCCTTGGTAAATAACACTTGGTTCAAATTAGTCATTTTACCCAATGTTGGTATATCGAATTAGGATACAGGAAGAAAGTTTCCTATCCAGGGCTTACTATTGGAAATGAGGTTGAAAATAAAGTAAGCCCTGCACGGGGACGAGGTTGGTGAACGCGAACTTTGATCACATTGGGCTACAACGCCAATGTACAAAGCAAGTTCTATAAACATACTAAGTTTCATGCATAAGGCGCATGTTCAAGATCAGCTGAAAGCGGAATCCGCGCCGGCAAGAAAGTCCATACAACCGTTCTTCTATAGAGAAAAACACGCTGCGCAATTATTTAATTAATGACACCTGCCCGATACTGAATGAACTTTCTAAACAAAAAAAACCCTACAGATGTTTTGGAGTGCTCTGAGGCTGGACCCCTTGGTATGGAAGACCGTCGCATTCCAAATGCAAACATCACAGCGTCGTCAATGTGGAGCAACCGGGCCGATCACGGACCCACCAGGGCTCGGCTTAACCTTGAAGGTACAGTAAATTGTTAATTTTATCATAAGTCCATTCAGAAATTACAACGTACATGGAATGAACGTTTAAAGGACATTATGGCCTGGAATACGCCCAATTATTGGGCTACAAAACGCGTTCTAAACATAATGATATAAAAAGGAAGTAGCATTTACTGCTATTGACAGGTTCCTTTCATTCGATTTTTGTTTAGCTCATAGAATTGGCAATGCAATATGTTCTACTCCAGCTTAGCAGCTATGTTTATCCGCTTAAGCCCGGCGCACACCTTCCCGATTCTGCCGGTTCACCGATCACCCCATCACCGGTATACGTACGGTATTTTTTCACCCGTTGCGGTAAGACCGCAACGCTACCCGCACATGCTTATTTCCTTCGCTCGTGCCCCCGCCCTGCAAACAGGACGATGGGATGGGCTGATGAATTTGCGCTCTGATTGGATAGATTTTGCGTGACCTTTGACCTGCAAGTCATCACGGCCACAACCCTGCAAGGTTCCAAACGGCCGTTAAGACTGAGTCATCACTCTTTTATTCCCATTCATAAATGCTTTTTTTTTTCGTTGAAAGGCGTAATAATGTAGTAAAATCTGTTTAAAACTTAAATCAGTAAATCTGTTTTGTAAATTTTCAATTCCCGTCAGTTGCTCAGGCTCCGTTTCGAAATTCACGAAATGTCAAATTGCATATTATGCGACGCTCAAAATGTGTCCACAAATGGTCCGCAATGAAAAAGAAATCACATCCGGTATGGAACGTGTACATTTCTATGAGAAAGTTTTCGGATAGCATTTGCACGCATTGGCTAACTGCGGTCTTAAACAGCTGCAGCCAGATGTCTTTATGCATAGGTCATGATAAATTACCACCCCACTTCCTTCACAAGATTCTGTGAAGCTCATCAGCGTGTCCCAGCGCCCTGTTTGCAGGGCGGGGGGTCAGCGAAGCTCGTTTCCTTTCTATAATCGGTCACATGATGACCAGTCAGACACATGATGACAAAATGGCAGCCGTCAATTTTGAATCACGTGTGCAGGCCAGTAACTAGGCCCGAGATTGCCTGCGCCTGCCAAATCACGATTTGCATGCCCTCAAATTCTCCGGTATTGAAGCATTTTGTGGGCCATGAACTTGAGGGTTTCTACAAATAAGAAGGGTGGAAGCCGTACACAGGTCTGCAAGCTCTTATTAATTTTGTGTAGAGTTTTCATAAAATTGGGCCCCACAATGGCTCTGTTTTGCAATGGAACGCAGGCGCCATTTTTCAAAATGGCGACGGTTTTGCGCTACAGGACTACTTTTAGGCGGGTGCATACCTATGTTCCCCAATACCTATGTTCCCCAAAACCTATGTTCCCCAACCTTAACACTAACCCTAACCATCCAACTCTAACCCTAACCCTAATGATTTTGGGGAACATTATATTGGGGAACATAGGTATGGGGAACATCGGGTAGACCCCCTTTTAGGCTGATTATCTTTGGATGGAATTTTCTTCCAAAAATCAAAAGTTAACCCCCAAAAAAATTGAACAGAAAAAAAGATGGTGAAATTAGCTTTAATGTGCGTGTCTATAACACCTTGGAGAGTTGTGAGTATTTTGTAGCCGATTTAACGAAGAAAAAAAACAGTTCTTACGCACTATGAGACTTTCGGGAAATGTGTCAACAGTCAAATGTTGCGCAGCTTACGCAATAAAATATGGCGCAACTAAAGTTTCGTGAATTCGGCTGCAGGCCACTAGACCATCATGCTTCCAACATTTTAGTCATGTTCCCTGTATCCAATAACAGTACTGATTGATAATGTTTTTGTGCGAAAAGGAACCAGACTATTTTGCTTTCCAGCCTCGCTTTGGTTACATTGATCTGAATGGGAAAAAATCAAATGGCTACAACATGGTTCTCAGTCAAGTTATGCTTGGTGCATAAATTTGCAAAAAGATTGATTTATGCTCAGCAGGTTTGTTTTATAAATTTGCAAAAATATTGATTTATGCTCAGCAGGTTTGTTTTATCCGCTTACTCTGCAAGTGTGGCCGCAGCTTGGAGAATAATTGCAGCATATGGTTCTCAGTTTCTGCTTAGTATATAATTTGCTATTAAATCAGAACGTATTCTATGTTCAGCAGCTTCGATTATCCGCTTTACTCTGCAAGTGTGGCCGCTGCCTGGTATAGTGCCTGAAGCATGGTTCTCAGTTTTTACTTAGTGCATACATTTGCTAATTTGTTAATTATGCTCATGCAGCAGGTTTGATTATCTGCTTACTCTGCAGTCACGAGCGGGTCCGCAGCCTGGTGTAATGCTGGACCTAGTGAAACCAATCCATGGATCCAAGTCGAACTCGGTTCCAATGCAACCATCACTGGCGTTATCACCCAGGGGCGCGGGACTTCGAATGGGGACTGGCCCCAATGGGTGACAGAGTTCAAAGTCGCCTATAGTCACGATGGCCAAGAATGGACCAATGTCACCGATGATGGATCATGCACACCGATGAAGGTAGTCCAAGCACATTGTTCGATATGAGCCTCTGATGACGGCACACTTTATTGTTTACATGTGCGCTTTGCTATGGGGGTACTAGTCTGGTTCCCTGATATTACAATTTCCCCCGACGCCCTGACGTCTAAATACATCAGAAACAGTCAGAATCTTTCGGTCTGAGAACCAGACTATGGGGCTACGAAACTGCCGTCCCCACCGGGCTCCCACGTGTAAACAAAGTGTGACGTCATCAGTAGACAGGCCTATTTGCCCTTTCACCAAGGTATACTGTATACTCAGTGTTGTCCGAGCATTTCTGAGATAAAATTCACAAGCTTACTCAGTGGGTTGGGACTGGAAGCCCACGACATCTTTTTTTTTTTTTACGGGTGCAAATGTTGGATGGGAAATTAAGCTATAGATCAGATTCAAACCAGCCAGCAGACTCGAACAAGCTTGGAGGTCGAGTGGTAAGACATTTGCGCTAGTAAGCACGAGGTCGTGGGTTCAAGTCCCACCCAAGTAAACATTTATCCTCATCACTCTGGTAAAAAAAAAGAGAAGCATAAAAGGCCAACCGTTGGGATTGGTTGTCAGATCGACTTCCAGTCAACAATCAAAACGGCTGTCTTTGCGTTAGTGTTATAAAACACCTTAAATCCGTTAATTATCTACTGACAAACCTTTGACTATGAATATGCATGTCGTAGGGTGAGGGCTCCCTCTGTCGATCCTGCATGCTGCAACTACATGGGAAAAATGTTCAACCTTTCAGCGCTAGTTTGAAAATCCTTATTATTGTTTGTTCCTCACAGTTCCCTGGAAACTCAGACCAAAACACCCACGTGACCACCACTTTCCCGAAGGCTTTCCAGGCCAGGTTCCTGCGTATCCTGCCAAAGCAGTACAGCGTACACTGCTGTATGCGCTTTGAGGTCCTCGGCTGCCATAGTCACGAGTAAAATAATACCATCGATGCTAGCTTGGGAGGCCCAAGCTCTAATGCTCATTGGAAATTTGACAAATGGGAACCTGGGGTGAAATCTATGTCATAGATCTGCGGTGTAGATTTTTCAGAATGCGTGAGTCAAAATGTTGGGATATATAGATCCTCTCCACACAATGCCCCTCCCCCCCCCCAAAAAAAAAATAGGGTAGGGGCTGTCAAAATAGGGGTAGGGTAACCGGAAGCAGAACTATTTCTGTTTGGGCCTAATCACAAGTGATGGAGATATAGCTTGCCAAGCAAAATGACTATACAATCACTTATAGAAGTAGCACACGATCAACATAAAAAAACTACTAAAAAATAAAACACCAGACATTTTCACTCAAACTTAAAGACTTATTCCCGCCTCTTACATTCTGAGTGAGGGCTATATGATGTACCCGTCTAAACCCAGATTTATGACACATATGGCCCGATCAGTTCTAATTGTCAAATTTCCAGTGACTAGAGCTGGGGCATGTGGGGTTTCCCGCCGCATCGATGCATGTGAAATAAATCGGTTTGTTGAAAACTGATGGTTAACATTAATTTACATGCAATTTTTCTCCGGAATCATAAATATTGTGAAAGGCACAAATTATAACATTTATGTTTTTACATATCAGCATCATTTCTTGCATGTAGTAGATTTTTGAAATAGCGTATTGTAAGGAACACCAATTAATTCGGACGATTCACAATGTGAATGTGAGTTTGCCACTGAAATATCACTTATCACCGGTGCATTGTGGGAAGAAGTCGACAAATTCGCAGCGCGGGAGATTTGAAAAAAAAAATTCCGGTCAGTAGTTTCGTAAGCGTACATGATTCGGGTATCTGATTGCCCTTTTCTTTTCTTTTTATCATGGTGTTTTTTTGTAATTTGCTCGAGTTGTCTGCCGATGACACTCATTCAAATGGGCAGTTTTGTCGACCGTAAACCAGTTGGCTTAAAATATGGACTCTCCATGGCAAACTCCTGGTGGCGCACTGCATTGTGAATCGCCCTAATTGGAATATGAACTATTCTGTGTTTTATGTCATTCAATTTACAGCACCCTAATTAATGCTACAACCTGTTGCGTCATTTTAGCCTCTAAAAAAGCGTTTCTCACAACTATAGAAAGTAAAATAAATTATGCGAGTCTCTTTGCATATTGGGAATCGCGTATCTGATTAGCATATTTCAATAGGGGGGGGGGGGGGGCTGGTACCATATTTCAATAGGGGGCGCTGTTTAATTCGATGATTATTAACACTAGATTCAGGCGCGGTTCTAGAACCAATATTTTTTTTGGGGGGGGGGGGGCAAGCAGGGTGGATCCAGATTTTTTTTCAGGGAGGCGTGCTGAAATGTAGACCGGTTATTTTCTCCAGACACTTAGGCCTCCGAAAATCAATAGGTGGGTGGGTGGGGTGGGTAGGGTGGGGGGGGGGGGCGCTCATGCCATACTTTCAATGGGGAGCGCCAATAAAATCCTAAAATCATTCACACTATATTAACTACAAATGCACCCTTGTCACGACTATTTCTTTTAGGGGGAGACCGTTCGCATGTACATGTACATCACAATCCTCCTTTTTTGCTAATGCAATTTGTTTTTACGGAATTTATTTTTGGGGGGGGGGGCTAGACAAAATTGTTGTACTCTCATTTGACAAAAACGTAGAACCGCGCCTGACTAGATTACAGAATGGTGTACCGTATTTTGAACAGGCAAACATTATACCAGTATAACCTTTTTTGGGTGTCACAGCAGGGGGGGTTTCGACTTATTTTTTGGGAATTTGTATGGAATTTTTTTTTATTTGACAGAGCGGGGGGGGGGGGGGTTGACCTCTTTGACCCCCCCCCCTCTCTGGATCCGCGCCTGATTGATGATTACATGAGAAAGGGAAGTTGAACTGAATCTCTGCCGGGCTTACAGGTATTATCAGAAGATGATTAATTGTTGACTAGCTGTTGGACTGAATTCTTACTGATTGAGGCTCTCTTGATTGTTATGGAATGATAATGCAGACGAAGATGCATGAATGATTAAAGGCATACTGACCATTGTCTCTGATCCATTGACTAAAGTGGCATAGACAGCTACTCACCTGGGAGCCCTTTTCAATAAAAGAAACCTTTTTTATAAGCGCCTTTTTTTTAATGAGTGCTAACTCTTTTTTGGAAGGTTTCGCGGACGTCAGCCGCCATAAAAAGCGCCATCTATTGTCCGATAATACCTGATAGACATCAAATAAGACCGCATTTAGCGGACAACTTTGTTCCCCGAAATTGCGAACAGCATTGTTCCCAAAATAACGGACACCTTTGTCCTCAAAATGGCAAGCAAATTATCCCCCAAATCGTAGACATTATTTTCTCCCCCGTATCGCGGACAATTTAGTATTGTTTTTGTCCCCCTTATCACGGACAGCTTTGTACCCCAACCAAATAGCGGACAACTTTGTCCCCCAAATCTCGGACATTTTTTTGTGATGTTGTAAAGTATAGCTTGTTAATTATCAAGAAAAGTAGTCAAGCAAAAGAGTAAATAGTGTGGGGACTGGGGATTTTCCAGTCAGTATTAAACCTTTGAACTTATTAGCATATGACATTTGACCCACACGTGCTGAATTACAAAACATTTTCTCGACCGTCGAAGTGTCAACAAAGTTTATATATATTGTCTTCAGCGTGAAAAGTATATTGTGTAATAAGTGCAATTGTAACACAACTCTTGCTTGTTCCTTATCCAGGTTGGCTGAGACGCTGTCACGTGTGATTCACTAATATAGGCTAGTGCATGAAACTTGCGTCAGCGTGAACTAGACGCGCGTCGAGACATCGCGCGCGCGTATTTTCCAGAGTATAGTGCCCGATCGGGGCACTATACTCTATTTTGTGACTGGTAACAGCGTCCTCTGACAAAACTCAAACTCAAAAATTTAATCTAGGGAAAGTAAAAGCGTTTCTGTAATTGTTGAATTGCTTACAGTTTAATTGCTTGAATTAATTGTTGAAATAAAACAGTTCAATAATAAAACCCTGAAAGGTTTCTTTTCTTATTTTATATTTTGGACAGAGTTGAGTCATAAAACACATTTGGACTGGCATAATTCGGTCCCTAGTGCATGTCTATGCCCCCTCGGGCCTGTGAGTGACCAGAAGAGGGTCCTATTTCCCTCGGCCGGACCCTCTTCTGGTAACTCACAGTCCCTCGGGGCGCATAGACGTGCACTAGTGACCTCATTGCCAGTCTATATGTATACTATAGTTTCAGGATGCGCGCCCTCCACAGGCCACGTATGGCCATTATATAATATTGGATGGCTTTGAGGGGGATACAAGAACATTCTTGTATCACCCGAAAAAAAGCTTTCCAATATTATTATTACTGTTCAAAGCTCTTGGAATAGACAACAACCAGCACTGCTAATACCTCCTTGCATCCTGGCTGCTTAAAATCATTGCCTGGCTGCTCTTCCTTCAACTTGAAGGTCATTGAGGTGAATACACAATTCGGCCCGTCGTCTCATATCAGCAACTGCCCGCCGCGTCATACCTGTCCTCCTAATGATCAGTATGGACCACATGTTGAAATGGGATTTGGAATGGTAATAAATTGAGGACACAATGAACAAGTGCTTACATAATCGCAATGCTTAGCTCCACATTAATGACATTTGCATGATCTATTCAGATTAGTCTTAACATAATTCTGGTAAAATAAATTTTTGCCACCCTTATTCTATTTCTGAGATAATTGACTTTGATAAAAAATGCGGATTTAAAAAAAAAAGGAAAATGGTCACTTCCGGTCTGATGACGTCATGATCCTGAAACCTTACAAGGTCACTTGCGGTTGTCCATAGAATATTTAGGAGCAATTCGAAAAAAAAAAAAAATTCAAGCAAGTTCACCTTTATTATAAAAATGTGCCAATGGGCGTTTTTTTCGGGTGATGATGTCATCAAGCCGTTTCTTGTGTTTGTTATATCCCTCACTAAACATTTGCCTAATTTGTATTATTGTCGCAAAATGCTTCTGTTTTCAAGTTACATATATTAATCATTGCACCTCCGGTGACCCCGGCCCGGCAATATCTATCAACTGTACCTCGCACGAAATGAAGACGCTAGTACTCAATTCAGTTCAAAAGTTATTGTTCAAAGCATTTTGTCCAATTTTGACCTTATCATTTGATATGATGACGTCATAATGACCTCACCAATAAGTGAACATATTTAGATAAGGGTTTCGTATTTGAACAGGCTTCATCTTCATCCCTTGAACCGTTTAGATAAATTATGTTTGTTTCAATATTGTCGCCTTTTTCGGAATTTGGAATTCACGTAACTTTCACCTTCCGGTAACCACGGAAGAATTAAACGGTCAAGGACTTCACGTACTTTGAGATTCATCAAGACAAGGTCTATCAGATCCTAAAGTATAAACTTGATTGTTAATTTTGTTTCTAAGTTATGATTGAAACAAACCATTCACTTTTTAAACTAAAAGCGCATGTAATTGAATGCATGATTACGTCATCAAGACTCACATAATTATCTGTATTAACAGGGTTGATATTTGTTTCAAATTTACATATTACAACACGCGACACAAAAGTCAGGTCATCCACACCAGGGGCCAATTTCATAGAGCTGCTTAAGCACAAAATTTGCTTAAGCACAAAAACGTCTTGCTTAATAAAATCAGGTTACCAGCCAAAACTCCATGCGATTGTTATGCTAAGTAAAAAACAGCTAAATACCAGTCACAAGCAATGTACATCACATGGAGTTTTGGCCGGTAACCTAATTTTACTAAGCAATGTTTTTTCGTGCTTAAGCAAATTTTCTGCTTAAGCAGCTCTATGAAATTGGGCCCAGATGTCAGACGCATGCGAGATGGCAGATTAGGAAGACCAAAGTGGCGCGCCTGTCACTTTATTGGTGTGCCTGGGCTAGTTTGACGGAGAGATAAAATCATTTAATAACGCCCGTATGGGAAACTGCACACCACCGCCATAATTGGAAACTGATTCTGATTCTGGAGGTGTGCCAACCCAATGTAAAAGACTGTCAGTTTTAGGGATACTGTACCCATCCTGACAGATTCCAGCAAAACATGTTGGGGTTGGATGGGTTGAGTTCTGCCAGGGTTAAACGAGATAAATAAGGTGTTTAAACGAGATACATGAGTCGTTTAAACAAGATCAATAAATCGTTAAACAAGACAAATAATACTAAGTCGTTTGAACGAGATAATTAGTCGTTTAAACGAGAAACCGGTACTTAGTCGTTTAAATGAGATACCGGTACTTAGTCGATTAAATGAGATACTAAGACGTTTTTTAGTTTGTTTGTTTTTTCCCCGTTTTTTTTTTATTTGGTTGGTAACAATACGATTCCGTAGAGTAGGCAGAAATACTCACAAATACAATCAACAAGTAAAATCATCAAGTAGGCCGACAAGATAATAAATACATTACTTGCTACGATGGGATTGGATCAGTTACCCTACCAGGGTTTACTGTTGTCTCGAGGTTGAAAGTAGATCCTGGGTACAAGGTTGGGATAATGTAATAAATGTTTTAATAGTGGGAAAAAGAAAAGAGTCAACCTCGATCCACGTGTCTACTTTCGATCCCGATGACAATGGGCCTTATACGAGTTGGCCATTTTTGTCGAGTTCCCTGAACGTATGGCATTAAGTGTTAACTGTTCAATGGGATGGCGCCAGATTATTTATGCAGGCACAATGCAGCCTTATTTTTTACTGTCTTTTTTTTTATCTGGCTTTAAATATTAGGGAAAAGAGTTTACCTCACTTTCAATTCAATATGGCCGACTCGTGAAAAAGGCCCATAGTAGCGAGAGAGCAAAAAAATGTAGAGTTCTACTCAAGGTTTAAAAGGAGTTGGGTCTTCCCATAGACAGGTTCCCCGCCGGTTCCTGAATTGTCCTTTGATTTATTTCGCCTCGCAAGGTCAAAAACTCACCTTATGCGGTCAACCTGAGCTACGCGCTGAGCTAAAAAGACGAACTAGCCAATGAAATCACGTACACTGTACACGTGATTTTAAGATATGTTTGTGCAAAACTTCTAAAGCTTGCTGTCGTTTGTCCCCATTTTTTTAATCACTGGACCGACAAACAAGAATATTTTGCTTTTATTGGTTAGTTAATCTTTTTAGATCAGTCCGTAGTTCAATAGCCGCTCACGGTAAAGTTTTTCGCCCCGCGAGGCGAAATTTAAGAAATCAAACAGGATAGATATTTGCCTCACGGCCTCGCGAGACAGAAAACTGCTCAGCAAAAATTCACCGCATACGTTAAGCTACGTGCTATGCAAACGGCTCAAACGGCTTTTTGCTCAGCACGTAGGGTAGCTATTGTACGCGTGTGCGGCGGGCTTCAGCAGTAAGCACAGTAAAAGCACGCTTAATACTCCTCCAGGACGGTATAGTTTTTCGCTACCTTAATTACCGGTGTCACGGTCTCACTTCTCCGGCGTGCTAGCTTCCCGGCCCGGTTGGATTCGGCGGATAATTGAGCACGTTACAGTGCACGTTACATGAGCACGATATACATGCTCATGTGTCCACTGTGTTTTTCCTCGGGCTGTGTTCTGAAGTCTTGCAGATTTTATGCCTGAACGTTGCCCCTTTTGTTGCGCATCATGCTTATCGTCATGCTTGGCATCGTGCGTCGTGTCGTGCATCACGTTGTCCCTTGCGACTTTTATCGCGTCGCACCATCGCACTGTGCCCTCATCAAGGTGGTTCCCATCGAAATGAGGGCGCTCGTGACGATGATTTACCCCCTTTTCAGTACTTCACTGTCTCATGCCGATTGAATATTGTTAATTCTTTCAAAAATCATTGCTTCCTGTGACTTTCGAGTCTAGCTTCAATACCTGGACACGAAAGCCTTGTCTGTACGTTCAATTGGTTATTTTTACACACAAAGTCTCAGTTACTCTCTTGTTACCAGGTTTGAAGTTTGCATTTAGGTACACAATCATTATAAAATAATACATGATGGAGGAAAATATTGTTAATAAAAGTATTGTGAATAACCTCAGTAAAGCACTTCGGTATTTCGATGAATTAGTCCAGATCAAAGTCAGTCGGGATAAAATAACCGATGTGATGTTGAGGCCGGTTTACCGCCGGTTCATACTCGGGCGCGAAAAGTCAACGCGATAGCGAATTTGTGACGTCAGGGCAGTTTTAAAAGTTGAGCACATTTCAACTCCGGCGAATTTCGTAGCGAATGCTTCGTGACGTCAAATTCGCATCGCATGAAGTATGAACCGACCATGATACTCCACACGAATGCGAATGCGAAATTCGCCGGAAAAATTCGCGAAAATTCGCTGCAAAATTCGCCGGAGTTCAAATGTGCTCACCTTTTGCGAAATCGCAGCGCGAAAATTTGCTATGACGTCACAAATTTGCGTTCGCATTTCGCTTTGAGTTTAAACCAGCCTGAAACAGAAGTGACGCCATGATGACGTCATATGTATCAAATTACAAGCGAGTTTAGTTTCACAAGATTTTGTTCATTCATAACTCATGAACAAAATGAACAATCATGTTGGTACTTATTGTTATAATATTGTTATATTATAGACCATACCTTGTAAAAACATTATTTTCTGATTTTCGAAAGTAAAGTTTCTTGACGGAAGGAGCGACATTTACGTAGGATAGGTAGGTAACTTAAGAACTGAAGCTGTACATGTGATCATAGTTAGATCTTGATAAGTCGAGTTTGTTAATATTAGTCTCGACAAAACGATTTTAAGGCCCAGAAATGTTCAATCTGTGATGCCTTAACCCCCCCCCCCCCATATCAATCTGGCGAGGTCGGTGTCCCCTCCTCATCTTGACTAGAAGTCGCCATTGTGGGTGTGTACCAGACGGGTTACATCAAGGGTTACGCGTACTCTGTGCTGAAAAAAAAAACAGTACAGGGAGTAATAGCCGCTTTGGACTTGTTGTGGTTCACGCATCATTTAAACCATACAATGGTAATGATTGATGGAAGTTCATTAATTTCTTGTCACCAATGCTCCAGTTGACATTTTGGAGCCCACACAAGGCAGGGAGCAGGCAGTTAATCGTTGGGCCTCCTTTTGTGCATTTCCCCGGAGTTGCTGCGTTATAAATGAAAGTAGCTCGCATTTACGCGCCTCGCGCGAGCCTGGTGCCACCAGAGAAAATGGCTGTTGCAGGATTAGTCTATATAATAGAATATATAGAGCTATTTTGAATTACTACAGTGCTAACTCGCTGTACAAAGTCAAGCCTGCTGGGCAGATCCACGTTTGTGCACAAACATATGGAAATCTCGAAATTTAGTACAGCTTTAGTACGGCTTGAAACACGATCCCTCCACAGCATGGCTAAATAGCGCCAGCTTCGGGCCCAATTGCTTCCACAATGCTCAGAATTGGAAGCCCCAAGTCCGGGCCAGAGGTGCATTGCAATATCTCTTCAATTCCTCAATTCCATGGCTCTCAGAACTCTCTAGATCTACTAATATAGAATATTTTAAGGGTTCAACTTTTATTCATGAGCTCGGCGGACGGATGTTTGGCCTATTTACTGGTGTGCAAGCATAGGCTGTATTGAATTACAAGTGAAGCCTGCTGGGCAACTTCGTTTCCATGGGTACGATCTTGCTGCGCCATGTTGTTTCCCATCATGCCTTGCGCGATCTTAACCACTGGAATTGTCTCATTTAAATGTGTCAAATATTGGCACATTTAAACTAGGACTGCAGTCGATGTATCTAACGCGGGACGCGATGATTGAAAAGCTTACTTCTTTTTTTTAAGAATCAATCCTTTCAAACATAATTAAGGTTTCGACGTTGCGTTATTTAGCAAGGATTTGTATTAAATGTACGTACCTCTTTCATCCCTTCACAACCGAAGATACAGATTCTTTGAGGCGAAAATGAGGCTTTACCATAACCCATATCGTACATGCATCAACAAGAAAAAAAATGTATTCGTACGCATGTTCGTACGGGACTTGACGTGCATAGCGCGCGAGCGCCCTATCCAGTTCGTAATTACATAGATATTCTATATCTTAGAGAGCGAAACGCTTGTTCATCTTTTTCGTAGGTGTGAGATTTCATCTATGTTTTGGACCCAGGTTAATGATTGGTTTGAGAGGACTCTTCATTTAAACATACACTTAGACAATAAGGCTATACTTTTCTGTGTAATTAAGAAAATCGTGAAAGGCTGTCAACCTGATCTTTATGTTGTGTCGTGTTAACATTCGGACGATGAAGATGAACGATAGCAGACCATCCCTTGCACTATTGAAACTTGTTTAAAACGTTATTTTAGTTTGGAAATGCACATCTCTATTACAAATGGATCTATTGCAAAAGTCATACAAAATGGGACTCCTTCGAAGTACTGTGTCAAAATTAACTCTGTATTCCCAAATGTGTTATAGGTCAAGATATTTTGCGACATTGCCTTGGTTTCTTAAGTAATTTTTGTAAAGCTGAGAAGTTGCTTTGAGGTTGAATACAATATTTCCTCCAAGAGAAAAATAAAACAATCCCGAACGTCTCATGACATTGGGTTTCGCTCCGTCATGATCGTCGATGAACCAACGCCAAACAATAATCATTGTTACGGTTACCGTGGAAACTATGTGACGACAGCAAGCAATATCCCAAACATTAGGCTCATTGTGCCAGGGAGTGGTGCTCTGCCCGTTTTGATCGCAGATATCAAAGTGAAGACCTGCTGGCTGGTTATGAAATACCCGCGTAAAATGTGGGTCTTCAGTTGGACTTTAGGGCTTTATAGTTCCTTCTTTATTCTACCTGTACGAGGGAACACGTGTAGTGCCATGGTCCAGGCTGCACCCGGTGATGATCTGACCGCACTTCGTAACAAGGCTTTCGCGTCTTTTAGATCCCAGTGCCGTGGTAAACAAGGTAGGTAATTCTACTCCATAAAAAATCTGTTAAAAGTGCAACTATAGCATGATGTCTTACAGGGAAATCTCAGAAATGTGGTGGTTGTGATAATTACTAGTATGAGTTTTTCTATTGCAATATTAGTCATTTGATTGCAAAACCAGATTTCCAAAATAATCTGTTTGCTGGCGTTTTGCGATCCGTGTGCAAATTGGTAGGCCACGTAACTGTAGTGTTAGTCTCTTTATCATATTTAAAATCGAGCTTCATCTTATCGAATATAGACATTTAAAGGACCGTTCAATGGAGTTTTTCCCAAGATTCGAATTTATTGAAATGCAATAACTTTTCGAACTTCAGGCTTTTCCGCCAACTTTGAAGATTGGCTTTTCCGCCATCAACGGAAAAGCCATTGGTTTTTTGGGTGTTTTTTTTGGCTTTTCCGCATAGTTGCAGAAAAGTATTTCTTTTTGTTCCTCGTCTATAATTATGCGTCAAGGAGGGCGCTGTAAGATCTCCCAGCTTAACATCGTAAAGGGGTGCACCCAATCAAATAAATTTCCATAGACAACAGTGTAAATGCCCATACTTCAAAATTCTTTTAAAAATACTCAAAACTCTCACGTGTTCAGGCTGCACAGAAAAATCTTTTATTTTATTTTCAATTTTTGTTGTTTCGAGACATTCTCACCCAAATAAAAACGACCCCTAAAATTAGTGATGTATCCAAAAGTGGAAAAGTAGCCATCTTGAAAAGGGATCCCTCCACATTATGGCTAAATAGCGCCACTTTCGGGCCCGATTGCATCCAAAATGCTCTGAATTGGAAGCCTTAAGTCCGGGCCAGAGGTGTATTGCCATATCTCTTCAATCTCCCGATTCCATGGCTCTCAGAACTCTTTAATATAGAAGAATTTGAGTGTATAACTTGTATTCATGAGCTCGGCGGACGGATATTTGGCCTATTTACTGGTGTGCACCCATAGGCCTCCTAAAAGAAAACCGGATCCGGCATAATATCCACTAGACATTTTCTACGCATTTTCAAGCTGCCTGCGTAGCGACATCAACGCGGTTCTGCTTTTTCACAGTACATTGCGCCGATAACCATCTTTTCACGTTACGTTGTGTGATCTTTATCACAGGGCGTTAGCAAACATTTCATATTATTATTTCAAACGTCACTAACATTGTAACTAGTGTGGTTAGTCTAATACGTAAAGGTGCGTTGTTAAGGTATACGGGGCCTGTAACTTCACATTTGCTATTTTTAAAAAGCTTTTTCAATATACCCACCTTTTCAGATGAGTATACAAGCTAGACCATGCTTATTAAATTCACGAAGTCGAGGTCCATTAACAGCGGTCACCCCCACACCCGGTCATTATCACGCAGTGAAGACCGGATCCTCACACTGTTATTCCCATTTATAAATACCTTTATAACGAAATAAACAGTTAAAATGCTCAAATTTTGTGACTTTCTTTCGGCGATATTTCCAGACTGTTTTGTGTTCATGTTCATGGGCCATATTTTAGCTTAACAGCTATAACGACGTAAACTCAACAGAAACTGCTGCCGTAGCGAAACAAATTACAACTACAGATTCGCGTTCGTTGTTACAAACGCAGAGTGGTCGGGTAGACAACTATTTTATGAAACACTGTCCATTAAGTTATGACTAATTTTATGTAAGAACAAAGTATCAGGAAATTAAATCCTTTCCAGGACAATCAATTAAATTTCAGTAAACATGTACACTTACAAGTTATTTCTTGCTTTATAACGTCATTAGTCAAAAACGGGAAGTGAATACTGATTTAGTTCGGAGTGGATCTTCATTGTGAAGTTAATAACATATGAACATTTGGAATGTATTCATAACACTGTACTTCCGGTTTGATGACGTCACAGTGTTTAGAAGCAAAAGGTGAACATTGTAATGGTATCGTTATTTGGGCTACGATATACGACATGGATCAAATGATAAAATTAAATTTAAAATATGATCGTTGGAAAATTCTTATAAAAGTAACTTCCAGTCTGATGACGTAATGAGTTTGAAACCTTGCTAAGTTATCTGTGGTTAATCAAAGAATATCAAGGGTCGATTTGGTAAAATTTGAACCCATGGTTTTAAAAGTAAAGAAAAGAAACAATATTTTATGTGCCGCTAGGGGCGCCCTTTCGGATGATGACATCATCACACTGTTTTTTTTTGTGTCTGGCATTCCTCACTAAACACTTTCATAATATATGAGTCTGTAGTAAAATGCTTCCGCTTTTGAGTTATATTCAGTTTTTATTGCACTTTCGGTAACACCGGAAGTAAAGGTCAAGCGGTTTTGTGTCTGGGAACACAAAATGTTTCTCACGGCATAGTCTACAACCTCACGAAAAAAAATCGAACACGATACTCTATTTAGTTCAAAAGATATAACACAAAATTTTTTTTCAAAATTTGCCCTTAAATCACTTGTAATTTGATACCTGATGACGTCATGATGACGTAACTAAATATATAACATCTTCGTAACATGGTAATGTCAAGAAATCTCTCCAGGCAGCCATTTACTCTGCCGTCAGTACCGCCAGACCAAATTGGCAAACTGTTCGGTGCCGACACAGAGTAATAAAGGATGCTTTTTGAAGGGAAAAATCAGTCCGGTAGTTTGTCAAATCCTGCTGACACACAGAAGGAAGCTAATCTTCCCGCTGATCCCCTGTGGGTGATTTTTGGTCCGAAACTGAAGCGCTTGTTTTTTTTTCTTTGAAGTTTGTTGGTTCTAATCTAAGTTGGCCATGCACATTCATCTCCTCAGATTAATTCAGTGAACCTGGTTTTAAAAATTGGGTCAAACTGCAAATAGTCACGGCGATGTCCCATACCAACCATTATTTCTTCAGTACCTAATTTAAGTAATTTCACGTGCAGTGCCTTTGATGTCTTGGGTCTAATCTGGACAAAATCTATATCATGAGAAACTGCCTTTTTTTCAAGAAAGATCTGGATTTGCGGAAAGTTTTGCTTAAGTGTTGGGAGGAACTTGTTTCAGAAGTTATGTTATAAAACTCTTGACACTAGGGTTGATTGCAAGGAATATTTTTAAATAGGTCAGTCTCTGAAATTGAACTTCTGACCCCATATGTTCCGGCGTTTATGGAATTCCTCATAATAGCTTCTATTTTCAGGGGCCTCTGGACACCATTAAAACCATTTCAGTACTGATCCCTACATTTTGCAACATGATGTACAAGTTCAATATAAGGCAGTTATTATTCATTGCCGCTATAAAAAGTGCAGCACCAGCCCAGGATGAGGAGATCGGGGGGGGGAGGGCTAAATTTGCAAAAACAATCATGAATGGGTATACTGCAGTAATTGGAATATTTGTTTGTGTTCTTTGAGACACCGGAATTTAATGTTCCAGGCTAATTTGTGCGGGGGTCGGTTATTGCTCCAAGTTAATTGAAATTTACCGGTGGCGTCATTTGGCATTGTCACGCATGTAGTAATGGGGCGTCATACATGTAGTGGTGACAATGTCCAATTACATGTATTAGCCTACTTTTATGTGACATCTGTGAAGGCTCTCAGGCATGACTTCACGCTGTTGTGTGCCTTTACTTTGTAGAGAGCATTGTGATAACTTAATTGGCAGGCAGTGGGCAGTGAAATGTTTTAAACAAAGACGAAGGAGCTTCCTTAGTTTTCAGGTTTTTTCTCCAATATAAAAGTTCATGTTAAGAGCCCGTAGACATAAATTCTGTTTTGAGATCATGAGGACTCCACAGGAAAAAGAAAGAAAGAATTCTGGTCACGAGCATCCCTAGAGGGGGGGGGGGGGGGGCGTGGAGGATATGACCCCCCCCCCTTAATCGTTTTTGTCGGCAAAATCGTTGTCTTGTCGGCAACGTCAGCCCCGTCGGCAAATTTGCCGGATTGAAGAGCACTACATTTTGTCCGATACTGTCCATGATAGTCCGATTTGAACGGCAGCCCCATAGAAAGACTGAAAACCCAATCCACATGTGGACCTGGCCAGGAATTGAACTTGGGCCATGGAGGTGAAAGACCAGGAAGAACTTCTGCGCCAACCCGATTAAAACAGACAAATTGTGATCTGCAGTCTGTCAGGGAATAAAATTACAGTCAGGCTGCGACTGACATCTGCACTTTTCCCGTCAATATTTATGTATCTGATCTTCCAATCTCCAAGGAGATGGCACCATAACAGAAGAAAACGGGGATAAGTTACACGAACTTGCACGGCCTGCACGGCTAGCAACAGACACGCGTCGCAAGGATGCCGCTTTTAATAATAAAAAGTTCACACAAGGTTTTGTGATCATACCGTGAACCGTTTGGAAGAAATTTTGTTTAGTTTTGATGTCAGGCTAACGTCTTCATTTTGAATTCACCTAACTTTGACCTTCCGGTAGACCCGGAAGTAAAGGTCAAGCAAGTTCACGTAGACAACAAAAAATGTTTAGCGATTAATGGTCTATCTGATTACAGAATACAAACATCATTGAATATTTAGTTCAAGAGTAATAGGTGAAAGTAATTGGTCACTTTTTCAGATAAAATCACTTGTAATTTGACACCTGATGACGTAATCATGTCGTCAGAGTAATATGCACCACTTCGGATGAGGGTCGATATATATTGAAAGTTACAAGTTCATACCATATACCGTTTAACAGAAAACCCGCGGAGAAGTATTGTCCGGAAAAAAAAAAAATACTAGAGGTTCGCGTTTGTTGTTACAAACGCAGAGTGGTCGGGTAGACAACTATTTTTTGAAACACTGTATATTTTAATTATGAACAAAGGATTTCTAAATTAAATTCTTTCCAGTACAATCAATTATATTGTTTTAAAAAAAATCATCTTTGACGGTGTGATAAATTTCAGTAAACATTCTATGTACACATGCAAGTTATGTCTTGCTTGATGATGTCATTATTCAAAAACGGGAAGTGAATACTGATTGAGTTCGGATTGGATAAATGCTCATTGTGACGTTAACTAACGTATGAAAATTTGGAAGTGTATGTATTCATAACACGTCACCTACCTTCCGGTTTGATGACGTCACAGTATTGGAAGAAAAGGTGAACATAAACGGATATCTTATATGGGCTCAGATCAATTGATATCATTGAATTTAAAATATTATCGTTTTCAAATTCTCATAGAAATAAATTCCGGTCCGATGACGTCACAATTTGCAACCTTGCCAAGTTATCTGTGGTTAATCAAAGAATATCAAAGGGCGATTTAGTAAAATTTGAACGGATGGTTTTCAAATTAAAGAAAGTAAAAACTACTTTATGTGCCGCTAGGGGGCGCCCTTTCGAAAGATGATGTCATCAAGCTTTTTTGTGTCTGGCATTCCTCACTAAACACTTTCACAATTTGTATGTGTGCAGTAAAATGCTTCCGCTTTTGAGTTGTTTTCGGTTTTTATTGCACTTCCGGTTACACCGGAAGTAAAGGTCAAGCGGTTTTGTGTCCGGGGACAAGATATGTTACTCACGGCATAGTCTACAACGTCACGAAAAAACGAACACAATTCTCTGTTTAGTTCAAAAGACATAGCGCAAACTATTTTGTCCAAATTTGCCTTTAGATCGCTTGTAATTTGATACCTGATGACGTCATGATGACGTAACAAAATGTATAATATCTTCGTTACATGGTTCAAGTTCACACTAGGTTTTAGGATCATACCGTAAAGTGTTTGGAAGAAATTTTGCTTTGTTTGGATTTCAAGCTTACGTCTTCATTTTGAATTCACCTAACTTTGACCTTCCGGTAGACCCGGAAGTAAAGGTCAGAAGGTCACGTACACGACAAAAACTGTTTATCAATGTATGGTCTATCTGATTACAAGGTTAAAGCATAATTGATCGTTTTGTTGAAGAGTTATAGATGAAAGAAGATCGTCATTTTTTCAACGAAAATCGCTTGTAATTTGACACCCAATGACGTCATCATGACGTCAGTGTAATATGCACTACTCGGAATGAGGGTCAATATATGCTAATAGTTACAAGTTCATATCATATACCGTTTAGGAGAAAAGCCGCGGAAACGTGCTGTACGGAAAAAAAAAAAGAAAGAAAGAAAGAAAGATTAATCGCAACAAATCCAAAGAGTGGTCGGGTTGTGCCCGACCACTCAATTATCGTACTCCTAAGTTAGAGTTTCTTCATCAGATTGACACTTTATAGTAGTTATACAATATTTTTAAAATAAAATATTTTTTTTAAAGTGGCAAAAATATATGGAGTTCATCAAATAAGGTTTTCCCCTTCTTTAAATTAGGTTGTTTCCATTTTTTTTAATTGATTGTGACAATAACAAATTCTGTTGCTATGTTGTAAATTTATGGCATGAAGCAAACACGAAGAGCACTCGCTGACACAGTTAAGCAGGTACAAGTGATTCCTAACTTTCAATCACTTCCTTCACATCCCCATGAACATCAACATCTCAAGGACAGACTGTTCAGCTGTAATCAGTGTCTTGTTGTTTATTTAGATTATTGTTATTTGTTATCCACGGTCTCGGTCTCGGTCTCGGTCTCGGACCATTTCGGTCTCGGTCTCGGTCCGCTTTGAAGGGGCTGGTCTCGGTCTCGGTCTCAGTCTCGCAACTTCAGGTCTCGGTCTCGGTCTTGGTCTCGGACTATCCGGTCTCGACTACAACACTGATAGGATCCCCATTAAACAAACAATAACTTGATTTTTGAATAAGGTTTTTACCACTGATAACAAAAAGTAACGACTCCCCCCAGTGGCGGTTCTACAGGGGGGGGGGGGGGCTGTATCCACCCAAAAAAATAAAATTGTCTAGCCCCCCGCCCCCCCCCCCCCTCAAAGAAAATCGGCCCCAATACGAACAGTCTCCCCTAAATAAATAGTCGTGGGAAGGGTGTATTTGAATAGTATGCCTAATTGTAGGATTTCATCAGCGCTCCCCATTGAAAATATGGCACAATGAATATGAATATCATGTGCGGACCCAGATAGGTTACTGCCGGGGGCGGAGGGTGTACGGTGTGCCAAGGGCCCAAGGGCTGATCCAAGGGAGGGGGGGGGGGAAGAGGCCGGGCCATGCCTCTTCCACCAAAAAAAAAAAACGAACCCAATTTCTTTTTTGGGGGTGACGTCACAAACAAAGGTAGCACAGCACCATCTTTTCCTAAAATATAGGTTTTTCCGGCCAATTTCACCAAGTTGTCATTGAATTTAATGCCTGGCTTATTCGATTTAGATTGAAATTGAAAGATCACGCAGATCGGTATTTGACAATCAAAAAGAATTATTTAATTTCACTATCCGAGCATTCTATCGCTTTTTAGCTTCACTCGTCCCTATCAAAGATGCATTCATTTAAAAGTATCGCGTTGTTCATTCAATTTCGTCTAAACCAGCATTCGTTTTCATTAATGGGCAAATATATGTTACATTTTGTCAAACATCTTTTAAGACTTCATACGTGTCCGTATTCCTTAGCGTAAATCATATATGATGACTTCAGTCCGTAGTTGCCTTTCTTTCTTAATTAAAGGGTATGTGCACTGAATTTTTGTAAAATATGTTTGCCCATTAATGAAAACGAATGCCCGATCAACCCCTTACTGCTGGTTAGGACGAAATTAAATGAACAACGCGATACTTTTAATATGAATGCATCTTTGATAGGGACGAGTGAAGCTGACAGGCGATAGAATGCAAAAAGTTGATGCAAAAAGTTGATGTCCTCACTAATTTTTCCAACTTTTCACCTGAAGTTTTCTTATGATTTTGAGGATTCTGTATTTATTTTGAATTCAACTAACTTTAACCTTCCGGCAACTCTGGGAGGAAAGGTCAAGCATGTTAATGAAGGTATGGCCTATCAGATTTGCAAAGTATAGGTTTTCCCGGCCAATTTCCATATTTTTTTTCCTGATCATTTTCTTCATCAGCCATTCAATTTTGCGTGATGTTTTACACATATCTGATCAAATTGGGGTTTCTTTTTTATTGTTTGGGCATTCAATTTTAATTTTTAGGCACCCAAGATTTTGATCCAAATGTTCGTTTTCGTTTATGGGCATTCTATTTCGTTTTAGTACGTTCAAATTTTAGGCTGACAATTTGAACAGAAAACCTCTAGCTGAACAGACCCTTTCTGAATTGGCATCACAGCAACAGCGTCTTCAGTAGTCTGGAAAAGCATGGAAACGTTTAACTGTTTAAAGAAGTGCACTTTGCAATAAGAGTATATACCAAAAATGGATGTCGAATAGGTGTCATGCATTTAAGAGGAGTCAAAAGTTGCAGAAAATGTGTCCCCTTAGATAAATTCATTGCATGGACTCTTTAAGAAAGAGAGGTGTGCATCTACGGATTGAAGACGTCTGATGTAATACGCAGAGATAATTCAGAATTTTATAGGAATACGGGCACACACAAAGATGCTTGATAAATGTACAATATGTTTGCCAATTGATGAAAATGAATGTCCGATCAACCCTTACTGCTGGTTCAGACAAAATTGAATGAACAAGACGATACTTTTAGAATGCAAGGATAGTGAAATTGAATGATTCTTTTTGATGGTCGAATGACGATGTGAGTGATTTTTCAATTTTAATCTAAATTGAATGAGCCAGGCGTTACATTAAATAAAAACTTGGTAAATTGGTCGGGAAAACCTATATCAACATGATTGTTTATTATTTGTCCATGAGTTAAACAAAATGACGATTTGTTAATTTGATACCCGATGACGTCATGATGATGTACCCTCTGTATCAGGGTTGATTTTCGTTCCAAGTCTCAAGTTCCTGCTGGGAACAGGTTGAAGAAAAGTCGCTGAGAACGACGGTCCGGGGAAAAGAAAGAAAAGCTAGAACGATTCTAAAACGGTAGCCGGGTTGTGGCAGATTCCCCAAATACAAATATAGGCTGCCGTACTCAGGGATAATTATTTTCACCAAAAGCGTGATCACTGAAGCCTTTCTGTATTTTATGTTATGTTATTTATAATACATTAACCACCGGAATACACACAAAGGAATGCAGTCATCAAGCGCTTTCTTTCTGCCTCATTGCTAGTTGATAGGTTATTCAATATGAATTGAATAATTTTCCTCAATCGTGGATTTTTGTTATGATGATTTTGCACTTAAATGCAAGGCCAGTAGAATCGGACTAACAAGAGAGTTACTGAGACCTCATAGTCTGTACATTCATGTACATCTTCCTGATCCGAAAGTCACAGGGAGCAATAATATTTGGAAGAAGCAAAAAAAATATTCAAACGATATGAGTCAGGGAGGTACTGATAAAGGGGGTGATTCAGTCGTTGGTTAATGAGTATGAAGACAAAAAATGGATCAATGCCTTTTTAAGTATGAAGAAGTCAGCCAAGAATAGGCCTTCCTTTTCAATACAGTTTTTCCGGGAAAATTCCGAATTGTTCTAATCAGTTTCATTATCAGCAATTAAATTTCGCGTGAGTTTTGCACATGTGGTCAAATTGGATTTTCTTTTTCATTTTGGGTTCATTCAATTTCATTTTTAGGCAGCCAAGATTTTGCTCTGAATGTTCGTTTTCGGATATCCTATTTCGTTTTTGTGCATTGAAGACTTAATTTGTAGCAGTCTTAGGCCAAAAAAAAATTGTCGGTCTCTGGTCAGACCGAAGTTCCGGAATTGATGCGGCGACGCGTTTTTTTTTTTTGGTGGCCTTTTTTTTTTTTCAAGCTTGAATTGTACAGACAATGCGGGTACTATTTTGCTCTTTTGTGTCCTCATTATACATTGGTATCCTCCATAATTTGCCTTGGTACCCTTTATCATTTGCCTTGGTGCAATTTCCCCATTCCTGGGTGCTCCTTGGTACAAAAGTTTGAGGAGGTGCGGCAATAGAGGGCGCTATTGTAGCTTCCGTGTTAATTTAAAGAAGAAAAAAAGGGTTGACGCGCATGATTAAAATCGACGCGCGCGCTGACCAGAGACCGAGTATTTTTTTTGGGGGGGGGGCCTTAAATTTAGTCTTTGCAACCTTTTGACGGTTGCCGCATTCAAATTAGCGAACATCCGTGCGCTTATGACGTATGACCATGCTTTTCGTTTCTTATTCGTTTATGGGCAATTGCTTTCATCGTTTGGTCATTTAAGTTAGTAAGATGTTTTAATCGATATATTTTCCTATTTTCCTCCGAGGTTCATTTCCCCCCAAAATGTTGATGACTACACAATTTGCAATGTTACAAATTATTTGATATGAGGGGAAACAACATGTAACGAAATATTTAATTGAAAGGGTCTAAGCAGGCGCGGTTCTAGAACCAATATTTTTTGTGGGGGGGGGGGGGGGCTAGCACGGTGGATCCAATTTTTTTTCAGGGAGGCGTGCTGAAATGTAGACCGGTTATTTTTTCCAGACACTTAAAATCATTCACACTATATTAATAGAGTGGGAGCCCAGAACATTTATTCATGGGAAAAGCGCCAAAGCAGTCGACCTCATAGGGTGAAAGGGTATCATGGGGACATCACAAAAATGCATTGCTGCCGGGTCGAGGGCGTGGCCTAAGGTCCGAAATGACGTAATAAAGCACCGCCATTACCGAAAATCCCTATTTTGACAATATCTCAAAAACTATACATGGTAATATCACAAATGTGGTCTCTACACCTATGTTTTTGTGGTCAATCTTTACGTTGAACACCATTATAGTGCCTGAAGATGTGTAGTTTATCATATATCATCTCAATTCGCACCACCATTACCGAAAAACCCATTGTTTGTGCGATATTACGAAAACTATACCAACAAAGGCATGTCTACACCTATGTTTTTGTGGTCAAATATTATGTGACAAAATATCTCCTGAACTACAGGTCCGATTTGGTTGAAAGTTGGTATGTACCTAGACTGAGATGTTTTATAGAGGAAAATTGAAGTGACGTCACGATAACGTCATCATGGGTCACGTGACGTCACGTTAAAATTAATAGATCTTTGAAAATCAATATAAATTTAACCGTGAGAGACCTGAACTTGACGTTTGCAGGAATCGATAGAATAATCCAGGGTCTTAATTGTTATATATTATGTGCGTTTAATTTAAAATTGGTGAAAGATGTGAACTTGCTTTCAACGATGTATGCTATGGCTAAGTTGTTATTTACAAACAAAAATATAGTAATAGATGAAAATTGTTGTGACGTCATCATGACGTCATTACGTCACATGTGACGTCATAATTCAAAGCCCTACGGGAATGTAATCACACATTGTATGCCACCAGTTATTATCAACAGAACTACACATTCTTCCTGGATGAAACTTGTACTTCAAACTTTACATGTCACATGTCACAAAAAATACCGAAGCAGCTCTCCGTCATTTTGTGTCTCTGATGATGAAGATGAAGTACCTTTTGGTAGCTCATTTTGCCGTGGTGGCCCAGTGCTGCCTGTTTGCTGCAGCCGCACACGCCCACGGGGACCCCGACTCGGTTCTCGAAGCAGCTCTCCGTCCGTTGTATAGTCAACTGGACGTCTTTCGAGACCAACTTGACGCGGTCAAAGTGCTTGTTCATGTCCCCTGTAAGAAAGGTAGGCTTAGGTGCGATTTTTTTTATGTAGAGATACTTTTTGGAATGCCGAAACAGCTTTTAACTTCGTCCCGTTGGTTGTGTTGAGGATGGGCTTTTAGGCTGATGTATAGCGGCGTCTTAACACCAAGTTAGTAAAAATCGAGCGTAGCGTTCGCCCCAAAATAAATGTCAAATTGTTCGACCCGGGATCTCCAAAACAAAATCCAAAGACCGTATAGAGTACGTACTTTTGACGGCAGTGGCGTAGCCACGGGGGGGGGGGGGGGGGGGGGGCGTGGAGGGGGGGGGGCGACCGCCCCCCATGAAACCTTGTCGCCCCCCAGTCGCCCCCCCCCCCCCCCACTGAGATTTTGAGTTTCTAAAAAAATTATCATTGATCTACATGACGCCATGGGCGTCAATCCTGGGGGGGGGGGGGGGGGGGACAGGGGGACATGTCCCCCCCCCCACCTTTTGAAGTGTGGGGGACACAATATCAAATGTCCCCCCCCCCCCCGATTGTTGAACTCGTGTCTCATTTACAGGGCCCTATTATGTACTACAATGTATCTTTTGCTTAGAAAATATAGGTTAAAGTGGTCAGAAATTGCCTCAGATAGCACCACAGTGCATTTAGAATCCAAAGTTTTTCGGGGCCCTTAAGCGGGCCCCGAACCCCACGCCTATAGCTCAGAATTCTGGTAGCTGATTCAATGACTCCAACCTCGAAAACAATGTTCACAAAATTTTCTTATGCCTTTAGCTGAGAAAACCTCGAAAATTATGTTTAAATTATTATCTTTTGTGCTAAGATAATTATTGGTTAAAGTGGTAAGAAATTGCCTCAGATCACACCACAGAGCATCGAAAATCCAATTTTTTTCGGGGCCCTTAAGCGGGCCCCGAACCCCACGCCAATAGCTCAGAATACCGATAGCTGATTCGATGTCTCCAACCTAGAAAACGATGTTCAAATAATTATCTTTTGCCAAGAAAATATTAGTAAAAGCATGGAGGAAAGTCGTAAGAAATTGCTTCAAATCACACCACAGAACATCTAGAATCCAATTTTTTTCGGGGCCCTTAAGCGGGCCGTGAACCCCACGCCGTAAGGGCTTCGCGCTTCGCGCTTGCATCAGTTATGATCAAGGTATGTCCCCACCCTCCCCTCTTTTGAGAAGCGATTGACGCCCCTGCTTGACGCCCCCCCATGAAATGTTCCAGCCCCCCCAGCGGCCCCCCCCCCCCCCACTGAAAAATTCCTGGCTACGCCACTGTTTGACGGACATGAGGAACACTATCATGATGATCATAATTTACAAAACACTTCGATGGAGCTCCAACGTCAATGCATCAGTTTGTTCATTAGACGTACCAAGTTTCATATTCTTTCTAAGATCATGAGAGGGCGTAATCCGCCCCGGCTGTAAAGTCCATGTACAAAAACGACTCTTTTGGAAAAAGACAGGTGCGATTATTAACGATATACCCGACCCTGAATGAATGTATTTATCAAAACCTGCCACAGATGTTTTGGAGTGCTCTGAGGCTGGACCCCTTGGGATGGAAGATGGTCGCATCCCTAATGCAAGCATCACAGCTTCGTCATTTTGGGGCAACCTGGCCGACCATGCACCCAGAAAGGCTCGGCTTAACACTGAAGGTAAATTGTTATTTTTATTTCATCCACCAACATCACATGGGACAAAGCGTAAGACAAGTCTAACAGTAGGAATTTAAAGCGATAATACGTCAAAGGTGACAACAATTGTCAAAAGTTGAAGTGGCTCTACCGTTGTTTTTCCAGGGGGGGGGGGGGTGATTGCGTGGGGTCCCTACCCCGAGAACCATAATTACCACACTATGTAAGCATGACCGCTGCCTTGTACAGTGCTTGAAGCACATGTGCTAAGAATCATTTTATGCTTAGCGGATTTGATTATCTGCTTACTCTGTAGTCTATGCTGCTAGCTGGGTTAGTGCAGGAAGTAGTGACCCAAATCCGTGGATTCAAGTCGACTTCGGTTGCATTGTGATCATCACTAGCCTCATCACTCAGGGGCGTGGCGATCAACGTGACCGTCAATGGGTGACTGAGTTCCAGGTTGCGTATAGCAACGATGGCCAGGAATGGACTAACGTCAACGCAGAAGGAGAAAGTGCACCGACAAAGGTTAGTAATTAATTACATTTCTATTAATGAAGGACATAATAAGTCATATTTATGAATGAATTAGGGCGCTCTAACGACAGAGTATGGGCTACAACGATGTGAGTACCAGGTTGTTGACAATGATAATTTATAATGATATTACTACAGTTTAAACAAAAATATTTTCCCAATCTTACAGTTTAAAGTATTCTTAATATAGCGTTTACAAAATATTGCTTTACAAAATATCGAAACCACATAAAAAGTAAACCAGTTAGTTAAAAAGTAGTAGTTAAAATTATACCTTAAAAAACTGTCTTAAGCTATCATTTAAACATTTTCAATTTCGTAATGTTTATTGCATAATGTTGTAATAAAGCTTCAACAAATGAGATTGTCCTGAGACCCAGATTTGAAACAAAAATATGGTGATAATTTCCTCTAACATTGAGTTCAAATTTCACGTTCGGTCATCGGGGTGAGTACCTCGTTCCCGTAGTGTAAGGCAGTACGCTACCAGTACGCTACCTGCTCTATCATATTTAAGCGAGGTTGAAATGAATTTTCCAGGCTGAGCTCCAGACAAAAAGTCGGAAAAACACGGTAATGAAAACTGTGGCAATAGAGATTAAACACCTCCCAACTTTCAACGCTAGTTTGTAAATTATATCCATATTGTTTATTCCACAGTTCCCTGGAAACTCAGACAGAAATACGTACGTGACCACCACTTTCCCGAAGGCTTTCCAGGCCAGGTTCCTGCGTATCCTGCCTACTCAGTGGAGCGTGCACTGCAGTATGCGCTTTGAGGTCATCGGCTGCAAAAGTCATGAGTAATTCCGTCGTTCGTAGCGCGGGAAAAGTTTGCTCTAATGCTCGCTGAAAATTCGACAAATTTGAGCAGGGATGTGTATGTCATAGATATTATGTGGTGTTAAATTTTAAGAATGTTTCAGTCAAAACATTAATGCACATAGGAGGATCTGCAGTTACCGAGAAAACGTACCTACCGATTTAACAAGAAATCCTCGCTCAAAATGAGGATAGAACTGGTGGCCAGTTCCCTGCCAGAAATGGTGTCATTGGTAGAAATACACAAATATTGTGTATTTTCTTTGTTTTCGCTCAAAATGTATAGAATCCACTGAGCTGAACCTTCCACAAGTTAGTTGTCATTCACACTACTCAGGAGTTAGAGCGATGTTTTTGCTTTGCTCAAACGGAGGGGGGATGCACTAAAAGCACATGATCCGATGCACCTTTAACATGCCCCCCCCCCAAAAAAAAACAAACAAACAACAAACAAAACAAAAAAAACGGCATTTGCATTTCATGTGCTTTTCCAGAGACCCCCGTTCGAACTTGTTTCCGCCTCCTACATTCTGAGTCTACGATGGAAGGGCCCGAAACCGATCTAACAGTAGACCAAGATTGATGGCACAGACTTTTCCACAGTTTAAATTGTCAAATTTCCAATGAGCATTAGAGACAGGGGTTTCCCATGCTACATTGATGCCGGTAAAAGAAATCAGTTGGATAAAGACTGGTGATTAACAGAAGCTTAAAGTTACCTTATTTCGAGTTTCCATATTTTTGTTTAGATTCTTAGTGGCACAATCAGTAAGTACAATGGTATGTATTTACATATGTAATATCATTTTTGCATGTATAGGTTTTCCCGGCCAAGTTAGCAGATTTGGCGGCCAAATTGGTGACCATGCACCACGAATTTGAATGCACGTTGAGATCAACATTCAATTACCTAAAAACACCAATCAATTTCATATGAAAAGCATGCGATTTCACATTTAAATCATGCAATTTCAACAATACGGCATTCAAATTAAAATTGCACAAACGAGCATCCAAATTCGCCGGAGCTTCAAGCTGTGTAAGTTTGGTCATTCGAATTCACCATTAAGCAAGCATATGTGTAAAGTAAGCAAATTAATTCGAAATAGGTCCATGTCGTTCCGTTGTTTGTTAGAATAAGATTGAGTGCTTTCGTTCCAATTTGGAAGGGGGGGGGGGCAAGGGGGGGCTTCCCCAGGAAAAAGCCCCCTCCCCCTCCAAAAAAAAGAGGGGGGGGGAGGGGAAAAAAGGAAAAGAAAAAGAGGCGCGAAGTCATATTGCTGTAAATTTAATGGCTTGGGGGATGTCCGTGCCCCCCTCTTAAACTGATAAATCGAGAATATGCTGGGAAATACAGGCATTTTGGGGGGAATATGTTTTGCCTCCCTCTAGAAAAAAAACCCGGGACGCCCTTGACGTCCATCAAGACTCTGCGACTGCTCTGATCACCATGCAAACTGTTAGATTGAAGCCCTAGAAATATCAATATGCGGGCTAATGGGCGTTACATGAGAATTCAAATGTAGACCCTGGTCGTTTGATCGAAGCTTTCGATGGCAATGCCCAAGACGATCTTGAACTTGCAGATAAGCTGGCCATAATCAGATCTACTGACAGGTCAATTGTAGCAACGTATCTCAGATCTGGCAGACAGAAAAACCTGCAAAGAGGAGGGGCCAGAAACACAAAAATGGACCACGACCTGAAGCAGAAAAAAAATGAAAAGATGAAAGAAATTAAAAGACTCGCATCGTCTACTTTTGTTTACTTTTATTTTGGACGCAAAAAGTGCTTAATAGAATGCGCGGAAATGAAAACGAAAACAAGAATCTGATGCAAATAACCCTAAACCAAACCGACTGCTAAATTGAATGATCACTTAAACTGAATGACATAACTACAATTTAGGATGTGTTAAACATGAAAATGTCAGGTCTTAAAACGAATTTGAACGCCTCAAATCTAATACGAACCACGGGAATGACAGCAGGATGCTACTTCGCTTCAAATTGGTGACTATCAAGATGAATTTTGAATGCTTTTTTTGCGAAATTGGCTGGGAAAACCTATAGTAGAATAATGGTAAAAGGGAAATGTTTGCAAGACAAGCTAGAATATGCCATTTTTTCACTCAAAATACAATACTCCTAAAGGTACACTTTTTGGCCGGTTGCGCTCTTTTGGGCTCTAAAAACGCATTTCTCAAGAAATAATAATCAATGGAAAGATTGGTGACAAGTGGAATATAAACGTGCACACAACTATACCTTGAAAAGTGACGGTCTCATTTTGAGTTCAAATGGCATTTTTTTCACTGCTAGAAATACTTAAAGGCGAGGCAAAAATGGCTGACGCGCCACATGAAAACAAACGAGCGTATTCATCATTTTCTCTGGAAATGTCAGACATTTTGTCGGGATTTTTTTGGACCCAGAAAACAATCCCCAGATGAAAGTGCACGTGAAACTTCGATAATAATTACTTCAATCGTCACAAATTATTGTTGAAGTATTGCGGACACTATAAGAGGGCGCTATTTGAAGTGGGTAAATTTGAGTCAATACAAAATAATTTACCACTCAAAATCGCTTCGTAAACCAATGGAATGAATATTATTTATGAACTGCAAACTATTTTGTTCTACAACACTGTACAATTCCAATAAATCTTGCATGAAACTTTTGAAATATCCAATAATTATAGCTTACTTCATTATATTAGCAAACCTGGTATAATATATTAATTTTCTTAATATAGAAATGGGCATAATTATATAGATTATTACTCTTTCTTAAGTGTCCTTTTCAACATGGTTAAGCATATACATTAGTTCAGTACCTGGTGGAAATAGATAAACAGTATGAACTGGCTATATTTTTTCAGCAAACTGTTTTCTTTTCGGTTTTTTTGTTCTTTTTCTTGTTTTCCCTTAAAATATGAAGAGGTTAAAGGTAATCGACACAATTTGCAAACATTCAAACATTAAACTGTCAAATTATTCTTAAATATCCCACTTTATTGTAAGTAAATAAAATGTTTAAGCATCCTGTTAAATCATTTGCGCCCGGTATGCTGTCTTTTTCCATGCAAGAGGAATTTACCATCATTTCCTCGGGATGGTAAGGATCAAACCATCAAACTGTCAACAAAAACCTGTTTTGTGCATGAGAAATTGAAGATGCATTGTCACAATTTTCTCAAAAGCATTATATCTACTGCGCATAATTTCAACGGTTTTTTATTTTTTTTAATTTTTTTATAACAACTTGCCTCAGATTTATTGTATTACTGTTTCTTGAAACGGCAAAAAAAATATTCTTCTGCAAATTGTGGCCATTACCTTCAAGCCCATTAAATTAAATGAATATGGAGTAGAAGACACGATAGAGAAAGTTCGGCATATCTTTTCTCATTTAATAAAAGCACTTTAGATAGAGTGTAAGCGTGCACCTGCAGTGTTGTGTTGTCTCTAGATATCATTTATTACTGTTAGTGATCTCTTAAGGTGTCTCACGGCTTTTCGTGTATAATTCAAGACTACGTTTGTGCTGGTCCCAGAGGGCCAGCCTAGTGACAGTGCTCTTAGCACTTATCTAGCACAGAGGTACGCACTGACCGACCGACCGACTGGACCGGACTGACTGTCTCTTGTGATTTAGCCTTTAATAAGCCAGACCTGACCAGACCCGACCAAACCTGACCTTTCTTTCTCCTAATGAGCCTTTAAAATGCTACTGCCAAAATACATTTGCCGATTGCAGCGAAATTTGGACAGGATCTTTCTCGACCGAACTCCTACCTGAGATGATGTTAAGCATTTCGTCAGGGACACCACGAAGCACCACCGATGTACATACCAGTAAAATCTAGCAATCGGGGAAACGGCATCTAAGGCCAAAAAAATATACCTGAATTTTTTGCCTCAAATGTCCGCTGATGACTGCAAATGGTGCCCGACTAGACTTAGTGCAAATACATGGGAGTCCAGAGAAGCCACATAAAGTTTATTCTCGATCATAACCCCATCTAAAAACACGTTAAAATTGTGCAGCAGCAGGATTCCAGTCAAACCAGTGAATTTGGCGGTTTTGAGACATCAAGTAGTACGCTTCAATGTATCAGGCCTACAACTTACACTATGTGAGTGTTACTTCGGGTCAACGCGCCACCTCTCATAGAAGGAGGTGTTACTTCGTGAAAACGTTTTGCTCGCATTTGAGCAGAGTGCGCGTCATACATTACAATGGTTAATGGAACTTGAGTGTTACTTCGTGAAAACGAAAATTGTCACTTGTGCGCAAAGGTTGCCATGGATAATTAGCGTAATTATTAAAGTAAAGCTCTTGGAAATTTGAAACATCGTTCGATAGTAGGCCTTGATGAATAATGTATAAAAGTGAAAAAAAAAAAACCAGATAATTAAAACAAAAATATGGTTTAAAACGTGGAGTGTTACAATCATGGTGTCGGTGACGATTTGGGGTCAAAGGTTACCTAGTGGTTACTAGTGGTCATTTTCTTTAAAGTTACAAGCCCCCCCCCCCAATTAATGGTCCAACTAATGTCAAACTTGGTCAAATACATATCTGGACCTAAACCTGATAGGAAGTGATGAAGTGGTCATTCATGTGGTCACTCAGTGATAATTTATGAACATTCCCAAAATATGAACTGTTGCGCTTTCGCCACGTACTTCAGACACACTCACGCAATGCAATTGATAGTCATTCACCTCCTTGTTAAAAACCAGCTCATTGAGGTTGTTGTACAAAATAAGATCAAAAGGCCGATCACTCGTACATACGGTGGTCAACAGTGGACATTTTCTTGTAATTAAGTGGCTATGGAACCGGTGACATGAACATAGGTGTTGCGGGTGGAAACGTTTTCAGGTTAGAGGAGTGCCGTTGTAGCGTAAAATATCCGACTCCATGAAATGTGGACTCATTGGTAGGGATTGCACACGCGTGAGTACCTTAATATGCTATTTTTAGGATCGTTTGTGGAGAGAGACCTACCACGTGCGAGGGTTAACCAATAAAAGGGAAAAAGGGGTCCGATTTCCATAGGAGTCGGATTTTCATGTGACACCGTCATTAGATCTTCTTCGGTCACAAGAGGGCGCTATAAGCGCGCTGATACTGTCAAGATTTGTCCTGCACTGATACAATTCGCCAGAAAGTTCATTTGCTTCCGAACCATATTTTAATACGCCCAATTAGTCTAGTCGGAAGATAGGGTTCCCATGCACCCTCTGGATATATTTTTGTAACCTACTGTTTTGTAATCCTTAAGGTGACTAGCGAATGAATTTTGATGTTCCCAAGATCAAATATTGTCCCATGGGGTTCATTTGGCGGCCATCTTGGCGGCAGTCTTCGATTTCGACGAAAGTCTATTGTTGACCTAACTTTTGTACCAGGCGTCATAGGAAGACAAATGAACACGTTTTTTCGGGTTAATTTGGGTGTGAGGAATCAATTGAAAGTGTTACGTTTATAATATGGCGGCCATTTTTGCGACCATCTTGGATTTCGACAACAATCAGTTGTACGTGAAGTAAATTTTTAACAAGGCATCATGGGAAGAAAAAAATAAATGTTGTTAGGGGTCATTTGGGCGAGCGGAATCGATCGAAAGCATGATTTCATGATTTGGGCGGCCATCGTGACGGCCATTTTAGATTTCGAAAATGTGTTATTTTACATGACTTTTGAGCTAGGCACCATAGGAAGTCAAATTCAGATGTAGCCTTAATCTTGTAGTATTAGCTGGAATGGTGATATAGTGAACCAACAATCATAGCATAGTTTCAGTGTGGTGTTGGATAATGCCAGTGTGGTGATGAGGACCTATCATTCTCCATCACTCATTGACTTGCTGCAGAAAACTCTTGAGAAGGCGGAGGAACAATAGTTGAAGTGCATCAACAGATTGATTATGATGAGTTTCTTGACGTGACTAGACGTTCAGTATGACGATGAAATGTCATTGATTATCATTTCTCTAGCTTGTCGTGTTGCTCGAAAATATGAACAATTTTCTCTTCACTGTTGCTTTGTGTACTCATACCTTGTAATGTGTACGCATTACAATTACAGATATTTTAGTCTTTTATAATTGTCCACTGGAATATTACTACTATGATGGCGTCACTATGTAATGGTATATAATATGTATATTCAGCAAGTTCTCCATGAAGGAGATATTTTTTAGGAGTGGACCCAAGTCCATTCTTTTGACATGGCCCATGCCATCTAAGACGTCTCATACCGAGGAGAGCAAACATGCTCGGGATACCAGCACGCTCTAAAACCTCCGTATTTGTCACTCGATCCTGCCAGCTTATGCAGAGGGTACGTCTGAGGCATCGGAGTTGGAACCTCTTTAGTCTCTTCTCCTGACCAGCATGGGTTGTCCAGGCTTCACAACCGTTCAAGAGTGTACGAGGACACAGGACTGGTACACTTGCATCTTGTATCAGCTGCATCGGTGGTAACTTCTCCTGTCTTGGACTGCACCAGTGTCGTTATCGAGATATTCGGTCATTGCCTTCTTGATGCCCTCATACAGCCTTCTTGCATCACTGGTCTCTTGCGGCCCTGGCCTTGGAACATATGTTATGTGCTGGGACTGGGATCCTTCTTGTGGGCAAGGAGAGCTCTTTTCTTGGCTTTTGTCACTTTTTTTTTTCTTCCCAGCTCGTACCAGTCAGCATTCCTACGTTCTCTCTTTCCGTAGGAAGAAGTGGTGAGGTTGTAGATCATAACGAAGGTTGGACCACTTGGATTCCAACTGTTATCACCGCCTGTAGGTTATGCCAGAGCCTCTCTAAGATTGTCAAACTGCTGAGTCCTCGCTGGGCTGTTGATGCAGAAGGTGACAATTCGCGGTAGGTGATCCATAGTCTTGGTGTGGTGAGGCTTTTTTGGTATGAACTTCGCTTTGCTAGCTACGAGGGAATGGTTTGTATCACCACCAACCGCCTTAGCGGCTCCACTCCTGATATTTTTCTGTTTACTCTACTAGCCTTTACCATTCGTAGGGCGTTCTGAAAGGCAGCAGCTGAAACCTGAGGTAAAGAATGTCTCCCTATGATGCCTGGCTCAAAAGTTATGTCAATAATCGATTTTTTTTTTGTCGAGAGCCAAGTTGGCTGCCAAGAGTGGCCGCCAAATGAAGCCCATGGGACGATATTTGATCTTGGGAACATCGAAATTCATTCACTAGACACCATAAGGATTACAAAAAGTAGGTTATAAAAATATATCCAGGGGATGCATGAGAACGCCTTATGTGCATTCTGCGCGACATCGCGCAGTACGCGCGACAATCTCCTTAAAGGGAGTTGTTGACATCTTACTCGCGAGCTGGACACTCCATTATTTAGCTAGAGGGGTGTTTTACAAAACATGAAGTGAACTTGCTGAACAAAATCGGGGTTTTTTTGACCGAACATTTTAGATTTTTTTGAGCGAAAAGGTATTTATGGATGGGAATAAATATGTGCTTGGTCGGTATTAATCACTCTGTTTAAGAGCGCTTGGAGTCTGAGTGCATACTGATAATTACCATCGCCTTTAATCAACAGCACCCAGACTCCAAGCGGTCTTAAATAGAGCACCCAACACCTGCTCACCAGTGCCTTCCACCGAGAATCCAGTCTTCAACACCAAAAACTTCCACGTCTCGCAAACCAAGCACACCGCGATGTCTTGGTCTAAGGGAAAATGGAAACAATAAAAGAGATTATGCTAGTCCAGTTTCCAAAAGAAATATCAAAGACACCCAATCCCTAATGACCAAACCGCACCTCCGCAACAACGCTTCCTTCATCCAGCACACCGTCGTCACCCTCAGCCAGCGCCTCCTCATCGAACAACGTCACAGTTAAATGGGAACTAGCTACAGGTCGCCATATTATGCAAGCGGGAACCAGCCTAGTCTTCCCAAAGGTCTCCCTCATCGCAAGGCTCCTGTGCATGAATATGCATTAGCGTTAATATTAATCTTAGTAGCCAATGACCGTGCATCAATGAGCCTGCCTGAGCTCCAGCCCGGGCGTAATGCTGAATCGCACTCGTTAGTCCTATGATTAGTGCGTTGAATGTACCCGGCAAAACGTGTTGTCTGGTGGTGAAATATCTACATTTTGAAACATTTGATGCGTTGGATTTCGAACCCAGTAGGAAACCAAACCGGATTAAATTTTATCGAAAGGTAGTAACCGAGCCTGTCATCAGGATGCGGCGTCTTGCCCTGGCGTCACTTGTTGCTTGCGTCTTTGGTAAGTCACCATTATTTTACTTCAAATTCTCCAAATATTTGATTAGTTTATATCCCGTTATTCCAGATAATGACGTTCACCCTAACCTCAGCTAAATCGCTTGGCGTGTTGTGTTTCCTGAAGTCACTTCACTTCGGAACCAAACGAATAATTTGTATAGGAAAGATAGACAAGAAGTTATTAGGGTCTGGAAACGAAGCTAGCATTATTTGAATACATCAAAAATCACAAATAACTTTATCTGGGCAATTCCATGGGAAGCGACACGACCCCCTCAATTAATTTTTATTTAGTAAGCCTTGAATTTCAATTCGTTGATTACGGGCCGTAACATTGCAATTAGATCAACCATAATGCCAGTAATAATCACTCTCCTGACCGGAACGTCGAGTTTATTTTATTTCTGGTTCTTGTCAGAATCATGCTCTTAATTTAAGAAATGATTCCCACATGGTGTTTCCGCACACCTTTCAATCAGTAGTGTCTCCACCATGCAAAGCCTCAAATTTTACTCATTATGCCAGTAAAAAAACTGTAACTTCGCTGAAGCTGCTTTTGAGAAAGTGCAGCACCACTATTTCTCGACGACACATTTAACCTTAGTGGTGTTCATTCAATGAACATAAGTTAAAATGATGGGGAATAAATGTGATTTGTCTGACGACACCTATAGGCGTCATGATACTACATTTTTTCCATACTTCTTTTATTCCGTTACTTTCCTTTTTAAACTTTACTTATACTTCAGTATTTTAAATATTTAAAACATTAACTCCACAGACTGGTTATGAATTTTGTTGTTTAAAAAAGTGTTTTAAATTGAAACTGTGCCGATCGTTGTGTGGCATGCCAAATTATGTAATGCTAATAATGACTGATTTTGAACAGTGTAATGTTTAATTAGATAATGTTCAACTGTTAATAAACTATGTTAATAAAGGCTTTTAACTTACCTTTTTCCCACGAACTAAATGAAACGGCGAGCTTGATTGATTTAACTGAAAACAAAAAGGCAGACAAAATTGAACCAAATCAATTATAAAACAAGTGGGATAGACAAACGTCATGAACTTGTTTAAAGAAGCCTAAATACTTGTAAGGGGGATACAGTGTCCCTGAAACGACACTTCAATGTTACCCTTATCAATATTAACGTTGAAACGTCGCAGTATGAAAGTTTAACCTTCGCAATATGCACGTTGTACGTTGCTTAATTTCGCAGTGTGGAAGCTGCTTCTTGTCATTGTGAACGATCTATCTTGTTAATGTAGTAACGTTCGATCTTGTCAATGTGGACCATGAGTCATGCTTGATGTCAATGTCGCACCTTGTTTCCTTGCAATTTGAACCATGTACATTCGCATTGTTAACATTTGACCTTGCATCTTCTTAATATATTGTTGAACCGTGCTCCTTCGCGATGTGAAAGATGTTTACCAACAATATACGATGTCCTCGCCAAGCCATATTAACTGACCACTCAATATGATAATTGCCAATATGACGGCTGTTCAATGTCACTTAACCCTCATACTCGGGGTCTCGCTTATCCGGTATTTGGTCGCTCACTAATTATATCATTCATTTTGAGGCCGATGAGCTGTTTGGCTGAAAAAGAAATGTTCATTAGACTAATTATTTTCTTGAAGATAGACTCGTCGTCAATTGGAATAAAACAAAGAAATACTTCATGAAATATTCTGTGATCACGTACGTTAGAAGTCTCTTCTTGCGACACTTACTTTCGGAACAAAATGACATCTAATAATAACTGGTTCTTATATAGCGCTTTTAACTAAGATCAAAGCGCTTTACATTATTATTGCCCCTAATCATTGGGCCAATCAAACATTCCATATACCATCTCAGCTCCCTGGGGAGTATACAGCTCGATGCTGCCTGTTAGGCGCAAGAAAGCTAATTCAATCACAATAACCATCACTGCCCTCATAGGTACCCATTTACTCCTGGGTGGAGAGAAGCAATGAGTGACAAAGTGCCTTGCCCAAGGGCACACGCACCATGACCCCGCCATGTCAAGCCCTTTACATATTTGTTTTATTTTTTTGTTAAAATCATATAGTCAGAATATGTCTTAAGAAACATATTTGGCTATAGGGCCATCGCAGATTTGTCCTTGAAAATTAGGTAAATTGAGATTAAACTTCGCAAACTGACTTGATATATCCGTCTGAATTATTGAATAGCATTGCTAAACACTAATACCCGACACCGAGACTGAAAATGAAGATTTATCAAAATGCGGCGGGCAGAGGCAATTATTGGTTGTGTCTCTTGTGCAGCGGACAGCGGTACAAAGAAGGACGAATAATGATATCATTAGAGTTGTTTTCAATGAAAAAGGGTATTGTTGGTGTGATCATGAGTATTATACGGCAATCATTATAATCAATGGAGAAGCCGCTAGAAAGTCTTGGGAATCGGTATCGGCTGAACAGCGTAACGGTTGTAAACAAAGTAGCTTCGTCAGTAACCTCTATTCCGAACCGATCACTCGCATGGCAGTGTACATCATGTCCCTTCTGCCAAATGTTCGTCTTTTGAAAAAGAGAGACTGACAAACAAAATTCCAAAGGGAAAACGCTCGTTTCGCGTAATTTTCAGGCAAACGTGACACAAAAAAGTCTTGTATAGTTTGCCGTCCAGTGCTGTGATAGACGGCCCCCGTTTGCACATGCATGGTGCGAAAATGAAGGGTAGTTTAAAAATAATAATTACTAAATAAATTTGTAGAAATAAAAATGGCTGACATTATATTGAAATTTTGTTTTTGAAGCTTTCTACACTTCTGGTCTTAATTTCTTAAAAAAGGAAGGTTTCACACACTGTTAATACCAAGTAAACAAATTACTGTCTTTTAACGTGTTATTTTTTCCGGTTTCTATCGTCGAGAAGGAACGTATATTTAACGTAATTATGAATAAATTGAATATAGAGAAGACACCTTTTTTGGACTTGAGTTACAGAGCTCGTATCAGGAGCTTGCGACACCATCACGGTGTCTTTATCAACAGGCGTTGTTGATGCGATGGGTAGATTGTTTAGGTACTTGGGAATTCGCAATACATGTTTGCACTGCCTGCCTGACTCGATCACCATGCAGTGACAGTCAGAGGTTTAGACAGGCCATCTCCTGGACAAAAACAATATGTTTTTGAGTGGTTTTTTTTTGTGCAGATTGTGCTTAACCAGCTCCGACCATGGGACCATCTGTTTAGCAGAGTAAACAAAAACAAAGAAATATGGATCCTAATGAAACTGTCTTGCCTCTTAAAAAAGTAGGCCTACATGTTAACATGTACATTCAATGTTAATATGCTTGTGGTACATTCAGAAAGGTGTAAATTAATATTAAACGGAGACTGAAAATGACATTTTATCAAAATGCGGCAGGTGGAGGCAATTAATGGTTGTGTCTCTTTTGTTGATGTTCATAAAATATGCAAAACGTTAGCTCATTTATTCCAATTTCTACATTCATCAGCGGTACAAAGAAGAATGAATAATGATTCCATTAGAGTTATTTTCAATGAAAAGGTATTGTTGCTGTGACGCAAAGCGTGCGGCAATGATCATCTATGGAGAAGCTGGTAGAAAGCTTGACGAATCGGTATCGGCTGAACATCCAACGCGTAATTCATTACAAGTAAATGGCCATCCTCCATACTACCAACAGCGCGTTAAATACGTGCAACACTACAAACACGGACAGGTATAGGCTAAATGCATACCCTTTACCTAATGACACCACAAACTTGGCAGATAGATTCTTATAGCCCAAAGAAGATATTTAGAAGGGGTGACACCTGAAATTCTTTTGGGAAGGGTGCCTCATTTGCATAAAGCGTTAATCCCTGCCGTGTAATATATTTATTCCCATATTTGGGAAGATGTTTATTTTGTAGTTTTTGTTAAAAGTATATTTTGGGGATTTTACTTACGTCCTTTCTTAAATAACCTTTTCTAAAGCACGTCGGAGACTTGAAGATTATGAGGACATAAGACAGTTTCAAATGGCTTTCATTATACCCTAAAGTTGCGCGCATTTCTTTTTTTCCTCAGATAACATCAAGTAGTTTTTCCAAACCTCAGTATTGATGAGATTCAAATTCACAAGTTACTTATGGCACAGTTACCCTAACAAAAATAAATGGGAAATCATGTAAATAATTATATCGTTATTTTGATTTTCCATGAAGTTTTAATGGAGTAACTGTGCCAGTAAGCAACTTGGTGAATTTGAAGCTCATCAATTAGCAAGACTACTTGATGATATCTGGAGACAAGGTTAGGGTATAATAGTAGCCATTTTTGATCGTTACTATGTCCCTTATAATTATCCAGTCAGTCTTATAAGCTAGAAAATTGTATTGAAGTAAGGATGTAGTACTAGGCTTCAACTCTCAATCGGGGATGTTGAGAAATCTCTCAAAGCCATCAAACCAAGCAAATCTGCTGGTCCTGACGAGATCTCGGGGAGGCTCCTGAAATCTTGGTATAAAGAACTCGCAGGAATGTTCCGACACCTGTTCCAGTGGTCCTTAGACAGCCACACTGTACCAAGCTTATGGAAATCTTCTATCATCGTTCCTGTTCCCAAGAAAACCAACCCGACAGTACTGAACGGCTTTAGACCAGTAGCATTTATAACAGCCATAGTGATGAAGTGTTTCGAAAAAAATCGTTCGAGACATTCTGACTGTAGAAACACTTAGTTCTGCAGATCCCTTTCAGTTTGCTTACAAAGCAAAACGTGGGGTTGAAGATGCCATGATCACCTTTTTACACAATATTTATGATCGTCTTGACAAACCAGGAAATTATGTCCGTACTTTTTTTTTTTTATTATTTCTCATCTGCTTTTAACACTATCAAACCATATGCTCCATCAGCAAAGTGCGAAATGTTAACCCTTATCTTGCTCTCTGGATTAACGATTTTTTTATTGCAGAGATCACAAAGGGTCAGGTTTTAGAATGTAGTATCAGATGTTGCCCACATCAGCACAGGGGTGCCTCAAGGCTGTGTCTTGTCACCTTTATTGTTTTCTTTATACACTAGTGATTTTTGTCCTGAAAGTAGATCATGAGTCATGACAAAATTTGCTGATGACACCGCCTTATCTGGGCTGATCACCAATAACTCTGAGGTGGAGTATAGGTATGAATTAATATATTTGTGGAGTGGTGCAACAGAAACCACCTGATTTTAAATGTACAGAAAACCAAAGAGATGATACTTGATTTCCGCAAAACGAAAACATGAAGGAACCGGTTGAAATTGAGATGTTGAAATTGTTCATAAGTTTAAATACTTGGGAACTGTTGTGGATGACAAGTTTAATTGGAATGCAAACGCAATTAGGATTCAGAAAAAAAAGCAAATCAACGGCTTAATTTTTTAAGGAGACTTAAATCTTTTAATGTAAATTGTCAGATTTTAAAACTGTTTTATCACAGCACGATCCAGTCGACTGTTATCTTTTGTTGTATATCTTGGTTCAACTCTCTTACTTTGTGCAATCGGAAAAAAACTTGAACGCATCGACAAGCAAGCTATGTAGATAATTGGCGTTAACGTTGAAGATATCCAACATTTAGCAAAGAATCATCTTATCACCAAATTTAACAGCATCCTCTCGGATACAGGTCACAGGCCCCTCAACCCTTTTATTATTTGCAATCGATCTGGCAGAGTACGTCAACTTAGTCTCAAAACAAACAGGTTCAAATCTTCATTTTTACCATGGGCTATTCAGATTTTTAACTCAACATTCACCAGATAGTTTTATCCCTACGCTTGTGGTTTTTATTTCATTCAAATGCCCTAGATAAGTGGCTTTTAGCTGTTTGTTTTAATAACTCAGTTATTCCATACCCAACTCTACTCAGCCCTGCCCCTCCCTACACTACCCTACCCTGTTCCCATGTCTCCCTTATCCTGCCCTCTCTTTCCATGCTCTCCTCCCCTTTTCCCTTCTCACCCCCTCTACCCCTCAATCATACCCTGCCCTAAACATTTTGTACATTGCCAGACCCAGCTGTTTCCATCCTGTCCCGTCCTATTTTTCCTCATTTCCTTCCCTAATCACCCCACAGCCCGAAAATCCTACTTTAGGCCAAAACAAAAAAGTCTCCGGTTTCTGGAATGCGCGCGCGTCGCCGTAGCCATGCGCGTCGGCAAAATGAAAAAGTTTTTTTATTTTCAATGAAAGATGATGTCTCAAAACCGCCAAACTCACTGGTTTGACTGGAATCCTGCTGCTGCACAATTTTAACGGGTTTTTAGATGGGGTTATGATCAAGAATAAGCTTTATGTGGCCTCTCTGGTCTCCCATAATATTTGCACTAAGTTTAGTCGGGCACCATTTGCAGTCATCAGCCTACATTTGAAGCAAAAAAAACCAGGTAAAAAAAAAAAAAAAGCCGCGTCGCCGCACCACTTTTTGGGCAAGCTCCATACCAGAAACCGGAGACTTTTTTTTTGGCCTTACTGCTCCCCGAGGTTTTATGATTGTATAGTTGTAACTGTGTTTTTGTTTAGTTTATGTACATGTGATGATATATTTTGGCTTTGTAATGTTTTTGTGTATTTTTTTTAAATTATTGTATGTATACATATTTTTAATTGTACACTGGGAAATCAATTTTCATGTAATTTTAAGCATGACAATAAAACAATCTAATCTAATGTGTAAGTGGAATCACCAACAAGTATACTCAAATATGGGAATAAATATATTGCACAGGCAGGGATCCTTTCTAAATATCTTCTCTAAGGCTATAACAATATATCTGGCAAGCAGAGGCGGTCTTTTTGCCTGTCACTCATGTAGTTCATAACTGCACAACTAGTTGCATAATTTTACTGTATGTGCCTATGCAATACGCGTAAGCTATGATAATCGTTGCGCGTCGCTTCCGTGGAACTCTAGACGCACCGTAGGAAAATTAAATTAGTAGTTCGTTTTGTTATTCGGCGCAGCGCGCGCAAGCATTGGCACGACGCACAGGCGCGCGAGGTTGCTATAATTCGTCGGATCAGTGCGCGACATCGCGTATAGAACGCCCTCAGATGCGTTCGATAATCGACGCGCGAAGGCGCGCGACGCCATGTTGTGGGACAGGCGTATACCTATCCATGCACATTTTGTCCCATAACATGGCGTCTTGCACCTTCGCGCGTCAATTATCTATCGCGTCTGCAAGCGGTCTATAGCTGCAATTCAAAACAATTCAAAACATGATTCAGCAACTTTTGATTTGAAATTGAGATCCTAGAATGCTGTTTTTCTCAGAATATACAGCTGAAGCTGAGCTGAAACTTCAACAGGTTAGTTGTTCAGTATCCTTCATTTAACAGTTGTTGACTGATGTGATGTGGGATATGACGTTTTGAACACCCGAGGGACGCATAGCGCCCGAGGCGAAGCTGAGGGCGCTATATGCGTCCCCGAGTCAACAACTGTTTTGTCATACCTCTGTCTTGATGATGTGTTTTACTTGTTTTTCTAAGGGAAATTAAGGGTGGCAAACTGAAGGAATCTTTGAAAAATTTTCTTTCAACATATATAGATGTAGGGGCATTGAAACAAGCTTAAGTTCAGGGAAATTTGGGGTAAAGGTTTTACAAAGTTAATAAAAAAAATCTTATCCCCTGGCATATTTTATAGTGGTAGGGACAATGAATAAAAACCTGGTTTGTAGTGACAACGATGCAGACCCAAACGGCGATGGCCATTTTTTTTATGACAACTTGACAGCCATTTAATAACATTAAATACTATACAATAAATACAGTGAATTTCAAATAATGCAAAGGCTCGGTGCCGAGTTCTCCATGGAAAGTCCAGCTGATAGAACACCGAAATCCATTGCTGTGGTATGATGTCCAATTCTTCTTGTTAACGTTTCCAAAAAAGTCTTCAAGAAGACTGTCCAGTTCTTTCACAGGAAGTGTCTCGAAACGAGTGTCCCTGCCCGTTTCTTCGCAGAATTCTCGTACAACGCGGATTGCGTAGTCGGTACAATGTTTGGTGTTCGATGAGTCTTGTTCAAAAGCTAAATCTTTTATTTGTTGTTTGGAGCGGCTCAAAAACCTTTTTGGGGGCGGAGAATCTGTGCCTCCGGGCTCAGCTGACATGTTGATGCTGATGAGGATCGTATACGAAAAAACTAACTGTGTCAGCTCTGTATTTCCGAAGTTCTGAAGGCCTAGGCACCGTTACTAGAGTCAGTCAAAACGTAAACATAATCTTAATGCCGCTCGTCGCTGGCCGCCAAATTAAAGTAAATATCGTCTGCAAATGCACTGCTCCCTCACTGCTATACATTATATTGTGGAACGTGAAAGTACTGCGGGGTACCAGTGAGTACAAGTATTGTCTGGTTTAAACGCGGTCCGCGCATAATGGTTTGGACTGTGGGGCGGGGACTAGTCTACATGCATGTGATATCACAATGTGATATACAACGGGAGTGTGCCATGCATATTTATACAACACCTGAATAAATCCCCGTCATCTGATTGGTGAATTGTAGATCACGTGACATATTATTATTCGGTATAATGCACGGTGCGACCATGCGTTATACCCATGCGTTATACCGTTTCACTTTGCGCTTGTGGAATAGAACATTCAATCTGTCACCTCATGAAATTATTCTTACCATCGCACTCACAAACATTCGTTATTTGTATATTATCGCCCGGTCAGGTGATCGTCCTGGGCCAATGAAAATACAGTATAAAGACAGAGGTATGACAATAGATTTTGAACACTTTTGTTGCTTCAAACGAACAAAATGCACAAATTACAAATGATGGACTATATCTTTAAGCCACTTTGGCCTTGGCGAAAGGCTAGACTGTGCGCCGCGCGCCTGCAACTAGCGCTTCACGCCTGCTGATTTGCTCACTGTCATTATTTTGTTTGCAGTGCATTGAGGTTTGTCACCGAGCCTGTGCTTACTTATTGTAATGTGTATACTTTTTTGGGAACTGATATGTTAAGCAGGGTAGCCTCATCACTAATAAAACTTATTTCTCAAAAAAAAAGTTAGTCCATTACTGCAAATACCTAAACCGTCGACTGACTCCAAACCGAGCACTCGCATGGCGGTTTGCATCATGTCCCTTCTGCCAAATGTTCGGCTTTTGTAAAAAAAGAGAAAGTCTGACAATATTTTAAAGGGAACACGTTCCTTCGCGCAATTTCTATGTGATCTTGCAGAGTTAGCCGGTTATGCTGTGAAATATGACAACCGTTTGCTCTTCATAAATGAAGGATATTAAACAAATGATAACTGCGAAGACAAGCACTATCCGACGTGGCCGTACGTCCGTGCACCGCGTACCGCAGCTAGCCCGTGACTACAATGATATAGCACCGAGAGCCTCGGTTTCAAATCCAATTTGAAATTCGTCTAAAGTGCTTTGGCCTTGGCCTGGGCCTTGAGCTGGGTCAAAGCCTTGACCTTGACCTTGGATGACAGAGCATGTTCTCCAACACGACAAAAAATATTCCGAAGGGCACATGCATTTAAATAAGGCCCCGTGGATTAATTTCGATTTGCGTGCGCCCCCGTGCGCCCCCGTGCGCACGCGTGCGCACGCAGGCAAGCTCGAACAAAGGAGATTTTGAATGATTCACTTCAAAAAGTGAAAATCGAATTATTATTTTGTTCATGTGTGGTTAACCGTTAATCATCATCGCGCTTTCACATTTGTGCCGATTTCTGGATTTTGTTCACGGTTTCTTTTTCCATATTACCGCATTCAAGTTCGTTTTCGTGCACACATTTATCTATCCGTTATCTAACTATCTATCTATCTATCTATCTATCTATGCAGCACTGCCAAAATATAGGAAACAAATGTCCAATTAATAAGCTTTCTTTTAGTACAAGAATCACTCAAATCACTCATGTACATTTCAAGGTTAGGAATTTTAAACACAACCACCGTTTTAAACTTCTGTCCACGGATCACACGAAATGTAAATGTGTGAATTTTTTTCGTTTTGTTGAAAGAACACACTTTTTTGCGATCCGTGGACAGAATTTTTAAACGGTGGTTGTGTTTAAAATTCCGAAACTTGAAAAGTTCATAAGTGATTTGAATTATTCTTGTACTAAACGAAAGCATATAAAATGGGCTTTTATATTCTAGATTTTGAAAGTGCTACATGCACATTTTTGTTTTTACTCCCCCTGTATTTCAAACTCTGAGTGTTCATTTCAAGAGCGGATCCAGAGAGGTTATTGCCGGGGGCGGAGGGAGTATCGGGAGCGGAAGGGCTCTCTCAAGTCAAAAATGGCGATATTTCAAACTATATTCTTGTTCCATAATCATTGTCTTGATTTAAATAATTCTTTTGTTTCATTATTTATTCTGTAATTTTGTGTCTACGCCTGTCTCTTGAGTCATATGAAATCAAGGCTGCATTTTCTTCTTTTTTTGCCCGTGATTGTGTGTACCGGTGTTGTTTGTTTTTCTCTGTTTATAATTAGTTTGACCTTTTCAAATTTAAATTTAACAAAGGTTTGTAGAAACCATTTCAAATGCTTAAATTTGTTCATCATAATTATAAGGGAGTGTTTAAAAGTTGTACTGTGTGGGTTTTTAAGCTCTGGCAAGACTACATGTCACTTGGTGGTCGGTCCGTCGGTCTGTCTGTCTGTCCCCAAAATTGACTATGAATAATTGACTAATTGTCCAAATGCCATGCCGTGGTCATAAAATGCAGTCTTGCTGACGGTTTTCGGAACAGCGATTTTGTTCGATCGATGCGCACGCGCGTTTATTGAGCATGTGTCTGTCCCCGACAATTGACCCAAATCAGCCCATAAGTTTCCCACAAAATAGAACTACCAATGAAATTTTAATTTATAGAAAAAAAATACAAAATAAATTAAAAAGTTAACCAAAAATTGTTTGTAACAATTTCGAAAGATGTTTATGAAAAAGTTTGTAAATGGAGGCAAAATATGTGCAGTAATAATATTGTCACGTGGTATTTATCACAAAACGCTATCAATCTAGGTAACGTCTAAAGTATGGTGCTCCATGTGTGCCGTCGGTGTCGCATTTTTAGGCGTCACATTTTTAAGCTCTGGCAAGGATCATTTTGATAGATTTCATGCAAAACTTTCATGCAAGACGGCCAGAGCTTATTGTGCACTCGCACTTGTTTGTTTTTTTGTAGGGATGTTTGTTTGCTTGTTTAATTTTATTTTTTTGAAAGGGTGGGTTTTGTTTTGCTTTTGTTTTGTTTATCTTAGCGGATACAGTCGATACCGAAAACATACCGGCAATGCATTTTTTTATTGCGTGAAATTTTCTTCATTTTAGATACCCTTATGGGCGTGGTTTCGGCCGAGCGGGTCTGCTACTTTAGCCAGGAGCCTGATGCGAGACAGCCAGGCCGTCTTCGCTGGTTTATGCCGGGGAGTAAGGAAGATCATTGCGCCTGTACCAGTACCAGACCAGGGCCCGTCTACATGCAGCCACTCCATTGGTCTCATCCACCGTTCTACACCGACACTCCCATCTTTACCAACGACCAGGAGGACATTCATGATTACTTCAACTGTCATGGTGAGTATAGGCCTATTGTAATAATAATACCTAAGACCTAATGACATTACACTTTGTTTTACATGAAACAAGCTCAACACAAACAGTTTTTTTGTTAAGGAATATTGCCACTCAATGCTATAAAGCATTCTAAATTCCTTCACGGACATCATATTCTTTGAAACTGCGATCAGGGAAACAAATCGAACGTTTGAAGAATCATGGAGATTATAACCTATGGTGTACTATTGACAACACAATGCATCGCCTCTTCAAGGCGACGGCACGATGGCACCGTTGCATCATCACGTCGTGCCTGTCGCGTCGTACTGTCCTTTTCATCTTGTAGATTTTTGTGCCTGCAAGTAGCTCCTTCCGTCGCCCGTCGCGTCGCATGCCGCACCGTCGTGTGTAGCGTCTGTCACCGCGTTGTGCATCGCCTCGTGCTTTCGCCCTCTAAACATTTTAATGTTGCCCTTACTGAATGTAGGGAGTCCATTGAATCTTTCTTTTTTTAAGAAATCTCATTTGTATCGCTAAAAACCACATTACACAGCAAAATTAATGGCGTTTGAATCAGCATTATATGCATGTTTCCATTTTGGAGATACAACAATTTAATTGGCCAAATTTGGAGTTTCTATTATTCTGTAAGATTTACGTTATTTACTTTCAACATGTTTTATAAATCTAAATTTTTCCAACCTATCAACATGTTTGATATCATAGGATTCAGTGTTGTAGGTCTGGAGACCGGTCTCGGTCTCGGTCTCGGTCTCGAGACCCCTTTTTGCCAGTCTCAGTCTCGGTCTCGGTCTCAGGAGTTGTGGTCTCGGTCTTGGTCTCGGTCTTGGTCCCCTTTGGTCTCGATATTTTGGCTGATCTCGAGTCGAGAGCAGCCAAAAAGTGAGGGGGCGGAATGGCCCTTTTAGGGTTAAGTAAAGAATCAGTTTAGGGCAAATGTGACTGCAGTGTGATGCTAATGGACATGTCTCTCTTCACTTTCTAGTGAGTGAGGCATAATCCAATAACCATTGCTCCTCTTCTTATTTCTCGTTTTTATTAGGGGATGATCTGTTGAAACAAGCACTTTATAGCCATCCTCATTTATTCCAAATACAACTGAGATTTAAATCTTTATGAATCAAGACTGAAACATTATTTTTACCGTCAGATTTTGTATTTTGAATATGGGGAACAATTCAACTCTTTTTCCCTAGAAATATTGGTGATTTTTTTCTATTTTCCTTTTAAATTTTTCCTTTATTCGTGGAGGCGGGAAAACGTTGTTTTTTTTTCATTACATTTATTAATGGATATTCATCAATTCGTAGACCGTTAAATTGGTATTAGTGGTGGACAGCTGAATTCTGTGATCTCTTTATTAAAATAGACACGACTTGGGAATAGGGTATGCAAATTACGTGAAATGTTCACAGTTACTACTCAATAACATGTTCTTTATCTCAATTGTATTTTTTACAAAATGGAGCGTGCAATTTTTTTATTATACGGTCACTTTCTTTTTGACTCACCATTATGGTATTCATCTTTTCATCTATGATAAACACAAATTGAGCTACTGCCATGGTCACAAAAAATATAGTCTAATTGCCTGCCTCGTCTCCTTCCTAAATGTCAATTGCATTTGCATGAGTCGAGAAGAATTGTGTTCCATTAATCGCCATATGCTGTTACGGCCATCAGAATAAACTATTAATATATTGGCAATATGTCGTACTTGTTAATCACTAAAATATTCAAGTAAATTTCCCTGCAAAGTAGCCGATGCGGGCGATACGATGGCATGGTACAAAACACAGAGAGGCGTGCGCACTGAGCCATGAATCCTAAAAGTGCATCTCGCCCACCACATTCAGTTTGTGACAGCGCCCTTCTATTGTGTCGGCCATATTCTCAAATAGGCTAATGGCGATGATGACGGCGGGCAGATTAACAGAAGATAGATCAGGCAAATATGGTTCATCAATCTTCTATAGTATATGTAACGTTATTGACATTAATCAAAAATAAAGTGGCATTACATTTCAGCCTTAGCCAGGCCTTCTTCAGAGATAAATGACAGAGGAACAAAAAACAAACATGTAGGGGACACACAAACATGCAGGGTTGATAGGAGAATCACAAAGAGGGATGGGGGGGGGCAGACCAATCCATATCTGGCTACCATCTCTCAATGTTTTGGTCTACATGTACAAATCTATATTCCATGACTGAAATTTTAAAAATAAATCAATATTTTCTTGCTCCAAATTTTTTTTCGAATCAGGTTTACAAGGAGGTCCAATGTAAAATTAAAGTTGCATTTAAATATCCGTTAGTGGTCATTGATGAAACCAAGGGGTGGCTGTGGCGTTTAGGGTCCGAGTTCCTATAACAGATGAAACATCCACCTTTAACTTTTTACTTTTGTCAAGTTTCAACATTGCAAAAAACTAGTACAAATTATCGTACTCCTAAGTTAGAGTTTCTTCACCAGATTTACACTTTATATATAGTAGTTAAACAATATTTTTAAAACAAAATAATTTTTAAAAAGTGGCAAAAATATATGGAGTTCATCAAATAAAGTTTTCCCCTTCTTTAAATTAGGTTGTTTCCAATTTTTTTAATTGAATGTGACAAGAACAAATTCTGTTGCCATGTTGTAATTTATGGCATGAAGCAAACACGAAGAGCACTCGCATGACACATTTAAGCAGGTACAAGTGATTCCTAACTTTCAATCACTTTCTTCACATCCCCATGAACATCAACAACTCAAGGACAGACTGTTCAGCTGTTATTAGTGTCTTGTTGTTTATTTAGATTATTGTTATTTATTATCCGCGGTCTCGGTCTCGGTCTCGGTCTCGGACCATTTCGGTCTCGGTCTCGGTCCGCCTTGAAGGGGCTGGTCTCGGTCTCGGTCTCGGTCTCGCAACTTCAGGTCTCGGTCTTAGTCTCAGTCTCGGACTATCCGGTCTCGACTACAACACTGATAGGATCCCCATTAAACAAACAATAACTTGATTTTTGAATAAGGTTTGTACCACTGATAACAAAAAGTAACGACTCCCCCCAGTGGCGGTTCTAGGGGGGGGGGGGCTAGGGGGGGCTGTATCCCCCCCCCCAAAAAAATTGTCTAGCCCCCCCCCCCCCCCAAGAAAATCGGCCCCAATACGAACGGTCTCCCCTAAATAAATAGTCGTGGGAAGGGTGTATTTGAATAGTATGCCTAATTGTAGGATTTCATCAGCGCTCCCCATTGAAAATATGGCACGATGAATATGAATATCATGTGCGGACCCAGATAGGTTACTGCCGATGGCGGAGGGTGTACGGTGTGCCAAGGGCCGAGGGCTGATCCAAGGGAGGGAGGGGGGAGGCCGGGCCATGCCTCTTCCACCAAAAAAAAAAACGAATCCAATTTCTTTTTTGGGGGTGACGTCACAAACAAAGGTAGCACAGCACCAACTTTTCCTAAAATATAGGTTTTCCGGCCAATTTCACCAAGTTGTCATTGAATTTAATGCCTGGCTTATTCGATTTAGATTGAAATTGAAAGATCACGCAGATCGGTATTTGATAATCAAGAATTATTTAATTTCACTATCCGAGCATTCTATCGCCTTTTAGCTTCACTCGTCCCTATCAAAGATGCATTCATTTAAAAGTATTGCGTTGTTCATTCAATTTCGTCTAAACCAGCATTCGTTTTCATTAATGGGCAAATATATGTTACATTTTGTCAAACATCTTTTAAGACTTCATACGTGTCCGTATTCCTTTGCGTAAATCATATTTGATGACTTCAGTCCGTAGATGCCTTTCTTTCTTAATTAAAGGGTATGTGCAATGAATTTTTGTAAAATATGTTTGCCCATTAATGAAAACGAATGCCCGATCAACCCCTTACTGCTGGTTAGGACGAAATTAAATGAACAACGCGATACTTTTAATATGAATGCATCTTTGATAGGGACGAGTGAAGCTGACAGGCGATAGAATGCAAAAAGTTGATGCAAAAGGTTGATGTCCTAACTAATTTTTTCAACTTTTCACCTGAAATCGCTTGTAATTTGAACCTGATGACGTCACAAAATTCGTCACATTTCCGGACCAGGGTTCATGTTCAAACCAGGCTACCTCCTCGTCCATTCACCCGTTATTTCGAAGCAATAAATTTTCTTATGATTTTGAGGATTCTGTATGTATTTTGAATTCAACTAACTTTAGTCTTCCGGTTACTCCGGGAGGAAAGGTCAAGCATGTTAATGAAGGTATGTGTCACATTTTGATCTGAAAATTTTCTTATTTTCATGTGTAATTTTCTCATGTTACCAGTAAGTTTGTACATGTTGTTCCTTTAACTGAATAAAGTTCCTTTAAGTACCAGTCTGTGTCTATTTATTTCCCCAATAGCTTGATTGGCTAATAGTTTAGGCCTAATGAATATTTAATCAGGTCTTGCTCTCACATACTTTTCTTTTTGTCAGTTGAGTGAATGTACCTTATAAGGACAGATATGTGGTGTATGGTTAATTGTATGTGTGTTGCTGGAATGTGCCTTTTGTTGAGTGCCATGGTTAGTGGAGCTTGGAATTTTTGTCAGTTTTTCTTGGGGTGCGGCCTAGTCAGTTGAGACCAGAGACCGATAGCAGAAGAGTCAACATTTTGCAGGACTCTTGAGCAGAATTTTGCTTTGCCAAACCTATCCAGTGAATCATTGCCTAAAAAGTGCTGAATATTTAAACAGCCTTGTGTGACAAGCAGATTCTCTGATTTATTCGAGTGAAGAAACTCCTAACCATGGCACGTAATTCCGGGGTTTGAAGTTGAGCTACTTTTACACCATCTCTGTTGTGCCGAGAGCTACCTGTACTTCCCCTACCGCACTGGTTAGAAGTGACGTACCACCTGTATCTGATCTGTTGGACGGGAATCAGAGTGTGGCACTGCACATATAGACTGGGATCACCAAGCTTAGCATCGCCAACTTCATCATCTTCCCTTATAAACTGTGACGTCCCCGGAACGTTTAGGACTGATAACATATCAAGTGTCGGGAACAATTTTGTAAATATTAAGATTTCCTGATCTAGAGGTCCGGAGATATTGAAAATACTTGTTAAAAACTTGCTAAAAACAGGAGAATGTTTATGGCATATATAACTGAAGTTGAAGGTTTTCAGAAGAGTTAGTTTCGAGGTTGACGATAGCGGATTGAGGTTAAAATTAATATTGATTAAGGCCGGTTGGCATTGAAGATTTCAGTGGATTGTAAAAAGGTTAAATTAAAATTTTGATGTGAAAAAGGTTTTTCTGAATTGAAAACCGATTCAAAATTTTGGCTTGAAATTGGATGTGAAATCTGGAAGTTGAAAACAGAAATTTAATTCACATAGATATTGGAGTTGAAGTTTATTGGATTTGAGATTGTTATTGAGGTGAATTTGGAAAATTTTGAAGTCAGTAGAAGTCTGGAGACTATATTTTGGAAGTGATTTTGAAGACAGAAAATTTTCTGTTAGTTTAAGTGAGTTTCGTAAGTTTGAGAAGTATAGATTTTGAAACTCGAGTAAAATTTGAAATTTAAGTGTAGAAATTTGAAATTTGAGGTTATTGATCATATTTCGAGACAATTTTGTTTTTGGAGATTGGTTATTGATCAATGGTTTGAGACCTGAAGTTTGCAGATTGAGAATTAGTGCGAATTTATTGATATTTGAAATTCTCGTAGTTGAATTTGGAAGTGATTTGCTTTTGAGAGTATTAATTCATTGAAGCGTTGAGAAATAACAAATTTGAAGAAGTTTGCAGATTGAGAATTTATTGGAAAACTGTACCTGATTTGAATAAGTCAAGTTATAGAAATTGTTTTGGACTTGTGAATTTATAATTTTGTGAAATTTGGGGATTTTGTGTGAATAAATTTGCTTGTATATTGTATATAGAATACTGAGAAGTGTCTAGTTGGTTTTCATTCTTTTCATGGGAGTGTATGGCATATTTCCTAAATTCTATTTGTCCGATGGAGTCACCAAAAGTGACTGTGTGACAGTATGGCCTATCAGATTTGCAAAGTATAGGTTTTCCCGGCCAATTTCCATATTTTTTTTCCTGATCATTTTCTTCATCAGCCATTCAATTTTGCGTGATGTTTTACACATATCTGATCAAATTGGGGTTTCTTTTTCATTATTTGGGCATTCAATTTAAATTTTTAGGCACCAAGATTTTGCTCCAAATGTTCGTTTTCGTTTTGGAGCATTCTATTTCGTTTTAGTACGTTCAAATTTTAGGCTGGCAATTTGAACAGAAAACCTCTAGCTGAACAGAGTCTTTCTGAATTGGCATCACAGCAACAGCGTCCTCAGTAGTCTGGAAAAGCACGGAAACGTTTAACTGTTTAAAGAATTGCACTTTGCAATAAGAGTATATACCAAAAAGGGATGTCAAATAGTTTTCATGCATTTAAGAGGAGTCAAAAGTTGCAGAAAATGTGTTCCCTTAGATAAATTCATTGCATGGACTCTTTAAGAAAGAGAGGTGTGCATCTACGGATTGAAGACGTCTGATGTAATACGCAGAGATAATTCAGAATTTTATAGGAATACGGGCACACACAAAGATGCTTGATAAATGTACAATATGTTTGCCAATTGATGAAAATGAATGTCCGATCAACCCTTACTGCTGGTTCAGACAAAATTGAATGAACAAGACGATACTTTTAGAATGCAAGGATATTGAAATGGAATGATTCTTTTTAATGGTCGAATGACGATGTGAGTGATTTTTCAATTTTAATCTAAATTGAATGAGCCAGGCGTTACATTAAATAAAAACTTGGTAAATTGGCCGGGAAAACCTATATCAACATGATTGTTTATTATTTGTCCATGAGTTAAACAAAATGACGATTTGTTAATTTGATACCCGATGACGTCATGATGATGTACCCTCTGTATCAGGGTTGATTTTCGTTCCAAGTCTCAAGTTCCTGCTGGGAACAGGTTGAAGAAAAGTCGCTGAGAATGACGGTCCGGGGAAAAGAAAGAAAAGCTCGAACGATTCTAAAACGGTAGCCGGGTTGTGGCAGATTCCCCAAATCCAAATAAAGGCTGCCGTACTGAAGGATAATTATTTTCACTAAAAGCGTGATCACTGAAGCCTTTCTGTATTTTATGTTACGTCATTTATAATACATTAACCACCGGAATACACACAAAGGAACGCAGTCATCAAGCGCTTGCTTTCTGCCTCATTGCTTACCAGTATTGTCGATAGGTTGTTATTAAATATGAATTTAATAATTTTCCTCCATCGTAGATTTTTGTTATGATGAGTTTGCACTTAAATGCAAGGCCGGTAGAATCAGGCGAACAAGAGAGTTACTGCTTGAGACCTCATAGTGTGTACATTCATGTACATCTTCCTGATCCGAAAGTCACAGGGACCAATGATATTTATAAGAAATAACAATATTCAAACGAAATGAGACAGGGAGGTACTGAGGGGTGATCAGTCGTTGGTTAATGAGTATGAAGACAAATATTGGCTCAATTCCTTTTATGAAGAAGTCAGCCTATAGGCCTTCCTTTTCAAAAATATAAGACAAATTACTGTGGTTTGAAATTAAAATAAAAAAATTGGGCCACGGTTGTCACTATTTTTATTATAGGTTTTCCCGGCTATTTTAAAACGTTCATTATTCGAATTCACTGTTTCTAACATTCAAATTCGTCCATCAACATCGATTTAGTGCACTTCCAATGTTTAATTTTATTTTTTGTGAAATTTAAATAATGAGCACACGTTTCGCCCCGGAGTATTCGATCTCGTCTCGTCTACGCCAAACCTTGTTATTCAGAAATTAATTGATTCATATAAGATGAATTCGATTTCTGAATGCCGGCTGCACGATAAAAATTGATCGGTAATGTCGAAATTGATCTGTAATGTCGAATATCGACCCGGTGACTAAAGAGGGTTACCAAACATTGAATAAATGGCTGAAGTGGTTTCCTTTTTAAAGCATGTGAAATTTTTCTCGGACGAAATTGAATGTTAGAGTTGGTGCATTGGAATGAAGAATGTTTAAAATTAGTCGGGAAACCTATAGTATCTTAAAACGTAGCATTACCAAGGCCTTTCTGGCGATATTTTTCCTCTCATCAATTGGGTAATAAAGTGAGCCTCGTTCATTTATAATGCAGTAACTCCGGGAAAATATACAAAACAGACATAACCATTAATTGCTAGCTTTCTGCCTCGTCTTCCCGCCCAAAATCAATTGGGCATCGATGAAAATAAATAAATTAAGTCAAATTATCCATGACATTTCAATTGTATAGTTCACTGAAAAGCAGAGCCAACATAAAAAAAAAGTCATTGCGGAGTACTCCCTGTACTTTTGGTTTTTCATCACAGAGTACGCATAACCCTTGGTTTAACCCGTCGGATTACGCACCAAGGGAGGCGATTTCTAGTCAGGATTTGGAGGGGACAGTGGCGTCGACAGTGGAATCTCCGGGGGGGGGGAGGGGAGATTGCCATGTAGGCATATTAATGGTTCGAGCTTAGTGGTAGCCCGCTAGCCAAATGCGAGTAAATACAGCGGCGGGCTAGTCAAAGCACTGTTTACATTACAGTGTAATAATTCCTTTGTCTTGTTAATGACTTTTACTTTTTAAGGAGATAATTCAAGGGGGAATTAATTTAAATGATGTGGTTGTTAGATGTTTGTAATGTAAAGTTTAATGTATTTTAATGTTTTGAGCACGAGAACCACAACACTTTCTATTGTATACCACTGTATATAAATGGCAATCAATCAAATCAATCAATCAATCATTCAATCAAAACCATTAAAATATACCCCTGGCGAGTCAAAATTATTGAAATAAGGCATACAACTTTCTCGTGTATCCGTTGATTTTAGCGTTTTTAAAGGGAATTGCGGCCTAAAATCCCCAAAAATGTCATGTTTTGGATTAATTAATACTTATCCTATTTCAAAGGTCTGGTTGAAAGGAAACTATTCTAATGTCTTATCGTTCCAAAGAAAGGAGGGGGGACGGTCCTTCACATCGCGAGGATCGGACGCGGCGGACATTTCAACCGTGTGCATTCAATGCACGGTACAAATCACATGCACACGGCACAAATATTGTTTTTCGCACGTCCGCAAAATACGATGCACTGGTAAGACAAGTGCGGCAGATTTCAAAACAAGCTCGATTTTTGAAAGTCAAAATTTTGACTTTTAAAGGATGGTTATGGTGTCGATATTTTTATCCTTCTTTTAAAAGTTTCCCATCTGCCATCTCGCATCTCGCATCTGGTGTGGATGACCTGACCTTTGTGTCGCGAGTTGTAATATGCAAATTTGGAACAATTATCAACCCTGTTATACACAAGAGATTTGCATTCATTCATGGACGCTTGAGTGAAACATGATAATCACAATACTTGAAACACTTCGTCTAATTGAGTTACAGCGTCAATGTACAAATCAAATCAACATACATGATTGTGATTGTTTTAATGAACCCCGCCCCACCCTGATCGATATTTTCCAGTACCTCCGACAGATGATTTGAAGTGCTCCGAGGGAGGACCCTTTGGGATGAAAGACGGTCGCATCCCAAATGCAAGCATCACCGTGTCGTCAATGTGGAAAAACTGGGCCAATTACGGACCCACCAGGGCTCGGCTTAACCTTCAAGGTAACATTGTTGTCGTGCAACAATTACATGGGATGAAGAATAAGACAACTCAAACAAACACAATTCGTCAAAAGTGACCAAAAATGCCAAACGTTTAAGACTCTCCTGGGGGGGGGGGGGGTGGTGGTGCTTCAAAGTGAAGTCTGTTTTGCTCAATTGTATAACTACACATTTTGTGGTCAGGAACTTTCACAAGTTTGGTCGCTCATTCCTCAATGGCTGACTGTCATATTAGAGGTGCTAAGCACAACATAAAGCCTGCCCCCCCCCCAAAAAAAAAATGCTCCAAGCAGAAACGAGCTCTGTGTCCTTGGAATACTCAAAAATGTTTCATGATGCTTATATGATGTTACACCTGGGATATTCAGCTTTCAATTTTTATTTGTTTTATCAATTTTGCATTTGCCAAACCAAAGATATGGTCCGTTGAACACAGACACTCAAACTTGTGCCACTTTCCTTAAGCTGATGCTATAAACAGAAATTGCCAGTATTATACACATGTATGATCGTGCAGAAGTACAATTAGTAATGAATAGGTGAAGAAACACTTTTGTTATTCATATTATAATGTTCTTTTCATTATATGTAACACACTCTCCAAATTATCATAATAAAAACATATCTTCTGGAATGCAAACCTCAATTGAAGTCGGATTTGAACATGTGCCATGTCTTGTCATGTTATTATAGGCCTAATAATGTAGACAGTGGCACACATTGATTTTTGAGTGTTTGTGTTCAACGGACTATATCTCTAACTTGGCAAAAGTAAAATTGATGAAACAAATAGCATTTGAAAGCTGAATATCCGTGGTTTAACATTATATAAGCATCATGAAATATTTTTCAATATTCCAAGGACGCAGAGCCCGTTTCTGCTTGCAGCATTTTTTGGAGGGACAGGCTGTATAAAACACATAAAGGAGGAGGGTTACTAGAAAAATGTCTGTGCATTGCTTGCGACTATTTCCCTGCCGATTTTTGATTAGCATATAAAACCGGTCATGCGATACTTTCTCCTTACTATCCGCTAACTTTGCAAGTGTAGCCTCTCCCAGGTGTAATGCTTGTGGCAGGTTGTCAGTTTTTGCTTAGCACATACATTTGCTAAGCAGTATTCTATGCTCAACGTGTTTGATTATCTGCTTACTCTGCAGCCGGTAGGGCCTCAGCCTGGTGTGATACTGGAGCTAGTGAAACCCATCCATGGATCCAAGTCGACCTCGGTTCCAATGTCATCATCACTGGCGTTATCACCCAGGGGCGCGCGGACTTTGACGACTGGGTGACGGCGTTCAAAGTGGCCTACAGCGACGAAGGCCAAGAATGGACTGACGTCACCGATGATGGATCAAGTACACCGATGAAGGTAGTCCAATCGCATTGTTCAATTTGCCCTTTCACCGATGTAATTTCACAAACAATGTATAGTCAGTGTTGTCCGAGGGTTTGTGAGATAAAATTCAAAAGCTTGACTCAATCGGTTGGGACTCAAACCCAAGACCTCCGGTTTACGGGTGCTGATTTTGGATGGAAATTAAGCTCGATCAGATTCGAACCAGCCACAGACCCAGGCAACTTTGCTGGTCGAGTGGTAAGACATTCGCACTAGTAAGCACAATGTCGTGGGTTCAAGTCCCACCCAAGTAAACATCTATTTCTCCTCGCTCTTGAATTTAAAACTGAATGAAAAAAATAGTATACTGAGAAGGGAAAAAGGCCAACTTGGTATTTGTTGTCAGATCGACTTATGTTTCCTTCCAACCATTTTCCAATCAACAAATCTGTTGTCTTGCCTTAGTGTTTTCAATACTTTAATTATTTTACTGATTCTACAAAGCCCTGAAATCTAAGATTATGCATGCCGTAGGACGAGGGCTCCCTCTATCGCTCTTGCTGAAACCGTGTGACTGCAAGGGAAAACTCATCCCATTAACCTTTCAACGCTGGTTTAAAAATCGTGTTCATGTTGTTTATTCCACAGTTCCCTGGAAACTCGGACAGACACACCCACGTGACCACCACTTTCCCGAAGGCTTTCCAGGCCAGGTTCCTGCGTATCCTGCCTACTCTGTGGCTCAGACACTGCTGTATGCGCTTTGAGGTCCTCGGCTGCACAATTAATGAGTAAAGTCCATCGAGGCTAGCTTGGAAAACCTAGCTCTAGTGCTCGCTGGAAATTCGACAAATTGGAGCATGGGGATATATAACTCATAGATGCGTGGTGTTAAATTTAAGAATGCTTCAGTCAAAACATAAAGACACATAGGATCATTTGCAGTTACCCAGAATCGTACCCAGCGATTTAACAAGAAATTCCTCGCTCAAAATGAAGATAGGACTGGTAACCAATTCCCTGCCTGAAATGGTATCATTCGGAAGAAACAATCTTTGAAGGTGATTTTAGAAATTTGCCTACAGGCACAGCCTTGTACGTGCGTTAGCAACGGAATTTATTTACGAGACGCCAACAAATTGTGCATTTGTTCTCAAAATATCTAGTATTCACTGAGCTACAAATTCAACCAGTTTAATTTGTTATGCACCCTTCTCATGATTTTCAGCGATTTTGTTGTTATACTGGGGAAAAAAATGCTCAAAAGCCAAAACAAATGCTCAAAAGCAAAAGAGACATTTGCACTCCTCCTGAGCCCCTGTATATGGACGTTCGCACTTGTTCCCACCTCCTACATTCTTAGTGAGGGCTATGATGGAGGGAGCCGGAACCAGACTAACGGTTAACCCAGGTTTAAGACATAGACTTTTCCACAGATTTGAATTGTCCAATTTTCCAGTGAGCTTTAGAGGCAGGAATTTCCCATGCTACATTGATGCTGGCAAAAGAAATCAGTTGGATTAAAAAAACAATTATGGTGAACAGAATTTAAATTTACCTTTTTTCAAGTTGTTTGCTAAGCATACTTTAGATTCTTAGTGGTACAATCTGTAATAAAATACAAGGGCATATAATTACGTAATATCATTTTTGCATGTAGAAAAATAATGGTGAAAGGGATATTTTTGGAAAACCAACTAGAACATGAAATTGTTTCCACTCAAAATACAATACTCTTAAATGTGCACTTGTGGCCGGTTGCGCTCTTTTGGGCTCTAAAAACGCATTTCTCACGAAATAATAATCGTTGGTAATTGATGACCAGTAGAATATAAACGTGCACACAACTATACCTTGAACTAGAACGGCGAAGTCGCCATGACTCGCTGTCGAAGGCGGGAAGGGAGGCTGGAGGTAGGGTTAGGGATGGGCATGATGGGGATCAGTATTCTCGTTGATGTGCCAAGGTGTAAGGGTCAGGTTTTAAATGTCAACATAAAAAGTCAACAGATGACCTAATAAATACATATGTATATAGGTTAGCCGTCACTGCGTTATGGGGAGGTTTTTCATTGTTAGGGTAATTAGGACCCAGTTGTGGAGCCTTTTTGCAGCCCCCACAGTGTCTTCGGGTCCCCGCACTTGTATTACCATAGGAGAACTCTTGTGTAGTCCCCACAATTAAATGCGGAACAAGAATGGGTATACATGTACATGTAGACACAACACCATCACCACATGCCCCAAACCTTACCCCATCCCCGAACCCCCTACCCACACCCATCCCAACCTCCCCCTACCCAACCCCACCCATACTCCAATCCCTATCTCCTTCACCCAACCCCCTACACCCACCTACCTATAATTCCCCTATCCCTTCTTACCCACCCCTACACATCCCCACCCTAACCCCTACTCGAATCCCTATATCCCGCCCACCCCAATCCCCCTACCCATACTGACCCATACCTCCCCACAAGACCCCAACCCCGATCCTTATCCTCTGCCCCCTCCCCTTACCCAACCCTATACACCCACGCTACACATCCTCACCCACCCCTACACATCCCCACCCTAACCCTACTCAAATCCCTATTTCCTTCCCCCTCCCCGACCCCCTAACCCTCCCCCTACCTGTCTCCATCCCACCCATACATTTGTACACATCCCGACCCCACCCAAACCCAGTATTCCAACCCCTGTCCCCCACCCCAACCCACTCACCCCACCCCACCCCACCCTAGCTCCCCTACCCATTCTTATACCAACCCAAACCACAACTCCAACCCCTATCTCCCATCCCTATTCCCCACCCCCATCCTCCCCTACCCTATCCCTAATCCAACCACATAAAACTAAAAGTTCAAGTACATGCACATCCCCGAAATACATAGTGTAAATGTTATATCGGTATACATACATGTACATGTTATACCGGTTTACATGAGCATTTAACAATTAAAAACTTAATAAAACATTTTCTTGAATTAAAAATCCTCAATAAAATAATATAATTTACTGCAATTTGAACCTAACTGAAGTTATAAAGATGATACATGTATAAAACTGCATTTCATTTTTACCCAAGTTAGCTAGTACGGAAACGTATTACCGCCACACATTTTTTTTTTTTTTTCACGTACGTACGTGATAAGTTTCACGTACGTACATGATAAGTTATCTGTTTCACGTACGTACATGATAAGTTACACGTACGTACGTGATAAGTTTCACGTACGTACGTGATAGTTTCACGTACGTACGTGATAGTTTCACGTACGTACGTGATAGTTTCACGTACGTACGCGATAAGTTTTCACGTACGTACGCGATAAGTTTTCACGTACGTACGCGATAAGTTTTCACGTACGTACGCGATAAGTTTTCACGTACGTACGCGATATGTTTCACATATGGAAGTACATTTACACGTGTTAGTTTGCTCGTATGACTTGACGCACTTCTGGTCACATCGTTGACATGCCGCGATTAACTGAAACTAAACGCTCATCTGGTTCCCAGACCAAAACATTCTGACTATTCCCGATGAATCTTGTGACTAAAACGGGAGGAATTCCTCCTTTTCCCCGAAAATTTCCGAACTTTGCCGAATTCGTTTCGTCGACAATCGGATAGCGCCCGAGTATTTCCGAATATAATATAGGTTTAATTAACTGCTAATTGCTTATTAATTTGTTTAAAAAGAGTTGATAATTAATATTCATTGCTTTCATTTAGAAATCTTGAAATTCAACGACGATTTTGTGCATCAAATATAATCGGATCGTATGGGCGAACTTTTTGCTGTGTCATGTACAATTTTGAATTTGACGACCATTACTGAGATTCTCCAAAACTCTGTCTTCTTTCGGCTCCGCCTGCTAACAGTGCTATTTGGGTGCCTTAATTTGAAGATTCCAGATCAACATTAGTCAATGTTATCTTACAAAAAACATCAAACTGTATTAGCATTACTGTATGATATTACGAAGCAAGTGATTTACTTAAAAATTTGATCAAAACATTAAAAAGCTAAACGTGATAAAGCGAAATCGGAAACGAAGCCGAGCTTTGAAAAAGGGCCATCAATGTCGTCATGTTTATTTTTAGCCACGGAGGCTGCCTGCCTAAGATTCATCAGGAATAGTCAGAATCTTTTGGTCTGGGAACCAGACTAACTAAACGCACGCAGTAAAACACGTGATATACTGAAACTTATCACGTACGTACGTGAAACTGATCATGTACGTACGTGAAACTTATCACGTACGTACGTGAAACTTATCATGTACGTACGTGAAACTTATCGCGTACGTACGTGAAACTTATCACGTACGTACGTGAAACTTATCATGTACGTACGTGAAACAGATAACTTATCATGTACGTACGTGAAACTTATCACGTACGTACGTGAAAAAAATAAATAAATGTGTGGCGGTAATACGTTTCCGTAAGCTAGAACCAAAAACTTCAACATTTTTATCAGCATTGTTGTCCCATTGTCCCTATTTCTAAAGATTTCGTTGCGGGGTACCCTTTTTTCTAAAGATTTTATTGGTGGGGTACCTCGAACAAAGGACGGGTACCCCTCAAGTGGTCCCTGGTAAGGGCGGACGGACGGAAATTGGTATTACATAGGCTCGCTTCTGCTTCGCAGCTCGCCAAAAATGACGGTTTAATTTTTGAGTTGAAATTCAATGGCTTTTTTTTTCACTGCTAGAAATACTTAAAGGAGAGGCAAAAATCGCAGACGCGCCAGATGTAAACAAACGGGCGTTTTCAATCTTTTTCTGGAAATGTCAGACAATTTGTCGGGATTTTCTTGGACCCAGAAAACACTACTATTCGACAATCTCCGGATGAAAGTTAACCTGAAACTTGGATAATAACTGCAAGCGTTACAAGCTATTATCCTTGTTAAGGTATGGCGTACACAATAAGAGGGCGCTATTTGAAGTGGGTAAATTTGAGTCACTACAAAAGAGTTAACCCACTCAAAATCACTTCGTAAACCCATGGAATGAATATTATTCAGTATGCACTGCCGACAGTTTTGTTTAACAACACTATATAAAATTCCAAAAAATATTGCATGAAACTTTTCAAATATCCAATATACCTTACTTAATTATCTTAGCAAATCTGGTATACACTATTTTCTTAATAGAAATAAGCATTATTATATATAGATTATTACTCCTTATTAATTGTCCTTTCCCACATGGTTAAGCATGAACCTCAGTAACTGGTGGAAATAGATAAAAACCAATTGTAACTGGAAATACTCCTTAGCAAATTGTTTTGGGTTTTTTTCCCCTTCTTTTTTTTTCTTTTTTCCCCTTTCCTTTAACTTTTGAAGTGGTTAAAGGTAATCGACACCATTTGCAAACGCTCAAACATAAAACTATCAAAATATTATGAATTATCTTACTTAATTTTCAGAAAATAAAAGGATATAAAGCATCCTGTGAAAAAATTTCCGCCCAGTATTCTGTCTTTTTCCAGGCAAAAAGAATAACCATCAATTCATCGCGATGGTTAGGATCAAACCTTCAAACAGCCAAACAAAACATGCTTTGCGTGAGAAAAAAAAAGATGCATTGTTACAGTTTTCTCAAAAGTATGACATCTACTGTGCCTAATTAAGACGAAATTTTTGTTTGTTTGTCATTAATATCCTGCATCAGATTGATTGCATTATTTTGATATTTCTTGAGACGCCAAAAAAAAAATGTTTGCAAATGGTGGCCATTAACTTAAAGCCCAAGAAATTAGATAAATATGTAGCCAGAGACATGATAGAGAAAGTTTGGCATATGACACAAGCCTTTATCTTCCACGTCTCTTTTCTGTGTTAAATGTATACATGTATTCATTCAATAAAAGCACTTTAGATAGAGTGTAAGCGTGCACCTGCAGTGTTGTGTTGTTTCTAGATATCATTTATTACTGTCAGTGATCTGTTAAAGTGTCTCATGGCCTTACATGTATTTGTTTAAACTAAAGTTGTGCTGGTCCCAGAGGGCCAGCCTATACTATTTAGCACCTATCTAGCACACTGGCACGCATCGACCGAACGGACCGGGCCGGACTGTCTATTGTGATTTCGACTAGAATATTAAGCCCGACTGGCCGACCCAAACTGACTGACCTGATTTGACCTGCCCTGATCTGAACTGAACTGACCTGAACTGACTAACTGACCTCACCTGTCTAAGATTTAGACTTGAATAAAACCAGACCCAACCCGAACTGTCCTGACCTGATTGGCCGGCCCGACCTGATTGACCTGACCTGACACGACCTGACCTAACCTGAATGACCTGACCTGACGTGAAGTACTGGCCTGATGACTGTCTCTTGTGATTTAGACTTGAATAAGCCCGACCCAATCTGACTGACCTGACCTAGCTGACCTGACATGACCTGACCTGACCTGACCTGACCTGACTGACTGTCTCTTAAGATTTTGACTTGTCTAAGCCCTACCGTGGCCCGCAAACAAATGACTAAGGTAACTCCTTATTCCCCTGAGACCGAGTTCATCTCTAAGACCATCTTCACTACACATGCCTAGTCTTGTTTTCTTTCTTGGTAGTTGCAAACCAAATTTGAGCTAACGGTATAAATTAGCCCCCCCCCCCCTCCAAATTATTAATAATAATAATAATAATAATAATAACTCTTTTGGCTGCAATAGGGTGACTTTCCCATAGACTTGTGCACAAACCTAAACTGTCACCTAAACCAAGTTTACCTTATGTTTTTTCCACGAAATTTAGTATTTATACTAATTGGACCATGAGGAATCGATCTAGATGGTTTTCGGCAGCAAAATTCCTTGTCCTAAGGGTCGTTTTCATAAAAGGGCGACAGTTATTTTGTAGCCTCAATAAGGTGTATCGCCCTATTGTGGACAGAGTTCGCAAAACCTGTCGCCCTATTACAGTAATAGTAGTAATAATGATAAATAAATAAATAAAAGTTGCTACAATAATTAAAAGCACTTTCTGACTCGATTCCATAAAACATTTCCCTGTGAAACTCTCACTGATGAAATTAAAACAACATGAAATTTAACAATATTCTAGATGTCAAATATGTCTGCACTGACATCAAAAATCTTAGAAATTAAAACTCCATACCCAGGAAAACTAACATGACTAACAACTACTGCAAGTACACCATTCCTTTGTCCACCGTCAATAATGCTTATAATAAAGCACACCATCATTTTCGTATCTCATGAATTTGCATAGTAAAGCTGTCACAGCGGTAGAGGGCGTTATCAACAAAGCAGTTGTTACTTAACATCACCATATCTCAGATCGATTTAGGGGAGAATGGGAAGTGCAGTTATATAAAAAACTATTTAAATGCGGAGTGTCCTGACACTACAATTTGTAAAATTATATTTATGTCATTCTTTCACGGTTCCGTCAATATTCGAGATTCTTTTGTCAAATATCATGACATGAGATTGGACGAGATTTCATTTCAATGCAAAGTGAGATTTGTTCATTACAATAGCTTTGTTTATATCGTGAATGGACAAAAGTCGGCGTGCGGTGAGCAGTGTTTATATCGCCCGACCTCTTTATGAAGAAATTTGATGACGATAAAATAAGACGTGTCGGCCTAAAAATGCAATTTCCTTAAACTTATATTCATTCTTTCGCGGTTCTAGTCAAATTTCGAGATTTGTGTGTCAAATACCAACGCAAAATATTGGACGTAAACTATTATATACCAAAGAGTTCTGAGAGCCATGGAATTGGGACATGAAGAAATATGGCAATGCATCTCTGGCCCGGACTTGGGACTTCCAATTCAGAGCATTTCCGATGCAATAGGGCCCAAAAGTGGCGCTAATAGCCATGTTGTGGATGGATCCGTTCTCAAGATGGCAACCTTTCCACTTTGGGAAACATCTCTCGTTTAAGGGGTCGTCTTCTTTGGGTTTGAATGTTTCGGAAAGTCATATGTTAACCCACCAAAAATTGAAAAGAAAATGAAAGATGACATGTTGCTCATCATTTTTCTGTGCAGCCTGAACACCCGTGAGAGTTTTGAAGTATGGGCATTTATCACTGTTGTCTGTGGGAATTTATTTGATTGGGTGCACTGCTACTGGTCTAGCACATATGCCCACTTTAATTTTCTTTCAAAAGAGGGCGCGCCACAAGAATAGTGGTCTCAATATCCACCATCAAACTCGAGTTAGGGGCAACAACTCCAGAAATACAAGATGTATTGTTGAATTATCGTCTATGTTTAATAAAAGTGTAGCATCCGTGTGGAGACCACTATTTATGTGGCGCGCCCTCTATTGAACGAAACTAGCTCAATTAGGCACGTTCGCACGTTCGTCTTGGTGCGAGACCACTATTTTTATTTAGCGAGCCCTTTCTCGAAAGAAACTTTCAGTTGTTGTTTGACGGTTTCTCACGAAATTGAATCTCCTTATGTAAAACATTAAGACCGATCGCTGGCCACACTTAAAACTGAATACAGCCGGGGCCTGCATAGGCTCGGGTTATTGCCCAAACAACAATTGTGTTATTTTGTCCATGGGCGTTGAATTTCTTTTTTTCATTCGGTTTGTATTTTTCGCGTTTAAAATACTTTATTTGTTTCGGTCATGTTATTTGCTATTGTTTGACGGTTTCCCATAAAATTAAATTTCATCATGTTACTCAGTCATTATGACAAATCACTGGACGAAATTTCAATTTTGAAATACAAAACAAACTCGTTTTAGGGGCAACAACTCAAGAAATCTGAAAATCGGTCATTCATTTTCGTCTGAATTTGAATGCATGCCTGTAATCCCATTTCAATTCAATGAAAGTTGAAACGTTTTCATTGTCCGTGCATTTGGTTTTGAGGTTTTGGTTCTTTAAGCACAGAGTTCTGGAATCGAAAGGCGCTGCTCAATCACTTAATTGATTGAACTAAAATGGAATCGAATGCTCTGGTAGCGAAAATGAAACGCATGTTCAGAACGACTTTTAAATTCAGATGAAAACGAATGACCAATTTTCAGAGGTGAATGAACATATTAGGAATTTGACCGGGAAAACCTATACAACAGATGTATTAAAATTAAAATTTCAAACGCCTTGGAGATCTAGAGTGTTGAGTATTTTTAAAAAAATGTGGAGGTACGTGTATGTAATTATTGGGTCGATTTACAGGTCTGAAACCCTGGGAGTAGACCCATGTAAATAAGCAAAAAAATCCGTCCGCCGAGCTCATGAATACAAGTTATACACTCAAATTCTTCTATATTTAATAAAGGGTTCTAAGAGCCATGGAATTGGGAAATTTAAGAAATATGGCAATGCACCTCTGGCCCGGACTTGGGGCTTCGAATTCAGAGCATTATATGCAGGACTATCATAGGTCTGATTCCCGCCCCCTGAATACAAAATCACAAATGTTAGCGCGGAACCAGCCTATTGCAAAATGGCAACAAGGCTATCACCAATGTGTAGTTTGTTTGGTGATAAGCTTCGATTTTCGCTGAATTCGAAAGTGTCTCTGGCAATTATCAATAAAGAGATATAAAGAGGGGCAGTACTTTTCAGCATTTGAAACCTATGCAGTTGAAGTGTGCCTGAAAGTTGCCTTTGTGGAGACACTGGCGATTTTCCCTACTGGTTATGATAAGAGTACTGGTTATGATAAGAGTCAGGTTTTTTTTTAGATAAGCCATGTGTTCAACTGTCGTCCATGATGTAAACATCATTTTTCAAAAAAAAAAAATAATCATGCTGCGCACGCGCAGAGGTGATCCAATCAATGGCTTTAAATGAAAACTAGCTACCGGTCCCCATATTATGCAAGCGGGAACCAGCCTAGTCTTCCCAAAGGTCTCCCTCACCGCAAGGCTCCTGTGCCATGAATATGCATTAGCGTTAATATTAATCTTAGTAGCCAATGACCGTGCATCAATGAGCCCGGCTGCCCGGGCGTAATGCTGAATCGCACCCGATAGGCCTATGATTAGTGCGTTGAATGTACTCGGCAAAACGTGTTGACTGGTGGTGAAATATCTACATTTTGAAACATCTGTCATTCGGATTTCGAACCCAGTACAAAAACCAAACCGGACCAAATTCTATCGGGAGGAAGGAACCGAGCCTGTCATCAGGATGCGGCGTCTTGCCCTGGCGTCACTTGTTGCTTGCGTCTTTGGTAAGTCGCCATTATTTCACTTCAATTTTTTTCTCCCAGCATTTGATTAGTTTTATTGTCCCGTTATTCCTGATGATGACGTTCACCCTAACCTCAGATTAATCGCTTGGCGTGTTGTGTTTCCTGAAGGCGCTTCACTTCCGAACCAAACGAATTTGTATAGGAAAGGAAGACAAGAAGTGTTATTAGGGTTGGGATCGAAGTTAACACTATTTGAATACATCAAACTCACAAATTGATAAACCTGGGCATTTCCATGGGCAGCGACATGACCCCCCTCAATTTAATTGTATATATTTTTTGTAGTATTTTAGTAAGCCATGAATTACAATTCGTTTATTACGGGCCGTTAAATTGTGATTGACCATAAGGTTAATGCCAGTTATAATCACTCTCTTGAAGACGGTCAGAGCATACTGACCGGAACGTCGCGTATATACCTGTGGGGTTTTTTTTTTTCAGAACCATTCTCTTAGTTGAGAAATTATTCCCACAAGGTGTTTCCGCAAACCTTTCATTCTTTAGTATCTCCACCATGCATGCAAAGCCTCAAATCTTACTCATAATTCCAGTGAAAAGACTGTAACTGCGCTGAAGTTGCTTTTGGCAAAGTGCAGCACCAAGACATTATTTTTTTGCTTGAAACTAGGCCGATTCGTGAATGGCATTAAAATTAAAACAAATCGGATTTATTTGATTGAAATGCAGATTTCTTAAATTTAAATCATATTTTTTTTTTCAATTCAAAATATTGATACGTCTAAAATGTGTCTAAAAACTCCCCATGCACCCTTACACTCATCACTAAGGAGTTTACAGGTTCCTATAATACCCATCATCCAAAAAAACTGAATTGATAAATGCTTTTGAAAAAAAAATCAGAGATAAACAATAAACAATCTCTTGATTTCATCTACATGTAGTCTACCTTATAGCCCAGGTTGGACGAAGTTTTCATTGCATTACGACTGAGGTCCAGGATGAGAAATCTCTACATATAATTTTGACCTGTTTTTTGTTACGTTTTACCTCGTTAAAGAAGCTTGTTTCACGCCTAGTACATACTCTATGCATCTTATCTATTGATCCGGGTGGTTCAGGAATTCCATATGTGATGCTGACCGACGTTAAACAGGAAAATAATCTCTACAGCAACGTTACACTTTGTAATAAGGTGGAATCAGTTAATTTAAATGATTAAAATGTTCCGTTATTTTGCCAAAAAAAAGATCTTTACAAAAAAGTGATTTAAAGCAGTGATTTAGAAAAAATCATTTGATTTAAATCGCGATATAAATGAGTTATTAAAATCAATGTGATTTAAATCAACCAACCCTGGGCCTTTAACTCACTTTTTTTCCCACAAATAAAATGAAACGGTGAGCTTGATTGATTTAACTGAAAGCAAAAAGGCAGACAAAATTGAACCAAATAATATAAAACAAGTGGGATAGACAAACGTCATGAACTTGTTTGAAGAAGCCTCAATACTTGTAAGGGGGATACGGTCGCCCTGGAACGACACTTCAATGTTAACCTTTTCAATATTAACGTTGAAACCTCGCAATATGAACGTTTAACCTTCGCAATATGCACGTTGTACGTTGCTTAATTTCGCAATGTGGAAGCTGCTTCTTGTCATTGTGAACGATCTATCTTGTTAATGTTCACGATCGATCGGGTCAATGTGGACCATGAATCATGCTTGATAACAATGTCGCACCTTGCTTCCTTTGCAATTTGAACCATGTACATTCGCATTGTTAACATTTGACCTTGCATCTTCTTAATATTATATTGTTGAACCGTGCTTCTTCGCGATGTGAACGATGTCTACCAAGAGTATACGATGTCCTCGCAAAGCCATATAAACCGACCACTCAATTGGATAATTGTCAACATGACGGCTGTTCAATGTCACTTAACCCTTATACTTGGGGTCTCGCTTATCCGGTATTTGGTCACTCACTAATTATATTATTCATTTTGAGGCCATGGGATGTTTGGCTGAAAAAGAAGTGTTCATTAAATTAGACTAATTATTGTTTTGCCCCCCCCCCCCCCGATTTACCGAAGTGCCCCTCGTGCGGACATAAATGTGCCCCCTCGCAATGCAAAACAAAACTGGCCCAAAAATTTTCATAGAATTTCTTTTCAGTAACCATTTCCCAAAATGGTATAGAGGGTTTTGAAATGAACGAGGAATATGAAAACCAAGCCCCAAAACCCTTACAATGGCACATAATGCGTACTTTGCATAATGGCCGGTTTTGAAGAGTGCCCCTATTTTGGAAGATGCTTCTAACCCCCCCCCCCCCCCCCCTACCAAGTGTCTGCTGAAAGAAATCGTGTTGACATTTCAGCACGGATGTGCTGCTGCACCGACGAAAGATGCATTTTACTGACCAAGTGCCCCTTTTTTGGTGATGCCCCTCCCCTGTTTGAAAACCGTTCCGCCGACGCTGGACTCATTGTCAATTGGAATAAAACAAAGAAAGAAGTCATTTAGTATTCTGTGATCATGTTAGAAGGCTTTTCTTGCCACACTTACTCTCAGAACAAAATGACATCTGTCAAGCCCTTTACATACTGATTTTATTGAACAGAACACTCGCTTGGCTGTGTGCAACGTGTTCCAAATTTTCGGCAAAATTTTCGGGTTTTGTAAAAAAGAGAAAGTCTGACAACATTTCAAAGGGAAAACGTTCCTCCGTGCAACTTCCAGGCTAATGTAATTGTGCAGAGTTAGCCGGTTATGCTGTGAAATATGGCAACCGTTTGCACTTCATTGTCATAAATGAAGGATATTAAACAAATCATCACGCAACCTCGCCCTCTGCAGGGTGTCGAGAGTACGCACCCACCACTATCTGCTCTCTCACCCTGGTATTGGATCATTTGCATGTGTAAAATTTTTGAACACGTACCAAATGAGGAGTAGTCTGGTGCCTGCCTGTGCGTTACATTATTGTTTTTTAGCAGTGTCTGTGGTAAAAACGGAATCAATTTGTCGCCCCGTGAGCTACGACAACACGATTGTTTTACAAGTTAAAATGTTACAATCTTGTCCAGCCAATCTGCAGTTTCACATTTCATATAAATATGAGCAAATTGGAAAGGAAAGGAGTATTATTTAGAAGGCGGTGGACGTTATAATTACAATGATCGTGAAAACACGTAATGCACGTTGAAAATACAACACCAACTACACGATATAAATCCTTAGCCAATCGCGGTATCGAATCAGGATACAGGAAGAAAGTTTTGTAGAAATCATTTGAAATGTTTAGATTTGTTCATCATAATTATAAAGGAGAGTTTAAAAGTTGTACCGTGTGGGTTTTTAAGCTCTGGCAAGACTACATGTCACTTGTTGGTCGGTCCGTCGGTCTGTCTGTCTGTCCCCAAAATTGACTAGGAATAATTGACTAATTGTCCAAACGCCATGCCGTGGTCATAAAATGCACTCTTGCTGATGGTTTTCGGAACAGCGATTTCGTTCGATCGATGCGCACGCGCGTTTATTGTGCATTTGTCTGTCCCCGACAATTGACCAAAATCAGCCCATAAGTTTCCCACAAAATAGAACTACCAATGAAATTTTAATTTATAGAAAAAAAAACATACAAAATAAATTAAAAAGTTAACCAAAAATTGTTTGCAACAATTTCGAAAGATGTTTGTAAATGGAGGCAAAATATGTGCAGTAATAATATTGTCACGTGGTATTCATCACAAATCGCTATAAATCTAGGTAACGTCTAAAGTATGGTGCTCCATGTGTGCCATCGGTGTCGCATTTTTTGGCGTCACATTTTTAAGCTCTGGCAGGGATCATTTTGATAGATTTCATGCAAGACGGCCAGAGCTTATTGTGAACTCGCATTTGTTTGTTTTTTGTAGGGATGTTTGTTTGCTTGTTTAATTTTATTTTTTTGAAAGGGTGGGTTTTGTTTTGTTTTTGTTTAGTTTATCTTAGCGGATACAATCGATACCGAAAACATACCGGCAATGCATTTTTTATTGCGTGAAATGTTCTTCATTTTAGATACCCTTATGGGCGTGGTTTCGGCTGAGCGGGTCTGCTACTTTAGCCAGGAGCCTGATGCGAGACATCCAGGCCGTCTTCGCTGGTTTATGCCGGGGAGTAAGGAAGATCATTGCGCCTGTACCAGTACCAGACCGGGTCCCGTCTACATGCAGCCAGTCCGTTGGTCTCATCCACCGTTCTACACCGACACTCCCATCTTTACCAACGACCAGGAGGACATTCATGACTACTTCAACTGTCATGGTGAGTATAAGTCTATTGTAATGATTATACCTAATACCTAATAACATCACGCTTTGTTTACATGCAACAAGCGCAACACAGAAAGTTCTTGTTAAGGTATATTGCAACTCAATGCTATAAAGCATTCTAAATTCCTTCACGGACATCATATTCTTTGAAACTGCGATCAGGGAAACAAATCGAACGTTTGAAGAATCATGGAGATTATAACCTATGGTGTACTATTGACAACACAGTGCATCGCCTCTTCAAGGCGACGGCACGATGGCACCGTTGCACCATCACGTCGTGCCCGTCGCGTCGTACCGTCCTTTCATCTTGTAGATTTTCGTGCCTGAAAGTCTCTCCTTCCGTCGCCCGTCGCGTCGCATGCCGCACCGTCGTGTGTTGCGTCTGTCACCGCGTTGTGCATCGCCTCGTACTTCCGCCCTCTAAATATTTTGATGTTGCCCTTACTGAGTGTAGGGAGTCCATTACATTTTTTATTTTTTTTAAAGAAATCTCATACATTTTTGTATCGCTGAAAACCACATTACACAACAAAATTAATGGCGTTTGAATCAACAATATATGCATGTTTCCATTTTGGAGATACAACAATTTAAATGGCCAAATTTGGAGTTTCTATTACTCTGTAAGAGCTACGTTATTTACTTTCAACATGTTTTATAAATCTAAATTGTTCCAACCTATCAAAATGTTTGATATCATAGGATCCAAACAAACAATAATTTGATTTTTGAATAAGGCTTTTACCACTGATAACAAAAAGTAACGACTCCCCCCAGTGGCGGTTCTACGGGGGGAGGGGGGCTAGGGGGGGGGGGCTGTATCCCCCCCCCCAAACAAAAAATAATAAAATTCACGGTCTAGCCCCCCCCCCCCCAAAAAAACATAAAAATCGGCCCCAAATACGAACGGTCTCCCCTAAATAATAGTCGTGGGAAGGGTGTATTTGAATAGTATGCCTAATTGTAGGATTTCATCAGCGCTCCCCTATGAAAATATGGCACGAGCCGCCCCCCCCCCCCCCCCCCCCCCCCCCCCCCCAATTGATTTTCGGAGGCCTTTGTGTCTGGAGAAAATAACCGGTCTACATTTCAGCATGCCTCCCTGAAAAAAAATCTGGATCCATCCTACTAGCCCCCCCCCCCCACCCCCCAAAAAAAATATTGGTTCTAGAACCGCGCCTGCCCCCCCCCCCCCCCCCCCCCGGAGCTTCGCACTGTCCAGGTACGCGCTGAGCAAACACCGCGATGTGACCAGACATTGCCATGGCAGACGGCCCTCCGTCGGGCACGGGCAAAGTATATTCCCGATCCCGCTCCACGCAACGCAGCAGCACGGAATAATGTGTGCACGGGTTATTACTGCTGCTGCGTGCGAGACTACATGTAAGTCTGGCAATAGACCAATGCTATCCGCGTACAATAACATGCGGTAGGGGGCTGGGGGGCACTTGACACCCCCCCCCCCCCCAGAATTTTCCAAGCCAACAAAAGTGCCAAAGGCCCAAGGGCTGATCCAAGGGAGGGGGGAGGCCGGGCCATGCCTCTTCCACCAAAAAGAAAAAGAAAAAAAAGAACCCAATTTCTTTTTTGGGGGTGACGTCACAAACAAAGGTAGCACAGCACCATCTTTTCCTAAAATAGGCCTATAGGTTTTTCCGGCCAATTTCACCAAGTTTTCATTGAATTTAATGCCTGGCTTATTCGATTTAGATTGAATTGAAAGATCACGCAGATCGGTATTCGACAATTAAAAAGAATATTTCAATTTCACTATCCGAGCATTCTATCGCCTTTTAGCTTCACTCGTCCCTATCAAAGATGCATTCATTGAAAAATATCGCGTTGTTCATTCAATTTCGTCTAAAGCATTAGTAAGGGGTTGATCGGGCATTCGTTTTCATTAATGGGCAAACATAATTATGTTACATTTTGTCAAACATCTTTTAAGACTTCATACCTGTCCGTATTCCTTAGCGTAAATCATATTTGATGACTTCAGTCCGTAGATGCCTTTCTTTCTTAATTATGTACAATGAATTTTTCTCAGAAAATCTTACTGTGCAACTCTTTACTACTGCGAAATGTAAGAAAACTACACATTTGAAAAAAAATCAGTTAATCTTACTGCAAAAGTGCACTTCTTTAAACATTTCCCATGCTTTTCCGGACTACGTATGAGCGCACTGTTACTGTGATGTCATTTCAGGGAGACACTGTTCAGTTTAGGGGTTTTTCTTTCAAATTATTCATCCAAAATTTGCTAATTGAAAACATTTGTGGGAAAGGGTTGGTCATTGGCTTACTGCCATGTACTGACACAACATATAATCACTAAATAAAAGAAATTTATGACAGCAAAATATCCAAAATTCTAGCAACCTTTTTGCTGAAATAGCCGTGTAACATTAATCATGCTCGGAATGCCATCACAGGTTTTCTAATGATGATGAAACTTTGCATTAGCATAAAAACGGAGAAGACACGAAACACACCCCTCAAAATGGAAAATAAAACTTGCAAATAAGGTTAAATGTGACACAAAGATGTATTTTCAAGGTTTGCATTGAAAACTTTGCGTAGGCCCTGTGAATACGGTAAGTGTTCAGTCAGACATACGCAAGAGAACATTTAAGAAATAACGCAAGAGAAGTGTTCCCGACGGTACAACCATTGCCAAACATACGTGTCCCGATGTCTTGCATGTAAAGAAATCGTCAACGTAAAGATGCCCTTGCTCAAACGTTTAAACAAGAAGATAAGATCAACAGTGAAAAGAAATTATCTAAGTCCCTTTCAATTAATTATTTCGTTACATCTTGTTTCCCTCATATCAGTTAAATTGTAACATTGTAAATTTTACAGTCATCAAGATTTTTGAGGGGAAATAAACCTTGGTTGTACCATTGGGAACACTTCTCTTGCGTTATTTCTTAAATGTTTTCTTGCCTAATGTCTGACCCAACATTTAACGTATATTCAAAGGGCCCATACAATTAAGTTTTCAATGCAAACCTTAAAAATACATCTTTGTGTCACAATTTACCTTATTTGTTTTATGTTTCCATTTTAAAGGATTTTTGGGTCCCTTCTCCATTTTTATGCTAATGTAAAGTTTCATATTCATTAGCCTGAACCTGTGATGGCATTCCGGGCATGATTAATGTTACATGGCTATTTCAGCACACACAAAATGCTAGAATTTTGGATATTTAGCTGTCATAAATTTCTTTTGGTCGGTGATTCTTTGTTGTGTCAGTGCATTGCAGTAAGCCAATGAGCAACCCTTTCCCATAAATGTTTTCAATAAGCAAAGTTTGGATGAACAATTTGAAAGAAAAACCCCTAAACTGAACAGTGTCTTTCTGAAATGACATCACAGTAACAGCGCGCTCATAGATCATACGTAGTCCGGAAAAGCATGGAAACTTTTAAACGTTTAAAGAAGTGCACTTTTGCAATAAGTTTTGGGTTCGTTCAATTTCATTTTTTAGGCAGCCAAGATTTTGCTCTGAATGTTCGTTTTCATTTTCGGGCAGCCTATTTCGTTTTGGTGCATTCAAGACTTAACTTGTAGCAGTATTAAATTAAGTCTTTGCAACCTTATGACGGTTGACGCATTCAAATTAGCAAACATCTGTGCGCTTATAATGTATAACCATGCTTTTCGTTTCTTATTCGTTTATGGGCAATCGCTTTCATCGTTTGGTCATTTAAATTAGTAAGATTTTTTAATCGATATTTTTTCCTATTTTTTCTCCGAGGTTTATTTCCCCTCAAAAATCTTGATTAACTGTAAAATTTACAATGTTACAAATCAACTGATATGAGGGAAACAAGATGCAACGAAATAATGAATTGAAAGGGACTAAGATAATTTCTTTTTCACTGTTGATCTTTTCTGTATACTTGTTTAAACGGTTGATCAAGGGGCTTTTTTTACGTTGACGACTTCTTGACGTGCAATACATCGGGACACGTATGTTTGGCAATGGTTGTATCGTCGGGAACACTTGTCTTGCGTTATTTCTTAAATGTTTTCCTGCGTATGTCTGACCAAACACTTACCGTATTCACAGGGCCCATGCAAAGTCTGCAATGCAAACCTTGAAAATACATCTTGGTGTCACATTCAACCTTATTTGCAAGTTTTATTTTCCATTTTGAGGGGTGTTTTTGGTGCCTTCTTCGTTTTTATGCTAATGCAAAGTTTCATATTCATTAGAAAACCTGTGATGGCATTCCGAGCATGATTAATGTTACACGGCTATTTCAGCAAAAAACGTTGCTAGAATGTTGGATATTTTGATGTCATCAATTTCTTTTCTTTGGTGATTATATGATGTGTCAGTTTATGGCAGTAAGCCAATGACCATCCCTTTCCCACATATGTTTTCAATTAGCAAATTTTGGATGAATAATTTCAAAGAAAAAACCCCTAAACTGAACAGTGTCTTTCTGAAATGACATCACAGTAACAGCGTTAGTCCGGAAAAGCATGGAAACTTTTAAACGTTTAAAGGAGTGCACATTTGCAATAAGATTAACCCAAAAAGTGTTGTCAAATGTGTAGTTTTCTTACATTTCACAGAGTTGCGCAAAAAGAATTCCTGATAAAAATTCATTGCACATACCCTTTAATTAAGAAAGAAAGTCAATCTACGGTTTGAAGTCATCAAATATGATTTACGCTAAGGAATACGGACACGTATGAAGTCTTAAAAGATGTTTGACAAAATGTAACATATGTTTGCCCATTAATGAAAACGAATGCCCGATCAACCCCTTACTAATGCTTTAGACGAAATTGAATGAACAACGCGATACTTTTAAAATGAATGCACCTTTGATAGGGCCGAGTGAAGCTAAAAGGCGATAAAATGCTCGGATAATGAAATTGAATGATTCTTTTTGATTGTCGAATGCCGAACTGCGTGATCTTTCAATTTCAATCTAAATCGAATGAGCCAGGCGTTAAGTTGAATGAAAACTGGGTGAAATTGGCCGGGAAAACATTAACCAAAAATTGTTGTCAAGGTGTAGTTTTCTTACATTTCATAGTAGTAAAGAGTTGCACAAAAAGAATTCCTGAGAAAAATTCATTGCACATACCCTTTAATTAAGAAAGAAATGCGTCTAATTATTGAAGACATCAAATATGATTTACTCTAAAGAATAAGGAAACGTATGAAGTCTTAAAAGATGTTTGACAAAATGTAAAATATGTTTGCCCATTAATGAAAACGAATGCCCGATCAACCCCTTACTGCTGGTTAGGACGAAATTGAATGAACAACGCGATACTTTTAATATGAATGCATCTTTGATAGGGACGAGTGAAGCTGACAGGCGATAGAATGCTCTGATAGTGAAATTGAATGATTCTTTTTGATTGTCGAATGCCGATCTGCGTGATCTTTCAATTTCAATCTAAATCGAACGAGTCAGGCGTTAAATTGAATGAAAACTTTGTGAAATTGGCCGGGAAAACCTATAGTAAAATGTTTCGTATTCAAGTTTTATTAATTTCTCATTGCACTTTTCGGTAGCACACGAAGTAAAGATCAAGCGTCATTATGCTCCGGAGTCAAAAATATTGCCCAGGGCAATATTTACCACTCCGCATAAAAAATGAACATAGTAGGGCCTACTTCAGTCAGTGCAAAAAGTTGATGTCCTAACTAATTTTTTTCAACTTTTCACCTGAAATCGCTTGTAATTTGACCCGGATGACGTCACAAAATTCGTCACATTTCCGGACCAGGGTTCATGTTCAAACCAGGTTACCTCCTCGTCCATTCACCCGTTATTTGGAAGCAATAAGTTTTCTTATGATATTGAGGATTCTGTATGTATTTTTAATTCAACTAACTTTAACCTTCCGGTAACTCCGGGAGGAAAGGTCAAGCATGTTAATGAAGGTATGGCCTATCAGATTTGCAAAGTATAGGTTTTCCCGGCCAATTTCCATATTTTTTTTCCTGATCATTTTCTTCATCAGCCATTCAATTTTGCGTGATGTTTTACACATATCTGATCAAATTGGGCATTCAATTTTAATTTTTAGGCACCCAAGATTTTGCTCCAAATGTTCGTTTTCGTTTTGGGGCATTCCATTTCGTTTTAGTACGTTCAAATTTTAGGCTGACAATTTGAACAGAAAACTTCTAGCTGAACAGAGTCTTTCTGAATTGACATCACAGCAACAGCGTCCTCAGTAGTCTGGAAAAGCACGGAAACGTTTAACTGTTTAAAGAGTATAAATAAGAGTATATACCAAAAAGGGATGTCAAATAGTTTTCATGCATTTAAGAGGAGTCAAAAGTTGCAGAAAATGTGTTCCCTTAGATAAATTCATTGCATGGACTCTTAAGCAAGAGAGGTGTGCATCTACGGATCGAAGACGTCTGATGTAATTTACGCAGACATAATTCAGAATTTTATAGGAAAACGGGTACACACAAAGATGCTTGATAAAATGTACAATATGTTTGCCCATTGATGAAAATGAAAGTCCGATCAACCCTTACTGCTGGTTCAGACAAAATTGAATGAACAAGACGATACTTTTAGAATGCAAGGATAGTGAAATTGAATGATTCTTTTTGATGGTCGAATGACGATGTGCGTGATTTTACAATTTTAATCTAAATTGAATGAGCCAGGCGTTACATTAAATAAAAACTTGGTATTTTGGCCGGGAAAACCTATATTAACATGATTGTTTATTATTTGTCCATGAGTTTAAAAAAATGTTAATTTGATACCCGATGACGTCATGATGATGTACCTTCTGTATCAGGGTTGATTTTCGTTCCAAGTCTCAAGTTCCTGCTGGGAACAGGTTGAAGAAAAGTCGCTGAGAATGACGGTCCGGGGAAAAGAAAGAAAAGCTCAATCGATTCTAAAACGGTAGCCGGGTTGTGGCAGATTCCCCAAATCCAAATAAAGGCTGCCGTACTCAAGGATAATTATTTTCACTAAAAGCGTGATCACTGAAGCCTTTCTGCATTTTATGTTACGTCATTTATAATACATTAACCACCGGATACACACAAAGGAACGCAGTCATCAAGCGCTTCCTTTCTGCCTCATTGCTTACCAGTATTGTCGATAGGTTATTAAATATGAATTTAATAATTTCCCTCCATCGTAGATTTTTGTTATGATGATTTTGCGCTTAAATGCAAGGCCGGTAGAATCGGGTGAACAAGAGAGTTACTGCATGAGACTTCATAGTGTGTACATTCATGTACATCTTCCTGATCCGAAAGTCACAGGGAGCAATGATATTTATAAGAAATAACAATATTCAAACGAAATGAGACAGGGAGGTACTGAGGGGTGATCAGTCGTTGGTTAATGAGTATGAAGACAAAAATTGGCTCAATTCCTTTTAAAGTATGAAGAAGTCAGCCTATTGGCCTTCCTTTTCAGTAATATAAGACAAATTACTGTCGTTTGAAATTAAAATTAAAACATTGGTCCACGGTTGTCACTATTTTTATTATAGGTTTTCCCGACTATTTTAAAATGTTCATTACTCGAATTCACTGTTTCTAATATTCAAATTCGTCCATCAACATCGATTTAATGCACTTCCAATGTTTAATTTTATTTTTTGGCAAATTTAAATAATGAGCACACGTTTCGCCCCGGAGTATTCGATCTCGTCTCGTCTACGCCAAACCTTGTTATTCAGAAATTAAATTCGTCTAATTGATTCATATCAGATGAATTCGATTTCTGAATGCCGGCTGCACGGCGAAATTGATCGGTAATATCGAAATTGATCTGTAATGTCGAATATCGACCCGGTGACTAAAGAGGGTTACCAAACTTTGAATAAATGGCTGAAGTGGTTTTCTTTTTAAAGCATGTGACATTTTTCTCGGACGAAATTGAATGTTAGAGTTGGTGCATTGGAATGAAGAATGTTTTAATTTAAATAGTCGGGAAACCTATAGTATCTTAGAATGTAGCATTGCCAAGGCCTTTCTGGTGATATTTTTCCTCTCATCAATTAGATCATAAAGTGAGCCTCGTTCATTTATAATGCAGTAACTCCGGGAAAATATACAAAAGAGACACAACCATTAATTGCTAGCTTTCTGCCTCGTCTTCCTGCCCAAAATCAATTGGGCATCAATGAAATAAATAAATTAAGTCAAATTATCCATGACATTTCAATTGTATAGTTCACTGAAAAGCAGAGCCAGCATAAAAAAAATTCAAAGCGGAGTACTGCCTGTACTTTTGGTTTTTCGTCACAGAGTACGCATAACCCTTGGTGTAACCCATCGGATACGCACCAAGAGAGGCGATTTCTAGTCAGGATTTGGAGGGGACAGCGGCGTTGACAGCGGCGTCGACAGTGGAATCTCCGGGGGAGAGGAGGGTGGGGGGATTGCCATGTAGGCATATTAATGGATCGAGCTTAGTGGTAGCCGGCTAGCCAAATGCAAGGTTATACCGCAGCGGGCTAGTCAAAGCACTGGTTACATTACAGTGTAATAATTCGTTTGTCTTGTTAATGACTTTTACTTTTTAAGGAGATAATTCAAAGGGGAATTAATATAAATTATGTGGTTGTTTTATGTTTGCCATGTAAAGTTTAATATTTTAATGTTTTGAGCACGAGAACCACAACACTTTCTATTGTATACCATTGTAAATAAATGGCAATCAATCAAATCAATCAATCAATCAATCAATCAATCAAAACCATTAAACTATACCCCCTGGCGAATCGAAATTATTGAAATAAGGCATGCAACTTTCTCGTGTATCCGTTGATTTTAGCGTTTTTAAAGGGAATTGCTGCCTAAAATCCCCGAAAATGTCATGTTTTGGATTGATTAATACTAATCCTATTTCAAAGGTCTGGTTGAAAGGAAACTATTCTAATGTCTTACCGTTCCAAAGAAAGAAGGGGGACGGTCGTTCACATCGCGTGGATCGGACGCGGCGGACATTTCAGCCGTGTTCATTCAATGCACGGTACTTACTCGTTGCGCGTGTGTGGCACATAATACACACGCTATTGTTTCTCGCACGTCCGCAAAATACGATGCACTGGTAAGACAAGTGCGGCAGAATTCAAAACTAGCACCCAACAGCTCGATTTTTGAAAGTCAAAATTTTGACTTTTAAAGGATGGTTATGATGTCGATTTTTTTATCCTTCTTTTAAATGCTCTTTCCAATTTTGTTGTCCAACTTGGCGCATTCGAGAACGTAATATCCCTTTAAAAAATGCTGGTCTCAGAAAAAAACATAATCTGATACTGACGCGCATTAATTTGTTTCATGTCATTGCGCCGCCGACTTCTGCGCCAAAACCGCTTGCGTGTAAATTAAAAAAAACATGGCCTGGCTGTGCGTTTTGTAGAGCGTACCAGTATTGCTGCAAAAAAAAACCGACATAGTATCTCCTTTAAACGACTTATTATCTCGTTTAAACGACTTATTCATCTTTTTTAAGCTACGGATTTTATCTTGTTTAAACGACTTATTTATCTTATGAATGACTTATTTGTCTCTCTTTCAAACGAGCCTATAGCACACTAGTAAAGTGAAATTCGCGCTACTACGGTGTTCCCCATCTGCCATCTCGCATCTGGTTTGGATGACCTCCTGACCTTTGTGTCGCGAGTTGTAATATGCAAATTTGGAACAATTATCAACCCTGTTATACACAAGAGATTTGCATTCATTCACGGACGCTTGAGTGAAACATGATAATCACAATACTTGAAACACTTCGTCTGATTGAGCTACAGCGTCCATGTACAAATCAAAATCAACATACATGATTGTGATTGTTTTAATGAACCCCGCCCCACCCTGATCGATATTTTCCAGTACCTCCGACAGATGATTTGAAGTGCTCTAAGGGAGGACCCTTTGGGATGGAAGACGGTCGCATCCCAGACGCAAGCATCACAGCGTCGTCAATGTGGCAAAACAAGACCAATCACGGACCCACCAGGGCTCGGCTTAACCTTCAAGGTAACATTATTGTCGTTTAACAATTACATAGGATGAAGAATAAGACAACTCAAACAAAAACAATTCGTCAAAAGTGAAAAAAATGCCAAACGTTTAAAACTCTCCTCGGAGGGGTGGTGCTTCAAAGTGAAGTCTGTTTTGCTCAATTGTATAACTACACATTTTGTGGTCAGGAACTTTCACAAGTAGGAACTTTCACAAGTTTCACTAGTCGTTCATTCCTCAATGGCTGACTGTCATATAGAGGTGCTAAGCACAACACACAGCCTGCCCCCCCCCCCAAAAAAAAAATGCTGCAAACAGAAAAGGGCTCTGTGTCCTTGGAATATTGAAAAATGTTTCATGATGCTTATATAATGTTACACCTGGGATATTAAGCTTTCAAATGCTAGCTATTTGTTTTATCAATTTTGCTTTTGCCAAACCAAAGATATGGTCCGTTGAACACAAACACTCAAACTTGTGCCACTTTCCGTAAGCTGATGCTATAAACAGAAATTGCCAGTATTAAACACATGTATGATCGTGCAGAAATACAATTAGTAATGAATAGGTGAAGAAACACTTTAGTTATTCATATTATAATGTTCTTTTCATTATTTGTAACACACTCTCTAAATCATCATCATAAAAACATATCTTCTGGAATTGCGAAACTCAATTGAAGTCGGATTTGAACCGGTGCCATATCTTGTCATGTCATTATAGGCATAATAATGTAGAAAGTGGCACAAATTGATTTTTGAGTGTTTGTGTTCAACGGACTATATCTCTAACTTGGCAAAAGCAAAATTGATGAAACAAATAGCATTTGAAAGCTGAATATCCGTGGTTTAACATTATATAAAGCATCATGCAATATTTTTCAATATTCCAAGGACACAGAGCCCGTTTCTGCTTGCAGCATTTTTGGGGGACAGGCTGTATAAAACACATGAAGGAGCGTTACCAGCAAAAAGTCTGTGCACTGCTTGTGACTATTTCCCTGCCGATTTTTGATTAGCATATAAAACTGGTCATGCAATACTTTCTCCTTATTATCCGCTTACTTTGCAAGTGTAGCCTCTCCCAGGTGTAATGCTTGTGGCAGGTTGTCAGTTTTAGCTGAGCACATACATTTGCTAAGCAGTATTCTATGCCCAACTGTTTGATTATCTGCTTACTCTGCAGCCGGTAGCGCCTCAGCCTGGTGTAATACTGGAGCTAGTGAAACCCATCCGTGGATCCAAGTCGACCTTGGTTCCAATGTCATCATCACTGGCGTTATCACCCAGGGGCGCTGGGATGGGAACTACCTAGATTGGGTGACAGAGTTCGAAGTGGCCTACAGCGACGATGGCCAAGAATGGACCGACGTCACCGATGATGAATCAAGTACACCGATGAAGGTAGTCCAATCGCATTGTTCAATTTGCCCTTTTACCGATTTAATTTCATAAATAACGTATGCTCAGTGCTCTCCGAGAGTTTGAGATAAAATTCACAAGCTTTATACTCAGTCGGTTGGGACTCAAACCCAAAACATTCTGTTTACGGGTGCTGATGTTGGATAAAAATTAAGTTCGATCAGATTCGAACCAGCCACAGACCCAGGCAACCTTGCTGGTCGATTGGTAAGACATTCGCACTAGTAAGCACATTGTCGTGGGTTCAAGTCCAACCCACGTAAACACCAGTCCCTCGCCGCTCTTAAATTTAAAAGCAAATGAAAAAAAAATAGTATACTGAGAAGGGAAAAAGGCCAACTTGGGATTTGTTGTCAGATCGACTTATGTTTCCTTCCAACCATTTTCCAATCAACAAATGTGTTGTCTTGCCTTAGTGTTTTCAATACTCTAATTATTTCACTGATTCTACAAAGCCCTGAAAACTAAGATTATGCACGCCGTAGGACGAGGGCTCCCTCTTTCGCTCCTGCTGAGACCGTGTGACTGCAAGGAAAAACTTATCCCATTAGGCCAAAAAAAAAAGTCTCCAGTTTCTGGTATAGAGCTTGCCCAAAAAGTGGTGCGGCGACGCGGCTTTTTTTTTTTTTTACCTGATTTTTTTGCTTCAAATGTCAGCTGATGACTGCAAATGGTGCCCGACTAAAATTAGTGCAAATATATGGGAGTTCAGAGAGGCCACATAAAGCTTATTCTCGACCATAACCCAATCTAAAAATACGTTAAAATTGTGCAGCAGCAGGATTCCAGTCAAACCAGTGAGTTTGGCGGTTTTGAGACATCATCTTTCATTAAAAAAAAAAAAAATCATTTTGCCGACGCGCATGGCTATGGCGACGCGCGCACATACCAGAAACCGGATACTTTTTTTTTGGCCTTAACCTTTCAACGCTGGTTTAAAAAATCGTGTTCATATTGTTTATTCCACAGTTCCCTGGAAACTTTGACAAAAACACCCACGTGACCACCACTTTCCCGAAGGCTTTGCAGGCCAGGTTCCTGCGTATCCTGCCTACTCAGTGGGAAAGGCACTGCTGTATGCGCTTTGAAGTCCTCGGCTGTACAATTAATGAGTAAAGTCCATCGAGGCTAGCTTGGGAAAACCTAGCTCTAGTGCTCGCTGGAAATTCGACAAACTGGAGCATGGGGATATATATATAAGTCATAGATGCGTGGTGTTAAATTTAAGAATGCTTCAGTCAAAACATAAAGACACATAGGATCATTTGCAGTTACCCAGAATCGTACCTGGCGATTGAACAAGAAATTCCTCGCTCAAAATGAAGATAGGACTGGTAACCAATTCCCTGCCTGAAATGGTATCATTCGGAAGAAACAATCTTTGAAGGTGATTTTAGAAATTACCCTACAGGCACAGTTTTGTATGTGCGTTAGGCCAAAAAAAAATAAGTCGGTCTCTGGTCAGCGCGCGCGTCGATTTTAATCATGCGCGTCAATCTTTTTTTTTCCAAAATGTTCCGCGGTAGCTCCAACAGCGCCCTCTATTGCCGCACCTCCTCTTTTTTTTTTACCAAAGAGCACCAAGGAATGGGAAATTGCACCAAGGCAAATGATCGAGAGCACCAAGGCAAATTATGGAGGACACCAGTGTACATGAGGACACCAAAAAAGCAAAATAGTACCCCAACTTGTCTGTACAATCCAAGCTTGAAGAACTAACGGTTAACCCAGGTTTAAGATATAGACTTTTCCACAGTTTTGAATTGTCAAATTTTCCAGTGAGCTTTAGAGGCAGGAGTTTTCCATGCTACATTGATGCTGGCAAAAGAAATCAGTTGGATTAAAAAAAAATTATGGTGAACAGAATTTAAATTTACCTTTTTTCAAATTTTTTGCTGAGCATATTTTAGATTCTTAGTTGTACATTCTGTAATAAAATACAAGGGCATATAATTACGTAATAACATTTTTGCATGTAGAAAAATAATGGTGAAAGGGATATTTTTGGAAACCAACTAGAACATGAAATTGTTTTCACTCAAAATACAATACTCTTAAATGTGCACTTTTGGCCGGTTGCGCACTTTTTGGGCTATAAATACCCATTTCTCACGAAATAATAATCGTTGGACAGATTGATGACCAGTAGAATATAAACGTGCACACAACTATACCTTGAACTAGAACGGCGAAGTCGCCATGGCTCGCTGTCGAAGGCGGGAAGGGAGGCTGGAGGTAGTATTGGGGATGGGCATGATGGGGATCAGGATTCTCGTTGATGTGCCAAGGTGTAGGGGTCAGTTTTTAAATGCCAACATAAAAAGTCAACAGATGACCTAATAAATACATGTGTATATAGGTTAGCCGTCACTGCGTTATGGGGAAGTCTTCCATTGTTAGGGTAATTAGGACCCAGTTGTGGAGCCTTTTACATTACACCCACCTACCTTATAATGCCCCTATCCCTACTTACCCACCCCTACACATCCCCACCCTAACCCCTACTCGAATCCCTATATCCCGCCCATCCCAATCCCCCTACCCATACTGACCCATACCTCCCCACTCGACCCCAACCCCTACTCCGATCCTTATACCCTGCCCCTCCCCTTACCCAACCATATACACCTACGCTACCCATCCTCACCCACCCCTACACATCCCCACCCTAACCCTACTCAAATCCCTATTTCCTTCCCCCTCCCCAACCCTCTAACCCTCCCCTACCTGTCTCCACCACACCCATACATTTGTACACATCCCTACCCCACCCAAACCCAGTATTCCAACCCCTATTCCCCACCCCAACCCACCCAACCCACCCCACCCCACCCTAGCTCCCCTACCCATCCTTATACCAACCCAAACCCCAACTCCAACCCCTATCCCCTATCCCCCACCCTTATCCCCACCCCATCCTCCCCACCCCATCCCTACTCCAACCACATAAAACTACAAGTTCAAGTACATGCACATCCCCGAAATGCATAGTGTAAATGTTATATCGGTATACATTCATGTACATGTTATACCGGTTTACATGAACATGTAACAAATAAAAATTAATAAAATATTTTCTTGAATTAAAAATCCTCAATAAAATAATAGCATTTACTGCAATATGAACCAAACTGAAGTCATAAAGATGATACATCTAAACTGCATTTGATTTTTTTCCCCAAGTTAGCTAGAACCAAAAACTTCAACATTTTTTTTCTGAATGCGGGTGGCCGTCCGGACGTACCGACGGACGGACGGACGGAAATTGGTATTACATAGGCCCGCATCTGCTTCGCAGCTCGACAAAAATGACGGTTTCATTTTTGAGTTGAACTTCAATGGCTTTTTTTCACTGCTAGAAATATTTGTAGGGCCAAAACGTAAACAAACGGAGTGTTTTCAACTTTTTCTCTGGAAATGTCAGACATTTTGCACAGGATTTTCTGGGACCAATAAAACACTCAGTTTTGACATTCTGCGGATGAAAGTGCACCTGAAACTTTGATAATAATTACTTAAAGCGTCCCAAACTATTTTACTTGATGAAATATGATGGACGCAATAAGAAGGCGCTATTTGAAGTGGGTAAATTTGAGTCACTAAAAACGAGTTTACCCACTCAAAATCACTTCGTAAACCCCTGGAATGAATATTATTCAGTATGCACTGCCGACAATTTTGTTCTCCAACACTATATAAAATTCCAAAACATATTGCATGAAACTTTTCAAATATCTAGTACACCTTACTTAATAATCTTAGCAAATCTGGTATACACTATTTTCTTATTAGAAATGAGCATTATTGTATATAGATTATTACTCTTTATTAATTGTCCTTTGCCACATGGTTAAGCATGAATCTCAGTAACTGGTTTAATTAAATAAAAACCAATTGTAACCGGAAATATTCCTTAGCAAATTGTTTTTGGGGTTTTTTTTTTCTTATTTTTTTTCTAATTTCCCCCATTTCCTTTAATTTTGAAGTGGTTAAAGGTAATCGACACCATTTGCAAACACTCAAACATAAAACTATCAAAATATCATGAAATATCCTTCTTAATTTTCAGAAAATAAAAGGAGATAAAGCATCTATGAAATAATTTCCACCCAGTATTCTGTCTTTTTCCAGGCAAAAAGAATAACCATCAATTCGTCGCGATGGTAAGAATCAAACCCTCAAACAGCCAACAAAAACATGCTTTGCGTGAGAAAAAAAAATAAAGATGCATTGTTACAGTTTTCTCAAAAGTATGACATCTACTGCGCATAATTTCGACATTGTCTTAGTTTTTGCATTAATAACCTGCTTCATATTTATTCTCTATTGTTTCTTGAAAAGGCATATATAAACCTTTTCTGCAAATGGTGGCCATTACCTTAAAGCCAATGAAATTAATTGAATATGTAGTCAGACATGATGGAGAAAGTTTGGCATATCACGACACAAGCCTTTTCTTCCACATCTCTTTTCTGTGTTAAATGTATATTCATTCAATAAAAACACTTTAGAGTGTAAGCGTGCACCTGCAGTGTTGTGTTGATTCTAGATATCATTTCTTACTGTCAGTGATCTTTTAAGGTGTCTCATGATCTTACATGTCTCTTGCAAGACTACATTTGTGCTGGTCCCAGCAGAGGGCCACTGGAATTGTCTCATTTAAATGTGTCAAATAATGGCACATTTAAACTAGGACTGCAGTCGATGTATCTAACGCGCGACGCCATGTTTAAAATGTTCAATTTTTTTTAAAGAATCAATCCTTTCAAACATAAGGTTTCGACGTTGCGTTATTTAGCAAGATTTGTATTAAATGTACGTACTTTTTTCGTCCCTTTACAACCTAAAGCCCGGTTCATACTTCATGCGAAAGCGAATGCGACACGAATTTGACGTCATGAAACATTCGCTGCGAAATTCGCCCGATTTGAAATGTGTTCAACATTTACGAATTCGCAGCGCGAATACTTGCCATGACGTCACAAATTCGCGTTCGCGTTCGCTTTCGCGTTCGCTTTCGCACCCTATCCGGTTCGTTAAATAGCTTTTCTATATCTTAGAGAGCGAAACGCTTGTTTATCTATGATTGGTTTGAGAGGACTCTTAATTTAAACATGAGGCTATGCTTTTCGGTATAAGTAAACAAAAATCGTGGATTGCTTTCAACCTGATCTTTATTTTGTGTCGTTTACACATTTATAAGATGAAGATGAACGATAGCAGACCATCCCTTGCACTTTTGAAACTTGATTTAAAACGTTATTTTACTTTGGAAAAATACATCTCGCTTACAAATGGATCTACTGCAAAATGTCATACAAAATGAGACTCCTTTGAAGTACTGTGTCAAAACTAACTCTGTATTCCAAATGTATTGTATGTCAAGATATTTTGCGACATTGCTTTGGTTTCTTAAGTAATTTTTGTATAGCTGAGAAGTTGCTTTGAGGTTGAATACAATATATTTCCTCAAAGGGAAAATAAAACAATCCCGAACGTCACATGACATTGGGTTTCGCTCTGTCATGATCGTCGATGAACCAACGCCAAACAATAATCATTGTTACTGTTACCGTGGAAACTATGTGACGACAGCAAGCAATATCCCAAACATTAGGCTCATCGTGCCAGGGAGTGGTGCTCTGCCCGTTTTGATCGCAGATATCAAAGTGAAGACCTGCTGGCTGGTCATGAAAAACCCGCGTAAAATGTGGGTCATCAGTTGGACTTTGGGGCTTTTTAGTTCCCTCTGTATTCTACCTGTACGAGGGAACACGTGTAGTACCATGGTCCAGGCTGCACCCGGTGATGATCTGACCGCACTTCGTAACAAGGCTTTCGCGTCTTTCAGAACCCAGTGCCGTGGTAAACAAGGTCAGTAATTATACTCCATAAAAATGTGTTGAAAGCGCCTTTTTGCCTTTTGGGGAAATCTCAGAAATATTGTGGTTTTGCCAAATTAGAAACATGCGGTTTTTTATTGCAATAATACTTTGATTGCAAAAATTGATTACTCAAATGATCTGTTTGCTATTGTTTTGCGATACTTAAGCAAATAAGGAGGCGACGCATCAAGTGTTAACATGAAGCTTATCGAATAGACATTGAAAGGACCGTGCAATGGAGTTTCCCGGCATGACTCGATTTTCTTGAAATGCATATTATTTTGCTAATTTCAGGCTTGTTTGGCTTTTCCGCCAACTTTGCAGATTGGCTTTTCCGCCATCAATGGAAAAGCCATTGTTTATCTTTTGATTTTTTAGTAGCTTTTCCGCATAGTTGCGGAAAAGTCTTTCTTCTTGTTTCTTTGTTCATGAGTCAAGGAGGGCGCTGTAAGATCTCCCGGCTTAACATCGTATAGGGGTTCACCCAATCTAATAATTTCTCATAGACAACAGTGCAAATGCCCATACTTCAAAATTCGTTTACAAATACTCAAAACTCTCACATGTGCTCAGGCTGCACAGAGAAATGATGATCAACATGTCATCTTTTATTTTTTTTTAATTTTTGCTTGGATTGACAGAAGACTTTTCGAGAAAATCTCACCCAAAGAAGACGACCCATAAAGTGAGTGATTTTCCCAAAGTGTAAAAGTAGCCATCTTCAAAAGGATCTCTCCTAAGCATGGCTCAATACAAATTCAAACACAATGATGCGATCTCAAAAACCGTCGTCACAATTGTCTTCAAACATCACCAGTGATAAAAGCTCAGTACAAAAATAAAAAAAAAAATCAACAAAGTCCTTTTGATGGCCCGTCTTCAAAAAAGGTGCATATATAAATCATATTGTTTGCCAACCAGGGTTGTTAATAAAGATATTGTGTACTACAGTTGTTGAAACAGTACTCTGTGTCATTTTCTTTGTTGTTCCAAACAATCAGAATCCACGCTCATCTGCTCTTTATTTATTTTTTTATTTTTTTTTACGAAACAGGTTTCAGGGCCGTTGCTTTCAAATGGTCATATTCTTTGAACGGATTTTTGTAATTTTGTTTATCTAAAACTAGTTTATGAAATTGGCTTTCCAGTCATAACTACGTTTGGTGCTATAAATAAATATTAAATATGAAATATGTTTTTCGGAGTTTGGGTTCTGCTTTTTATAACTCACCCCGTAGTGCCACTTTCGGGTCCGATTGCATAAAAAAAATGGAAACCCCAAGTCCGGGCCAGAGGTGTATTGCCATATCTCTTCAATTTTCCCATTTCCATGGCCTCAGAACCCTCCAAAATAGATTATATTGAGTGTATAACTTTTATTCATGATCTCTGGATTGATATTTGGCGTGAATATTTACTGGTGTGCGCCCATAGGTCTACTAAAAGAAAGCCCGATCCGGCATAATATCCATTGGACATTTTTCTAGGCATTTTTAGACATGTTGTTGCCCCATGCTGTTAGACAAAGTTAATTCTTTTACTTATTTGGACGCTACAGACAGAAAAATGAAACTCATGCACACACAAAAAAAAAAAAAAAAAAGCTGTTTCGGCTTGTTACCGAAACAGCCAATTAACACATTTCCACTTTGACCAGGTTCAGTAGCAGTGCCATGAAGAAATACTTACAATTAGCAATTTGGCTGTTGGGCATGGGCACAATATGCTTTTGTGTAAATGTTCGCATGACGATCATCAAATTACGTCGAAAACTTCATACAAACAGATTGTCGATATTTGGATGTATTCCTACTTTGGCGGACAGTATTGGAATTCCCACTTTGTCCAGCCGGACAAAGTGGGAATTCCAACACTGCGCGGATTCCCACTTTGCCCGCAGTTGCACCGGCATTATCTGGGGAGCAACCTGCGATGGACCTGCCTCCCATCCAGGGGAATAGTAAATATTCTCTGTCGTTTCATTGTACTGAAACGGGAGACAAACGCCGACCTGATATGCCAAATTGGCTCGGGTCAGACTCTTTTTACTTTTAGACTGCTATTAAGGCAACATTCCGAAAACATTCGACGCATAAGTTTACATTAATTTGTCAAAATGTGTGTGTCAACGTATAATTGTATTATTTTTTTTTTTTTTTTTTTTTTTTTATTTTACTACAAGAAATCTTGATGAATGATTCTTATTTTGGGCTTATTTCGCGATTTTTCCCAATATAGACGCTCCGCCTACAAAAAAAAAGGTCCGAAAAAGATGGGTATGTACATTCTTCATTTTGGCTCCGAAAACACTCTTCTGGGGTTAAAAAAAAATGGCATCAGTTGGATTTGGGTTTAATAGTGCTTTATTAATAATCCCTGAAATTTTAAAAGAATATTCCCTATCCCCATAAAAAAGGACTTACGTACGCCTACTGAATGACAATTAACGCCATTGAAAGCGAGATCACTGAAGCCTGAATTCAAAATTAACCGCCGTAACTAATATAACAAACGCAGTCATCAAATGCTTGCTTTCTGCCTCATTGCGTGTCAGTTTTGTAAATAGGTTATCTAATATGAATTTAATGATTTTCCTGCATCGTAGATTGTTAATGATGATATTGCACTTAGATGCAAGGCCAGTAGACAAGCGCGGCTCATTACAAGCAAGCTTAATACTGAGACCTCATAGTGTGTAAATCCATGTACATCTTCCTGATCTGAAAGTCACAGGGAGCATTGGTATTTGGAAGTAACAATATTCAAACGATATGAGACAGGGAGGCACTGATAAAGGGGGTGATGCAGTCGTTGGTTAACCCTAACTCCCTAGGGGGTGTGCAAAATCATATTGAAATTGGAGGATTCAGGACTGTTAATACACTCTTAAAAATACGTTATTTTTTTAACCAAGTCCGGGCCAGAGGTGAATTGCCATATCTCTTCAATTTCCCCAATTCCATGTCTCTCAGACCCTCCAATATAGAACGAATTGAGTGTATAACTTTTATTCATGAGCTCCAGACTGATATTTGGCTAAATCATTTACCGGTGTGCGCCCATAGGTCAACTAAAAGAAAGCCGGATCCGGCATAATATCCACTGGACATTTTTCTATGCATTTTCAGCCATGCTGTTGTGAAGGCCCTAGCGTCGCTGTTGTTTGACAAAGTTAATTCTTTTACTTATTTGGAGACTACAGACAGAAAAGTGAAATTCATGCAACCCCCCCCCCCCCCCAAAAAAAAAAAAACACGAAAACAAAGGCTGTTTCGGCTTGTTGCCGAAACAGCCAATTAACAAATTTCCACTTTGACCAGGTTCAGTAGCAGTGCCATAAAGGAATATTTACAATTGGCAACTTGGCTGTTGGGCATGGGCGCAATATGCTTTTGTTTAAATGTTCGCATGACGATCATCAAATTACGTTGAAAACTTCATACAAACAAATTGTCAATATTTGGATGTATTCCTACTTCACCGGACAGTATTTGAATTCCCACTTTGTCCAGCTGGACAAAGTGGGAATTCTTACCTTGCGCGGATTTCCACTTTGCCCGCGACACCGGTATTATCTTGGGAGCAATCTGCGATGGACCTGCATCCCATCTAGGGGAATAGTAAATTATATACAAATATAACATGGCCGTTGAGGGTGGACAGTCGATATTCGCTCCCTGAGGTATTGGAAGTTGACAAACTAGTTCCTAGTTTGTCAACTTCCAATTACCGAGGGGAACTAATATCGGCTGTCCACCCGAAATAAAGCATGTTATATTTGTTTTACTATACCTCATACATATTCAGCTCGATTTGGGTTTTTGTTTTGTTTCATGAAGGAACCTCAAACTTTTTTGGGGGGAAAAACTTGTCCAGTTCACCAACAATTCGTATTGCTCAACTTCACTAGTTCAGTTCGTTTACCTTACAAGTACAGCTGTAAATACATTAGTATGTGTACAATATTCTTTTGTACAGGAGGCATCTTTATTGCCATAAATATTATCTAGTTCGGCATCATTGAGCTCTGGAAAATAACGTGCCGTGCAACTTTAACCATCTCTTCGTGTGTAGCTCGTTTGGGCGATGTTCGCGCGTGCGTACTACACCCGTGCGACAGTTCCACGATTGCTTTGTAAAGCGCATGGGTAGAAGACTGTCGTGACAGTCTACTACCCTGTGCGTGAATCCTCTCGCGCGCTTGGTAAACAGCAAAAATAACATCTGGCACGTGATGGTGAATTGACCAGTGAAAGTTCGGCTGTCGATCATGAATATGTATGAGGTATAGTAATCTCTGTTGCTTCATGATACTGAAACTGGAGATAAACGCCGACCTGATATGTCATATTGGTTCGGGTCGGACTATATTTACTTTTAGACTGCTATTAAGGCAAAATTCCGAAAACATTCGACGTATAAGTTTACATTAATGTGTCCGAAATGTGTGTGTCCACGTATGATTTTATTCTTTCTTATTTTAAATTTTACTGAAAGAAATTTTAAAAGAATGTGCCCGATCCCCATAAAAAAAGGCTTACGTACACCTACTGAAGGACAATTAACGCCAATAAAAGCGTGATCACTGAAGCCTTAATACATACTTAACCTCTGAAACTAATATAAACAAACGCATTCATCAAATGCTTGCTTTCCGCCTCATTGCGTGTCAGTATTGTTGATAGGTTATCTAATATGAATTTAATGATTTTCCTCCTTCCTAGAGTTTCAATGATGATATTGCACTTAGATGCAAGGCCAGTAGACAAGCGCGGCTAATTACAAGCAAGCTCAATACTGAGACCTCATAGTGTGTACATCCATGTACATCTGCCTGATGTACATGGGGGTGATTCAGTCGTTGGTTAACCCTAACTCCCTAGGGGGTGTGCAAAATCATATTAAAATTGGAGGATTCAGGACTGTTACACTCTTACGTTGTGGTCATTTTTAACCACGTACCCGTCGTCGACTATACACCAACGACATCCGTGGTCAAAACGACCCCACCTGAAGTGGTCCGTATAATTACCCTATTTCTGTGACGTCACAGTGTTGATTATTTTCACGAATCTACACTTTAGTGTAGATGGTTTTCAGAAACTACACCTAACTGTAGATTATTTTAAGGATCCACATTCCATGTATGTTCCGGCCCTGTATAATTCCATGTATAATTCCGGCACTAAAAATTTCCTTTTTTAAGTTTCAGTCCATTATAATGAAAAGAAAAAGAATGTAAATGTACTACAAAATGTACGAATTTTGTTGGTTTTTTTCCCCAAAAGAAATTGACGTGTACCTGATTCTAATAAATACCTTACTACTCTATTTATTTTAATTTTTGCACACAATGTTCTCGTTTGATTTTTAATTTGCCGTGCTGATATTTTTAATATAATATGCGGTGGCGATTATCAATTTTAACCTAAAGCGCGGTGTAAAATATTCCTCTTTATGTTATTTTCAGTTTTCTTTATTTCTATTTTGAGTCTTATTTTGTATTTTTTTATTATTATCTAAATGTTAATGCTTAATTTTTATTGTAATGCTAAGAATTCATTTTTTTGTCTACAAATTTGCATTATAAAAAAAATCAGTGGATACCCCTCGGTTAAAGAATATGTACACATTTTCATTATCAAAATGACAATCATAAATAAAATGGACAAATAATGCACGAAATCAAGTGAAACTTACCCAATCATAAACGTCTCAGAATATATTCTAATGAAATGTATTTTCTAAGCAAAAAAAATTCCTGTGGTGAGTGAGATGGGCATATTCCGAAGTGTAACCTACTCCATAAATGTTATTGTATCAAGGTAAAGAAATGCGGTTCTTGATTGAATGGCCAATGACATGTGGTTCCACAAATCAAGAAGCTCCGTGCACAAATGAGTTGCTTGCCAACTTTTTTCTTGTGCTTGGTGATTAAACTCTTCACATCAATCCTGTAAAAAAAAAATAGAAAAAAGGCATCAAAGTATTTTCCGGTATAATCCGCTAGCTGTAACATACAAGCGCGAACTCCATTCGGCTTTGGGAGTAAGGAAAGACAGTGTGTTCGCACTAAACACTTCTGATCGGGAATGTGTGTGTGACTTACCATGAGGACAGATGCACTGTGCAGTTGATGAATGGAACAAAAGATGTGCACCTATCCAAAGGGTTAACAATGGGATCTTGTTACGATGCAAACACAGGGCCAGGCAAAATTGACTAGATTGTACGAATCTACACTTATTCACAAATGTGATGAACCAGGGATTTTATTTGCATAAACTATTGTCGTTTTTAAGAAATTGGTTAAGTCAGAAAATAGACTCGGAACTGTAGATTCGTTAAAGAATTTCGCTTCGTCCATTCGTAGCACGAATCTTCAGTTCCTCGTCCATTCTTTTTAACATAATAACCACGTAAGTATAGGTTTTCTCGCCCAACTTCACTAAATTTTCATTCAATTTAACGCCTGGCTCATTCATTTTGAATTGAAATTGAAAGATCACGCAGATAGTCATTCGACAATCAAAAAAGTCATTCAATCTCACTATCCAAGCATTATATCGTCTTTCAGCTTCACGCGTCCCTGTAAAAGATGCATTCCAATTAAAAGTATCGCGTTGTTGATTCAATTTCGTCTGAACCAGTAGTGATGGGTTGATCGGACATTCCCTTTCATTATTGGGCAAATTTTTACCTTTTGTCAAGCATGTTTTAAGACTTCCTGCATCATACCTGGTGTCTTCAATCCATAATTGCACACCTCACTTCCTTAATTAAAGGGGCCGTGCAATGAATTTTTCTCAGGAATGCATTTTGTGCAACTTTCTACTACTCTGAAATGTATGTTGACATCCTCTTTTGTTAGTCGTATTGCAAAGCGCACGTCTTTAGGGCCCTGTCACACTTCTGCGTATCCTTATTCCTTATGAGTTGCGCATTGACATTTTTTTCATACGCAATCGTACGCACAATACGCACCTCATATGCATCTCTATCGTTTTGTGTAGGTTTTATGTACGCAGATATACGCATGGTACGGCCCAGTACGCAGGATAGTTTTGGGCATGCACAAAACTACGCTGCGTACGCTTTTACGAAGTTCATAAGTTATAAATACGCAGCGCATTGGTCCCACATCGGTCGAGTGCGTTACGAGTACGCTATGTGTTCGTGACGCACCCCGTCAGCATATGAGCCGCCTGTATCGGACGTATACATAGCGTACTTGCAGCGCAGATGCAACGCACGCTGAACGGCGAGCGGCGGAAAGGCGGAGGGAATACGCTCAGAAGTGCGTCAAGCATGCGGTCGGCATAAGTCGGGTGCGTCCGAAATACGCTCGGTATGCGCACCGCATACTGACCTATTCGCAGCCCAAAATATAATGTTGTGCACTGCATACGCAACTCATACGCAGTGGATGCGCTGAATTCGTTACTTGTACGCTAGATGTGCGTCGCACATAAGTCAAAGTAATCAAAACATTTCGACATTAATTGAGCGTACGGCTGTGTATTGACAATTTTCGATAAGGAACTCATAAGGAATTAGGATACTCAAAGGTGTGACAGGGGCTTTAAACATTTAAAAATGTCCATGCTTTTCCGGATTACTCATGGCGCTGGTGCTGTGATGTGATTTCAGGAAGACACTGTTCAGTTTAGGGGTTTTCTTTCAAATTATTCACCTGAAATTTACTAACTGAAAACATTTGTGTGAAAAGATTGCTCATTGGCTTACAAAGAATCACCAAAGGAAAGAATATTATGACGGCAAAATACCCAAAATTCCAGGAACTTGTTTGTGCTGAAATAGCCATGTAACATTAATCTGCCCGGAATATATCAACGTTTTGCTCATGAATATGGAACTTTGCATCAGCATATAAACAGAGAAGGCACCAAAAACACCCCTTATAATGAAAAAAAATAAAAACTTGAAAATAAGGTTAATTTGAAAGTGTTAAATTAAAAGATGTATAGGTTTTCCCGGCCAATTTCACCAAGTTTTCATTCAATTTTACGCCTGGCTCATTCGATTTAGATTGAAATTGAAAGATCATGCACGGCATTCGACAATCAAAAAGAATCCCTCAATTTCACTATCCGAGCATTATATCGCCTTGTAGCTTCACTCGTCCCTATCAAAGATGCATTCATACTAAAAATATCGCGTTGTTCATTCAATTTCGTCTTAACCATTAGTAAGGGGTTGATCGGGCATTCGTTTTCATTAATGGGCAAACATGTTTTACATTTTGTTAAACATCTTTTAAGACTTCATACGTGTCCGTATTCCTTAGCGTAAATCATATTTGATGACTTCAAACCGTAGATTGACTTTCTTTCTTAATTAAAGGGTATGTGAAAGGAATTTTTCTCATGAATTCTTTTTGCGCAGCTCTGTGAAATGTAAGAAAACTACACATTTGACAACACTTTTTGGGTTAATCTTATTGCAAATGTCCACTTCTTCAAACGTTTAAAATGTTCCATGTTTTTCCGGACTAATGCTGTTACTGTGATGTCATTTCAGGAAGACACTGTTCAGTTTAGGTTTTGTTTCAAATTATTCATCCAAAATTTGCTAATTGAAAACATTTGTGGGAAAGGGTTGGTAATTGGCTTACTGCCATGTACTGACACATCATATAATCACCAAATTAAAGAAATTTATGACAGCAAAATATCCAAAATTCTAGCAACTTTTTTTGCTGAAATAGCCATGTTTTCTAATGAATATGAAACTTTGCATTAGCATAAAAACGGAGAAGGCACCAAAAACACCCATCAAAGTGGAAAATAAAACTTGCAAATAATGTTTAATGTGACACAAAGATGTATTTTCAAGGTTTGCATTGAAATCTTTGCATGGGCCCTGTGAATATGGTAAGCGTTCGGTCAGACATACGCAAAAAAAAACATTTAAGAAATAACGCAAGAGAAGTGTTCCCGACGGTACAACCATTGCCAAACATACGTGTCCCGATGTCATACACGTCAATAAATCGTCAACGTAAAAAGGCCCCTTGATCAAACGTTTCAACAAGTAGAAAAGATCAACAGTGAAAAAGAAATTATCTTAGTCCCTTTCACTTCATTATTTTGTTGCATCTTGTTTCCCTCATATCAGTTGATTTGTAACATTGTAAATTTTATAGTCATCAAGATTTCGGGGGGGGGGAAATGAACTTCGGAGAAAAATAGGAAAAAAATGATTAAAAAATCTTACTAATTAAAATGACCAAACGATGAAAGCGATTGCCCATAAACGAATAAGAAACGAAAAGCATGGTTATACGTTAAAAGCGCACAGATGTTCGCTAATTTGAATGCGTCAACCGTCAAAAGGTTGCAAAGACTTAATTAAGACTGCTACAAGTTAGGTCTTGAATGCACCAAAACGAAATAGGCTGCCCAAAAACAAAAACGAAAATTCACAGCCAAATCTTGGCTGCCGAAAAATGAAATTGAATGAACCACAAATGAAAAAGAAACTGCAATTGGACTACATGTGCAAAACTCACGCGAAATTGAATGGCAGATAATGAAACTAATTAAAACAAAATTCGCCGGGAAAACCTATAGTTTATTCGGTACCCCCGCTATACATCAGATCCGAACCAGCCAACCGATCTCGGTGGTCGAGTGGTAAGACATCTGCACTAGAAAGCAGGAGGTCGTGAGTTCGAGTATCACCCGAGTGATTTTTTTTCCAAACTTTCACTCGGGAGGTAACAAACTGAGTATACATTTGTGTATACGTCGGTGAAGGGCAAAACCTAATTTGATTTATATCACCCCGACGCAAAATTCCATCTTATAATATAAGTTTTCCCGGCCAATTTCACCAAGTTTTCCCGGCGAATTTCATTTATCAAATTTTATTTTTTCAAATCATTCGATTTAGATTGAAATTGAAAGATCGTGCATTCGACATTCGACAATAAAAAGGAATCATTCAATTTCCCTATCCGAGCATTTTATCGCCTTTAAGCTTCACTCGTCCCTATCAAAGATGCATTCATATTAAAAGTATCGCGTTGTTCATTCAATTTCGTCTAAACCATTAGTAAGAGATTGATCGGGCATTCGTTTTCATTAATGGGCAAACATATTTCACATTTTGTCAAACATCTTTTAGGACTTCATATACGTGTCCGTATTCCTTAGCGTATTGAAATCATATTTTTGATGTCTTCATTTCGAAGATACCTTTCTTTCTTAATTAAAGGGTATGTTCAATGAATTTTTCTCAGGATTTTTTTGTGCAACTCTTTACTACTGTAAGGAAACAACACATTTGACAACATTTTGTTGTTAAATCTTATTGCAAAAGTGCACTTTTTTAAACATTTAAGAGTGTCCCTGCTTTGTAAGATTTGAGGCTTTGCATGGTGAAGATACTAAATTTCATTAGGTTTGCGGAAACACCATGTGCGAATAATTTCTCAACTAAGAGAATGGTTCTGGAAAGAACCAGAGGTATATGCTTTTCCGGACTACGTATGAGCTCGTTGTAATTGTGATGTCATTTCAGGAAGACACTATTCAGTTTAGGGTTTTTTTTTTCATTTTATTCATCCAAACTTGCTAATTGAAAACATTTGTGGGAAAGGGTTGCTCATTGGCTTACTGCCATGTACTGACACATCATAGAATCACCAAAAAATAAAAAAAAATTCTGACAGCAAAATATCCAAAATTCTAGCAACTGTTTGTGCTGAAATAGCCATGTAACATTAATCATGCCCAGAATTGCCATCATATGTTTTCTAATGAATATGAAACTTTGCATTAATAGCATAAAAACAGAAAAGGCACCAAAACACCTTTCAAAAAGGAAAATTAAACTTGCAAATAAGGTTAAATGTGATACAAAGATGCATTTTTAATGTTTGCATTGAAAACGTACTTTGCATGGGCCCTTTGATTACGGTAAGCGTTTAGTCAGACATACGCAAAAAAACATTTAAGAAATAACACAAGAGAAGTGTTCCTGATGGTACAACCATTGCCAAACATACGTGTCCCGATGTCTTGCACGTCAAGAAATCGTCAACGTAAAGATGCCCCTTGCTGAAACGTTTAAACAAGTACAAAAGATCAACTGTGAAAAAGAAATTATCTTAGTTTCTTTCAGTTGATTATTTCGTTACATCTTGTTTCCCTCGTATCAGTTAATTAATTTGTAACATTGTAATTTTTTTTTGGAGGGCGGGAATGAACCTCGGAGGAAAATAGGAAAATATATTTCGATTAAAAAAGGTTACTAATTTAAATGACCAAACGCTGAAAGTGATTGCTCATAAACGAATAAGAAACGAAAAGCATGGTTGTGCGTTTGTTTGAATGCATCAACCGTCAAAAAGTTGCAAAGACTTAATTTAAGACTGCTACAAGTTTAAGTCGTGAATGCACCAAAACGAAATAGGCTGCCCGAAAATGAAAACGAACATTCAGAGCAAAATCTTGGCTGCCTAAAAATGAAATTGAATGAACCCAAAATGAAAAAGAAACCCCAATTTGACCACATGTGCAAAACTCACGCGAAATTGAATGGCTGATAATGAACATGATTAGAAAAATCAGGAAATTCGCCGGGAAAACCTATACACTAACCACCGGAATACACACAAAGGAACGCAGTCATCAAGCGCTTGCTTTCTGCCTCATTGCTAGTTGATAGGTTATTCAATATGAATTGAATAATTTTCCTCAATCGTGGATTTTTGTTATGATGATTTTGCACTTAAATGCAAGGACAGATTCGGACCAACAAGAGAGTTACTGAGACCTCATACATTCATGTACATCTTCCTGATCCGAAAGTCACAGGGAGCAATGATATTTGGAAGAAGCAAAAAAAATATTCAAACGATATGAGTCAGGGAGGTACTGATAAAGGGGGTGATTCAGTCGTTGGTTAATGAGTATGAAGACAAAAAATGGATCGATGCCTTTTTAAGTATGAAGAAGTCAGCCAAGAATAGGCCATCCTTTTCAATATAGGTTTTCCCGGAAAAATTCCCGAATTATTCTAATCAGTTTCATTATCAGCAATTAAATTTCACGTGAGTTTTGCACATTTTAGATTTTCTTTTTCATTTTGGGTTCATTCAATTTCATTTTTAGGCAGCCAAGATTTTGCTCTGAATGTTCGTTTTCGGACATCCTACTTCGTTTCTGTGCATCCAAGACTTAATTTGTAGCAGTCTTAGGCCAAAAAAAAAAGTCGGTCTCTGGTCAGACCGAAGTTCCGGAATTGATGCGGCGACGCGGTTTTTGTTTGTTTTTGGTGGCCTTTTTTTCAAGCTTGAATTGTACAGACAAGGCGGGTACTATTTTGCTTCCTTGGTGCTCCTTGGTACAAAAGTTTGAGGAGGTGCGGCAATAGAGGGCGCTATTGTAGCTTCCGTGTTAATTTGAAGAAGAAAAAAAGGTTGACGCGCATGATTAAAATCGACGCGCGCGTTGACCAGAGACCGAGTAATTTTTTTTTTTTTTTTTTTGGGGGGGGGGCTTAAATTAAGTCTTTGCAACCTTTTGACGGTTGCCGCATTTAAATCAGCGTACATCCGTGCGCTTATGACGTTTGACCATGCTTTTCGTTTCTTATTCGTTTATGGGCAATCGCTTTCATCGTTTGGTCATTTAAGTTAGTAAGATTTTTTAATCGATATATTTTCCTATTTTCCTCCGAGGTTCATTTCCCCCAAAAAATCTTGAGGACTACAAATTTTGCAATGTTACAAATTAATTGATATGAGGGGAAACAATATGTAACGAAATATTTAATTGAAAGGGACTAAGATCATTTCCTTTTTTCACTGTTGATCTTTTCTACTTGTTTTAACGTTTGAGCAAGGGGCATCTTTACGTTGACAATTTCTTGACGTGCAAGACATCGGGACACGTATGTTTGGCAATGGTTGTACCATCTCTTGCGTTATTTCTTAAATGTTTTCTTGCGTATGTCAGAGCAAACACTTACCGTATTCAAAGGGCCCATGCAAAGTAAGTTTTTAATGCAAACCTTGAAAATACATCTTTGTGTCACATTTAACCTTATTTGCAAGTTTTATTTATCTATTTTTAAAAGGTTGTTTTGGTGCCTTCTCTGTTTTTATTTTAATGCAAAGTTTTATATTAATCAGAAAACCTGTGATGGCATTCCGGGCGTGACTAATGTTACATGGCTATTTCAGCACAAACAGTTGTTGGAATTTTGGATATTTTGCTGTCATACATTTCTTTTATTTGGTGATTCTTTGATGTCTCAGTACATGGCAGTAAGCCTTCGAGCATGCAACCCTTTCCCACAAATGTTTTGAATTAGCAAATTTTGGAAGAATAAGTTGAAAGAAAAAAACCTAAACAGAACAGTGTCTTCCTGAAATGACATGACAGTAACAGCGCGCTCATACGTAGTCCGGAAAAACATGGAAACTTTTAAATATTTAAAGAAGTGCACTTTTGCAATAACATTAACCAAAAAATGTTGTCAAATGTGTTGTTTTTTTTACATTTCACAAAGAGTTACACACAAATAATTCCTGAGAAAAATTCATTGCACATACCCTTTAATTAAGAAAGAAAGAAAGGCATCTTCGGATTGAAGACATTACATTTGAGTTACGCTAAGGAATACGGACACTTATGAAGTCTTAAAAGATGTTTGACAAAATGTGAAATATGTTTGCCCATTAATGAAAACGAATGCCCGATCAACCCCTTAATGCTGGTTTAGACGAAATTGAATGAACAACGCAATACTTTTAATATAGGTTTTCCCGGCGAATTTCCGAATTTTTCTAATCAGTTTCATTATCTGCCATTCAATTTCGCGTGAGTTTTGCACATGTGGTCCAATTGCGGTTTCTTTTTCATTTGGGGTTCATTCAATTTCATTTTTAGGCAGCCACGATTTTGCTGTGAATGTTCGTTTTCGTTTTCGAGCAGCCTATTTTTTTTTTTTTGGTGCATTCAAGACTTAACTTGTAGCAGTCTTAAATTAAGTCTTTGCAACCTTTTGACGGTTGACGCATTCAAATTAGCGAACATCTGTGCGCTTATAACGTATAACCATGCTTTTCCTTTCTTATTCGTTTATGGGCAATCGCTTTCATCGTTTGGTCATTTAAATTAGTAAGATTTTTTAATCAATTTTTTCCCCTATTTTTCTCCGAGGTTCATTTCCCCCCCCAAAAAAATCTTGATGACTGTAAAATTTACAATGTTACAAATCAACTGATATGAGGGAAACAAGACGCAACGAAATAATGAATTGAAAGGGACTAAGATAATTTCTTTTTCACTGTTGATCTTTTCTACTTGTTTAAACGTTTGATCAAGGGGCTTTTTTACGTTGACGATTTCTTGACGTGTAAGACATCGGGACACGTACATGTATGTTTGGCAATGGTTGTACCATCGGGAACACTTCTCTTGCGTTATTTCTTAAATGTTTTCTTGCGTATGTCTGACCGAACACTTACCATATTCACAGGACCCATGCAAAGATTTCAATGCAAACCTTGAAAATACATCTTTGTGTCACATTTAACCTTATTTGCAAGTTTTATTTTCCATTTTGATGGGTGTTTTTGGTGCCTTCTCCTTTTTTATGCTAATGCAAAGTTTCATATTCATTAGAAAACACGGTTATGTCAGCAAAAAAAGTTGCTAGAATTTTTGATATTTTGCTGTCATAAATTTCTTTAAATTGGTGATATATGATGTGTCAGTACTTGGCAGTAAGCCAATTACCAACCCTTTCCCACGAATGTTTTCAATTAGCAAATTTTGGATGAATAATTTGAAAGAAAAACCCAAAAGTGAACAGTGTCTTCCTGAAATGACATCACAGTAACAGCATTAGTCCGGAAAACATGGAAACTTGTAAATGTTTGAAGAAGTAGACATTTGCAATAAGATTAACCCAAAAAGTGTTGTCAAATGTGTAGTTTTCTTACATTTCACAGAGTTGCGCAAAAAGAATTCATGAGAAAAATTCCTTGCACATACCCTCTAATTAAGAAAGAAAGTCAATCTATACGGTTTGAAGTCATCAAATATGATTTACGCTAAGGATACGGACACGTATGAAGTCTTAAAAGATATTTGACAAAATGTAAAACATGTTTGCCCATTAATGAAAACGAATGCCCGATCAACCCCTTACTAATGGTTTAGACGAAATTGAATGAACAACGCGATACTTTTAATATGAATGCATCTTTGATAGGGACGAGTGAAGCTAAAAGGCGATAGAATGCTCGGATAGTGAAATTGAAGGATTCATTTTGATTGTCGAATGCCGATCTGCACGATCTTTCAATTTCAATCTAAATCGAATGAGCCAGGCGTTAAATTGAATGAAAACTTGGTGAAATTGGCCGGGAAAACCTATATAAACGCATCTTTGATAGGGACGAGTGAAGCTAAAAGGCGATAGAATGCTCGGATAGTGAAATTGAATCATTCTTTTTGATTGTCGAATGCCGATCTGCGTGATCTTTCAATTTGCAATCTAAATCGAATGAGTCAGGCGTTAAATTGAATGAAAACTTGGTGAAATTGGCCGGGTAAACCTATAATAAGACAAATATTACTGTCGTTTCAAATAAAAATTAAAAAATTTGGCCACGGTTGTCACTATTTTTATTTTAGGTTTTCCCGGCTATTTCAAAACGTTCTTCATTCGAATTCACTGCTTCTAATATTCAAATTCGTCCATCAACATCCATTTAGTGCACTTCCAATGTTTAATTTTGTCTTTTGTCAATTTCAAATTCAGTTCATACAAGCAAATTCCAACAATGATTAGTTTACACGTTTTCGTCCCGGAGTATTCGATCTCGTCTCGTCCACGCCAAACCTTGTTATTCAGAAATCAAATTCGTCTTATTGATTTATATAAGAAGAATTCGATCTCTGAATGCTGCCATTCGGAAACAGCTTAGACGAATTTGATCTGTAATGTCGAATATTCTCGACCCGGTGACTAAAGAGGGTGACCAAACTTTAAAATTAAATGGTAAATGACTAAAGTGGTTTTCTTAAAGCATGTGAAATGTTTCTCGGGCGAAATTGAATGTTAGAGTTGGTGATTTTGAATGAAAATGTTTTTAAACAGCCGGCAAAACCTATAGTATCTTTGAACGCAACATTGCCAAGGCCTTTCTGGTAATATTTTTCCTCTCATCAATTGGATCATAAGGTAAGCCTCGTTCATTTTATAATGCAGTAACTCCGGGGAAATATACAAAAGAGGCACAACCATTAATTGCTAGCTTTCTGCCTCGTCTTCCCGCCCAAAATCATTTAGGCATCGATGAAAATAAATAAATGAAGTCAAATTATCCATGATATTTCAATTGTATAGTTCACTGAAAAGCAGAGTCAACATAAAAAAAATATCAAAGCGGAGTACTCCCTGTACACATATGGGTTTTTCGTCACAGAGTACGCGTAACGCTTGGGGTAACCCGTCGGATTACGCACCAATGACGGCGATTTCTAGTCAGGATTTGGAGGGGACAGCGGCGTCGACAGACGAATCTCCGGGGGGGGGGGGGTTTGCCATGTAGGCATATTAATGGTAGCCCGCTAGCCAAATTTTAAAATACAGCGGCGGGCTAGTCAAAGCACTGTTTACATTACAGTGTAATAATTCGTTTGTCTTGTTAATGACTTTTACTTTTAGGGAGATATTTCAAGGGGAGGAATTAATTTAAATTATGTGGTTGTTTAATATTTGTAATGTAAAGTTATGTATTTAATGCATTTTAATGTTTTGAGCACGAGAACAACGACACTTTCTATTGTAAACCATTGTAAATAAATGGCAATCAATCAAATCAATCAATCAATCAATCAAAACCATTAAAGTTTACCCCCCTGGCGAGTCAAAATTATTGAAATAAGGCATGCAACTTTCTCGTGTATCCGTTGATTTTAGCGTTTTTAAAGGGATTTGCGGCCTAAAATCCCCGAAAATGTCATGTTTTGGATTGATTAATACTGATCCTATTTCAAAGGTCTGGTTGAAAGGAAACTATTCTAAATGTCTTACCATTCCAAAGAAAGAAAGGGTGGGGGGGGGGCGGTCGTTTACATCGCATGGATCGGACGCGGCGGACATTTCAGCCGTGTTCATTCAATGTACGGTACTCGTTGTGCGTGTGTGGCACATAATACACACGGCACAAATATTGTTTCTCGCGCGTCCGCAAAATACGATGCACTGGTAAGACAAGTGCGGCAGAATTCAAAACTAGCACCCAACAGCTCGATTTTTGAAAGTCAAAATTTTGACTTTTAAAGGATAGTTATGGTGTCGATATTTTTATCCTTCTTTTAAATGCTCTTTCCAATTTTGTTGCCCAACTTTGCGCATTCGAGAACGTAATATCCCTTTAAAAATTGCTGGTCTCAGAAAAAAAAATAATCTGATACTGACGCGCATTAATTTGTTTCATGTCATTGCGCCACCGACTTCTGCGCCAAAACCGCTTGCGTGTAAATTTAAAAAGCATGGCCTGGCTGTGCGTTTTGAAGAGCGTACCAGTATTGCTGCCAAACAAAACAAAAAAAAACCAAACCGACATAGTGTCTCCTTTAAGCGACTTATTATCTCGTTTAAACGACTTATTTATCTTTTTTAAACTACGGATTTTATCTTGTTTAAACGACTTTTTTATCTGGTTCAACGACTTATTTATCTTATGAATGACTTATTTGTCTCTCTTTCAAACGAGCCTAGTCACACTATTAATGAACCCCGCCCCACCCTGATCGATATTTCCCACTACCTCCGACAGATGATTTGAAGTGCTCCGAGGGAGGACCCTTTGGGATGGAAGACGGTCGCATCCCAAATGCAAGCATCACCGTGTCGTCAGTGTGGGAAAACCGGGCCGATCACGGACCCACCAGGGCTCGGCTTAACCTTCAAGGTAACATTATTGTCGTGCAACAATTACATGGGATGAAGAATAAGACAACTCAAACAAAAACAATTCGTCAAAAGTGACAAAAAAAATGCCAAACGTTTAAGACTCTCGGGGGGTGGGGGGTGGTGCTTCAAAGTGAAGTCTGTTTTGCTCAATTGTATAACTACACATTTTGTGGTCAGGAACTTTCACAAGTTTAATTGCTCATTCCTCAATGGCTGACTGTCATATTAGAGGTGCTTGGCACAACATAATGCCTGTCCCCCCCCCCCCCAAAAAAAAAAATGCTGCAAGCAGAAACGGGCTCTGTGTCCTTGGAATATTGAAAAAAGTTTCATGATGCTTATATGATGTTACACCTGGGATATTCAGCTTTCAAATGCTAGCTATTTGTTTTATCAATTTTGCTTTTGCCAAACCAAAGATATGGTCCGTTGAACACAAACATTCAAACTTGTGTCACTTTCCGTAAGTTGATGATATAAACAGAAATTGCCAGTATTATACACATGTATGATCGTGCAGAAATACAATTAGTAATGAATAGGTGAAGAAACACTTTAGTTATTCATATTATAATGTTCTTTTCATTATTTGTAACACACTCTCCAAATCATCATAATAAAAACATATCTTCTGGAATTGCGAACCTTAAATGAAGTCGGATTTGAACCGGTGCCATGTCTTGTCATGTCATTATAGGCCTAATCATGTAGAAAGTGGCACAAATTGATTTTTGAATGTTTGTGTTCAACGGACTATAGTCTCGAACTTGGCAAAAGCAAAATTGATGAAACAAATAACATTTGAAAGCTAAATATCCGTGGTTTAACATTATATAAGCATAATGAAGTATTTTGCAATATTCCAAGGACAGAACCCGTTTCTGCTTGCAGCATTTTTGGGGGGATAGGCTGTATAAAACACATAAAGGAGGGTTACCAGCAAAAAGTCTGTGCATTGCTTGCGACTATTTCCCTGCCGATTTTTGATTTGCACATAAAACTGGTCATGCGATACTTTCTCCTTATCCGCTTACTTTTCAAGTGCAGCCTCTCCCAGGTGTAATGCTTGTGGCAGGTTGTCAGTTTTTGCTTAGCACATAAATTTGCTAAGCAGTATTTTATGCTCAGCATGTTTGATTATCTGCTTACTCTGCAGCCGGTTGGGCCTCAGCCTGGTGTTATGCTGGAGTTAGTGACGCCAATCCGTGGATCCAAGTCGACCTTGGTTCCAATGTCATCATCACTGGTGTTATCACCCAGGGGCGTGGGGATGGGAAATACCTAGATTGGGTGACAGAGTTCAAAGTGGCCTACAGCGACGATGGCCAAGAATGGACTGACGTCACCGATGATGGATCAAGTACACCGATGAAGGTAGTCCAATCGCATTGTTCAATTTGCCCTTTCACCGATGTAATTTCATAAATAACGTATACTCATGGATAGGATTTTTTCTAGAGGGGGGCAAAAAATTTTTTTTGCAAAAAAAATGCTTGTATTTCTCAACACATTCTCGATTTATCAGTTTTAGAGGGGGGCAGGGACATTTTGCCCCCCCCCCCCCCACTCATTAAATTTACTCCACTTTGTCTTCGCGCCTCTTTTTCTTTTCTTTTCTTTTCTTTTCTTTTTTTCTTCCTTTTTTGTTTTGTTTTTTTTTGCTTTTCCAGGGGGGGGGCAAGTGCCCCCCCCCCTTGCCCCCCCCCCCCCCCTCGCGACGCCCATGCGTATACTCAGTGCTTTCCCAGAGTTTGAGATAAAATTCACAAGCTTTATACTCAGTCGGCTTGGACTCAAACCCAAGACTTCCTGTTTACGGGTGCTGATGTTGGATGAAAATTAAGTTCGATCAGATTCGAACCAGCCACAGACCCAGGCAACTCTGCTGGTCGAGTGGTAAGACATTCGCACTAGTAAGCACAATGTCGTGGGTTCAAGTCCCACCCAAGTAAACATCTATCTCTCCTCGCTCTTGAATTTAAAACTAAATGAAAAAGAAGCAAGTATTCTGAGAAGGGAAAAATGCCAACTTTGGATTTGTTGTCAGATCGACTTATGTTTCCTTCCAACCATTTTCCAATCAACAAATCTGTTGTCTTGCCTTAGTATTTTAAATACTTTAATTATTTTACTGATTCTACAAAGCCCTGAAATCCAAGATTATGGATGCCGTAGGACGAGGGCTCCCTCTATCGCTACTGCTAAAACCGTGTGACTGCAAGGGAAAACTCATCCCCATTAACCTTTCAACGCTGTTTAAAAATCGTGTTCATGTTGTTTATTCCACAGTTCCCTGGAAACTCGGACAAAAACACCCACGTGACCACCACTTTCCCGGGGGCTTTCCAGGCCAGGTTCCTGCGTATCCTGCCTACTCAGTGGCACGGTTGGTGCAGTATGCGCTTTGAAGTCCTCGGCTGTACAATTAATGAGTAAAGTCCATCGAGGCTAGCTTGGGAAAACCTAGCTCTAGTGCTCGCTGGAAATTCGACAAATTGGAGCATGGGGATATAACTCATAGATGCGTGGTGTTAAATTTAAGAATGCTTCAGTCAAAACATACAGACACATAGGATCATTTGCAGTTACCCCGAATCGCACCCAGCGATTTAAGAAGAAATTCCTTGCTCAAAATGAAGATAGAACTGGTAACCAATGCCCTGCCTGAAATGGTATCATTCGGAAGAAACAATCTTTGAAAGTGATTTTATAAATTACCTTACAGGCACAGTTTTGTATGTGCGTTAGCAACGGAATTTATTTAGACGCCAAAATATCTAGTATTCACTGAGCTGCAAATTCAACCAGTTTCATTTGTTATGCACCCTTCTCGTGATTTTGAGCGATTTTGTTGTTAAACTGAAAGAAAAAAATGCTCAAAAGCCAAAACAAATGCTCAAAAGCAAAAGAGGCAATTGCACTCCTCCTGAGCCCCCATATATAGACGTTCGCACTTGTTCCCACCTCCTACATTCTGAGTGAGGGCTATGATGGAGGGACCTGGAACCAGTCTAACGGTTAACCCAGGTTTAAGACATAGACTTTTCCACAGTTTTGAATTGTCCAATTTTCCAGTGAGCTTTAGAGGCAGGAGTTTCCCATGCTACATTGATGCTGGCAAAAGAAATCAGTTGGATTAAAAAAAAACTATGGTGAACAGAATTTAAATTTACCTTTTTTCAAGTTTTTTGCTGAGCATATTTTAGATTCTTAGTTGTACATTCTGTAATAAAATACAAGGGCATATAATTACGTAATAACATTTTTGCATGTAGAAAAATAATGGTGAAAGGGATATTTTTGGAAAACCATCTAGAACATGAAATTGTTTTCACTCAAAATACTTAAATGCACTTTTGGCCGGGTGCGCTCTCATTTTGGGCTCTAAAAACGCATTTCTCACGAAATAATAATCGTTGGACAGATTGATGACCAGTAGAATATAAACGTGCACACAACTAAACCTTGAACTAGAACGGCGAAGTCGCCATGGCTCGCTGTCGAAGGCGGGAAGGGAGGCTGGAGGTAGGGTTGGGGATGGGCATGATGGGGATCAGGATTCTCGTTCACGGTGCCAAGGAGTAGGGATCAGTTTTTAAATGTCAACATAAAAAGTCAATAGATGACCTAATAAATACATCTGTATATAGGTTAGCCGTCACTGTATTATGGGGGAGTTTTTCATTGTTAGGGTAATTAGGACCCAGTTGTGGATTTTTGCAGCCCCCACAGTGTCTTCGGGTCCCCGTACTTGTATTACCATAGGAGACCTCTTGTGTAGTCCCCACAATTGAATGCGGAACAAGAATGGGTATACATGTACATGTAGACACAGCACCATCACCACAAGCCCCAAACCTTACCCCATTCCCGAACCCCCTACCCACACCCATCCCATCCTCCCCCTACCATCCCAACCCCATCACCTACACATCCCAACCCCACCCGAATTCCAATCCCTATCTCCTTCCTCCTCCCCTCCCCCAACCCCTTACACCCACCTACCCTATAATGCCCCTATCCCTCCGTACCCACCCCTACACATCCCCACCCTAACCCCTACTCGAATCCCTATCCCCCTACCCATACTGACCCATACCTCCCCACCCGACCCCAACCCCTACTCCGATCCTTATACCCTGCCCCCTCCCCTTACCCAACCCTATACACCCACGCTACCCATCCTCACCCACTCCTACACATCCCCACCCTAACCCTACTCAAATGCCTATTTCCTTCCCCCTCCTCGACCCCCTAACCCTCCCCTACCTGTCTCCACCCCACCCATACATTTGTACACATCCCCACCCCACCCAAACCCAGTATTCCAACCCCTATCCCCCGCCCCAACCCACCCACCCACCCCACCCTAGCTCCCGTACCCATCCCTATACCAACCCAAACCCCAACTCCAACCCCTATCCCCCACCCCTATTCCCCACCCCATCCTCCCCTACCCCATCCCTACTCCAACCACATAAAACTAAAAGTTCAAGTACATGCACATCCCCGAAATGCATAGTGTAAATGTTATATCGGTATACATACATGTACCTGTTATACCGGTTAACATGAACATGTAACAGTTAAAAACTTAATAAAATATTTTCTTGAATTAAAAATCCTCAATAAAATAATACAATTTACTGCAATATGAACCTAACTGAAGTTATAAAGATGATACATGTATTAAACTGCATTTCATTTTTCCCCAAGTTAGCTAGAACCAAAAACTTCAACATTGTTATCAGCATTGTTGTCCCATTGTCCCTATTTCTAAAGATTTCGTTGCGGGGTACCTTTTTTTCTCAAGATTTTATATGTGGGGTACCTCGAACAAAGGACGGGTACCCCTCAAGTGGTCCCTGGTAAGGGCGGACGGACGGAAATTGGTATCACATAGGCTCGCTTCTGCTTCACAGCTCGCCAAAAATGACGGTTTCCTTTTTGAGTTGAAATTCAATGGCTTTTTTTTTTTCACTGCTAGAAATACTTAAAGGAGAGGCAAAAATCGCTGACGCGCCAGATGTAAACTAACGGGCGTTTTCAACATTTTTCTGGAAATGTTACACAATTTGTCGGGATTTTCTTGGACCCAGAAAACACTTCGATTTGACAATCTCCGGATGAAAGTTAACCTGAAACTTGGATAATAACTGCAAGCGTTACAAGCTATTATTCTTGTTAAGGTATGGCGGACACAATAAGAGGGCGCTATTTGAAGTGGGTAAATTTGAGTCACTACAAAAGAGTTTACCCACTCAAAATCACTTCGTAAACCCATGGAATGAATATTATTCAGTATGCACTGCCGACAATTTTGTTCTACAACACTATATAAAATTCCAAAAAATATTGCATGAAACTTTTCAAATATCCAATATACCTTACTTAATTATCTTAGCAAATCTGGTATACACTATTTTTTTATTAGAAATAAGCAGCATTATTATATATAGATTATTACTCTTTATTAATTGTCCTTTCCCACATGGTTAAGCATGAATCTCAGTAACTGGTGGAAATAGATACAAACCAATTGTAACTGGAAATATTCCTTAGCAAATTGTTTTGGGTTTTTTTCCCTTTCTTTTTTCCCCTTTCCTTTAACTTTTGAAGTGGTTTAAGGTAATCGACACCATTTGCAAACACTCAAACATAAAACTATCAAAATATAATGAATTATCCTTCTTAAATTTTAGAAAATAAAAGGATATAAAGCATCCTGTGAAATAATTTCCACCCAGTATTCTGTCTTTTTCCAGGCAAAAAGAATAACCATCAATTCATCGCGATGGTTATGGATCAAACCTTCAAACAGCCAACAAAAACATGCTTTGCGTGAGAAAAAAATAAAGATGCATTGTTACAGTTTTCTCAAAAGTATGACATCTACTGTACACAATTTCGACATTGTCTTACTGAGTTTTGTATTAATAACCTGCTTCAGATTTATTATTTATTGTTTCTTGAAAAGGCAAATATAGCTTTTTCAGCAAATGGTGACCATTACCTTAAAGCCAATGAAATTAATTGAATATTTAGTCAGAGACATGATGGAGAAAGTTTGGCATATCACGACACAAGCCTTTTTTTTCACGTCTCTTTTCTGTGTTAAATTTAAACATGTATTCATTCAATAAAAGCACTTTAGATAGAGTGTAAGCGTGCACCTGCAGTGTTGTGTTGTCTCTATATATCATTTCTTACTGTCAGTGATCTTTTAAAGCGTCTCGTGGCCTTACGTGTATCTTGCAAGACTACATTTGTGCTGGTCCCAGAGGGCAACCTAGTGTGCTCTTAGCACTTATTTAGCACACACGCACGCACTGACCGACCGACCGACCGACCGACCGGACCGGACTGTCTCTTGGGATGTAGACTAGAATAAGCCGGACTCGACCCGACCCGACCTGACTAACCTGACTTGACCTGACCTGACTGTCTCTTAAAATCAAGACTTGAATAAACCCGACCTGACCAAACCTGAATGACCTGACCTGACCTGATGCGACCTGAATGACCTGACCTGACCTGACCTCACCGAATGTCAAAGAGACCCAACCCGAACTGACCGGATTGACCTGACCCAACCTGATTGACCTGACCCAACCTGACTGACCTGACCTGACTTGATCTTTTCTAGATGTGCCTAGTCCTGTTTTCTTTCGTGGTTGTTGCAAACCAAGTCTCAGCAAATAGTGAACAAGTAAATCGGAACCCCCCAAATTTAAAGATGGCAGAACAATTAGAAACACTTTTTGACCGGAAACCACAAAACATTTCCCTGAGAAACACTCACTGATGAAACCACAACAATATGAAATTAAAATAATATTTAAAAAGAAAACTGTCTACACATCAACATTCAAACATATCTGCACTGACATCCAAAGTCTGAGCAGTTAAAACTCCTTGCCCAAAAAACTACATACTACAGGCAGCACATGATTCCTTTGTCCACCGTCGAACGTGTTCATAGCACAACCACCATTTTATATTCTCATGCATATGCATAGTCATGCTGTCGCAAAGTAAGAGGGTGTTTTCTACAAAACGATTAATATATACATGTAACACCACCATATCTAATGATATTGATTTAGGGGAGAATGGGAAGCACAAGTCATGAATAAACATGAGGCACTCAGTCATATCTCCAATTTGCATATGGCTCAGCACTCAACTTTGAATATTCATAGCTTAGTAATACTTTGCATTGAGTGCTCAGCCAAAGATAAGCCACCTTATCTTGCAAATCAGATTAAGAATACCTTTAACTGTGAATATTCATACTTTGCATTGAGGGCCGGGCCAATAAGCCAACCTTCAACTTGCCAACCACCATTTAACATACCTTCAAGCTATGAATATTCGTAGGCTTATTGATATGCTGCATCGAGGGCTGGGCCAATGATAAGCCTCCTTATCTCACTATTCACAATTTAATATACCTTCAAGCTATGAATATTCATAGGCTTATTAATATTCTGCATCGAGGGCTTGGGACAATGATAAACCCCTTATTTCACTATTCACAATTTAACATACCTTCAAGCTATGAATATTCGTAGGCTTATTGATATGCTGCATCGAGGGCTGGGCCAATGATAAGCCTCCTTATCTCACTATTCACAATTTAACATACCTTCAAGCTATGAATATTCATAGGCTTATTTACATTCTGCACCTAAGGCTGGACCAATGATAAGCCTCCCTTATCTCACTTTTCACCATTTAACATACATGTACATTCAAGACATTAATATGTATAGGCAATTTATATCCTGCATTCAGGGCTGGGCCAATGATAAGCCTCCTTATCTCACTATTCACAATTTAACATACCTTCAAGCTATGAATATTCATATGCTTATTTACATTCTGCACTGAAGGCTGGGCCAATAATAAGCCTCCCTTATTTCAATTTTCACAACTTAGCAAACCTTCAAGCTATGAATATTCATCATGTTCATAGGCTTATTTATATTCTGCATCGAGGGCTGGGCTAATGATAAGCCCAATTATCTCACCATTCACATTTTAACATACCTACAAGCTATGAATATTCAAAGGCTTATTTATATTCAGGGCTCAGCCAATGATAACCCTCATCTCACCATGCACAATTGAACATACCCTCAAGTAATGAATATTCATATGCTTATTTATATTCTGCATTCAGGGCTCGACCAATGATAAGTCTCCTTATTTCGCTTGTTCCTGCCCCTATCTCATACAGCTTGGCATCTCTCAACAATCGTCCTGTAGGGTAGTCATTGATGTAACCATTTCCACCTAAAACACAACCAAAAAGAGGGACGAAACTGCCATTTTTATAAGCGTTTTGAAATCATTTTTGCGTCGATGAAAGCTCCATCATTCTCAGGGTGGAGGATTCATCGAATAAACTTGTATTCACGTACTTAGGCATGCAAGCAGTATGAAAAAAAAAAGACAAAAATAATAAAGGACAGAGATAATTATCAATGTAACGCTGAACTAGGACAGATCAGTTCCGGAATGTTAGGAAAAATCACTAGACTGCGGGCTTGTTTTGTTGCAATGTTGCAAGACCGACACCAAAATCACTGGCCACAGCCCACCAGCCCATTGGGAATTTTGAACCCTGCTTGTTAACAGAGGATGATTCGGCTGTCGCAGGGCAGGTTCGTTTGTGCACAAAATGAAATCCTAAATCGGGGAAAAGTCAGGGGAGAGATTTAAGGAAATTGAAAAATCCACAAAACATTAGTCGGAGGGTTTTGCAAGTCGCGTCGCGCGTCGGCGGCCAAAGCATCCCCAAGATTTGCGGTGTATTTATTTAATCAAAATTATAGGAAGGACCTTGGGGAACCAAGCCACCAATAGAGCTGTTCTTACCTTTGGGGATATGTAACATTTATTGCAACAGAACCCTTAAATGGGCTCCATGCGCCAACAAAAGAGGGCGCCCTTTTACCTAGCAACGACGTCCCATGGGCGGGACATTTAGCTGGTTGACTTGCACCAGTCTTTCGCTTTCTTTTGTCCGAAAAGGGGAAATCCGGAAATCAGGAAATCCGGATCATCTCAAGGAAATTCCGATTCCTCTCACAGAAATTCCGGAATTCTGGATAAATCCCGACAAATCATACCCACGTGAAAAGTAGTTTTTTGTTAATGTTAGAAGAAAACAAAAGCATTTTTTTTTTCAGAGCAAATGGAAACGCATCTTTAATAGGATCTATCTTACCAAGGCACTGAATGGCATCCAATGCCATCTGTGTGGCGTTCTCCGCCGTGTACAAGATTACCGCTGCGCAGTCTTTGGCGCTCACAAAACCCTTGTCGGCCGCCCTGGCCACGTTGTAGAGATAGGACCGGCAGACGTTGAGCCGCGTGTACATGTCCGCCATCTTGGCTTGCATCAGCTGAAGAAAGCAGAAAAGCAAAATAAAACTAAAATCAAGACTTGTAACGGACTTGTTATTTTCTTGTGATGGACTTGTGATGAACTTGTGATGAACTTGTGATGGCCTTGTGAACTTGTGATGGACTTGTGATGGACTTGTGATGGACTTGTGATGGACTGGTGATGAATTTGTGGTGAACTTGTGGTGGACTTGTGATGGACTTGTGATGGACTTGTGATTAACTTGTGATGGACTTGTGATGGACTGGTGATGACTTTGTGGTGAACTTGTGTTGGACTTGTGATGGACTTGTGATGGACTTGTGATTAACTTGTGTTGGACTTGTGATGGACTTGTGATGGACTTGTGATGGACTTGTGATGGACTTGTGATTAACTTGTGATGGACTTGTGATGGACTTGTGATGGACTTGTGATGGACTTGTCATTAACTTGTGTTGGACTTGTGATGGACTTGTGATGGACTTGTGATTAACTTGTGTTGGACTTGTGATGGACTTGTGATGGACTGGTGATGAATTTGTGGTGAACTTGTGTTGGACTTGTGATGGACTGGTGATGAATTTGTGGTGAACTTGTGTTGGACTTGTGATGGACTTGTGATGGACTTGTGATTAACTTGTGTTGGACTTGTGTTGGACTTGTGATGGACTTGTGATGGACTTGTGATGGACTTGTGTTGGACTTGTGATGGACTTGTGATGAATTTGTGGTGAACTTGTGTTGGACTTGTGATGGACTTGTGATGGACTGGTGATGAACTTGTGATGGACTTGTGATTAACTTGTGATGGACTTGTGATGGACTTGTGATGGACTTGTGATGGACTGGTGATGAACTTGTGATGGACTTGTGATAGACTTGTGATGGACTTGTGATGGACTTGTGATGGACTTGTGATGGACTTGTGATTAACTTGTGTTGGACTTGTGATGGACTTATGATGGACTTGTGATGGACTTGTTATGGACTTGTGATTAACTTGTGTTGGACTTGTGTTGGACTTGTGATGGACTTGTAATGGTTTTGTGATTAACTTGTGATGACTTGTGATGGACTTGTGATAAATTTGTTTTGGCTTCAACACTTGGCCAAAGAAAAACCAAGTTCATAAAATCAAGTTGTAATTCTGGAAGTGAGATGTACTTCCGTTTTTTACCTGGAATTCTCCGATGGGCTTTCCAAAGGCCGTCCTTGTCATTAAGTAAGGAACTGTGACGTCCATACACGCTTGCATCAGACTAACATAGAATGGACATTAGACCAAAAAAAAATCATTGTAAATTTGGGGATTCAAATAAAATAGTCAACATCAAGTCTGTCGCAAAAAGGCATATAGGCTCATTTGCATTTTCAAACAGGAACTTACTGCATTATTATCGAAAGGCTTATTGGATTAAAGGGACACTAGGTCCTGGAACAGCCCAATTGGACTACAGAACACGCTTTGAACGAAATGATTTTCATCGAAAATAACATTTAAAAGTAGGATATAAACATCCACACAACTATCCCTTCAAAACTGGGCATTTTTGTGTAATTCCTTATTATGCGTGCGAGAACGAATTTCGGGGTCCACTTTTGCGATTATTATTAATCATTACTGGTAATAAAACCAAGGATTCCTCAAAAGCGCCCTAGGCACTGCAGCTCGTAAGCCTGAAGAAACCAGTGGAGAGAAGACAAAGAGAAGAAATTACAGTTTTATAGGTGGGAGGAAAAGCCCAGAAGAATATTCTGGGGAAAACCCACGAATCAGGCAGGGACTGAAAACCCCATCCACATATTGGCCCAGGCGGGATTCGAACCCGGGTCACAGTGGTGGAAGGCGAGGAAAGTACCGCTATGCCAACCTGACTCTAACCGTGAATGCACATTCCTACCAATGTGCTGAAAGTTCAACAGGGTAGGTTTGAGCGTTATTGTTTTGATTTTGAGTGGTGTTATAATTGTAAACGAAAAAAGTGCATGAAAAGCAAATGATGCGCTATACCTTAATACCAAGTGTGCTCAGCACGTTATTTTTGCTTAGCGGATTTTCAACGGAATATGCTTACCCAACTGGGCCTCCCGATAGTATCAACCGCTCCAGATCGAGGCCGCTCATCAGAACATACACTCCCTTGTTTAGTGGGCCCATCACATTCTCAACTGGAAACGCAGACAAATGTTGAAAACTGCACCGTGAGCGAGAGTGTTGCTTTGGACATTTAGACAACAATGGGCCCCTTCTTCCTGGGGGTGGGGCTTGAAGGCAGGGCTGGGGCGGGGCTGGGGAAGAGCTGGGGCGGGGCATGGGGCGGGGCTGAGGGTAGGGCTGAGGCAGGGCTGTGGCAGGGCATGGGGTGGAGCTGAGGGTAGGGCTGAGGTGTGGCTGGGCTAAGGGTGCTTAAGCAAAGTCTTGGGAAGGCTTTGGCTGTGCTGGGGTCAGGGTTGGGGCGTGGCAAAGGCCAAAGGGTGTGGCTAGGGAGTGGTTCTAGGGTGGGACTGGAGGGGCTTGAACAGGGTTTTAGGCAGGGCTTGAGCAGGGCTGAGGGCAGGGCCGAGGGCATTAGTGGGGTGGGACTGGGGCGGGACTAGGAGTGGGACTAGGGGTGGGATTAGGGGGTGGGGCTAGGGGTTGGACTAGAGGTGGGACTAGGGGTGGGACTAGGGTGGGACTAGGGGTGGGACTAGGGGGTGGGACTAGGGGCTGGACTAGAGGTGGGACTAGGGGAGGGACTAGGAGTGGGACTAGGGGTGGAACTAGGAGTGGGACTAGGGGTGGGACTAGGGGTGGGACTAGGAGTGGGACTAGGGGTGGGACTAGGAGTGGGACTAGGGGTGGGACTAGGAGTGGGACTAGGGGAGGGACTAGGAGTGGGACTAGGGGTCGGACTAGGAGTGGGACTATAGGAGTGGGACTAGGGGAGGACTAGGAGAGGGACTAGGGGTGGGACTACATAGGGGTGGGACTAGGAGTGAAACTAGGGGTGGGACTATGAGTGGGACGAGGGGGGGGGGGTTGAGTGGGGCTTTGGTCAGGGATTTGGCTGGACTGGGGGCAGGGCTTGAGCAGGCCTGGGGGCATACCTGGGGCAGGGCTGGACTTGGGCATGGCTGGGTCAGAGGGTTTTTTTTGGGGGGGGGGAGGGGGCAAATAAAGACATGTTTCGTTTCATACCTGGTACTTTGCAGTTGTCGAAAACCAGCTCACTAGTGTTGGATCCCCGCATACCCAGCTTGTCCAGCTTAGGGGACGTGCTGAATCCCTCAAAGTCCTGAAGATCAAAGTGAAACTTCATTTCCATACACCATAATGACACTCTTTTCAACCATTTGTCATGCTAAATAACATCACCAGTTCAAAGTAATAGTTGAGCTTTTAGAACATTGTTATAACTAAATTATATTTTGATAAAATACAGATAAAAAGCTTCAAACTGATATAGCAGTACGTGTTTGTGATTTGTAGTATTTGGCTTTTGGGCAAGTTTTGGCATTGATGTTTATAATTGAGTGGAAACGCTCGTGTGTTCACCTTTTCTATGATGAATGTCGTAATTCCGTGCTTGGCTTCAGCCGATAAGTCCGTCTTCGCGTAGACAATGAGCACGTCAGCATCAGGACCGTTGGTGATCCAAAACTTTGTACCGTTCAATAAGTAATGGTCTCCTAGAATCAGAACAAAGTCATGCGTTGTTTAAACTGAAATTGCCCCACGCAATTAAATTTTTTTAACCAATACCCACCTCGATCCTCCAAAATCATCATTGCGGTTTTGGAGAATTTTTGAGGATTGAGGATGAATGGTGTTTGAGAACACAATGGTTTTGGAGGATTGAGGATGAATGGTGTTGAAGCACATGAGGATTTTGGAGGATTGAGGATGAATTATGTTGAAGCACATGAGGATTTTGGAGGCTTGAGGATGAATGGTGTTGAAGCACGTGAGCATTTTGGAGGATTGAGGATGAATGGTGTTGAAGCACATGATGATTTTGGAGGATTGAGGATGAATGGTGTTGAAGCACATGATGATTCTGGAGGATTGAGGATGAACGGTGTTGAAGCACATGAGGATTTTGGAGGATTGAGGATGAATGGTGTTGAAGCACATGAGGATTTGGGACGATTGAGGATGAATGGTGTTGAAGCACATGAGGATTTTGGAGGCTTGAGGATGAATGGTGTTGAAGCACATGAGGATTTTGGAGGATTGAGGATGAACGGTGTTGAAGCACATGATGATTTTGGAGGATGATTTTGGAGGATTGAGGATGAATGGTGTTTGAAGATGAGGATGATTTTGGAGGATTGAGGATGAATGGTGTTTGAAGATGAGGATGATTTTGGAGGATTGGCGATGAATGCATTTGAGGCAGGACTGTCTGATGATTTTTAAGGATTGAGGCGTTGGTTATCCTTCATTTGGCCATGAGTGCAAAATTTTTGGATGAGGATTTTGAAGGATTGACGATGAATGTATTTTGAGGCAGGACTGTCCGACAATTTCGAAGGATTCAGGCGTTGTTACAAACAAAATTTTGGAGGATTTTGGAGGATTGAGGATGGTTCCTAGCAAAAGGAGCCTAAGAGGTTAGGGTTAATGCAATCCTTGGAAATGAACTTTTATATACCATTTAGCCCTATTTTCAATTTTGCTTTGCCACATTGGCATTTTCAAGGTATTTTAAGCCTTTTTGGTTTTTATGCAAATGAAAATTTCCATATTCATGAGCAAAAGTGTGATGTCATTTCAGGCAGAAATCTCAATGTTACAGCTATGTTGGCACCGAAAGTTGCCAGAATTTTGGATTTTTCTCTGACATAAATGTTCTTGTTTTTGGTGATTTGTTGTGTCAGTACAGGGAAGTAAGCCAATGAGCTTTTCTCACAAATATTTTCAATAACCCATTATTTTGGTTCACAATTTGATCATAAAAAAAGCAATCAGACTGATTTCAAACTAGATACAGGCCAAGACAGGGCTGATGTTGCTCCAAATCAATTGATGACGCTTTTAACATTCATATGGCGTCATTTTGCTAATTTGTAACACCAAATTCACTTCTACACAGCCCAATATGAATATTCATGTGCATGTACATTCGATGGCGGAGATTTGTGTCACAAAGTGGGGGGATGATCAGCATTTTTGTTGGCACAATCCCCAAAAAAGTGTCCCTGAAAAAAAATTGCGCCTGCAAAATATTTGAAAAGGGGGGGGGGGGACCTATTCGCAGATTGAGGGCGCTATTTAATAAAGGGTGAAAGGGTGTTGGAAATTCTGGGGGGGGGGGGGGGTGGGGGAGAGGGCGGTGATTGTATACATCATACCCCCTTCCCAAAAAGTGGGGAGGGGAAGAATATATCCCCCCATCCACCCCAGGATCTCTGCCATAGGAAACGCCTACAAAACAGCCGTGTGTTTGTCCACAAGCACTATTCTACTTTACCTTTGTGTTCTGCTTTGAGCTTCATGGAGACGACATCGGATCCACTGTTGGCTTCACTCATGGCTAAGGCCCCGATATGCTCACCGCTAATCAGCTGCCGAAACGAGCAAAGAATCAGTGTGAATTGTCACAATCAAGAAATCATGAGGGCCCATCTCATATCCCCTCAGAGACGAGTTCCAGACAAGTTGCGGATAGAAACACTCATCTTCACTGGAAGAAGCTCTGCATTTGTCCCGGACATGTTCCGGGGAAATTTTCATCAGCAACTGCTCGACTCACCAACACTGGTAACTTCATTGCGGGAAGATTGCCGGGAAGTTGTTCAGGATCCTGCAACTTATATACATGTACACCTGATACAACGTCCGCAATTTGTCTTGAACTTGTCCAGGATATGAATTGAGACCAGTCCTTAGTAGTTGTTCTTGGTGTTCTTGGTTGGTTCTTCTTCTAAATACTCCACGTGGGAGTTTATACAGGAGGCCAGAAACACCGGGGCAAACCCCTTCTCTTAGCGATAAGTGTTTACTGGGTTCTTTTACGTGCATTATACAACACACCGGACCTACGGCTTTCCATCCCGTCCGAAGGACGAAGCAATAATGGTTAAGTGCCTTGCTTAAGAGCACAAGTGTCTGCCAGCGGGCTCGAACCCACGTCACTGTTGCCTCTGAAACACCAGAACATGAGTCCGGTGCTCTTAACTGCTAGGCCATGACTGGTGGCGCTACATAAGGAGAGGAGGGGGGGATGGGGAGAATTTGCCCCCTTCCAAGTTTTGTCCTTGCCCCCCTCCCCCCGAGTTTGCCCCACCCCAGTTTTCCCCCGCACACTTTATCTACAAGTAGATTAATTATGTTTACTTTCTTCACTGTTAAAATTCATACAATTGTGTGCCACAAAGCACGCCACACCTGCTTTTATACAGCCGTAGATAGTGTGCAGCCAACGTCTTTGTACATTTGTTATGAAATTTGTTATACACCATTCTGCGGTTTGATACATTTCTCTTTCATCATGTTCATAAAAACGAGTACACCTCTAAGCTGCTCTAGTGGTATATTTCCGGACCATTGACAATGGTACGCGCGTACGCACACAGGCTTGAGATTTGTTTTGACTGCCCCCAAAAATTATTTCCTTGCCCCCCAATTGCCCCCTCAAATTTCACCGTAACGATTTGGACCACGGCACAAACATTCCAACGAGACAAGCCCTCGAGAACATTGTACCTTGGGCAAGTATTTCTGCTTCTGTTCCTCGTTGCCGTTGCGGACGAGCTGATTGACGCAGAGGTTTGAGTGGGCGCCGTAGCTTAACGCAACGGCTGCCGACCCTCTCGACATTTCCTCCATAACGATGGAATGGTCCAGGTAGCTTCCCCCGGTGCCTCCATACTCCTCTGTTTCAGACATTTTAAAAGCAAACTAGTTGACATAAATTAATAAAGGGAATGAACTGAAGTGCCGAGTCCTCTGCAATACGGAAAACGGACGGAATTTCACGGAAAATAAGGACAACCCGGAATTCCATATTTAACTGCCAAAAAGATGCACGAAAACTTGAAAAGGAACCTAACAAACAGTTTTCGAAGTGTTGTCTTAATTTTTTCCTTACCAAATATGGTACTGAAGCGATCGCTGGCCAAATGCACGCACGTACATAATACATATGTGCATGCACACTGGTAATGACTGGTAACACGGCAGTACATCATTATATCAACATGATCAATGGGGAACTTGACCAGCTTAGTTCGTGTCCACATGCAAATTGCAAGTCTTGGTTGCAAGACTCCTTTCAAAGTGCAATCCGTGCAGCACGCGCAAGGCATCATGCGATTCGACATGCGGAATGTCAACACTATTTGTACGCTGTTTCTTGCCGAAACCTCATATGTTTCAATACTCCGGGGTGTGCACTTCTGCACTGGAGCGTAAATTGTACAATAGGCCGTGCACAACGGCTAATTCAAGATCAACACGTGGTCGGCCTCCACAGACTTCAAGAACTTCATGTGTGTGTACAAAAGGCACGAGGGATTAGCGTGTTTAGACGTCACCCGGGGGCGAGTCGAGGTAATCTCGACGTCTTAACACATCAGCCGTGCCTGTGTGTAAAAACAGCCAGTGCGTGTTATCACGTCCTCCATTGCAAACTGGTTAAAAAGGAGGCGGTTGGAAAATGAAGCAGGCAAAATAAGAACATGAAAATATTGACATACCAGGAACAGTCAAGCCCAGGAGGCCCATATCACCCAGTTTCCGCCAGAATTCCTGCGAAAATAAATAGCAAGGGTAAGGGTAAGGGCAAGGAAAAATAAATAATTATTGACGCTCCTACTGATAGCACTGTCACAAACCGTCAAAAAGCCGATTCCGCCCCCCCCCCCCTCAAATCTCGGCCATCGATTGACAAAAATTTGAAACTCGGTACATGCATAGAGCAACTCTTCATGAGCATACCCAAGAAATTTCATGACTATAGGTCAAAGGGTTTTGGAATTATGGCTTATTATTTATTCATATGTACGAATGGCAATTCTGCTCTGTGTACACGGCGTTTATGGGAAAATTCAGTTTTCAAAAAATTCAGTTGGGAAAATGTTTTGCTGCGCGGCATCCCGTGGTACGATTTTTATGTTTTTGGTATCAAAAGATGCGCAAGGCTTGAGGTTAAAAAGTCATAACACTCATTAACAGCTTGGGTCGCGAAAAAAAATGTCAAGGCTATCGCGGACAAAGTTGAGGGGGAGGGGGGGATTCCACTCCCCCCCCCCCCCCGGCCCTTGTAGGGTTAAGGGGTGATTATCTTTGAATGGAAATTTCTCCTAAAAGTCATCAGTTAACCCCCGAAAATTGAAAAGAAAATGAAAGATGATGAAATAAGCTTTAATTTGATGTGTGACTCGAACACCTTGGAGAGTTGTGAGTATTTTTCCTGCATTTTTAGAGTGGGGGCAATTATCAGTAGGGTCTATGGCAGTTTATTTACTGGTCTGCAACCCTATAGAGTAAAACCACATAACTGTCAAAGCCTGTTGAAGGGGTTTGATAGGTAGGGTGACCTTGAATACTGCTACAACTTGCGTAGCAGCCATCTTAGGGGGCAATGCCTTTGTTTGGCTGGGATATATGCATGAGTGAACCTTTTGTGCCATCATTGTTACTGAGCTAAATCCATCATTGACAGGCAATCACCAGCACTGACCCACCACATCTATCAATGTCAGCCAAGGCATGGTACCCTCAGTTAACAAAACTACCACAGCCTGTCAATTGTACCAATATGAGCCATGTACCAAACTGTTAAAACCTGTCACCTGATAGATTTTGGGGGTTCGCTCATAAGTCCGACGCCTCATAGGTCCGACGCCTCATAAGTCCGACAAAATCGCATCCCCTAACCAAATAAAGGCCCAGAAGTCCGACGCCTCACAGGTCCGACGCCTCATAAGTCCGATGCCTCATAGTTCCGACGCCTCATAGCTCCGACGCCTCATAGCTCCGATGCCTCGTAAGTCCGACAAATTAAACGCCTCGTTTTTCCGTTGTCAGACTTATGAGGCGTCGGACTTATGAGGCATCGGACCTATGAGGCGGAATAAATAAATTGTATGCCTCATACGTCCGACACCTCATACATGGAAGTCCGAAATTTCGGACTTATGAGGCGTCGGACCTATGAGGCGTCGGACTTATGATACGGCCCCAGATTTTGACGGATAGGTTATCTCTCTTCGTGTTGTCAGTGATCCAAAAAAGTATATTAACGGTAACACTAACTCCCTTGGCCTTTTTGCTAGGATGTAGCCTCAATCCTGCAAAATCCTCCAATTGGCCTCATGGAAAAAAAGCGGTACATACACAAACAAGTCAGGTGTGTTTACAAACACAAATGCCCCGCAACCGTGACTGTTCCCATGACATAACACCACTCTTTTAACATCAACTTACATGTACCTTGGTCACATGGAACATTCATTGACAGCATTAGTGTCTTCATATGTCAATATGTTGAGGCTTGGCCAGTGACATCCTGGAGCAGTACGGAGGATTTCAAGCATAATCCAGGCATATTTGTATGCATGGCTGAGCAAAAACCACACAAGGTCCTGCCCAAGACCTTGACAAAGTGCATCCTACGAAATCAGTAATGCACATTTGCCATATAACCTCAATCCTCCAAATTCCTCCACTTTGGGGAAGAATATTTTGAAGCATTAAGGGGGTTAGGAATTAACAAAATTACCACAGCCTGTCAATTGTACTACTATGAAGCCAATTTACAGACCTGTTAAAACCTGTCACCTGATAGATTTTGACGGATAGGTCATCTCTCTTCGTGTTGTCACCGAGACAAACAATTTTATTAAACATTTGAGGATAAAGCACCGACATCTGGATTCAAATGTAAGATTTCCTTTGATTAAACTACAATGTAGTCATTTGGGTTAGGAAGGATTGTTTTGAAAAGGGAACACACAGCAAGCAAGGATCGGAAATCGGGAATAGGCAGGTAATTTGCTATTAACATTGAGAGGATGAAAATATAATAATGCTTCAATATTTTTTTACCTTTTGTCCTTCAAACACATTTTTGGCATCAATCTCAGCTGCTTTTGGAGCGAGCTCGTCTTGGACAAACCGGAAAACTGATTCTCGGAGCTAAAAAGAAAAGATACATGTAACATAAGCCAAAAAAGTTTACAGCCCCAAACATCTTGGGACATTATATACCACTTGAAAATCATGTTATCTTATGTTTTAAAAACTTTTATGCGAATTTGTAAAATTTCTGCTTGTCTTCATGATAAAAGTGTAGATTAGGACACCATTCCATATCGCATTGACATTTTTCTGATGATGTTATGCGCTATACAAGGCCAAGTAGTAGCATACTTTTTTTAAGCCGCATCCTTTTTTGGGGGGGGGGGGATATTTTTCATTGTGGACGGCGTCAGACGGGCCAATCACGAGGCCTCGTGACTGGCTCGTCTGATGCCGCCTGCCATATGCACTATAAAGACAGTGTATGTGGTAGGTTCCCAGACCAAAAGAATCTGACGTTGCGCCAACAACGCTTCGCGTGTACGTTAAAATGTTAAAACTCAAACTGTAGCCTCGGTACGGAAAGGGGACTGTTTTCATCATTTTTTTTGCACCATTCAACTCTATATTTTAAGCGAACAGGAAAGATTTCCATACACGAAGTTCACTAATTTTCCTCTGTATTGACTAACAAGCCCCCAGATAGCAATTTCATGTCATCAAAGTCAATTTGAGCAGTGAGAAAATACAAGCATTTTCTTAGAAAACACTCCTTAGAAAACACAGAATTTTTCAGTCCAATCTCATAGGGTTTGTACACAGGGTGTTGAGTGAACGATTGCAGGTCAACTCGCCCCCTGGCCGACTCGCCTCTTACCGACTCGCCCCTTACCGACTCGCCCCCTGACCGACTCACCCCCTGACTGACTCGACCCTTACAAGCTCGCCCCCTGGCTGACTCGCCCCCTAGCCGACTCGCCCCCTCGCCAAATCGCCTCCTAGCCGACTCGCCCCCCTGACCGACTCGCCCCCTTGAAAATTATGCACCGTACGGGGACATCGTGAAATAAAAATAAAGACAGTGGAGCACATTGCCCGGTCGCAACGTGAAACTTAATGGAGCCAAATTACTCAAACGCAAGTTTGAAGGATTTCAGATACCAATGCAAAAAATTTATTGATCCTTGCTTTATAAAGAATTTGGGTTGGAAACACCTTAGCACAACTTAACCGATATAGCGCAGCGTGATTTCTTGCAGAGTGCCCGTGGCATATAGGGCCCGTTGGGCATGTGCGCGTAGTAGCGTTCACGGTGACTGCCGGCGGGCACGGCAGGTATCGGTAGGTGCCGGCGCGCGACAGCTACAGGTACCGGTACGGTGGGTGCCAGCGCGCAGCAGGTATACCCGCGGTCACCGCTTGTCAATGACATAATGTAATAATTGTAAATCTCGACTCTGGGTCCTCAGTTTCATTAAAAAATATTTTTCAGAATAAATGATGTATATTTGAAAAATCAAAAAAAATGTTTTTCATTTTTTTGGTTTAGTGGTGTTCTTATCAAACATACCGAACGGTTTTGAAAAAGTTGTAAAAGAGGCTCAGAAATGGAACTTTCAGAACCAAATTTTGAATTGGGCAACTGTAATAGTTCAATCCCAAAACTCAGATAACAAAGCTGATTTGCTGGACCCTCTGTGTTCCCCTCCACTGTCTTTATTTTATTTTTTTACGATGTCCCCGTACATACCGTACGGTGCATCATTTTCCAGGGAGCGAGTCGGTCAGGGGGCGAGTCGGCTAGGAGGGGAGTTGGCGAGGGGGCGAGTCGGCCAGGGGGCGAGCTTGTAAGGGGCGAGTCGGTCAGGGGGCGAGTCGGCCAGGGGGCGAGTTGACCTGACACCGAGTGAACTTCATGGAAATCTCTCCCTCAACTCTACTTTCATTGACTTTTTTCGGTCGTTGATTGCATTTGTAGAGTTTTCGCGTTTTTATACATATTATTACTAATACCCATAGTTCTAGGGGTACACGTCGTACACACGTTGAAGTTATCAAAATACGAACAACAGACTAGTCCTGGGGGGGGGGGTCAGACAAGTCGACCATTGAGACAACTCGACTCGGGACAAGTCGACCCAAGTTGAGACAAGTCGCCTCGCATGTTTTTGGGCCTAGTTTTGGGGATAGTACCGGGATTTTGACGGCGGCTGATCGCCGTTTGGGAGTGGTGACACATGAGTTTTGTTTGTTGCATATACATGTAACCGAGCCGATATAGCACAGCGTGATTGTTCGTGCACATCGTTCGTTTTTTTCCGGGCCAAGTGCGCGCATCCCCGGGCAATGTGGCCGTACCGTACATTGTACACGGTGACTACTCCTAGAACTATGAGGCTCCGCGTGAGCGGAGCCTCATAGATCAAGAAGCCCGCAAAATTGCCTGCAGCACAAAACACTAATAAAGTACAAAAACGTCCATCAAAATGCAGCCATTTCACACAGAACCGCTGCACAGTTTGCCCCTATACTCCGTACTTTATCTCTTGACATACTCACGTATCTTGTGCGGAACTAACATAGGTGGATTCTGTCGGTTTTTAGGCCAAAATGATGAAAAATATGCCCTTTCCGCATTGAGCCAACCTGACACTTGAAACGTGCACGCATTATGATCGAGCGATGATTTTCGGTTCGCTCAGAGCGCGCCGCGGGGGGTACGGTACATGCACTTGTACGCATGCACATCATTTCGCTTTTAGTGTTTTGTGCTGCAGGCAATTTTGCGGGCTTCTTGATCTATGAGGCTCCGCTCACGCGGAGCCTCATAGTTCTAGGAGTACACGGTGACATCGTTTGTGCCGGGCCTGTGCTTCCACTTGCCGTGCCGGTCGACGTGCCCGTGTGCCGGGCCCGGCCCGGTCCTCGCAGGCGGGGCGCACCGGCGGCCCGACGCGACGACCACCGGATCGGAGTGCCCTCTGTACATCGAGCATGCCTGCTGTGCAACTTTTTCTGCTCCACGTGTATTCATTTTCCATTAAGTCGAGCAGTCTCAACGGTCGAGTTGTCTCAACGGTCGACTTGTCTCAACGGTCGAGTTGTCTCAACGGTCGACTTGTCCCGAGTCGAGTTGTCTCAACGGTCGACTTGTCTGACATTCAGTCGACTTGTCTTTCCATTTATCGCACATACGGTCGAGTTGTCTCAACGGTCGAGTTGTCTCAACGGTCGACTTGTCCCGAGTCGAGTTGTCTCAACGGTCGACTTGTCTGACCCCCGAACCGGCTTAATTGTCCAATCACAAAATGGCAACAAGGCTACAGTGTACGACTATTCCGCAGTGCGAAACGGCATATAATTATGTCCGGATATTGGGCAGCACGATAACGTTACCTGTCTCTCATGTTCATTCAGTCCGGATATGTTGTCATCGATAGCAACATACGTCCCTTGTCTCCTTTTGAGTATCTGCTTCTGTAGAGGCACCACAAATCTAGAACAAGGCAGTATTTGACGCGATAAACACGTCAAACTTCTGAAATTTTTCACCAACATCGAAGCCATCTTGATTGATGAATTACGTATCGTAGGAGTACGTTTGGTACCCACCTTCGCTATCGTTGTTACCGGATGTGCTAAGAAACACGTATATATGACACCCGACTAGTTCTTACAATGAACTGTTGGTGGCGCTGTGTTCATTTAATGTCGGGACCGGGAACAGTTTGCCAAAATCATGGAACAAAAACAGCCCGCTGGACAACTCAAGATATACCTGTTGAATTTAATTAAAACTTCGTCTATTAACTGTTCATGATAAATAACACAAATCTGCTGAATATCAGAGGGTTATTGTCATAATGATCAACATAATATGATCAAAATATTATGATCAAAATATGGTGAGAGCGTACTGCTTGACACAATGAGAACGAGGATTGACTTGACACCGTTAATTGAGAATAGCGCCACCTGTTGTCTGATTATTTGATGTCACTTATTTTCGTATGGTAACAGTGTAAAATTAACAAAGTTCAGGGCCAAATAACATGCAAGCCGACACCACTGGGGTTTCTCAAACAAAAAATAAATTATTGTCTTATCCTTCATCTTGTCATTTATTGTCAATTTTGGGTAGACTAGCGAATTGCATTTCTAAAAAATCACACCAAAACCAAATCATCTCCCGAAAAGTGATAGTTCCCAAGCCTGCATGTAGCAATTTTACAGGTGGCATCCTTCTACTTTCTCATCAGGCAAATATGACCCATTTTTCAAACGTATTTTTTTTCAAGCCTGCCCTCAGATGGAAGCCCAATAACCAGGGAGTTGATCCTTGGCTATATTTATACAATTCCACCGTTTTTAAAGCCAAACGGTCTCCGTTTACGTTTTCAAAAGAAGTTGTGGAGGGTTGGGGAACATTTTATGCTATAAATAAGATGGCGTAGAAATTCTCACTTGAATTAGTGCACTGCACCCGTATGTGTCGAATTTGTTGACCATTTCCCACAATGCACTTGGAAAAATGAACTCTCAGTGGCAAACCTTTATTTCTGGCGCACTGCATGCATTGTGAAACGAGAATTCAAGCCCCATTGAAAATAATGTAAAATCATCACAGTTCAGGGCCAAATAACATGCAAGCTGACATCACTGGGGTTTCTCAGATTGTCTTGTCCTTTATCTTTCAATTTCTGTTCACTTTTTGGGGTGTTAGCCATCTACATTAAAAATATTCACACCAAAACATCTCACCTTTCGAAAAGTGATGGAATCCCCAAAACCACTCTGCCTATGGCAGTTAATATACACTCAACCAAAAAAGAAAGTCCCGCTTAATACTTTTGTGTCTAACTCAAAAACTACTGGGCACATCTTGCTCAAATTACGACTGATCAATGCAGAAATTCCTTAGCAATCCAGCCATACTCTTTGTTTGGCCCAAAACAGTAATAATGTGTACACAATTATGCACTTTATAACAAGTGGTACCGAAAAAAAAGTTACACTTTTGTATACATGCAAGGTGAGTGTGAACCATAACTTGCACGTATACAAAAGTGCATTTGTTTTCGGAATCATATGTCACAAATTGCATAAATTCGTACACGTTATCACTGTTTTTGGCCAAATAAAGAGTATTGCTGGATTGCTAAGGAATTTCTGTACTGTTCGGTCGTTATTTGAACGAAAGCTCAGTAGTTTTTGAGTTAGACAAAAAAAATATTGGAAGGGGGGACTTTCTTTTTTGATTGAGTGTATTGTAAAGTGGGTTTGCGCTCTCTTCGTGCTTTCTCGCGATCGGGTTAAGAATTGAAGGGGAAAAACCATTACATTTTGTATCAATCGGATCGATGGTGAGATATTATTCATTATAGTTTGCTCTCTTCGATCGTATTAGAGAACTTGACGTTTTCCTTCTCTCTGAAATGTTTTAGAGGCAAAGAAAAAACGCTATATCACGTGATGTCCTGACCTCTGGGGTCATTTGCATAGTAACAACACTCCAAAGACGATACCGGGCCAAGTTTTCTTTTGCATCGTTAGTTTATTAGCCTTCAATTTCTTTTCCAGCATTTGTGCACTACTGTCATTTTTTGTTTGTTTTTACATTAGCCAACGATAATGCACCGTGTGTGTTAATCAAGTAGTGACAAAAATTACAATTAAAATTAATTACTGTTGAATAATTACGTTGAATAATAATTAAGACTAATTACTGTTGTGGAAATTAGGCAAGAACAATAGTACCAAAGATCATTGTTATGCAAATGACGGTGGATTGTTTCGTGTGTCGGAAGAACGTGGATATTGAACACCGATATACAGTAACTTTCTTTCCAGTAAGTTAGTGTTATTATTTTTTCAAGTAGCACTAAAACTCGGTAATAGATCTATTTTTGCTATCATGTATCCCCAAAATTGTGTAATGGGGGATAATCTTTTGTGCATTAACAACTGCTGAAAAAAAATGTAAATGAAAGTTAACTTTTGTGACAAAGAATTTGATAATACGCGTACATTGTACTTTCACTCGATCCTAGTGACCCAGAACGACGCTTGTGACCTCAAAAATGTCTCTAATTTGATAGTTTTCGGATGACACGTGACCTGGGGTCACGACGCGCGCGCATGGAATGTACGTGCATTGGTCATGCTTCCCACGATTCTTTGCGCAGTTCATTTCCACGGCAATTTATTGTAGGCAGTGTGCAGACACGCGCCAAATATCGTTAGGAAATGGTACATTTTATCCAACATTAAAACATAAATATCGATAAATACTCTTGGGTATAAAAAAAAAGTATATAAAATTTAAATAATTGATCTATGGCTTATATGCCACGGTAAGATTTGTGCATGATGTATAAGATATATTGTATACACTAAACAAGTTATAACACACAGCCTCTTACTATTCCATGACTGCCCATGTGATAGTTTAAAAGGATCATGACACTACAGCCTCTTCAAGAAACCTGAGGTAAGGAGAATTTAGCCTTCGACCCTTCTCTTACCAATGACAACTGATAACACAAAAAAGGTCTTAATCAACAGTAAATATATCGGTCTGCCATGCCACCATTACAATTCGCCTATCGGGCATTAATCAAAATGAATTGCATGGTGTTCCATACCCAAAAATTGGGCCGAAAACTTTGTGAAAAAAAGTACGTTGCCACGAAGAAAATCTCAACACGATGCCCGTTCAATTCACGCTTGAATGTCAAAGGGCACCGTGCGTGAGTTCAGCAATGACCTTATCGAATGTATGGCCGGCCTGATGTGTACAGAATATTCCATTTTCAAAGTTTAAAAAGGCCAAATAATAACCAACATCCAAAGAAATATGAGTAAAATTGCAATAATTAACAGCTTTAGCCTGCGAACTTACTCCAGGCGAGAAATACAAGTCGTGCGAATTATGTCCTTTTTTGAAAACATGCGTCCGCCTTTCTGACGCACATGATCATATTCTAAAGAACTTTTTTCTTTTCTTCTTTCTTTTTAACTGGAAGAGGAAGCCGTTTTCTTTCCATAAAAAACCCATTGTTCAGTCGGTCCCGTGAAAAGTTTGGGAATTTCCCCAACCTTTTCCTCTGCAGCACAAAAGTGAAACGGCCCTGAATCGAGAGATTTATAGGACATAAATGAAATTCTTTCCTTTACTTTGCTTCTGTGTGCTGCAGGGGCCATTCCGGAAAAGCAGTTTAAAGGGATATTACAGCCTGCAAGGCGCCCAATCGGGCTACAAAACGCGTTTTAAACGAAATTATTTTTATTGGAAGGAGTATTTGAAAATAGGATATAAACATCCACACAACCATCCTCTAAAAACTATTATTATTTCACTAATTTAAAAGCCTTTGTACATGCCTATAATGTGATCAGATTTTCTGTTTAATTATGCAAGACAACCGCCACCTAACCTCTAGATTTTGACCAATCAGCGGGCGATTTCTATAGGTCTTTGGTCATTCATCCGTTGCGCGTCATAGCCAATGAATTTTAAAAAAAAACCTGTGTCACGAGCTCTGTATCATGTTACGCGATATGCGCCCAGCTGTTGAATTGTCCAATCAAACCATTTAGTCCTGATTTGGGAATGAAATGACGTCACGATTTAGTAAAGTCGACTCCGATTGGCTGGCGCGCGGCCGTGCATGTATCTGCATGTCTGAGATATATCAGACATTATACAGGAGACTTAAGTTGGTTCCTACTCAGACTACGTGTACAAGGGTGAAGGAGAAATACTACAATACTACCGAAGATAGAATACAGTGCATGCACTTATAAATACTTGGCCGGCTGCCTCATGGCTTAATATACATTAAGATCACAAGAATATTTTTCTTTCACTAATGCTACTTCAGTTTTACATTAAAAATAGTGACCATAGGCAAACGATAAAAAGAACGTTCAAGGTGCAGTAATGGTCCTTTTCCAATTTCGATATACAAAACACTAAATACAATTTCATTTTAAATTACAGTGAAGCTTTCACACAAAAAAGGCAACTTTAAATTTGGCATAAATTCGAATGGCAACAACACGAATGACAATATGCTCTTTAAAAGGCAAGCAGTTTTTAGTTATAGCGTATGACGGTAAAACACTTTTTTCTCATCTTTGTAAAGTCAACTGGTTTTTTAACATGTTGCAAATGCTACTCATAAACAATTGCTTAAACACATGCACACTTACAAACCCTTAAATCGAGACAAAGGCTAAAATGACAACTGTATTATAAGACAATAAAGATATATCAAAACACTACTTTTACTGTTATATCTTGCCCATGTTGTTCCAATCTCAGGTCTAGCGGACCCAGCTGCGCATGCGTAGTAGAGAAACCCAAGTTACGATTGTAGTGTGAAATTGTTTGCATTGTGAATTCACATGTGATAGGTTTGGAAAAGTTACAATTTTCAAGCTTAAAGCAAGGTTTTTGCAATAATAGGCGCTCTTTATTCCAGGCCCACCCAAACTTCGTAAGAAATTTTAATTTGTATAAGTGATGAAAGTATATGCGTGTACACTATAACTGGAAGTGGAAGCTCAGAGGTGTCTGTCAACAGTGCGTATTGGCCAATCAGATCACGACCATATTGGTCAGGTGACCTCGGTGGCACGGTCTAATTCAGTCACGTGCACTGTGAGAAACGTTTACACGAACCAAAATAGGGCGGGGCCTGTCATGCTATCCACGTATCCATGCAGTCTGACTCTGGGATCAATCTGCAACCTTTGACCCCAATGGGTCAAACGTCACAGAATAGGGCGCTATACGGGGCTTGTTGAGTACGTCACTAGTACACCCACCATCCGGAACTGTTATGACAAATCTGAGCTGAAATTTCAACCGCGACTGTTTAATGTTTACATTCTCAGCAAAAGTGCAGTCCTGCTGTTGTCTGCACTGCTCACGCGCAGTTCATGTTACACGCCATTACCCATGCGCAAACCAAGAGCATTCACGGAAAATCAAACTTGAATAGGCGCCAAGCAACGCTATCTACGCGAACTTGTGATCAATGCTCAGACTGGTTTTGAAATTGTCACTCGCTAGAACCGTCATTAATCGGAATAGACATGAGCCGAGTTTTCAAGTGATGTACATGAATGTAAAAAGAAGTATAACAACAGTAACAGCGGTAACAACAACAACATGCACCGATATCATAGAAACAACGGCGTGTAATGCAGCAAACAAAAAAACTAGGTATAAAATTAAACATCGGCCTACTTAGGCCTAGATCGACTGCCTCCTCCGTTAATAGTCTCCTCTCGGACGACTCATTATACCTTGTACTGTCGCTATTAACCTCATACAGGCACACCACCCTCACAGCATTAAATTCTTTGTTAAAAACTTGCTATCTGGCACTGTCTTATATCTCACTTCTTGAAACTTAGAGTGGTTTCAGAACATCATTAATGTGATCTGGTAATTACACTGACAAATTGCCTGGGTTAAGTTTACCAAAGAAAGGGTGAAAACTGGAACTACCCAAACTTGGGTTGTTCTATAACCAATTGTTTGGGTAAGAATTTTTGCTAAATTCAACTAAAACTTGTGGTCATTCAAGACCAAATTTAATTTGGTCTTGTATGACTACAACTTTCGGTTGAATTTAACATAAATCATTAATATAAAATGTCACCAAAAGAAGCAGGAAGAGTTACTCTAAAAGTACATATGAAAATACCTTATCTGTATTGCTACATAATAAAACTATGGCCAATTTTAAAAGTGTATAGTTTTTTGACTCACACTGTATTCTATTCTTAAAGAAACCTTAGGACAGTCGTGGCTATCCGTCCTGAAACCGTATTGTGCAAGGTCGCCACGAATCTCGACGGTTCTTCGTTGACTGATTCTCGGTAAACCGTGGATATCCGTAGCTCCAACCGTGAATATGTGATTGGGTCTATTAAGGTTGTTAAAGCTTAAGATGTTTATCAGTGTAATGTTGACTGGAGCAGGGTTTGAACTGCGACCTCCGGATTGCCATTCCGGTGCTTCTACCAGATGAGCTACCGTCCCAGCCCAATACTGGTGGTTCCCCAGTTGGTCAATATCTTTGTTCAATGGCTTCAAACACAAACGCTTCGGTCATCTGTGCTACAAACTGCAATTATGGTTGGATACAATTAGCTTTACAATACAATTTTAGTGTTCAGACATTGCTGAAAAAGTATGGCAAGAACGTGATTTGTTTTTCATTACACCAAAGTAAAATGTTACATTACTGTTTACTATTTGTATTACGGCTCTTAGCTGTAGTCCAGTTATCGATAAAATTTTATGGGGAAAAAATAGAGTTTATAATGTGAGTTGGAATACAAGATTTTGTCTTTAAAAAAATCATGAACGACCCTCGATTTCAGTTCTCCGTTTTCAAGATAATCTGTCTACACCGTACTTGACCAGCAAGTGCGTAAACAGCAAAAGTTAATGCTCGTATAACGACTTGATTTCAAACGCAGACAAAACGTAGACTTTACCTAACGTTAAAGATGTAACAAGATCACAGCGGCTCACTAAGAAAAGCGCCAGCACAACTGTGTCTTTTGTTGCATATTTCATAAACAAGTATTTCCAACAGCTCTTATTTTTTTGCTCTTACATTTTGCTTACAAAAGACCGTATCATCTTTCGTGTTTCGTGCGTGCAAGGTGCGGTGTGCGGTACTGTTTTTATATATCAGAGCACCAAAAGCACCAAACGCGAAGCTCCGCATTAACATGGCTTCTGCTAAGAGAGGTCATCTTACAGAGGTGACCTTTGAGAGGTCAAGACAGCACCCCAAGTCAGAAATTACCATTCTCTCATCTTAAAACTTCAAGGCCTTACGAGTTAAGTACGTTAGTTATTTTCTAGTAACCGGGGCTTCTTCCTACCGCGTGCTTTAATATCGATCAGCCTGAAATATACTCGGTCATTTCAGGCGTCATACTCAATATCTAGCCACGGGATTCTTGAGGTCTACAATAACAGCCTTTAGTTTGACCTACCCTGGCTACAATAGACCGATCCACCAAGCTTCGCCTTAGAATGTTTTGACCAATCAAAGCCGTGGTTAATGTCCGGCATGCGTATTATTTGCATATGACGCGCGCGCCTAGAACATGCAGTTTCGATCCGGTTCGTAATTGGCTTTTTCATACACGCGCGCGCACCACTGATTACCAACGCCTATTGGCTGAAGGCTCCTTTTGCACTTACGCACAGGTGGTGCTGCGTGCGCGTGGGCGGGGCTTAACGGATCAGTCCATTATCAAGGGGTGAAAGAGTGAGGAATAAAATGTACTACAGCATGGAATATGTTAACTGTGACCCTGTACAAGGTGAAGATACAAGCTTTTGATGACCTATTTCGGGGGAGGCGTGGGGTCAGTCGACTAGACCGGACTTGCTGCGGTGCCAGACCTTCGGGCCCTGTGACCAGGACAGGGAAGGACAGCGGAACGGCCACTCATACTCATTAGGGACAACCCCGTCCACTTTGGCTTCTAAGTAGTAGAAGAAGGGCAGCCAGACCCGGACTTTGTTCACCTCGCGGTGGAGGTGGGCCCGGGTGTTCGCCAAGGTGTGGTAGTAGAGGAAAACGAGGCTTGTCACGATCATTGCTATTAGGACGTCAACCGTGTAGTGCTCGTGGGCGGCTACGATGAAGAACAGAGACGCCCCGGCCGTGACCCACGCCAAGAAGTGAAACAAACGGCATCTACTCGGAGTGTCTACGGTACAGCAAGACACAAAGAGGAAAATCAATGCAATGAAATAATTAAAGTGTTTAATAGGCTGTAATTCTGACATCTGTTCTGATCACAATTTCCTTGACAAAGTTATTCTTTGAACAATCATGTTCTAAGATTACGTTATGTATTGCACGTGCATGTACGTACCTCTATCGCGCTTCTCAGTTGTGCTTTTCAAGTTTTTGGATACAGGGGCAAGCAACCCTTCTGCCGGTCTAGGTTCCCTTCTTTTTTAGCCCTTAATACCATGAGTGGCTTTTAGCTTTGTTATGGGCGACTTCAAGCTCATAAACTGAAACACTTTGTTGCGCACTTTTAAACCTGTACCCACGTAGACTGGTTTCCAGTCCCTCCGTTGTAATTCTCATTTCAAATTGTGCGCACTGTTCCTATATTTGTGGGTAATGTGTTCCAGAAAACTGGGAACAGAGGAAGGTATAAAAATGTGATGAGATAGGCTTACACTCAGTGAAGAATAGACATGCGGTCATGATAGACACCGTGTGACCGCTGTACATGTAATCACCGCACATCTCTTCCCTCTGGCCAGTCAGTGTCATCCCCAGGCCTATAGAGGGCGCCACGGCGCGTCCCAACTTGCTCCAAACGCTGTCAAACATCTAAAAACAAATTGTGGGAGAGAAAAATTTAATTAAAAAAATGGCTGTATCATAAGTCATGCCTATACCATGTAGTATTATTTTCGGTAAATATTTCGCATATGTAAGCTTTTATAAGTGTCATGTAGGACTACTATGACGTCACACACTGATGACGTCAAACAATGATGTTCCAAACTGAAACTTGAAACTGGCATTTGATCAATCCACAAAGTGGCACAAAATTACAATCTTTAAACAAAGGAAACATTCCAGATAAGGGAGAAAAGCACCGCCCACCTCACAGGTTGGATAATACGTGCGTCTGTCCTCTAGCGTCACAAAGAAAGCTGCGTCATGCGCGGACAGACGGGCTGTGATTGCTCAAAACTATCACTGGGTGGGGCTTAACCATAAGTCGTCTGGTTTCCTACCTTCTTGCCGCAGTGGACGTGGTACCCCGTTACCGAGAGTGACGTCACTATCATGGTCACGCACCGCATGGAATAGGCTAAGCCGACAATCACAAGGAATCTCCGCATGACAATCAATCTGAAGATGAACAGAAAAACAGCAAAATCAACTGCAGCCCCCAATTTTCTATAAAACAATGTATAACAGATGAAAAAGAAATGATAAAGGTTAAACTCCAGTGCGTAAAATGCCAATTCTGAGGCTAGTTTCATAGTGAACAATGCCACAGTTGTATCCTGCTGCAGTTGGCAACCACAGACCACACTGACTCTGAGGTAATTTGGCCATGGACTTTTAAAAAGCGATTGGGAAAGACTCATATGCTGCTGTGGGGGGGGGGGGGTGTCGCCACACCTCCACCTACCTTCCCAGCATTGAATTATGCTGGTACCCATTTAACACCTGGGTTGAGTAATTGAGGTAAAGCGCCTTACTCAAGGGCACAACACGCATGGCCATGGCGGGGCTCGAACCCATCACCTCACGATCATGAATCATGTGCTCTACCGCAAGACCACACGTGCTCACTATTAGACACATGGACTTTTTGACGTGTTCGACCTTGTTACATTTTGGCAGGCTTTTCACGTTGGAAAAAGTATTGCGTATTGTATGTTGCGTTTGGCAAGGTTTCGAAACAAAATATCAAGGAGGGCTAGGTATTTGACCATTCTATCGCCAACCCATTGCCAACCACGGGTTGCCAAACTATGGAAGGCCCAACACTGCAAAAATGCAGAAATGTTATTATTGACTACAAAAATATTGTGGGATTGTTGAAAATACAAAATAAAATCTACAAACGCAACAAAAGACTTCCTTATGTAACGAGGTGTGCCGGTTTTTTTGTAAAATAAATCTGTTGTCATTTTGCCAACCTCGGCTTCAACTTATGCGCTTGCGGCAGCCCATACAAAATGGTGCTTAATGTTTACAAACAAAAGAAAGGTACATAAATTATGTCTTATGCTTGGGCGAATGAGGGCGCTGTATTAAACAGACGTGAATCTTAGGTATTGACGAAAGTTCACATCTTGCTATAGCTCAAACGTAACATTTTTGTACAACCTTTATTTTTTTTACATTTATGTAAAGCTTACACTGCTTCAATAAAAGGGTTTTTCCCAGTGTTTGTAGTCATAGTTACATCATGGTTACATCCTTTCCAATTCAGTTCAGGGTCAATTTCATTCGCTTGTGATATGCGCTGTTATACCACTGCTGGAAAAAAAGTTTCCATGGCGACTTGAAACAGGACTGCGCATGCGCGATGAACTCTGAGAGCCTCGCACATCACAAAAATTTGTTCACTTACTCCTGCCTCAATATTTGAAACTTCTATCATTCATCGACTTATAATGCACAGTCTTCGCATGAAACCCATTATATGCGCTCCCCAGAAAGCAAACTGATCGAAGCTGAGCGCAATTCAACCTGAGTTGAGCGCAATTCATTTTGAAAAACGATGATTAAAATTGCCAAAAGCCAATTCCGAGTTACGTGGTTTAATTAAAATATCACCGTGGGGAGTCAACCTAAAAGATGTTTGTTCAAATTGCTTGTCAATTATGCAGGGGATTGGACGTCAGGGAACGCGACTTTCGTTTGGCAAAGCAAGTAGTTTTTTCTTCGTAAAAACAGTGTTTACAATGTTCGTCAAGACCGTTGTGTTCCTGTTGAGCTGGTCGATGTTACCCAATGGTCAATGGTAATTTAAAACAAAAAAGTCGAGAAAAAATCTGATGTGAACACGCAGATGTTTAAAAACGAGACTAGTCAAGCATTCTATACAGTAAACAATGTGTTTGGAATTTAAACACATTTCTACATACTGGATGTACCCACTTTTTTTCACATGTTTGAATCCACGACATGTCTGTGACATGCTAGGGTAGACAACGGAAGCATGTAAGTGCCATCAAGTACACAAAATAAAAGTCGAATGACGGGCCCAAATCAAAGTTCAAACTTTTATCGCTGTTTTTTATCTCCAGTCTCAGCAAAAAAAATGAACTTGGAAATATAGATTGTTCTTTTGATGAGTTTGTTTTTGAAGGCACTAGCAGGCTTTCATGTGCAAACAAAAATCCAAAAAATGTCTGAGAATAAACATGTGAAAACAGTGGTAAGTGGTAACAAAACAGTGTTTAAACTTCAAACACCGCTTTTAAGCTCTAGCATGCAGGAGCTTCTCCAATCACTTCGTGGTCGGTCGGTCGGTCTGTCCCGAAAAATTGACCAAAAACGAGCCCCCTAAATTTCCCATGAAATAGTATAATTATACCCAATATTATTTTTCCCCCAAAAAAGGCAAACAAAATAACTTAAATACTTGTTTGTACTGACAATTCGTAAAGTTGCTTAACAAAATTGTGTAATCATTTAGTGGAGGCAAAATATGTGCAGTGATGTTATAGTCACGAGGTATATAATATGTAGCACGTTATATTTTATGGGAAACCCAGGGGGTTATTTTGGTCAATTTTCGGGGACAGACTATAGCGCAGCGTGATTTTCGCGTGGGACGGTGGCCCGGGCTTGTACGCACAATCTCCGGTCAACGTTACTCGAGACTTTCATGCAAGGCGGCCGGAGCTTATTGCGCACTCGCACTTGTTACAGTTTAGCTGGTTCAAGGTCTAAGACTTGAAGTCTAGGTAGTCAATGTTTTGGGCCAATGTCAGACTGAAGCAAGTCTACAGTCAGTAAATCGGTGGTGAGATCAGGGATAGCATTGGATTATGTTTACGGCCACAAAGAAGAGTGTACTTGTACATGTATATGCCAGCACTCCGTCTGGCGCGGACGGGTGGAAAACGAACTACAGACGAACAGGTGTTAAAATGATTGTTAATGTACCCCAGAGTTGGCAAATCAACAATGCGATCTGATTCTGAATGTGGATCTAATATCGAAAGCGATCAAACAAAGCCAAGTGTATTGTATTCAAATTTGGAAGTGCTGTGAAGGAACTGCGCGGTTGAAGGTCGTGCAAGAAGCTTGAATAACATTCGGCTATTGCAGACTTGTTGTTTGTAAAAATACATCCCACAAAGGCAGCCTTAACGTTGATTGTTAGAGAACGACATGTGAAGTGACAAGGGTCCTATACCTAGTACCTGTAGGCTAATACAAGGAAGTAAATAAACAAGCCCAAACTGCCTTCGGGGACCATAGCATGTCAATTTGTACGTCCACAAAAATAGTTTTTTTCTCTTATTGTTTTATGTGGTCAAGGAATAATGAAGGTCGGTGTACACATGACGTAAGGTTACAGGCCGGCTCAGCATAATAACATTAGCGTAATAAGCAAACAAAAATCACCCAAATCATGCCCTTACAAATGGCAAAATGAACATTGACAGCAAAGTTAAATGGGACACAAAGGTACATTTTTTTGGTGGATTGCATTTTTAAAAAATCATAAATATGAGCCGTTTAATATGGTGTCCCGCTTCGAACTGGTGTGTTGTAAAAACTGAAGAGTTTCATAACATTAACAGTTGACCAGCACATTTAATAATACGATAACGTTACCTCAGTCATGCACGCAATACAACGTGCACAAATGTACATGTACATGTACATGTACATTGTATACACTATTATATCCTGGTCTGGGTGTTTATAGTAAACGGTAGGAATTTACAACTTCATTATGCGTGGCATTCCAACCATATGTCGGCGTTTGCCCTTTGTTAATCTCTTTCATCAATCTGAAAGGATAACTGCGTACAACTGAAAGGGGCGTGTGCTTTCGGTTGGGTATTAAAACAGCAAAATACACTCTTTGTATAATACAGGGTGAGTAAAAAAAAAAAAACGGAACCCAAACCCAAAATATTATATTTCATACATTTTAACAAAACGATGTGCAGCGCCAAAAATAATAATGTTTGGCAAGACAATTTCATAAGCTACTTTCAGGTGAAAAAAAAATACTGAAATTGCTCAATTCGTTCAAAGAATATCATCATTTTAACACAATGACCCTAAAACCTCTTTCGTCAAAAATTCGATTTCAAGGATCGTCGTCACAATAATTTGTCTGTAAAAATCACCAGGGATAAAACCTCAGTTTCAAAGTTAAAAATATTCAACAAAGTCCTCTCCAAGGCCCGTCTTTTTAATGTGGCCTCATGGAAATGTGCAGAAGTATAATATCGTTTTCTGTAAGTGATCGGCAACCTACATGCTGTGTCATATTATGTACGGATTATAATGAGGCGGCCGGGTAAGTACGGGAACAACGACCTGCATCATAAATTTGCCTGTCCCCCTCGACATGAGAATATAAATTTTCATTCCAACGAGTTCCATGTACTGTGCAAGTCATTGTGGTTTTACATAGAAGAACATGAATAGCGCAGAATTCTAAGGGTGTAATACAATGCATTATCATTAGAAAAACATCGGGTTTCTTTGGACGTACAACCCGCAGAATTGAGAGTTTAAAGGGGGATTATGATCTAAAATCCCCGGAAATGTCGTGCTTTTGATTGGTTTTCACTTTTTTAAACGTCAAGTTGGAAGGAACTAAGCAACCTAATGTTTTTAAGTTCCTGAGAAAAGACGAAAGAAAAAAAAAGACGGTGGTTAACATCAGACACGACGGAGTACGAATTAGTTTTTCCTGACGTTTTCATTCGATGTACGACACACGTCGTGTGTGCGTCACATAAATTACACGCGGTACCTGACAAATGTTGTTTCTTACACGTCCGCAGAAGGCGACCACTTTTTTATTGCACACTCTGTATTTAAAGCATAGAGTCCATCATTTGCAGCCATCCGAAAAGTAACTGGCGTAATTATTGTTGAAAAACATACTTGGTTGAAAGATAGTAAGAAGACTAAACTCCCTGTGAAATTATTCTTTCTGGCAAGCTGTCATTTTGAAGTAATCAACGAAAGAAGGCCTTTCCAACGGTGCGTCTTAAGACGCACCGTAGGAAAATTTGAATTAGTAGTTCGTTTTGTTATTCGGCGAAGCGCGCGCAAGCATTGGCACGACACACACGCGGTTGCTATAATTCGTCGGATCAGTGCGCGACATCGCGTATAGCTGCAATCGGCTCATGAATCGGCTCAGCGAGAACGCGTCTCAGACGCTGAATTCAAGCAATTCAAAACATGATTCAGCGACTTTTGATTTGAAATTGAGATCCTATAGAATGCTGTTTTTCTCGGAATATACAGCTGAAGCTGAGCTGAAACTTCATCAGGTTATTGTTCAGTACCCTTCTTTAGATTTTGAACACTTTTGTTGCTTCAAACGAACAAAATGCACACATTACAAATGATGGACTATACCTTTAAAGGGAATATACATGTACAACATTCACTTTTGCTGATTGGGGGGGGGGGGACTTTATAGCAACTATTGTTACATTGACTTATTTGAAGTTTTGTGTTCGAAGATGCTGGAAAAACCAAGAAAAACAATCATTTTCCTATAGTTTGGCTCCCTGACCCCATTAAAGATTAAACAAAGCAATTTATAGCTTAGACGTCGGGAATTGTAAGGTCAGGGAACCAGTCTAGCTGGCTTGTACTCGCTCATAATATGTGTGTAATCGATTACAAACAAAATGCTGACTAACTACATATGGTAACAACATAACAGGTAACAGTATTTCCAAAAAAAAGCAAGTTTTTTCGAACGCTGGTCGGCTGACCAGCGTTGGAAATTGATACAAAAATACCACTTTCTTTAAAAATGACAGCAAACCAGGTGCCACAATACAAGATGCTTTAGACTGTCATTCACTAACAGTCCGGTTAGATATGAATTCATAATAAATTTGTGGTTCTGTTTTTTGATGTTTGCAAATGTTGGTCCCTTGAAAGCATCGGCCCCGAATGCCGCGACGGACAGTTCCCTTTAAAGTACCTGACCCCGCCGTCCCGCAATAATCTGGGGCAGGGGTCGACAAACTTTCACTCGTCTAAGGCTAGGCATGTGTGCTATATCTACAGAATGGGGCAATGCATGGGGCAAAAATACATGAGCCAGTTTATAGAAACGGGTTTATCATTTTCTCTGGCCGTGAACTGGCGAGAACAGACGATGAATAGCTCTCTCCAGGAAATGCTTGCAGGAAATTCTGACCACACAATTAAAGCTTGAGTTCATCGACTTAAAAAGAGAAAGTTTAATACAGTCTACACTTTCAGCACTATACACAATGGGAAAATCAAATTAAAGGCACGTATAGAACATTGGAATTTGGAAGTGCACTAACCGGTTTAAAGGGAATATACAACATTTGCAAACATCGAAAAATAAAACCACCAAGATTTTACGAAATACCTTACTAGGATGTTGGTAAATGACAGTCTCAAGCATCATGTAAAATTATGGCACCTGGTGTGAAGTCATTTTCAAGAAAATGGTATTTGTGTAAACATTTCCAACGGTGGTCGGCCGATCAGCGTTGGAAAAACCTAACTATTTTTCAACTACTGCTCCACATTTACCATTGTTTCCTCCAAATTTTGTTTGCTATTGGTTAGGGGCCATTCAGAATTTTCAATGTTTTAAAATTTCGACTTTTTTCCCAAATTATTTTGACCCACCCACCCACCCCTAATTTCGATTAATAAAAAACTGATTTGTTACGAAACTGATTTGTTACGAAGAATTAAAAAATAAAACATGTACATGTACATGCAATTGCATATGTACATCATTACATCTCACTGGCGCGCCTGTGCGGGTTGCGTGTCCTTTCGGGAAAAAATCCATTGCTGCTGAGTGCTGGGCGGAGGCAAAAGCTGTCTCTTTGCAACTTTTCGACAACAAACATGACGCACAAACAAACAGTTCGTACGAGGAACATGGGTTCTTCATTATCAGCTTTTGCTGTTTCCTCCTCATGCCACAGTGGGTCTATATACACGTACATGACGTACAACAGTTGACGAAGTTGGAAAAGAAACACGCATCGCAATTAGTGAGGTACCTTAGTGAAAAAATCGTGACACAGTGGACAAAAGCACTTTCTTTCACCAAAGCATCTCCATGGTATACCTTTTCGAAAAAAAGACGGACGCAAAAAATTGGATGATGGGAAGGGCATGTATGACGTCATTATGACGTCATCAGCTAATTATTACATGAAAAAGATATAAATTGATAATAATCTTCTGAACTACAAGCATCACAACAACAAATGTGGTATCAAATTAAAGGGGTAGGCAAGATCTTTCATTTGAGTGGTATGTCATGGGGATGGAATATAGTTAAGGGTGATTTTGTGGGTCAAAAAAACCTTTTTTGGTCAAAAGACATGTTTTTTCGGCTAAAATCATGGATTTTGGGTAGTCACATTGACACTTTGTTTTAACATGCAAACAATATGTGGTATTGTGAGATGTTGTTTTTAAGTTCGAGAGAAAAGTTCAAATTATATGCCAAAAGAGTTTTTGTAATTGATTATTAGTATCATAAATATGTTTAAACTTGTTCCAAAGATAAGCGGAAAAGTAAGGCATCTTATAGCGAGCTACATTAGTAACAATGTAACAATTAGTAACATTTAAAAGCACCATTTTTTTCACCAAAGCTTTGCCAATGTGTTACGATCAAAAATAGGGTAGGATGCAAAAAATCGGATGACAGGAAGGGTACTTTATGACGTAATAATGACGTCACAATATACATGTACTACCGAGCTTGTACAGTAATTAATTGTAGAAAATAAGGTCGTGAAGCGTTGTGATGAGATTCCAAGTCATTAATTTGACATTTTGAGGGTCAGGGAATTGAAGAGTGATATAATCAGTAACAATAAGCTGATTTGCTGTTGCAGTGACGTCACTATTTTCAAATTTTCTTGAAAAATCTAAGCATTTTTGATTATGGACAAAAGTGCTACAATGACGGTATTTGTCATGCAGAAAATAAATTGTGTGAAATCGTGCGGCTCCTTGAATTTGGTCTTTACCACATCCATTTGTTTTGATCATTTACTATAGCTGAAAGACGTAGCATTCTTATATGTTGTTTATTACGGGTAATGAGGTGTGGGTTAGGAGCCAGACAGAAAGGAACGTGAACCTGAAATATTTTAACAGAGTGGCCGGAAATGGTGATGGTACGTCCTTTAACAATGTATTACAAACGGGGGCCGCCCGATATTCCGAAGGTCCAATAGTCCGAAGGTTCTTTAGTCCGAAGGTTTGATAGTTCAAATGCACAAAATTTCCATAAGAGGGGGTTTGTTAGTCCGAAAATGAAATAAGGTTCGTTAATCCGAACATTTGATGCAATAGTCCGAAGGTTCATTAATCCGAAGGTTCATTAGTCTGAACTATTTATCCGAAGGTTCGATAGTCCGAATTTAGAATAAGGTTAATCAGTCCGAAGGTTCAATAGTCCGAAACGAAAATAACAAGCACGCGGGAACGGGGGGTGCTGTGGGTGCTGCAGCACCCCCAACTGTTTGGATTGGGGTGCTGAAATATGCTTCAGCACCCCCTACTCCCGGGCAAAAATGTGTTCCAGCCAGCAATGTTCTACGACGTTGAAATTGCGCAGCTGCGCTATACATTATGCTTGCTCTACAAATATCTCCTTCGTTTTGTTCGTTTCTAGTTTTGCCGCGGCTAAGCGCGGCGCTTCGAACGTCTAGCACAAAGTAACACTGTAAAATATCAGGAGGGAGGTATTTTCTAAATCTTCAGGCAGTGCAGAATCGATATTTCTCTCAATGTATCTAAAATCATGACATGTCTATGATATTTCCGCCATGGTGGAAGCTTTGACCCGAAAGCAATAACCTCGGCCATGACAATGGTGGCAAAGTTGATTATGCTTGCCACGATTTTTTTCATTCGATCTTTCAAAAGGGGCAAATGTTCATACCTTTCCCCTGAAGGTTTTTCTTTTCATCTAAAAGTTTCATTGACGTTGCTAGCATTCTGCACTCAACATTAACAAATAGCAAGGCTCACACACATCCCAACCTAATAGGAGTGGGACGGGCTTCCATTGAAACTAGTTCCAGTGTAGTTTCGTTTTAATAAAAAGCTATTCATGTGTTACCCTCTGCAAGTTTTTTCTCATAAAAACTCAGTAGACCGATAAATCCTTGTCTAGCCCCAAACTTGCCACCTATCGATCATAAACACAAAGATGCATTTGGTCTGTTAGTCTTTTATATTTGCCTTTCCCTGTAACAAACAAATAACACTGCAAATATATCAAGAGCTACATCATTTAGGCCTATGTGAATATTTTTATGAACAGAAATTCATCCGCTTCCAGTGGAACCATTTTGTTTTAACTTGAACCAAAAAAAAACTTTCGGGTTGTATAAGTTAAAGTATATACTTCAGTACATTTCATCACAGTGCATCCAGAATCCAACATTTTCAGGGGCCTTAGAGCAGGCCCCTGGCCCTGTGGCCCCACGCCGTAAGGGCTCGGAAAACAAAACAAAACATACACGACGGAATTTACTAAATGTAAGAAAGCAGCCTAGCAACAATAATATTTACATGCGATGTCATGCATAATGATACAATTCTTTTTCAAGAATTAAATGGAACAAAAAATGGAGATAAAAATGCAGGGTTTTCGACTTTTCAGTACAGTAGAAACGTTATAAGAGCAACAGTATATTCTAAACAAAAAAGTGAAATAAATTGTCTTTATAATCTCAAAAAAACGTTTGCTAAAAAAGTCATATGAAAGTGGCCAGGAATCGCCTCATATTGCACCACAGAGCATCCATATTCCAAAACTTTTAGGGGCCCTTTAAACCACGCCGTAAGGGCTTTGCGTTCCGCGTTCGCATTAATTTTGTCCGTCCTTTAGAAATTCCAGCACCCCCTGGCAAAAGTTTGTTCCAGCGGGCTTGAAAATAAGGTTCAATAGTCCGAAGGTTCGATAGTCCGAATGGACAATAAGGTTCGATAGTCCGAAAAGACTCTATGGTCCGATGGTCCGAATCGACAGTAAGGTCCGATAGTCCGAATCGACAATAAGGTCCGATAGTCCTAATCAACAGTAAGGTCCGATAGTCCGAAGAGTCATACTGACGAACCGTATTGCCCATTCGGACAATAGAACCTTATTCTCAATTCGGGCTATCGAACCTTTTTCTCAATTCGGACTATCGAACCCTATCGTCTATTCGGACTTTCGAACCTTCGGATTAATTAACCGTATTCTATTTTCGGACTAATGGGACCTTCGGACTATCGAACCTTCGGATTATCGCGCTGTAACCATTACAAACACAATACCAGTGCAGCAAGTCATGTCCTGCAGTTTGCAAAGGTTTATAGTTAGGGACGTGAAAAAGACAAGCAATTATCCATGATGCACAAGCACAAGTGTGTTTCTCGATTAAATGCACCATCCTTGTCGTTGATGGACCGTCTATCCTATTGAAGTATCCATCAGACATCATCTTCTGTGTGACACGAGCAGAGCATTTCTGAAGGTCCACTGTGTGAGTAGTTTATCCTTTCTTGTTATCTTCCACAAAGCTGGATTGCGACTGAGATCGTGCAAATAAATTATCTTTAAAAAGCTTCATCTGTAGTCTTGTTTATTAATTATTAGAGATTTTGGTAAAAATGAACAGAAGTCTTTGTAGAAATTGTAGATATTATTCATCTTGCGTAAAATATACCTTTGCAAGTTTACAAACTTCCACAAAACGTATTATTTTGCAACATTGGAACGTATAATTGGTTTGAACATTCTACCTTTTTATTGCTTATGTGAACTGTTACTATCGTATTTCAGGACAGTCATCATGGATTGGACTGCTTGCATTATCTGCATGCAAACTACACCAGAAAAACTACGTTGTCCACAAAAAGGTTTAAATTGTAACGGCGGAGAAGTATTTGCTCAATTCCTGGCTAATGTTAAAGGTTTTAGGGCAATAAATGCATTGCCAGTTGATGTAGAATATGGAGCCGAAGTGACAGTAGAAACTTTTGTGGAAAATAATGCCTCGTGGCATCATTCCTGAGGTAATCATTTATGAGATAATCATGACGTAAGACATTGCACTTTAACGAATCATTGATCACAACAGGGGATAGGAGCGAGGGTCAAATGTACATGTACATACATGTTGAATTTAATACATTAAATTAGGAAACATCCCTCATTTTATCAAACTATTTGTATTTAAATCTTTTAAAGATAGTCTAAGAACAAAATTGGAAACTGCACTGATTTCCTTGATCTCAGAAACGTATATTAAATGTAAAAAAAACGATCCATGGCTTATTCCTAACTAATATCTCAATTTTAATGTATAAGTGTGTAATAATTAGCCGATGACGTCATAATGATGTCATAAATGGCCCTTCCCATCATCCAATTTTTTGCATCCTACCTTTTTTTCGAAAAGGTAAACAATGGAGATGCTTTGGTGTGAAAATGGTGCTTTTGTCCACCCGTGTCACGATTTTATCACTAAGGTACCTCACTTTTCCGCTTATCTTTTGGCATAGAATTTGAGCCTTTCTCTCTGACTTAAAACAACATCTCACAATACCTGTTTGCATGTTAAAACAAGGTGTCAAAGTGACTACTCAAAATCCATGATTTTAGCCGGAAAAAAACAGGTCTTTTGACCAAAAAGGCTTTCTTGACCCACAAAATATTTTCCATCCCAATGACATACATGTACCACTCAAATGAAAGATCTTGTTGTCCCCTTTAATTTGATACCACATTTGTTGTTGAGATGCTTGCAGTTCTGAAGATTATTACTTTATATTTTTTCATGTAATAATTAGCTGATGACGTCATAATGACGTCATACATGCCCTTTCCATCATCCAATTTTCTGCGTCTGTCTTTTTTCGAAAAGGTATACCATGGAGATGCTTTGGTGAAAAAATGGTGCTTTTCTCCACTGTGTAACGATCCTTAGCATTTTTGTTACTAATGTACCTCACTAAATATTGAAATGCTGGCGCATAGTTCAGGCAAGTCAAGATCTATTTTTTTTTTTTTTTGGCTCATTTTTTCCATGAAAAGTGAATTTCGATTTTCAATTATTTAGCTTGACCCACCCACCCACAATTTGGAAAAATAGTCGAAATTTTAAAACATTGAACATTCTGAATGGCCCCTTACATGTTCATGAACGGGTGCAGGCCAGCTAGACTGGTTCCCTTGCCTTACAATTTTCTATCATCTATAAATTGATCCATTTTATATTTCGTGGAGTCAGGGAGCCAGACTACTTAAACATTTTTGTTTATCTTGGTTTTTCCAACCTTTTCGAACACAAAACTTCAAAATGTCAGTGTAACAATATTTGATCTATTATACTAACCTCTCAAATAGTTCATTCTGAAAATGACAGCAAAAGCAAATGATGTACATTCCCTTTAATGAGAACAACTTTACTAGACAAACCAAACCCTAAGACAAATATACGCAGCACCAAAAATAATACTGACTGGAAAGCCAATGTACTTTTAGCTGAAAAATACTACAATTGCTCAATCCGGTCAAATTATACCACCATCTAAACGAAATGACCCTAAAAATCCATTTCGTAAAAAATGCGATTTCAAGAAGTGTCGTTACAAATGTCTTCAAACGTCACCTGCGATAAAACCTTAGTTTTAAAGTTTAAAATATTCAACAATGTCCTTTTGAAGGACCGTCTTTAATAAGAAAAATTGGATTTTATAAATCCTATTGTAAGCCAAAGCAGGGTTGTTAATAAAGATATTGTGTACAACAGTTCTTGAAAGAATTGATATCAGAAGTTATGCGTGTTTTACTAAAATAACCTATTTTTACTTTCCATGGAAGCGGCCATTGGAAGCTGTTGAGCTGAATGAGAATTACAGATTACACACAGGCATTCAAATACATATGAGAATCATTTAAATCAAGACTAAAACATTGTTTCTTTTACGGTCAGAATTTCTTTTTCGAACAAAAAGAACAAGTCAAGCCGGTTTTTTTCTGAAATATTGATGGGGATTTTTGTCTGTTTTCCTTTGCAACTTATCGTTCATTCATGGAGGCGAAAAAACGTGCATGTTCCATTGTATTTAATGGGTATTCATCAGTTCCTAGAACGGTTGGTAGACAGCTGCATTTTGTGATCTTTTTTTTAATTTAAAATATACATAACTTACAAATAGAGTATGCAAATTACGTGAAATTTTCACAGTTACTAGTCAATAACATTTACTTTATCCCTTTGTTATTTTTATACAATGGAAGAGCCACATACATTTAAAAATATCTTTTCTAATTCGGTCACTTACTTTTTGACTCACCCGGAAGCGGAATTTCACATTGGAACTGAAACTGAGGCAATTGTTGAGAGGATTAAAAAAAAGTCCACAATTCATACAAATTACAATGGCTTATACAATTACAATGATTCTCGGTTTCATACTCAGTTGAAATTCGTATATTTTGTATGCATTTTCCTATGGGTTTTATATATATATATACACATTACACAGGGGGACACCCCCCCCCAAAAAAAAAGTCCCTCTGGAGGTGTATCAGAATTCTCGTAATTTATGAACATTGTCAATTTCAATTATAGAATTGATGAGCCCAAATTTGTGTTGGATTCGGGTCAGTTGTTCTGCAACAACGGCCATTGATTGATAACACCAGTCTATTTTGCTCCATTCAAAATTTGACAACACATAGCCTACATTGAGAGCGTACACAATGTGTTTCTCTACAAGTACAAACGATTTATTTTAACAACATAACGGTGTACTTTTGTTTGCATCAGCATTTTTTTATTGCAACTTATTGTTCATAAATAATATTATCACTGACTACACGAACTAAAGTTCATAAGAGTCAACAATGAGAGGTTTCCACAATAGTATTCCTCCTGTTTAGTTTAGTAATTGAATAAAAAAAATTAAAAAAAACAATTTAAACCAAATGTTAACTTGGAATGGTGCAAGATATAGCACTGTGTTACATAATATCCTCTATTTGGAAAACAGGTGAACCGAATACGATGGATATCTCACAGAAAATAGTACAAGTAAATATGCTTTTAACACAATTATGTAAGAAAAGTAGAAATTACATTTCATTTTCCGAATTCTGCTACAACCCGGAGAGCAATATTTTTCAGGGGGGGGGGGGCGGGGGTCATCCTGTACAAGGCTTAAAACGACATTTCACAATTTACAGCCCTTTTTTTTTTTAAAGAAATACTACAATAAACAAAATATTCGGAATAGAACGCTCCTGAACATAATAACAGAATTATGATAATATCGGTTTCCCACAACGTCTACAGCTTTCACTCTAATCATGTAGTCGAAAATGGGGCCTCGCGCAAGAAATTATGACCAAGTACAGTGATTCACCATTCGCCTTCACAAGCTCATCATTTGAAGAGAACAAAAATCCGTCAATTCCAAATTTGTTTTTCAGCATGCACTATGAATTTAATTTTTATAGCTTCCGTAAGCATATTCTTTTTTAATTATTCACATTAGCATTTTTTTAATGGGCATAATAAAGATATTTTATCGTACAAAATGCATGGGGAATGCTTTTTTGCAATTACCATTGACTAGTGTCGGCTCAAACTTCAATTTAAATTTTGGTTCAATGTTTTCCTTTCTCATAATTTCTGTTTCACTGGCGGTATCAGTTATTATTCAATTCTGCGATATATCCTTTAAACCCTCCCCTCCCCCACGAACTCGGGCGTGAAGCGCCGAAATGGAACGAAATTTGGCACGCATGCAGAGCAATGTAATCTGAACATATTAATGGAATTTGATTTCAAATGACAAAAGTAATTTTTAGTTATTGAAGGAGCAAGTTACTAAACCTTTCCCACAGCAAGCTGTAGTATCCATGCATTGTGGGCAGCCTCAAACGATGTCATGCACCGCGGTGACCCTAAGGTCAGGTTGCATAATTTATCAAAACATGCGTCAGACTTGAAGCTGGAAAGCCATGAAAGTTCACGGCGAGAGACGCACTTTGGCGAAACTATTGCTAAAAATGTGCAGGCCGGGGCGGAAGCTACCTGACCCTTTTAGTTTTAGGGGATATAATTATTCTCTCGAAACAACTATAGTAGCTATTGTAGTATACGACTCCTCTGTCATTACCTCCACCAAGGAGGTTATGTTTTCGTCGGCGTTGGTTTGTTTGTTTGTTGACTGGTTGGTCGGTTTGTCTGTGAACAGGATAACTCCAAAAGTTATGGAGGGGTGGTCCTTGGTACAGGTACAAATCGACTGGATTTGGGAAGTGATCCAGATCTGGGTGTGGATACAGGATTTGTTTTAGTCATTCGTCACCATTTCATACCTTGAATCTCTGAGTACAAAACCAGTGACTACATGTACAGTGTAAACCAGTGACTACAGTGTATGCCCTATCACCCACGTAATCCAAACACACAGGTCAATGGAATAGACCATTTTATACAATGGGGGAGTGTAGAGGAAGACTGAAACATGCATGTATACTACAAAATGTTTGAGTTTAAGGATTTTTTTCTAACAGTGTCTTATTACACGATATAAAGCAACCAACATTGCTTTTTTCCCCCTGTAAATTCAGAATGACTTATCCTGTTGACCTTTTCCAATTTCAATGTGCAATGGAAGTCCAGTGGATATGCGATTATTTCTTGTTGGTGTACTGACAATATGGCGGGGAATTGTTCAGCCTTGGCGGGGGTTTGCGCTCTCTGGGTGCTTTCTAGTTTACTCTACTATTGCCCCAAAGAAAAAGAAAAATCATCCTCTAAAGAGAGAAATAATAAAGATACACTATATACAGGGTTATAGTATAAAAAAAAAAGGGTGACATACTGAGAAATAATAATAAAGATATGTGGCTCGGCCCATTTTAATAAAAAATAACAAAAGGATTAGGTATGTATTATTGACTAGTAACTGTCAAAATGTCACGTAATTTGGGTACTAATGTTCACATGTTACGTCTTTTTTTAATTCAACATCACCAAATTTAGCTGTCCACCAATTAACAAATACTGTTCAAATACAATGAAACAAGGGCGTTTTCCTGCCTTCATGTATGTATAGAAATATGCGCAAGACACAGAAAAAAAATCGCCACCATCATTTCCGAAACAAACATTTCCTCATATTCAAAAAACAAACTCAGACAGCAAAAATAATGTTTCAGTCTTGACAAAAATGATAAAACTCTCATTTGCATCTGAATGCCTGTGAGTAATCTCTGTTTCTCACTCAGCTCAACAGCTTCAAATCGCATTCCATGGACAGCTGTAAAAATGGATTCTTTTAGTAAAATATGCATAACTTCTCATAACATGCATCAATTTCATCAATTCCCTTTTTTCCCCAAATGTTTAAAAAAAAAACATGCTCGTTTAATATATGCCTCGTTGATGTGTCAAAGGTAAGTGCTTTTTAAGGGGAGAAATCGTTAATCCAGGTCACTTTCTTTTTGACTCAATCTGTACAATAATGACATGCATTTTAATAAAAACTGAAATGTGTACAGTGTAATTTAAATCTCTCAACAGAATATACCTCTGATTGTACTTAAGATAAAAAATCGTGTAGGGGAAACCTCAAGATTCAGTTTGAAATTCTATCCACACCCGCCGACGAAATTTAAGCTTTTTGCATACATTCACTCGGCGAGGCCTCGTTTTGTCCGCATGGACCGATTGTGCATTCACCGTGCAGTCCGCAGGCTCGAACGGCAGACATCTTTTCAAAATTAGAAATACTGCATTCAAGGCCCTTCTCCCCCTGCAGTTTGGTTTTTAATGAAATGCCGCACCTAGCAAGGTGTTAGATGTTTTCCAACACGGGACTCTTAATATAAATAGGGTCTCGGAGATTCCCTTGAGGCCATGAGGAAAAATATACATGTTTACTATCACCGTCGGCCTATATTTTTCTGAGTCCTTTTTTTTATATACCAAAACAGGTAAAAGGAAAATGCGAAAAGAGCTAAAACTCTTGAGCCAGGAACTTGACTGGTCCCCTCCCCCCCCCCCCTAAAATATGAGGACCGGTAGCTAGCTCCCATTTAAAGCCATTGATTGGATCACCTCTGCGCGCGCGCAGCTTGATTACTTATTTTTGAATCACCATTCAGCTTTGTGCATGGACTATACTTGAACACATGGTTATCAAAAAACTGACTCTTGTCTTACCACAAAAAGTAGGCAAAATCGCCAGTGTCTCCATGAAGGCAACTAATTTCAAGCATTTCAACTGCATAGGTTTTAAATGCTGAACAGTAATGCCCCTCGTTATTGATATTTGCCAGAGACACTTTCGAATTCAGCAAAATTCAAAGCTCGTCACCTCCGAAATTGCACATTCGTGGCCCATTGCCATTTTGCAATAGGCTGGTTGCGTGCACACATTACCGTTGTGATTTTGAGTTCAGGAGGCGGGATTCAGACCTATGCACGTCCTGCATATAATTTGCATACATTAGGAGGCTTTTATTCCGGATTCACTGCTAGTTACCTGCCCGCATATTTGAAGTCCAAATGATAATGGGGACAGGGAACCAGACTAGCCAGGAACAAAATGGCAACCAAGTTTGGTGAAGAAAGGCATCCATCTTGAAAATCTAAGCCAGCGACCATCTTGGGCAATAAGACAAAATTACACGAAGTTATCCATTTCCTTCCCAAAAAGAAATTACTTTATGCCTTTTCTGTTTCTGTTTGGGCGGGTTGTGGTCGCATGACCGTTTCATTCAATACACTCGGTACAGTGTCCTCGTTACGTCACCTTTCAATGAGGTAAACATATAACTTAACAGCAATTGACAGTGGACACTATCTTGTCCAACAAATATTGTGTAAAGAGAACCACGAAATGAATTCCCACTTAAATTGACTGTGCAAATATCCATATCTCCGAACTCTAGAAAAGTAATGGTACTTTGTCATTATTTCTAATCATATTTAAATCATTACGCCAGATTGTTGCTGTGGTGTTGGCACTGTCTAGTTCATCTGGTGTTTTTGCGACCACATCCAGAAAATGCAACCTTTTTTGGACGAACAAAAACTTGAAAAGTTTCTGCCCAAGACGACATAGTGGTAACGCGTGAAAGAAAAAGTCAAATCAGAAGCCAAGTTACATGCTAAATCACAAATCAAATCACAAGCCAATCATTCAAATCACAAGCCAAATCACAAGCCAAATCACAAGCCAGTCACAAGTCAAATCACAAGTCAAATCACAAGCCAATCATTCAAATCAGAAGCCAAATTAGAAGCCAAATCAGAAGCCAAATCAGAAGCCAGTCACAAGACAATCACAAGCCAATCACGAGCCAATCACAAGTCAAATCAGATGTCAAATCAAAAGCCAAATCACAAGCCAAATCACAAACCAAATCACAAGTCAGTCACAACTCCATCACAAGTCAATCACAAGTCAAATCAGAAGCCAAGTCACAATCATATTACAAGTCAGGCCACAAGTCATAACAGGGGATGAAAAATGTCAATTCATTTGACTAGCTTATGACTATGACATGGATGACCAGTGGTTGCCCATCAAGTGACTCGCAATGACTTGTGGTCGATTTGTGATGACTGGTGATTAACCTGTAGTGACCTGTGATTGTCTTGTGATGAATTGTGATTGACTTGTGATGACTTGTGATTGACTTGTGATACTTGTGATTGACTTGTGTTTGACTTGCGATCAATTTGTGATGAAATGTAACTAAGCTAAGGTGACTTGTGATGACTTATGATTGACCTGTGGTGACTTTGTGATCAGCTTGTGATCATGATGACTAGCAATTAACCTGTGATGACTTGTGTTTCACTTGTGATTGACAACTGATTAACTTGTGATTAACTTGTGGTAACCTGTGGTTGACTTGTGATGAACTTGTGATGACTAATGATTAACCTGTAATGACTTGTTAGTGTTGTGTGATCACTTGTGATGGACTTGTGATGCCTTGTGATGACTTGCAATTAGCCTACGATGACTTGTGTTTAACTTGTGATGACTAGTGTTTTACTTGTGACTGGCTATTAAACTCAGCTGTGGGGCACCCTCCTTTGAAACAGGAGGGCCAGCAGTGATTCCAAAGCCTTGTCAATTTAAACCACGGAATGATAACATCTAACCATCTAACAAACAGAAATAATTATTCGACAAAAGCTGAAGAGAAAGCTTACGCCTACGTACCTCGGACCAAAGAGGATAGAATGAAAACAGAGTGACTGCGTTTAGTCCTGAGCGGAGGCCAACACCGACTATTGGTACTTAATAGATTCTGATTCAGCGCTTGAAAGAAATTCATGAATAAGGAGGACATAACCAGACTTCTTCAATCGGATCTCACTTAAAATGGCGAGCTTCTTCAGTACCTGTGTTTACACCAGGGAGTCACTCGGCAGTAATGAATGCGGATTAGCATGTAATGTTAGACCACACTATAATGACAGGCCCATGGGTAAAGCATTCCCGACCATCCATTGTGAATAGCTCGCTGGCCACGACCCAAGATTGAAGCTTCGCACGGGTTCCCGATCTCTCCATCCGAAAGCGCGGTGAGGGAACCAGTCACACACTCACAACCACTGCCCAATGGGCTCAAAAAATCAAACGAGTCGTCTGAAAGTTGCCGTTTAAAGGGAATGTACATCATTGGCTTTTGCTGTAATTTTCAGAAATTAACTATTTGAGGGGTTAGTATAATAGATCAAATATTGTTACACTGACATGTTTGAAGTTTTGTGTTCGAAAATGCTGGAAAAAAAGAAAAACAAAAATGTTCAAGTAGTCTGGTTCCCAGACTCCACTAAAGATGAAATGGATCAATTTATAGATGCCGACCATTGTTGGAAATGTATACAAAAATACCATTTTCTTGAAAATAACTTCACACCAGGTGCCATAATTTTACAGGATGCTTTAGATTGTCATTTACCAACATCCTAGTAAGGTATTTCGTAAAAACTTGGCAGTTTTATTTTTCGATGTTTGCAAATGTTGTTTATTCCCTTTAAATTAAAATAATAATAGTAATTCGTTGTCATGAGTAAAAAGTGTGCATGTCAATACGTTTAGACATCTTTCTTTACAAATCTATCGTTCTTGAAGTGGTATTATAGTGGACGGTGACTTCACATCTAACAGCCAATGGGACATATATGGAGATCACTGATAAGGCGGACGAGGAAATATATCATGAAATATTCATTTTAAAAATATGTCCCCTAACTGAAAGCTGAAATATTTCTCTTTCGCGCAACGATAATATGCACGAAAATTACTTCCTTCTTTAGTTTATTTCACTTTTGCCATTTTGTTTCCTCAAATGACATTCTAAACTTAGACGGACAATGGAGATATATTAATACATCGGAGGGAAGAACATTCACAATGAAAAATGTAAAAAGCAGTGACTTTTCGAAATACGATTTGTCAAATAATTATAAACTCTTAAAAGATTGGATTATTTGCCGCAAAAAAAAAAATCATTATATCGCTAAGGCCGAGAAAAAAGGTGTTTTACGGTATCAAACTTCGTCCAAAAGAATCCTTTTAATTTAAGGAAAGCATCGATATTTGCGACATTCACAAAGGAGATTTTGTTTACACTCTCTGTTATGACCTTTTAAAAATCTTTTACAGGACATAAAAGTGGATCAAACGTGGCGAGAAATTTAGATTTGTGAAAGAAAAAGGAATTAACATTTGACACGGAACGCATTCATTTAAAGGGGCATTACGACCTGAAATCTTCAAAAATGTCATGCTTTGGAATGTTAAGATACACTATTTTAAAGGTCTATTTGAAAGGTTACTAACCTAATGTCTTACCGTTCCCGAGAAAAGACAAAAAACCGGGGTGGTTTTTTTTACATCGAACACGACGGAGTACGCATACTTTTTGCCTGTCGTTTTCATTCATCGTACGATACACTTGTGTGTCACATAATTTACACACTTCCCAATACATAAATATTGTTTCTTACACGTCCGCAGAAGGCGAACACCAGCGCGTTTGGAATCACAACTAGCACTGAACAGCTCGGTTTTTCGGGACAAAACTCCGACTACCCGAAATTTGTTCTCGCATGATTCTCGCAAAGAATAACACAAAAACGTCCAGTTTGTTAAAGGATAGTTGTGTGGACGTTTATACTCTACTTTTAAATGCTTTAAAATTGAAAAAAAAGAAATCGTTTAAAACGCGTTTTGTAGCCCAATTGGGCGCATTCCAGGCCGTAATGTCCCTTTAACGAACGCCATTATACGGACGCTGTCGAGCAGCTGCGACAGTTTTAAAATGACATTTCAAAACCGCGCTGTGTGGTTTAGAGTTGGGCGCGCCAAAAAAAATCTTCTTTTCTCGAGATCGATTCCAAAAAAAAAATGGCTAGTTATTCATGGGGGACCAAGGCCGGAACCCTCGAGCTGCATGTGGCATTATGCCAAGAAATATTGTGAGCAGAAATCACATTGTCCTCAGTCTTTGTTGTTCAAGTGCTTTGATCGTTTTAACAAGTACACTCCTACAATTACAAGTACTCGGTGTCATTCTCCGAGAACATTTTTCCGAGGACATTGAACCTAATTATGGGTAGGGCTACACGTGTTACTTAAGTGCTAGTGCACTATATACATTTGGCACTTTTTGCTAGTACCAAGTGTCTTCCTATTAAAGGGAATACAGAACATTTGCTTTTGCTGTAATTTCAAGAAATGGATGGATTTGGGGGTGAGTATTTTACAGTAAAAGGCGATACCTTGACCTGTTTACAGTTATGTGTTCATAAATGCTGGGAAAACCAAGAAAAAAGGTGTTGTTCTTGGAGTCAGGTTCCTCGACCCTACTTCAGAAGAAACGGAGCATTTTTATAGATGTCAGGCCAGGGAACCAGACAAGAAGGCTTGTAGCTATTCACATAAGTGTAACCGATTTCAAACAAATGCGGACTAACTAAATTGGTGAATTGGGGGCAGTATTACTATTAACAAAAAGTCATCCCCCCCCCCCTCCATATCTCGCTATAGGTCATTCGCACATTTGTCCTTTGAAAAAAACTATAGGTAGAATAACAAGCAATTTTCAAAATGGCTGCCATTACTTGATATTCTTTCTGAATTTTTTTTTTTAAAGGACAAATCTTTCTCGTGACATACATGCATGTAATCTGTGTGCCAAATGCCATGCCTGTATCATCAAAGGCACAATCACCTTTATGCCGTACTATACGCGTGCTGATCGGATTAAAAGCTGGCTAGTACCTCAATGACGATTTCGTAAAATTGAAATTGACTTCCTCATCATGATGCTAATTATATGAATTTTACTCGGGCAAAACAGCGGATATGGAGATATGTCTGTAACCAGCAACCACTGTATCATATTGCAGGGTCAATCAAACAGCGTTAGCGTTCGTAATAAGGTTTCCCTGTGTATAAACAAAAGTTGGGCAGATAGTTGATCGTCAATGCCTGACTCATTGCCCATGACAAACGGAAATGCGTATGTTATACTTGAGAACACAAGGAAACTGCACCACAAAGTAGCCATAACGACAACGGATCATAGTAACAAAATATTGCCCCATTTTCATGTCAACCCTTTGAAGTCACAAAATGAAGAAAATCCCGAAGCATAGGGATGACTGGTAAAACTGTTATACAGCACTACGAAATAAACAACATTTGAAGAAAAAAAAAACAAGTTATTATGAAATACCTTACCGAACTGTTAGTGAAGTGAGTGACAATCTAAAGCATCCTAAAAAAATCATGGCACCTGATGTGCTGACATTTTTCAAGAAAGGTGGGATTTTTGTGTAAAAAAACCTTTTATTTCTTCAAATACTGTCCCAATTTCCCAAGTTTAGTTAGTCCACATTTTGTTTGCAATCTGTTACACATTATGTGAACGGGTACAAGCCAGCTAGACTGGTTCCCTGACCTGACAATTCCCCGACATCCATAAATTGCCCCGTTTCATCTGAAGCGGGATCAGGGAACCAGACTCTAAGAACACGATTTTTGTTCTTGGTTTTTCCAGCATCGACGGACACAAAACTTAAAACAGGTCAGTGTAATAATATTTCCTATAATCTCATCCATCTCTGATAAACTGACCTATTACACGTTTTGGGCTTGTAGATGCTGGAAAAACCAAGACAACCAATCATGTTCTTGTAGTCTGGTTCCCTGACCCAACTTAAGATGAAACGGAACAATTTATAGACTTTGGGGAATTGTAAGGTCAGAGAAATGAGTCTAGCAGGCTTGTACCCCTTCGTAGGTGTGTTATCAATTGCAAAGAAAATGCGGAAGCACTGAATATGAATAATTAGGAACAGTTTTTGAAGAAAAAGTCTTTTGACCAGTGTTGGAAAAAATACATTTTTTTCTTGAAAATGTCAGCACACCAGAAACCACGATTTTACAGGGTGCTTTACAACGTCATCCCCTAACCATCCAGTAAGATATTTCGTGATAATCTGATCATTTCGGTTTTTTTATGTTTGCAAATGTATCTTCCCTTTCAGGGGAGTTTATCGCGTGGATGAGCATAATCGAATATTTTGTATATTCGGTTGTTATAAATTCAAATGAACAAAGAATACCCGCTCCTATACCTTCAACGCATAAAGTCTATCAAGACGAGCAGAGTGAATACATTAATTTCTAAGGGAACAAGTTCGGTCGGTTGTATTTCGATGATGACGCGTCTCTTGATTTAAGTGCGTAGTTTTCCCTGCGGATTGTTGCGGTTGTCATGCCTTGCTCTGTGGGTCTTGACAATAGCGGCAAATACGTGAATGTATTCCCAACGAGAAATTCAGAATGTATGATTCACGGCGCCAGATGTTGTCTATAATTATGCGGTGACCAGCGCTAAGCTCAGTCACAGAATTGATGCGAAAAGCATCTGCGATCGAGTGCAGTCCCCCATTCGGAACTCACTGTAATAATACGACCATGGAGCTATAAAAGATACGACACACCGTCCAGCGATCGAAGATGACTCATGTGAATATTAATACGGGTTATCCCTGGACACGTGGTATTATTATCAGACGTGTCTCGTCATCTGATATGCCCATGCTGTATACACCAAGTTGTATGGCCATTTGGTCTTCTCAATATGGCCGCCGTTTAAGGACAGCAGTGCACAGTATGGAACATATTTAGATGGGAGGACATATTTCGGCTGATTGCATTTAACACTGCTATTAATAAAAGACAATAAAAAGGTGAACCACGACGTTTAAAACGTGCATCAAATCGTTCAAAAACAGAACCAAGACGAAAACTTAACATTTTTAAAACTTCGCCGCGTCCTTTTCTCAACATGGCTTCAAATTACTTCGACATGTTGTGCTCGCTATGCGCTATCCAGACAGCACAGAGATGGGTGTTGTTGCAGACTATAAATAGGCCCCAAATTACCTTCGCCAACCAAATCACCATATCTTCGGTTTTCTCTCTTAAATCATAGGGATTTTTAATAACTGCACTAATAGCCTGGGTTTGCAGCAAGTATAAGGATCCATGTTCTGAACCGGACTTTTAATTCGTGTTTCTGAGAACTATCGATTAAAAACGGACACGAAAACAATTATCTATTTTGCAATGGAGTTGAGTGATATTTTTTTTTTCAAAAATGGCTACGGGCTTCGGGACTGCTTTTAGGGGTGATCATCTTTGGAGATAAAAATCATCCAAAAGTCATCGGTTAACCCTTAAATTGAACAGAAAGTGAATTCAGCCCTGTTCCTTGCTCTATGATTCAGCTTAACCCTCCCTCTCTCAGTGGCCAAAAAACGAGGGAGTTACTCTATTCGTCAAAATCTATCAGGTGACAGGTTTTAATTACATGCAGGTATGTAAACTGTCCTCTTACAATTGACGGACCGTGGTATGTTAAAGGGAATGTACAACATTTGCTTTTGCTGCAAGTTTCAGAAATAAGTGGATTTGGAGGATTAGTATGTTATAGTAAATATTGTTAAAATGACTTGTTTCACGTTTTGGGCTTGTAGATGCTGGAAAACCAAGAAAACCAATCAGGTTCTTGTTGTCTGGTTCCCTAACCCTACTTCAGATGAAACGGAGCAATTTATAGACTTTGGGGAATTGTAAGGTCAGAGAATCAGTCTAGCGGGCTTGTACTCCTTCACAGGTGTGTAATTAATTGCAAAGAAAATGCGGAAAAACCAGGCCTAATTATGAAAAATTAGGAGAATTTGTTTAAGCCAGTTTTCTCCAACGCTGCACTGGTCGGCCGACCAGCGTTGGAAAATTACCATTTTTCTTGAAAATGTCAGCACTGAGCACACCAGGAGCCAGGATTTTACAGGATGCTTTAGACTTGTCATTCCCTAACAACCCAGTAAGGTATTTCGTGATAATTTGATCGTTTCGTTTTGTGATGTTTGTGATGTTAACTGAGGCTACCGTGTTTTGACTGACAGGTTAGCGTTGGTGAGTGCCTGTCAATGATGCATTTAGTTCAGTAACACAATCATTGAGCAAGGAATAGACTCTGCAACAATAAAAGGCACAAAAAGGTTCAATCATGCATTCCAGCCAAACAAAGGTATCGCCCTTTAAAATGGCTGCTACACAAGCTTTAGTAGTTAATTAATGGTCACCCTATCAATCAAACCCCTTCATCGCCAGGCTTTGATAGTATACAGTTTAATCCATATAGGGGTTCTGGTAGTTGGTGACCAGCCCGTCCTTCTACGGATGGAGGAAGTGGATAGATATTTTGACGGTTTTTGACAGTTATATCAGTAGGAGGTTTACCCTCCTACTGCTATAACTGTCAAAAACCGTATGTCTTGAACATCCGCATGCATGGAGGATTTCGAGTATTTGTCCCGATTTTTCTTTTACGTTGAGGTCAATTTTAGTATTGGTGTCTAATGTAATTTATGCACTTGTCTGCACCCCTAGACATTATTTGGTTTATCCTGTGTGGTCAAATTAGCATATCCTTCTTTCCACGCGGATGTAGAGCCTTTCCTTGGGGCATTGAGATAAGCTGTGATATCCTCCCAAACAAATCAACGAAAACTGTGGAGGAAAACGCGCATCTCATACCACGGAGCTATGCTCATAATGAAACTGCGAACCTGACAAGAATTTCCGTTTGTAATAACAACAACAATAGCATATACAGTACAGCAATGCCAATACACTGTGTATTGAACCAGCATGTAATGTATATATGTTTACCGCAACTATGTCCGTCTGACGAGTTGACTTAAAAATAGTTCTTGTGGCAATGTCATTCCAATAACATTATTATTCAAAACCAAAGTTGCTTTGTTTTAGTAGTTAATGGCTGCATGACTACTATGACTCCATAAGTGGCTTCGCAAACGTTTTAGACAATCGCAAACAAGTCTGGGATCATCTGGGATTTCTGGATTGTAAAATATTTCCTGTTTCGCAATTGTTCTTTTTGATTGCGTAAAATACGTGAATCAATCAACATCGGTACGGGAAAGTGATATGCCATAGGTGCAAGTGTAACACTTCAAGTCCATGTTTTGTGAAATCAAAATTCAAAGGTATCAATTATTTTATTTACTAAGTAGACCCCTGTACTTGTCCACAGGGTGAGACAGAATGAAGGGCACCCGATATCAAAAATATATTATAAAATACTTTCTTTTAAAGGGAATATACATCATTTGCTTTTGCTGTAATTTTCAGAAATGGATGGAATTGGGGGGTTGGAAATATATAGCAAATATAGTTACACTGACTTTTTTGAGGTTTTGGGTTCGAAAATGCTATAAAAACCAAGAAAAACAATCATTTTCCTGTAGTCTGGTTCCCTGACTCCATATAAGAAGAAACAGAGCAGTTTACATACATTGGGGAATTGTAAGGTCAGGGAACCAGTTTAGCTGGCTTGTACCCGTTCATAGGTGTGTAATCGATTGCAAACAAGGGCGATGGTCAATTGGGGCCAGTATTTGAAAAAAGCCAATTTTCCAACGCTGGTCGGCCGACCAGCGTTGGAAATTGATACAAAAATACCACTTTTCTTAAAAATGACAGTATACCAGGTGCCATGATTTTACAGGATGCTTTACACTGTCATTCACTAACAGTCCAGCAAGGTATTTCAAAATGATTTGGTAGTTTTATTTTTTGATGTTGGCAAATGTTGTATTTTTCCGTTAAGACAGGTGGTTGAAAATTTTGAATGGAATCAGAAAATTGTTTTTGAATAAACAATACGATAATAAAGAAAAAAAATCTGTCATTTTTGCCTGATTGAGTGATCCGTGGACAAACTTGATTTTTCATGAATTTTTTTTGGGGAAAAACTCTGTATCTCCCGAACCACAAAAGCAAAAATTAATGAAACAAACATTAAGTGATTGCTAAAACCTTGTAGTTTGTGTTTCTTTCTTTGCTTTATACAGGGCGAGTTTTAAAAAAAATGCCCCTTCCGATTAGTTCTCGCCTCCCACAATGACGGTAAAGTAAGTTTTCAGCCAACAATCGGTCTGGGTAGTGACCACGTTCAGTAAAATTTTCACTGATATTCATCCATGCATTAATAGGATACAGGCCTTTCTTGTGACTACCCCAAAACACTGCCAACACAGTGTTCAGGATATACTGTAGGCCTCTTGCTACATGTATCAACACAATAGCAACAAAAAATTTACTCAACGTGGTCAAAACCCAGACGGATTGTTGGCTGAAAAAATAACCCCGGTCAATGTCGCAAACGCCAGTTTTGAGTTAAGCCTAACAATCCCCAACCAGCCACACTCCAACACCGGTTGGCCGGGGTTTGTTAGAATCTGTTAGGATGAGTACTGCACTAGTAAACTGACTGCTTCACGTGCCACGTGGGATTAGGCATACCACAAATAAACAGTGTCCAACTGTTTATGTGCACAGTTTACCATATTGAGTTGGGATTTTGCAAGGATGAGGAAGTTAAGGTGTTAGGGTTGAACTAAAAAAATACATAAAACATTTTGATCACGAAACATGATTAAGTTCATAGCCCTCCTTTTCCCCCCAAATCAGTCATTTGACTGATAGTTGGAAATCACCTACATTTCTTGATTTCTTCTAAAATGACAGCAAGCCAGATGGAATAATTTCATGGTTTTTTTTAGCACCAGTACGATCTTTAATCCAAGTAAGCTTTTTTGATAACAATTTGGTAGGTTATTTTGGGAATGCAAAAGACCCGGCCTTTATATTGTGTGCTCCAGTGGATTCTCGCTTGTGTAAACTTTACCTTACAATCTTTTTAACACTAGAAAATGTGGTTCGCGCACGAATTCACATTGGCCCAACCTTACACAAACAAATGAATGAATTGAATGTGCTTACACAAGTACATGTAAATGAATGAATTGAATGTGCTTACACAAGTACATGTAAATGAATGAATTGAATGTGCCCACACAGACATGACAGACTCAGTTGCAAACTGGAAAACCCCAAACCTGGAAATGTTGATATTTCATAAAGCTATGCCGTGCCGTAGGGCATAATACAGTGTGCAAATTGATGAGAAACAACTTAATGCAATAATGAACATTGATTTGATGATGCAACCAGGCACGTAGCTATACAGGCTGAGTAAAAAAAAAAGAAACCCAAGTGGTGCCTCCTATTTTTTTTAAAGAAGTTCTGCATGTAGCGCTTTCCAGATCTAGGATATGAAAGCCCAATTAATAAGCTTTCTTTTAGTGCAAGAATTTTTCAAATCGCTCATGTACTTTTCCACTTTTTTGAAAACAAACGCGCCTGTGCACGGAAACTGGCAGCCAGCTGATTACAGCTAGGTGCAAGTTTGACCACAGCGCAAGAAATTCCTGTTGACTGATCTCTAGTCAAATTAAACTGGAGTATTTTCAAAGTGTAGGGCGTCCAACGGGTATTAAAGGCTAGATACAACATTTGCACTATGAAACGTCACAAAAATGATCATATTTTCACGAAATACCTTACTAGATTGTTTGGGAATGACAAGTCTAAAGCAGCCTGTAAAATCGTGGCTCCTGGTGCGCCCACATTTTAAAAGAAAATGGTATTTTTCCAACGCTGGTCGGCCGACCAGCGTTGGAGAAAACTGTTTATTTTCTTCAAAAACTGCTCCTAACTTTAGTTATTCCGCAATTTCTTTGCAATTGATTGCACACATGTGAAGGGGTACAAGCCTGCTATAGACTGATTCTCTGACCTTACAATTCCCCCAAAGTCTATAAATTGCTCCGTTTCATCTTAAGTGGGTCAGGGAACCAGACTATAAGAACATGATTGGTTTTCTTGGTTTTCCAGCATCTACAAGCCCAATCGTGAAATAAGTCATTTTAACAATATTTGCTTTGTTACTGAATACTGATCCTCCAAATTCATTTATTTCTGAAAATTGCAGCAAAAGCAAGATGTTGTACACTCCCTTTAAATACCACCATTCGTACTTGACCTACTTACAATCCGTATACTTAAATAACACTTCTGGCGACTTGTGCCTCATTTTGATGGGTTGGGTCACAATTATAGGCTAATTAGCCTGTAATTAACGAATCGGAACTATATGGCCCTATCAGTTTTTGTCACTTGTGTGTCGTGGATTAATGACCAGCTGTAGCTGTGCCCGTGCCAAGTTTCATGACTTCATACCAATTTGCATATCAGGTCTCCATATTTGGCAAAAGGGAGGGGACTAGTATGTTATCAATGAAGGACGACCCTGCTTGACCCCGCCCCGCCCCGCCCCGCCCACAATGACTGAGCCAATGAGATTGGGGAAGGGAACTTGCCACATGTTTATTTATTTCAGGTGCCAGTCTATTTTCTTGTTTTGCAATTGCATGTTTTCAATACCTTAAGTTTTGGGACTCTCATCATACACAGTATTAATAAGAGTCCCAAACTTTCTGACTGATCATTATTAATGCACAATATGCCTCTATAACGAGACACGTTTAGCATATTGTGACCCGCCAGCAGATTAGATCTGAAGACCTTGTTCGTAATCTCCAAACCACGCATACAAATTATAACATCGTTACTGCGTAAAGCACAACGGGCATGAAGGAAGTGACTGTATAACCGATCAATTCGTGTGAATTGGACACAATTCATTTAACTCGGATAATTCCATTTGTGGGAATATCGAGAGCCGAGTGCGAGCGTGACCCGTGACGGCGATATTTTTAACTTGAATAAGAGGAATGTAAAACCATAAAACCATGGCAAAGGCAATCAAAAGTTAGTGCCATAAAAGGACATCCCTGTCACTATTGTCAGACTCTGATAATACAAACACACCTTTTTTCACCGTGTACGTGTACAACCTCGGCTGGCCAGTCAATTGTCATTGCAAATTATGATGATAGGGAAACAATTTTGGGATTAAAGAAGACTTTAAAAGCGTCTTCTCCGTCAATTCAAGTATTTCGATACAAAAGGATTGCGTGTGTTCTTATTCAAGGGCGGATCCAGAACACAATTTTTTGGGGGGGGCCAAAAAAAAATTTGGTCCCCCAAAAAAGTGAGTCCAAAAATTACGGCGTGGGGTTCGGGGCCCGCTTAAGGGCCCGGAAAATTTTTTGGATTCTAGATGCTCTGTGGTGCGATCTGAGGCAATTTCTGACCACCTTAACCAATGTTTTTTGAGGAAAAGATAGTGGTGTACTCATTGCCTGCCTTTATTGCGATGTCACATACAAAAAAAAAATTGGTTTCGTTTTTTTGGGGGGGGGGCATGGCCCCCTTTGCCCCCCCCCCCCCTGGATCCGCCCTTGTTCTTATTCCTCCATGGTCTGGGCAACACAATCCTTTCATTCAAGTATCTGAGCACTGAGCAAAATCGCAGAACAGGAACCTTTAGGATTGAGCAACTGGGGTTTTTTTTAGAATTCAGGCTTACCTATGTTTGTGGAACGTAATGTTGACAACATTTGCGGCCATTAGTAACATCATGCCGATCTCGCAGGCCAGAAAAGCCCATTCCATGCGGGGCACCAAGTCGAACACGACATCGGGGAGGGGCGGGTTGCTCGCTAAATCCGGCGTGCGGTCGTGCGTGTAAGTCATGGTGAAGGCCGACATGAACGAGACCAGCATGCAGTAGACGATGGCCAAGACTGTTTTGAAGGGCTCGGGTTGGAACACGGGCGGCGGGGACGGGGGGTGATTGGCCTGGGCCTCGGCGATCTCGATGGCGATTTTCTCGATGGCCGAGTGAGGCAGGGCCCCGTTCCCCTGAGCAAGACTCGGGTGGACTCCATTGGGCAAGGCTCCGTTCAACAGAAACCCGTTGCCGTGGTTTTTGTGATGATCGTGGGAGTCGTTGAGATCAATCACGGTCGTCCCACCGTTACCTATCATCTCCGGAGTGCGTGTCCCGCCGTCGCTTGTGGATTTCGTCGTGCCGTTTCTGCTCGCCCAGTAAGTCGGGTTGTGACTGTGACAGCATGTCTTTTCCATGAGTTTATTCAATCAAATTAGTTGGCCCATATATGTTTCCTCATGTACGTTCCAAAATAGTTCTCCCTACGCTACAACCAACACACGTCCCAAGAACTAAATGCACTCGATATGTACAGTGTCTATACTACATGTACACGGATATATCTGTGCGCGCACTCACTTGCGTAGTAGTTCGGATAAACTCTTTTTTTTCCATGGCCTGCTCCACGTGTGGGCGGGGGTGTTTTTGAATCAATTCCCCGTAGGGACTCATTATGCGCTATGCGTCCCCACGCATGATAATGAACACTGACATATCATTACCCCCCTGACCAGTAATGCGGATCGGTCTTTCGTCATGACGGTGTTTTAATGTATAGGCCTATTACTTCGTTTCCTGGTAGAGAAAATGTGTCCTTTCCCTATGCTTTCATATAACATGATTCCGATTTTCAATTTACAGTGTTTTTTTTAACTAAAGATGTGTGAAGTTCATAAATTACATGTGTCTCGATAAGATATTCGGAAAATGTTCTTTATTTCTTTTACCGTGGTTCTTCCGAAAATATGATTTACACCGGAATTTTAAGAATAAATTGACCAATTTATCTTTGAATACGTGCACCATAGAGCAGCACGTGCCACAGCCTAGCATGAATATCATGTTTCAGAATCTCGTGCCAAACACTTATAACCATCTAGTGCTATTCAAAATTCTTTTCAAGTAGGATTTTTTTTTTTTTTTGAAAAACAGGGTAAAAACGGCCAAAATTAGGCAGGATTACAAAAGCCTGCTAAATTCTGACTTATGTCTGTTGCATCTAGCCCATATAAAGTTGGTATGTCATTTCCTGAGTCCAATGGTGCTATTTTTCAAAAGAAATAGCGGCCATCTTGAAAAATAGCCCGGTCGGGCGGCAATTTGGAGGGGAAAAAAGGGCCTCCCGCTTCCTTTTTTTTCAAAAAGGCAGGACACGAAACATGTTTGTTTTATTTTATTTGGCCTAATGATTTGGTCTGGTCTATCCATGATTGGAGTCAAATGTTGGGGGCAAATCGAGGCTCTAAAGTTAAAGGGAATATACAACATTTGCTTTTGCTGCAATTTTCAGAAATAAATGGATTTGGAGGATAAGTATGTTATAGAAAATATTGTTAAACTGACTTAATTCACGTTTTGGGCTTATAGATACTGGAAAAACCACATATTCTTGTAGTCTGGTTCCCGGATCCCACTTAAGATGAAACGGAGTAATTAATACACTTTGGGGAATTTTAAGGTCAGAGAATAAGTCTAGCAAGCTTGAACCCCTTCACAGGTGTGTAATCAACTGCAAAGAAAAGTCAGAATAACTAAATATGAAAAAGTAAGAACAGTTTTGAAAAAAAAAGTTTTCTCCATTGCTGGTCGGCCGACCAGCGTTGGAAAAATACAGTTTTTCGTGAAAAAGACAGCACACCAGGAGCCACGGTTTAAAGGATGCTTTAATTAGACTGTCATTCCCTAACCATTCAGTAAGGTATTACGTGATAATTTGATCATTCAGTTCTTTAATGTTTGCAAATGTTGTATCTTCCCTTTAATTAAAGCAAGTCTAATTCACAAGTGAGAGTCAGTCAGTCAGTCCATGGAGGAATAATAACGAATCCTCCATATGGTCAGTCAGTCATGGTCAGTCTGTCTGTCTGTGTGCTAGTTAGTCATGCAGTCATGCAGTCCGGTCAGTCAGAAAGGTACAAAATGGACTGTGGCCCTCTGAGACCAGCTAAAAGTGAACCCATGATCTCTTGCCATGCATCTTTCTTTCCCCGGGCTTCCGCTCGGTCATTCGCCTTCACCCCTCCCTCCAGCAAAAGCTCACCATTCCGAGGTCACACAAACTTCTGTGGCATGTACAAATGTACATGTAGATGTACATGTACGTGTACGTACATGCACATGTACATGTACATTGTACATGTACATACATCTGCACGTACAATTTACATGTCCCGATGTTTAGTTGACCCCACCGCGTGCCCCCGGCCCAACAACAACAACCCACACATCTAAACAGCTGTTGTTTCCATTTCCAAGGCAATTGTTTGAGAAACTGTACGCAGTTATATTGGAAAAGTTTGTCGACCCCGAATAAACCTCAACGGGAAAGCCCGGCGTAACAACAGGACGCCACGAATTACTTCAGTTCCAACCTCGTCCCCAGGGTGTCGAGCAGTACGCGCCCACCACTACCTGCTTTACTATTGGAAACGAGGTTGGAAATAAAGTAAGCACTGGGGACGAGGTTGCTTCAGTTCAGTCTCACAAGTTGTAAATGGGGCACTGCGTGATAGGCTGGTACTGACAGCGCTTGCATGCCACTGAACATTTGTCATAAGATACTATTATACTAGCACAAAGGAGTTTGGGTTGCGCACCTCCTATAAAAGTCCCATTGAACTTGAAACCAATGATAAACTTTTTTGTAGGCGTTGTGTCCATAAGGTGGCCTATACATTAATTTTAGATGTCTTGAACTTCTATTTCACTTTTCCATTTGAAATGAACATCCCCTTTAGCTCCCCAAGTAGTAAATTATACAATGCACAATCACTATAACGAATGAGCACGTATATCGTGTTCGTTATTGCGTTCTACTTTGTTTCAGATTAGACATGATGAATCTTTGTTTTTTCAGGCCCTCCAATCTCAGGGAATGAGTTATTGAGTCATCTTATTGATCAAAACATCTTCCTTCCTTCCACCGACCTCCATGGAGGATACTAACTGGAATTGCATGCTTACATTGCCCACGCATTCAAGCTACAGCCGCCATCTTGAGTCACCCACGACGCACGCGTAGTAAACAAATGCAAGGTTTCTATACGTGTAGTTGGTTTAGGGTTGCAGACCAGTAAATCGGTCCGAAATTGCCTGCGCCGGCCAAATCACGATTTGCATGCCCTCAAAATCTTCAGTATTTGAGCATGCTGTGGGCCATGAACTTGAGGGTTTGTAAAAAGAAATATGGGTGGAACCGTGCACAGGACTGTGAGCTTGTAGTTCCGTTCAATTTGGCTGAAATTGGGGCCCTTAGTTAATTATAAAGCGCTCTATTTTGCAATGGAGTGTAGGCATCGTTTTTCAACATGGCGATGGGCTTCAGGACTATTTTCAGGGGTGATCATCTTCGGATGGAAATTTCTCCTAAAAGTCATCAGTTAGCCCCCTGAAAATTGAAAAGAAAATGAAAGATGATGAAATAAGCTTTAATTTGATGTGTGTCTCGAACAACTTGGAGAGTTGTGAGTATTTTTCCCGAATTTCTGAAGTGTGAGCATTTACCATTGGGGTCTATGGAAGTTTAATTACTGGTCTGCAACCTTAGAGCCCGAAAGTTCACCCCTGGTGGCGCGCTTCCGGAACCCCTGGATAGGAAAATTCACGTACAAACAAAATCTAAAATTTGCAATCATTTTTGGTACATTGATTTCTTAAGAAAATCACCCCCAAAAAGGGGCTTTGTGAAATTGTTACCAGCATATCAATGTATGGAAACTAATCAATTACCACACGTGGAAGAGAAATAGCGTGCCAAAAATTGACCACTCACTTCCGAAAATCTGATGAAACATTGTGCATGGCCATCATTTGCATGAAATCTTAAATAGGAGACCAAAACTTAAATAGAAGACCAAAATGTCTTTTAGGGTTTACAATTGTTTTTGTTTTGTTAATAAACTTTAAGGACTCATTAATTAGCATTAAAGAAAAAAAAAATCTAAAGTGACCGCTGCTAAGGACTGCATGCAGTCGAGCCTGCCCGACTAAACCTAGAACCGATCGGCAGTAGGTAGGTAAATCTTCGCGTCGTTATATATTCTCGTTCTCACGCTAGTACGCGATGTGAAAGGAACGAAAATGCCGGATGTTAAAGGTAGTAAATGAAATTATGAAAGTGATTTTTCATAACTTTTTTTTAAAAGAATGCCAAGATAAACATTTCAACATGAATGCATATCGAGGTGGTTACAGTGTCAAAAATTATAGCAAGAGAAAGTTCAACCTCATAGGCGAACCGCGCGAGGGTTCCGGAAGCTTATCCGCGTGACCTTTAGCATTCAGGCTCTATTTATTTCTCCTTTCAGAGATATTGAAGGCAGCAAAAACTAGAATTGTGTTAGTTACTGTCCAGCTTTTGAGATTAACACAATCCTGTTCTCTAGGATTGGCCAACATCCAAAGAATAATATTGATTATAGTAGGGAGAAGGTTGTGAAAAAAAAACTATTCTCAGAAGTACCCCCTCACCGGCAAAGCAAGCACAGTTGGGGGTGACCGACCGACGCCATCTTACCTGACTGCAATTCATTGCCGCGAAGCGCGGCCACTGCGTGTGCATGACAAATCCCCTGGTGGTGTACGTGCGTCACACACAAGGAACGGTGCGCGTCAACCAGCGAAATGTCCCGCCCATGGGACGTCGTTGCTAGGTAAAAGGGCGCCCTCTTTTGTCGGCGCACGGAGCCCATACGTTCGTCCCGGCGGCGGCGTGACGCTTGCGGGATCCAAGATGGCGAATTAGCAGCTTCAGGGACCGGTTCCACGCACGCAAAATATCACTGCAATGCACGCAGCCTAAATCCACCCGCCGAGCTCATGAATAAAAGTTATAGGCCTACCCTCAAAATATTAGAGTTCTGAGAGCCATAAAATTGGGGAATTAAAGAGATATGGCAATGAACCTCTGGCCCGGACTTGGGGCTTCCAATTTTGAGCATTTTGGATGCTATTGGGCTCGAAAGTGGCGCTATTTTGTCATGTTGTCAGGGATCATTTTTCAAGATGGCTACTTTTCCGCTTTGGGGAAAATAGGGGTCGTTGTCTTTGGGTGAGAATATCTCGAATATTCAATGGTCAAGCCACCAAAAAAAAATGAAAAGGGAAATGAAAGATGACACGTTGATCATCATTTTTCTGTGCAGCTTAAATACCTGTGAGAGCTCTGAGTATTTTTAAAGAGAATTTTGAAGTATGGGCATTGAGCACTAGTGTCTATGGGAATTTTAATACAGGGTTACGCCCTTCAAGGTGCTAAAACAAAGCTCTCATGACGTCTTTTCATACAGCGCCCTCATTCGCCCACAGATGCTTTAGCCGACTGATTCTCGCCTTATTCATTACAAGCTGGTTTACCCGATCATAGATCGGGTAGGGCGTAGTGTTGGGGATGAAAATTTGGGGAGTTATATATAGATTTCATAAAATGTACTCGCATTCAATTTCCGTGCTGTTCATCTCGACTGAATGATGCCATCCTATACAATGCCATTATCATGATTACATCGTGGTAAATACAAATGGTTCCGTTTTTTTTTGAGTGATTGAATTGCAAATTTGAGCGAGCATTCCTGAAATTGAATTCATTTCGCCCTGCGGTGATGTTCATGACACATGGCAGTCAAAAGTTAAAATGGCCCTGGAAAGCCTGAACATGATTTACAGGCTTGGTTGCATACGGGCCCATTAAATTTAATTTTAAGTTCAGTCTCCCTTCGTGCGTGGTTTACTTGAAAACTTGTAATAAAAAGCGGCAGGGTCTTTTTGAGTGATTCCCGCTTGCTATTGGGTGCGTTCGTTTAGCTCACCCGGGTCGACACGGGTCAGCCCCGTGCCGTTCGATTAGCTCTGACGTCATTCTCGGGGCTCAACCGGGTCAGCCACCACAGACTCTGCTCGTGGAGCAGAGTCACTGGTGGAAGTACGTCACGCATGCGTTGTTCATTCCCTAGAAACGGACAAATATGGCGGCCGGGCAGTGAAAATCTCAAGTAGACTTAAAAGTTGACTTTATTTGAAGTCTAAAGGTAATCATTTTATTGAGTTGATTGCGACTTTTGTCGCTATAATAATAAGTCAGCCCAATTTTTTTTTAGTTTTGCAATTGACTAAAACGCAGTAACTCTCAAACTATGACCCAATCCGAAACGGGCGTTTTGTCAGTGGATACGGCCACGGCTAAGGGCGTCACGTGAGGATCATGGCCCACGGTTGAGCGTTCGATTAGCCCGGCTGTCGTGGCTGACCCGTCTGCCTTTACCCGTGTCGACCCGGGTGAGCTAAACGAACGCACTCTTAATTAGGTTTGCAGCATTGTTAATGTTGCTAGAATCCTGGCTTTTGGCGTGATCCCTGGCTACATGGCACAAACGGGTTGATGGCTTCTGACTAGCGCCCCTTGAACTAGGACAGAAAATTGACAAACTTGGGGAACCCCAAACATGAGGATTGCTAGCTCAGTTAATGGTAGAGCGCCGGAACGGCCTTCCAGAGGTCGCAGGTTCAAACCCCACTCCAGTCAATTTCTTTGTTCGACTTCAACAAAAAATATGATAATGCAACCAGGAGCAGATCCAGTGGGGCCAGAGCATGCCCCCCCCCCGCCATTTTTTTTTTAAAGTGACGTCGCAATAAAGGCAGCCAATGAGTACAGCACCATGTTTTACTAAAAAAAAAAGATTAAAGTGGTCAAAAATTGCCTCAGATCGCACCACAAAGCATCTAGAATCCGAAAACTTTTCGGGGCCCTTATTGGGCTCCGAACCTCACGCCGCAATTTCTGTTGACAGACCAAAAAGGTTTTTGGCCCCCGACCCACCCCCTCCCCCCCCCCCCGAAAAAAACAAATCTTGTTCTGGATCCGCCCTTGAATGCAACTATAGTCAGTTTACCTCTGTAGTTTATGAAAGTACTTCTTGAAAAATAATCATACGGTTACTTCCTGAATTTATTGGAAAGGATATTCGATATGATTTCTTCGTAGTAATGAGCAACGCAGATGCGCAAAAAGCCACAATTGATTTCCTATATATATGGTGAGTCAAAAAAAGCGGAACCCAAACCCCAAAATTGTATTTCGTATTTTAAAAAAACATATGTAACACCAAATATAATAGTGACTTGAAAGCCAATTTCATAAGCTACTTTTAGATGAAAAACTACTGAAATTGCTCAATCCGTTCAAAGAAAATATCAACATCAAACACAATGACCCTAAAACCTCTTTCGTCAACAAAATGCGATTTCGAGAATCGTCGTCACAATTGTCTCCAGCGATTAAACCTCAGCTTAAAAGTTAAAAATATTGAACAAAGTCCTTTTGAAGGCCCGTCTTTAAAAAAAAAAATGTATTTTTTTTTTAATCATATTGTTTGCCTAACCTGGGTTTTTAATAAAGATATTGTGTACTAAACATTTGTTGACAGTTGTTGAAAGAAGTTTTCAGTGTCATTTTCTTTGTTGTTTCAAACAGTCAGAATACACATTAAACTGCTTTTTTTTGACGAACAGATTTCAGGGTCATTGCGTTTAAATGGTGTATTCTTTGAACAGATTGAGCAGTTTCAGGAACTTTTCAATCTAAAAGTAGCTTATGAAATTGGCTTTCCAGTCATGATTATGTTTGGTGCTACATATTTTTTTTGAATATGAAATATTTTCGTTGGGGTTGGGGTTCCGCTTTTTTGGACTCGCTCTGTATTTGTAACGTCGAACAGAACGAAACTCGTCAAGTTCCATCATGACCTAGACATCAACAGTCTTCCTGCATCGTCATGTGGCGCTGGCCTTATAATCATGATAATGCCGAATTTTCCTGCTGCTGCAAGGAGATAAAAATTCATCAAATTGAAAATAAAGTAAATGTACATAGAAGTATTTATATTATAAAGGCCTCATTAAAAAAAAACCCAGCTGTTAATGGCTATTTTTCATAGGTAATTGTGGTTACCAATGACCGTAAAATTTAATTGGAAGCATACCGGGGCGGATCTACAGGGGCAGATAGGGGAAATAGTCGGGAATTGTGCCTTTGATGATACAAGCATGGCATTTGGAACACAGTCAGAGCATGGAAATTGTCCTTTGACAAAAAAAATATAGATAGAATTAACAAGCAATTATTAAAATTTTCAAAATGGCTGTCATTGCTTGTTATTCTACCTATATTTTTTTCAAAGGGCAAATCTGCGATGGCCCCATGGCCAAAAATCTTTCTCATGACATACTCATGAGAAAGAATATTTACTTTACTTTATGCCATGGAGTCCACATAGACTACACATTTACCATGCATTTATGCACAGAATTAAACCATGGAAATGCGAGTTACTAACCATTCGGCATGGGTAAAAATTGTCCAACTCGAAATGTTTTTTACGTTCTTTCATCTGCATGAATCCCGTCTCGTTTTCTATGGTTTGCAGCCATTAAAATGCTAATTTTATCGTCTGATGAAATTGCTTTTGAAGTCAATCCATCCCTCTCGGCTCTTGGATTGACAAGAAAACAAATTTGCCGCAGGGCCTAAGCTAATTTACGTTAATTCGAATAAAATTGCCGTGGTCGATATACACCTGGTGCGTTGCCGGTATCTTACAGCCGTTCTGTTGTTATTTTAATTGAGTAACAATGAATGCACGAAAGGTTTACTTATGCCTATAGGGGACTTTCAAATTAACATTGAAAACGAGGCTCTCAATGCTAATTAACCCATTGTATGAATCGAGGACCTTTAGTTGTTTATCCTCTCAACAAGACAGCACAGTGCCTCGGCCAATTTGTGAATTAGAAATTCATCTATCCCAGCTATACAAAGCTAAGCCAATGATTTCCAACCCCGCCTTATAATTCACGCGTGTCTATTATATAGACAGTTATTCTGCCTCTCGACAAATCGGGAGCCAAGTTGTCATTAGCCCCGCCCACTTTGGTTTGTGTACATTTCTCATACAGTGCTTGCGTGTAACCCAGTCGTGGTACTGCGGGCACGTGACCGAAAATCGTGATCTAATTGGTCGACGAGCTCTGGTTGATTGACAAGCAGGAATTCGGAAGTGTCCATTTCGTGGCAACCTCGTCCCCAGGGTGTCAAGCAGTACGCGCTCACCACTACCTGCTCTCTCACCCTGGTATTGGATCATTTGCATGTGCAAGATTTTTTGAACACGTATGCAAATGAGGAATAGTCTGGTGCCTGCATGTGCGTTACATTAGCGTTTGTTTTTGTATGCGGTGTCTGGAGTAGAAACAGCATCAATTCGTGGCGCCGTGAGTTATAAAAACGCGATTTTTTTTTGGAAGTTAAAATGTTACAATTTGGCCCGCCAATATGCAGTATCACATTTCATATTGTTGAGCAAACTGGAAAGAAAAGGAGTATTATTGAGAAGGCGATGGACGTTACAATTACAATAATCGTGAAAACCTGTAATGCACGTTGGAAATAACAACACCAACTGCACGATATAAATCCATTATTAGCAAATTGCGATATCGAATCAGAATACAGGAAAAAAGTTTCCTATCCAGGGCTTACTATTGGAAACGAGATTGGAAATAAAGTAAGCACCGGGGCAGGGGCGTCAATCGCTTCTCAAAAGTGTGGGGGGGGGACATATACCTTGATCACAACTAATGCCAGCGCAAAGAGCGAAGCCCTTACGGCGTGGTAGGGGTTCGGGGCCCACTTAAGGGCCCCGAAAAAAAAATCGGATTCTAGATTTCTGAGGCAATTTCTGACCACTCTAACCAATATGTTCTCAGCAAAAGATAATAATTTAAACATCATTTTCGAGGTTAAAGTCATTGAATAAACTATTATATTTTCAGCTAAAGGCGCACCACTGATTACTAGCGCACATTGGATAAACACTCAAGTTGCGTTATCTTCTGTTCCAATGCTACTTTGTGTGCAGCGGGCGTGGTTTAAACTGAAGTGACGTCACACGAAGGAACCGGATAGACCTTGAATTCAATCGCCGACGCGTAGTTGGCACATTTTGCCAACCACGGGTTGCCAAACTATCGAAGGCCCAACACTACATTTAAGAATTGTAATTAATAGATTGCAACAATATTATCTGATTGTTGAATATACAAAATAATCAACAGTCAACAAAATACATCCTTACCATGCCATTTTCTTATGTAATGAGGGTGTTAATCGGAGGACCACGAGAGAAAATATGTCGCCAACCACGGCTTCAATTTATGCCCTTGCGGCAGCCCATTCAAAATGGCGCTTAATGTTTAACAGAAAGGTCAATACTGTCCGAAATGTTGAGTTTCCCCGGTTCTTTTTAAAACCCCACAAATTCACACAAGAGATTGTCACATGGTGGCACCGTAAACTCTTATGAAAAAAAAATGCTTTGCACACCAAAATATGCCACAGAAAAAAAAACCAAGTTTAGCAGACACACTGCTATGCAATTAGGTCAGTAAGTTCAGATTTAATATAACTCCAATTTCAAACAACTGCACACCACAGATTATTTTTACAACAAACAAAATATGCTTTCCAAATTTAAAACTTGTATTAGCAAATACATGCCATTTGGTTTCATCATACGCAATCATCCTACAATGTATAAACGCTTTGGTAAATCTGTTAACAAAAAAGCACACAACACTCGAAAGCAAAACATTTTCATGTGTAACTAAAATTTGTTCTTCAAATTTTTTTAAAAGCTCCATTATCGATCAACTAAAACACGTAGCTGCCAACATTTCAAAATCCCAATTAGTAATCAACCCGCGCGGTCATTTTCAACTTCTCGTTTTATCGAAAGCTTTACCAACATCGAGTACAGGTACATGGTTTACATGTACACATACATGTGCATACCCTTCTTGTTGTGAACAATAATGTACTGTAGGCAAAAAGATAATTTAAAAAAAAAAAAAAAAAAAAAAAAAAAATATTTTTTTTTATTTTTTATTAATTTTGTTTTAATGTCTGTATTTGTTTGTTGAAGTCAAATAAATAATAAAATCAATAACATGTGCGCATATTTTCTTGAGATGCATGCTATCGATGTTGAGTTTCGAGTTCGTATCATGTTTTTACACACAATGATCTATGGCCACCGTATGCAATAGAAATATCCTGCCAACATACCTTGCAAACGCATGCTGATTTATCTTTTCTGTCCGTTGTGACAAACTCAAACTCTATTACCAATTATTCCAACCATACTCTTATTAAATTCCATGATTAAAATCTCGCACTGATGGGTCTCATCCCGGCAATAAGCGACTAAATGTGCTCACTATCGTCACTGAAAAGTAGTCACAGTACACACAACCACACATCCACGAGATGCACACAAATGACACACCATTGAAAAATGTTTTTAGTCTGGTCCTCAAGTACTCCACTGCGCACACTTCATTGATGTCTATCAGGTGCTTGACTGCATTCTTATTAGACTTGTCACCAGTCCATCCATTATTGCGTTTTCGGTCAAAAACGATACTTTACATTTTTTTTTTCGTTAGGTAGAAAATGGGAAATTCGTAATGTTTTAGTGGCAAATCGTATTTTCGTAATTTAACAAACAATTCGTAATAATTACGAAAAAATCGTACTAGTTGGCAGCTATGCGTTTTAAAATGCACAAACTGGAGTGTTTTACAGCAATAATAAAAACACAAGAACAAAACCTACGTTTACATTCATGCGCTGAAATTACTACCATGTTCAAAATGTTTTAGTTGCGGTATTATTTTTTTATGTACAATGTCAATTATATAAAAATATGTACGTAATAAATTATGTATGCTTATATTATATATGTATCAATTAACAACTTCACATCAGATCTCAGCAACTGTTGGCATGCAGTGCCCGGGTAAAAAAAAATTCTAGTTAAAAAAATACCTCATTACCTAAGCTAATTAGTAGTTCTTTAAGTTATATCTTTTTCTGCAACTGCTTGGTGATGAGAGTAAATAACACACACTTCTGGCAATTTTAAAAGCAACACCTTTACACAAAAATACAGGGTGAGTCAAAAACGACCGAAGCCCAAATGTCGGGACCATTGTTTTAGTGAAGTTCTGCATGTAGCACTTTCAAAATCTAGGATATGAAAGCCCAATTCATAAGCTTTCTTTTAGTATAAGAATCATTCAAATCACCCTTGTACTCTTCAAGTTACGGAATTTTAAACACAACCACCGTTTTAAAAATCTGTCCACGGATCACAAAAAGGTGCTATCAGCAAAACAAAAATCCTTTTGTGATTTGGTTACATTTGCTGAAAGAACACTTACCCTCTTCTTGTGATCCGTTGACAGATACCGATGCCCAAATTCCTTAGGGTTAGGGTTGGGGAACATCGGTATTGGGGAACATAGGTATGCACCCTTCAATAAGAATATCAACCCCCCGAGTATACCAGACACCCAAAAATACTGACCGTTTACAATTCAAGTTTGAATAGAGCACTCTACACGTATATCCCCCCATTATCCAAAATCACATTTCCTCTCCGTCCAAACCCCTTTGTGGGCCCCATTAGTTTTCAATCATCACCCTTCCTCCCAACATTCCAATGGTGTCAGAAGACTATTTTAATTCTCCCCTCTTCCATGTCCCCAAGAATGTTTACACCCCTTTGGACCTTTACATCTTTTTCTCGGACATATCTTGCCAAAATAATCAATGGCATAACTTGGCCTTACATTACACGTAAACTACAGCTACTTAAAGGCGATCTACAACATTTGCTTTGGCTGTAATTTTCAGAAATGGAATGCATTTGGGAGTTAGCACATGTATTTTATAGCAAATATTGTCACACGGACCTGTTTAAAGTTTTGTGCTCACAGATGCCGGAAAAACCGAGAAAAAATGCTGTTCTTGTTCTATAGCCTGGCTCCCTGACCCTTCTTCAGACGAAAAGGAGGAATTTACAGACGATGGGAATTGAAGGTCAGGGAATCAGACTAACTGGCTTGCACCCATTCACAGACGTGTTACAGATGCCAAACAAAATCTGGACTAACTACATATTTGGTAAAATTTGGGGCAGTATTTAAAAAAAGTCTCTTTCTTTACAAACGATGGTAATCCGACCATCGATGGAAATTGATACAAACATGGGCCAATTTTTTTCAATCGATGTCTCACTCAACAGAGAAGAACTTTTGTTCTGCTCTAAAAAAAAAAGAACAACTTAAAAAGAAAACACACATGTACACAATGTATATTTTTCGGGGTGAAACTTAAAAAAAAAATAAATAACATGGACAATACATGTACAATGTACATCTTTAACACCCTCCTATGCAAACATACATCTTCAGTCAAAACCAAACAAGTGAGTGTTTTCAGCAGTTAAGAATTCCCAGCCTACATAAAGCAGGATTGACTGGCTGGGACTGTTTAAGTAACTGGATACAGCTATGTTTTGACTCCGGGTGAGTGATAACACAGCTTTGACCACAACTTCTTGCTTTGCCTGTTGACTTAGTTTGACTAATCACGGTGCTTGGCTTGACATATGATCTGACTGCTGGTGACTAGCCTTTGTTAATAGTGTAGCAGGGGAAGTGGAAGTGAATTTTGATTGTCTGTGACTGTTTAAATAGCAGGAGGGTTAATTACCTAAGATAGCACACAACAAACACTTATTTAATTATTAGCACTGGTCTCGTATTTGGTATGTACTGAAGGTTTAGTTTAATTATGGCATTGATAATAGTATGAAAAACATAAGGCCTAATGTTCTGTAAAAATAATAACTATTATAGTTACTCGTACTCAAACACATAATCATTCTCATGCACAATATTCTAAACAAACCTTATAAATATAAAGGTTTTTAGTACTTCAAATTTTATGCAATCTGTTATAAAAATTAACATTTTACTTAATTTTTTTTTGAAATGTTTTTGATTAAGCATGAAGGCACATTTTTCAGTGAGCAATTGATGCCCATGTTGCAGTTCATTTACATAACTTGTGTTTGCATTATGTTTGTGAGGACTTGTGAGGACTTGTAAGGATGTGTGATGGACCTGTGAGGACTTGCGAGGACGTATGAGGTCTTTTGAGATATTGTGAGGACTTGTGAGGACTTGTGAGGACCTGTGGGGACTTGTGAAGACTTGTTAGGACTTGTGATGAACTTGTGAAGGCTTGTGAGGACCTGTGTGGATTTGTGAAGACTTGTGAGGACCTGTTAGGACTTACAAGAGCTATAGTGATGGACCTGGGAAGACATGCAAGGAACTTTTGGGACTTGTGAGAAATTGTGAGGATTTGTGAAGACTGGTGAAGACTTGTGAGGACCTGTGGGGAATTGTGAGGACTTGTGATGGACTTGTGAAGACTTGTGAGGGTCTGTGGGGACTTGTTAGGACTTATGAGGCCTCGGTAGGACTTGTAGGGACTTGAGAAGATTTGTGATGGAGTGTGAAGGGGGTGTGGGAACTTGTGAGGACTTACGGGATGGGGGACTTGTGAGGACTTGTGAAAGCTTCTTAGGACATGTGAGCATTCATGAGGACATTTTGATGAATTGTGTGGACTTGTGATGAAATGGCCATATGAAGACTTGTGAGGACTTGTGAGGACATTTGAGGACTTGTGTGGTCTTGCGAAGATTGTGACAGAATTTTGAAAACTTATGAGGCATTTTGAAGTCTTGTGATGGACTTGTAAACATTTGTGAGGACTTGTCAGGACCTATGAGGACTTGGGACGACCTGTAAGGTGAGGACTTTTAAAATCCTCAGCTGTTTGGGATGGTAAACAAGCTTCAGTCCTTGACTGCCTTCTTCCTGGCCCTCCAAGGTATCAAGGTCCGAAAGCTGGGAAGGCAGAATGGCCACTCGTACACATTGGGCACCACATCGTCCACCTCAGCCTCAAAGTAGGAGAACATTGGGAACCAGACCCGAGCACGCCGGTCCCGCTGGGCATGGAGGGCCCGCGTGTTGGCCAGGGTGTGGTAGTACAGGAATAGCCGGGACGTGAAGCAGAAGGCGATGACCACGTCGATGGAGTAGTGCTCGTGGGCGGCCAGGACAAAGAAAGCCCCAAAGAGGTTGAGAACCCAGGAAGCAGTATGGAGGAGGGTCATCCTGCGCGGGGTGTCTGTAGGGTCGGGATTCAAAAAATGAAGCAATGTTGAAACATTACAATCCTTGACAGAATATATTGTTGTAGTTTTGCTTTCCCTGTGCCAATTAAAATTTTAATTTTGACCAAAAAACCTACTTATTGTTTCTTTCTTCCTTCACCCCCCCCCCTCCCCGCCCCCTTATTCATGTACCCAGCATCTGCAACCCTCTTAAAAAAGGCTTTTATTTTCAGTTTCGTTGGAGTAAAGCTGGTCCCACTGCACACAAAACTATTTTTAAGCGATTCAGAATGACTGTTCATTGGAAGTCTCGTCATACATTTTAGACCATTCACAGCGTTATGGAGTAATACTGTATGATAGCACTGCCCAGCTCTCTGCAAAAGCCAACAACCAGTCTAAGCGACAGTCAGTCAATCAGTCACTGATCTCTATATAAAGACTGGATATGCATACAACATTCACACAGTAGACTTTGTATATTGACCAATTCGCCCCCGGTCTCACGAAGATGGCCGCGTATAATACGAACGTTCTACGCGTAAATACGCGCGCGTTGTATCAACAGTTGACGCGCATGTTGGTCACGTACACATATTATGATGTTCTAAAAGGGACACATTTCCGTAGTGATTATTATTTCAAAACGCCAAAAAAGTTATATTTGCGGCATTTTAGTAACCACGACGTTAGAAAAATTGTAGTTAACCTTGGTCAGTGGTGGTGGTGGTCAAAATATAAGTCAAGTGAACCGCGACATTACAAAAGAAATCATGCTGTCTATAAAAACGGCAACTTGTTCTTTGTAGATCACCAGCCGATCTCACCAATATGGCGTCAAATTCTTACATTGTGCAGCTCCGTATTAGCTATCCAGTCTTTATATAGAGATCAGTGCAATCAGTCAGTCAGTTAGTCAATTAATTCAGGATGGCTATCCATTGGAACTCTTGTCATGCGTCTGGTCCACACAATGTGCCAGATGTAGCACATTCATGGCGTTACAGGGTAATCCTATATGACAGCACTGCCCGGCTAACACGTGACAGTCCGTCAGTCTGTCAGTTAGTGAGATAGCTACAAACAGGACACAAAAGGGGCCCTCTTGAAGTAGCAAAGGTCCACTTGTTAATGACTTACATTCGGTTATGAAGAAGTTAAACATGGTCAAGCATATCGTGTGGCCACTAAACATGTAGTCCCCGCACGTATGAACTCCAGTTACGCTCATTCCTAGTCCGCACATGATCTCCAGCGCACGGTGCATCTTCATCCAATAACTTCCGTACACCTACAGCAAAAGGTAAATACAACAAAATGTTGACTGATTGAAGGAAAGAGAATTTTCACTGGGGTCACTAGTACCCCCTCAACGGTAAGAAAGGGAGATTTGCTGAGAGTTGCTCAAGCAAAGACACTATGGCTATGTGCGTATATACAGGTATTCAGAATAAAATGCGTAAAATGTGCCCTTACGCGCGCGAACCTATACGCGCGCGCGAACCAGAACGCGCACATGATGTGGCCTGTACACGAGGCTCTTAAAAGTGGTCAAGTAGCGCCCTCTCTTGTTCCCACATGTAGCCTTTATTTCTTGGACCGAGCCGCATATTGGTCTAGATTCAAGCCTGAAATGAATATTTTTTTCAGATAACAGAAAATAAAACTAATGTAGGCTCAATCGTTAAGAAACAGTTCGCACCTTGCCGCTGCACTGCAGGTGAGATCCGGGGACGGACAGCGACGTGACAAACATGGTGATACACCGCAGGAGAAAGCACGACCCCATCAGGGCAAAGAATCTCCTCAAAAGTATAAACCTGCAAACGGGACGAAACAGTGACAATGACGTTTGGGGGTGTGGCACAAAACACCGATCACTCAAAACTTTGAATACTTGTTCTGTAAATTTTTATTGCAACGAAAGTGGATTGATGCCATTTTAAACAGAAAAGACAGAGGAATGATATGGTATACAAAAAAAATGAATGGTTATGAGTGCAATGGTAGGAATTATTTCATTAACGTGCCATGAATAAAGTGCAATGGTAAGAATAATTTCATGAATGTTCAATGAATGTTTATGAGTGCAATGGTAGAATAATTTCATGTATGATCAATGAATGTTTATGAGTGCAGTGGTAAGAAAATGTTATGAATATACAATTTTATGAACGTTCAATGAATGTTTTTGAGTGCAATGGTAAGAATAATTTCATGAATGTTCAATGAATGTTTATGAGTACAATCATTGGTATGAATAATTTCAGACAGATACATGTAGGATATTCCATTCAATGAGGTGAAGCCGATCTGTCACCGAATGAAATTATTCTTTCCATTGCATTTTTATGTGAAACATTCAACATTTGTTTTATACAATGTACAATACTCGAATAAATCCTCGTCATCTGATTGGAAATAGTGTGACTGTGCAATGAAACTTCTATTTACCGTGGAATGGAACTTTTACTTTTGCGGTGTGGCCGACCGTGGGTTTGGACGAATAATCAGTGACATGTGATCAACAACCCACCAATCAGAAGATGAGGATTTTTTGAATAAAAATTCAATATACATGTACCCCCTATTTTTCAAAGTGTCCCTGATGCTGCTGAAAGTGAAAAACACAAAGTCCAAGCATTTCTGATTTGTACGTTAAGAAAAGACATACATTACATGAACAAAATTTTGATTTACACATTTACATAATGTACCTGTGTTTGTGCAGAACAATGACAATAAACAGAATGGCCGCCAACACCATGGCACAGGCTTCGCACGCCTGAAACGCCCACTCGATTCTCGGGACACTGTCCAAGAAAATGTCCGGGAGTGGGGGAAACTTGTCCATGTCTGGCACGCGGTCGTGGGCGATGGTCATCACGAAAGCGGTCAGCAGCCCCACCGCGGTCGCGTACAGGAAACTGACGGTGGTCTTGAAGATTTCGGGCTTGAACTTCGGCTCAGAAACCTCTTGTCTGGGAGGGGGTTGGTGCCTGTCCAAGTTTCCAAACATGAAATCGTCCTCATCGTCGCTGAAGCTGAAGGCGTTTAGCCGCTGACTGATGTGGCCTAGTTCCTGCCCACCAACTTTGCTCTCAAAACCCGCCTCGTTGTCCAATCCCGTGCGGTCGTCGTAAGACCCTGCCGTCCCGTTTCCGCACGCTCCGCCTTCCAATACCAACTCTCGCTTTTTGAGATGATCAATTAGTGTGGCCAGCCGCTTTATATGGGCCAGGACTGGGACGGAAATCGGTGGCAGTCGGAGGTCGACTTCTTTAAGGAGGAGAAGAACCTCGCCGTCGATTTCGTTTTGCTGGCAGAGCAGCTCGGAGTACTGGCCCATGCCATTCTGGAACAGGAACTGGGCCACGTCGTCACACGTCCAGTGGTGAACACTCTTGTCGTTGGGCAAATTGACTCTGGTGACTCTGGAGTAATCAATCAAATTAACAGTGATATTAAATATGAATACATGTACTTTAAGAAGCGTCACTCATGTGGATCAGACAGACTGGGAACTTGAGTGTAGGAAACGTGCAAAAACCATATCAGGCCAACTTTACTCACTCTAGTCTTTAGCCAACAAAATTCTCAAAAATGTTTGTGAGGCAAAGACAAGTCCTCAGTATTTCACCAGCCAAGTTTGAAGTTTCAATTCAATTTTTAAAGGAGACTGCTCTTCAACATTTTCACACCTGAGAGTGAAGCCAAGTGATTTCAACTTGAAATATTTACTATTTGACTCAATAGAGCCTGAAAGTTGACCCCTGGTGGTGCGTTTCCTGACACCTCAAATAGGAAAATTAGCATTTAAAAGCCAGAGTTTTAAAATTATTTTGGGGTACATTGATTACTTAAGAAAATCACCCATAGAAAAGGCCTTTGTAAAATTGTTACCAGCAAATACTGAAATATCCCATGACATGAAAGAGAAATATCATGCCAAAAATTGACCTCTCACTTCCAAAAATCAAAAAAATACATGTGGACTAGTGGAACTCGGAGCACACAAAGATGAAAATTTATAAAATTATTTTGTGGCAGTCATTGGGTAAATACCAAAACTTAAATAAGAGACTATTAAAAATGTCTTTTGGGACACACAATTTATTTTTGATCATGTTGATATAAAACTTGACATGCTTGAAGGACTAATTCTCATTTGTAAACAAATCTAAAATGACCCTTGATAAGAACTGCATTCAAGTGAGCCTGACTAAATCTAGAATGCATTGAATGTAGACCCTGTACATGTACAATGTAGGTACATTTTTGCGTCATTTTCATTCTCACGCAAGTTCGCAATGTGAAGACAGGTTGGGGAGTCAGGTTGGTGTAGCGGTACTTTCCTCGCCTTCCACCGCTGTGACCCGGGTTCGAATCCTGCCTGGGCCAATATGTGGATTGGGTTTTCAGTCCCTACCCGATTCTGTGGGTTTTCCTCAGAATACTCTTCTGGGCGTTTCCTCCAGCCTCTAAAACTGTAATTTCTTCGCATTGTCTTCTCTTTACTGGGATCCATGGGAGATCAGTGGATTCCACTGAATGGGCTACATGTACCCAGTTAAAATAAGAAATAAAATAAATACATAAAAAAAATTAATGTAATCGAACAAAGGACCTAGGTACGAAAATCCAGATGTGAAAGGTCGTAAGTAAAATTTGTTTCTACCCATCTCCAACTGATTTCTCATATTTTTGTTGTGGAATGCCAAGATAAAATTCCAACATCACCCTGAACACGAATTTTTCTTGGGGTGATTACGGTTAGAAAATTCTGTCAACAAGTATAGCAAAGGAAAGGGCAACCCCATGTAAAATGCCGAGGGTCGTGGAGGGGTCCGGAAGCTCAAACACAAAATGGAATACTTTCAGGCTGTATTCGGAAAGAATTCCATACTGGGTCACCACTCATATTCCCTAATAAGACTAGCTGGAGTTACCCAGCCCTAAATTTTATCATTGGGTTGTCATCTAGGGCTGGAGTAACCCAGCAGCGTAGGCAGGTCCCAAAAAAAATTGCGCGGAAGCGTAACACCCGATGACTGTTTTATGCACTGTTTTATCGGTTGCCGTTCCAGTACCGCAGCTGTGATGGTAAACCTCATAGTGCATGAAACAGTCATTGGGTGTTACGCTTCCGCATGACGTCATGCGCGCAGCCGGCAAAAACAACTAGTGCCAGCGCGCTGTGCATGGTAATCAACCGCCATTCATTGTACACAATTTTTTTTTGTGCACAAACCAATTGCAGTCCTGGCCATGCCTGCAAGGTTGTCAGGTTAGCGGTTATTCCTCCTTTTTTCACTGCAATTGTAGGCTGAATCTTCATCGTGGATCGTATTTTACTTCAAGGACCTGTGTAATGGTTATTCCAGGCAAGTTTGGGGTGAACTTGCAGTTGCAATTAGTGTGTAAGTACTAGGCCTACTAGCCCCATAAATGTGGCCTATTTACTGGACTGCCTCCGTAAACATAGGCCACACGTCCACATGTACAAAAATCATGTCGACTTTGCCAAATTTTGATTTTCACATTAAGGCTTACTTTGTAGGATTTTTTTGCTTTAGAAGCATACTCACCCACTTTATAGGCTAGTCAGAAAGTGCTGCCTTTTTCAGATGTCTAATTTTTGTGAAATTTCATGTTGAAATTTTGATACGCAAACGTGTAAAAATGAATCTGGAAATTTCACGAAAAATATACATCTGAAAAAGGCAGCACTTTCTGACTAGCCTATAAAGTGGGTGAGTATGCTTCTAAAGCAAAAAAATCCAACAAACTAAGCCTTAATGTGAAAATCAAAATTTGGCAAAGTCGACACGATTTTTGTACATGTGGACGTGTGGCCTATGTTTACGGAGGCAGTCCAGTAAATAGGCCACATTTATGGGGCTATAGGCCTACCATTTACCAATAGTTGTAAATCTGATGAAGAAACACTTTTTTAGCAGTGCAAAAATTCTTTGATAATACTCAACTTTTTCGGTACAACTATAGAATGCAGGGCCACTTTACTCTACATCCGCGCCTCCGTACGGCTGCGTGGAGGCGTGGAGCCGCAGTCGACCTACCTCCGAAAATCGATCATGGAGTCGTGGAGCCGGCCGCAGTCGATATCTCCGAGAATTGCGCCCTCTATCGGTGAGCGTCTCTGCGACTCCGCGACTCCGCGTCTCCGCCACTCCAGTGCCCCGCGTCTCCGCCGCGACTCTAAGACTCCACGACTCCGCGCCTCCGCCACTCCGGACAGTGCCCCGTCGCCCTCCTCCCTTCCTAATTTGCGAGCCCATTTAAAATGGATACGTATGCTTCGTTCTCAATAAAATTCCACCGAGAATTGCGCCCTCTATCGGCGCGAGTCTCTGCGACTCCGCGACTCAGCGCCTCCGCCACTCCAGTGCCCCGCGTCTCCGCCGCGACTCTAAGACTCCACGACTCCGCGCCTCCGCCACTCCAGACAGTGCCCCGTGGCCCCAACACATTTACAAGCACGCCCTCCCTTCCGATCCTTCATGAGAAGCTCAGAAGACAAGTGCATTCGCTGTACTTAGCACTTTTTGCAGGTTTGCATATCTATTACTCCTATCCATCCACGCCTCCACGCAAAATAAAAAACCTTGCTCCGGCGTGGCCCTGCATTCTATAGTTGCTCCACTTTTTCTGTAATGGCCCATAGACTTAGCTTTGTGTAGGAGGTCAGAGTGGTGGCCCAGTATGGAATTCTTTCCCTCTATTCTCTGGACCATGGAACTTGCTAGCCCCCCCCCCCCCGCGAAGCCCGGCGATTTACGAATTACTGCAGTGTGTTGAGCTGAATACTAAAAGTTTCTAACTACTGCAATGTTACTAAGTAAAACTAGTTCTACATAACTAAACATGCTAAAAACTACTTCTACTAATAATAATATTAATAAGCCGCATAATAAGAAGTATATCAAAATAACTTCGATCGTGTTTTTACCTCTTTTTGAAGTGCTTCATCTTGTGAATGTTCGATGACCCTGGTGTTTCCTAATAAATAACGTTATTGCCACATGACGGAAATGTTAGCATGGCGACCAATTCCATCGTGGTATGGTCTTTCACTGACGAAGTCTGGGAACATGACACTCGCACCTTCCCAACTATGGAGGGCGCACTTGCTGTTTACCAGACGACACTTCCTCATTCAGAAAAAGCAAAAGTCCAGTTTAGTTTATTTCGGTAAAAATTTACAATGGTTTGTCCACAGATTTTAGTCTCCGTTTTAACCCGTTTCGGACTTTACTTCGTCCTGATCTGTACCAGCTGGTCAGGTGCAGCCGCCGATCAGAAAAATGGCAAGGCTTTCGAGGAGAATTTGAAGGATTTTGCGAGCATGGCTGAGAGTTTGTCTGGCGGGTTGAAGACCGTTGCCAAAGCGGCCAAACTCCTGAGTGGGGACATCGATTTCGGCGAAGAGGAGGACTGCGAATTCGTCTGCAAAAATGGTCCGTAATTGCCAACCAGGAGAAAAGAGAATTATTATTATGAAGGAAATATCTGGTCATATGGCATTCGTTAATTTTGGAGGACAATGATTTCAATTTTCATTTTGTTTTTGTTTTGATTAACTTATTCATCAGTTCATCTTTTGACTATTGACTCTCCATAGACTTTGTACACCACCGCTGATGAAGTGGCGTCAGGTTGCAGCATTTTTTCCAATTATTCATCAGTTCATTTTTTAATTTGAATCTTGTTTAAGATGCACTCCATGTGCAATTTTCGAGTTCAAAGTGGCTATCGTTACAGTAGACCTATTTTATAACCACGTTCATGGGTCTATCGTTACGGCAGTCCATGGGCAGTCGTAGCGCGATTTTTCAAAACAGCCCTCCAGAGACATGAATTAGGGGGAAAAAAGTGATCGACTTATGACAGCTCAATCGAATTACATGTATGGTCGCACGATCGACGGATCGTGCAGCACGATAACCGTCACACAGATCCACCAATTGCACCCAACATTTACAATACAAAAAAAGTGAATTTGTTGAGGAGCTTGAGAAACCCAACTTTAACCGTGACTCTGATGTTGTTGGTGTTTTATTTGGTTTTTTTGTTTCAGGTGCCACACCAAGGAAAAAGATTGGCTACGTTCCAGAAGACAATGGTTGTGGAGCTTATGGACTCAAGGTACTAGTCTTCTAAAGCCTATGCATTGTAGGGGATAAATGTTATGCCCCAACTTTAGCATTGTTCCAACTGGTGACTGCTCTATGTTCCGACACCCCTATGTTTCGACTACTCAACCCATTTTCCGGCACCCCTATGTTCCGACAACCTGCACATAAGATTGTGTTACTCCCAGTGAGGGTTAGGGTTAGGGATAAGAATATGTGCAGTCGGAACATAGGGGTGTCGGAACATACGTTGAGTAGTCGGAAAAAAGAGGTCGAGTTGTCAGAACATAGGGATGTCGCAACATAGAGGTGTAACCGTTCAAACTACTGTAGTTGAGATCATCTCAACTATAGCTGGAACTGTGAAAATTATAGTTAAACTAAAAATATAACACAGACAGTACAGTCATGTCATATTTCTATGGCAGTGGATATTTTGCCGGAGACGGCAAACCTTTAGTTAACGTTAGTTTGCCGGATTTGCACTGAACATGCGCAGTTACTGTTTTTTCGTACTTGGACATTTTCCGGTGACAAATTTTAGTCTGGCTCCATGCCAACATTATCGTTGTAACTTCCTATTCACAAGATGGGAATCAGACCATTTTACAATTTCGGACTTTATTTCCCTTTAAAAAAACCCTCCAGAGCCACAAATCTGAAAAAGAAAATGTAATACTCTGCAATAAAATGTTTGAGACATGTTAAAATAATAAAAGAATATTCTTATTTTTGGGGGATGGGGGAAAAAACCTTAGAAATGTCGCCAGCGGGGATCGGGATCGAACCCGGGTCTTCCCGCTCATGAGATCCATTGCGTATCCACTAGACCACAGTTGCTACACAATCGGTGGTGGTAATTTAATATATTTCCTAATTCAGCCCTATCTTACAGAGAACAGCGCCCTCTGTTGATAGGGATTGCCGCCGGCAAACCTTCAGTAAACGTTAACTTGCCGGGGTTACCGCCGGCAAAATATCCACTATTTATTTCTATAGGCGCAGTGGCTAGTCATATTCCATTGACAAAAGCAAGTGACTGGTAGTCACAGCTGGCTTTATCAATCTTCTACAGTCAAAGCATAGCTACATATACATCAAGTTTCATATCAATCACAGCCAGTCAATCCTGCTTCATGTACTGTAGGCAGGGAGCATTCAACTGTTCAAAATAGTCACTTGATGTATTTTGACTGCTGGGCTGGCTTCGTTGAAATTGCCAGCCAGAGAGGAGGGGAAGAGTAATGTAGGTCTATGGTCTCCTAACTATTGTTTTCCTCACCCCCCCCCCCCCCCCCCCCCCCCCCCCCCGGCCAACACCCCCAGGTGGATTTGTCAAAGCTACCTCAGATGGAACAGTGTTGCACCAGTCACGATCGCTGCTACGGCCAGTGTGGTATGGAGAAGGAAACCTGCGACTTGCGGTTCTCGCAGTGTCTTGAGAAAGTCTGCAACCGACTGCTGAAGACGATGGGCCTTACCGACGAGGAATCTGAAGGTATGGAACCCCAAAGCTGCCTTCAGTCGTAGTTCTTCATTCCCTCTGTTCGCACTTGTCATTACATTTGCTAATTCATTATTCAATTTGGCTATTCATCATTACATTCGGAAGATTCACCATTTTTATTTGGCAAATTCATCATTTCATTTGGCAAATTCATCACTCCGGCCATTTGGCAAATTATCATTTCATTCGGAAGATTCATCACTTCATTTGGCAAATTCATCATTCTCATTTGGCAAATTCATCATTTTCATTTGGCAAACTCATCATTTCATTTTCACTCCATTTGGCAAATTATCAGTTCAATCGGAAGATTAATCACTTCATTTATTCATAATTTCATTTGGCAAATTCATCATTTCATTTGGCAAATTCATCTCTCCATTTGGCAAATTCATCATTTTCATTTGGCAAACTCATCATTTCATTTGGCAAATTCATCACTCCATTTGGCAAATTATCAGTTCAATCGGAAGATTAATCACTTTATTTAGCAAATTCATAATTTCATTTGGCAAATTCATCATTTCATTTGGCAAATTCATCTCTCCATTTGGCAAATTCATCATTTTCATTTGGCAAACTCATCATTTCATTTGGCAAATTCATCTCTCCATTTGGCAAATTCATCATTTTCATTTAGCAAAATCATAATTTTATTTGGCAAATTCATCATTTCATTTGGCAAATGTATCACTGCATTTGGCAAATGTACCATTCCGTTCACCACAGTCATTATTCAATTTAGCTAATTCATCATTTCCTTTGGCCAATTCATCAATTCATTTTCCATATTCATCACTTCATTTGTCAAATTTATCATTTAATTTTTCCAAATTCATAATTTCGTTTGGTAAATTAATCATTTCGTTTGTCAAATTCATCATTTTATTTGGCAAATCCATCGATTCATGTACCATATTCGTCACTTCATTGGGCAAATTAATCCTTCAATTTGGCAAATTCAATTTGGAAAATTCATCATTCCAATTGGCAAATTGATAGTCAGTTCTGCATTTTCATCATTTCATTTTGTACTTTTTGCCATTAGGTTGTATGATGACAGTACAGCTGATGTACATGACGGTGTTGGAGCTGGGTTGCCAGGCCTACCTTGACGCCCAACGGCAGGCCTGCATTTGCAAGTTAACAGCAGACGATAACAGAACTGGTCACAGTGGTGCCAAACGCAAGACCAAAGTGGAGCTCTAAAAACTGGACAATAATCTTTGAATTTGCCGTGCCTATGCTCTCCGACAAGTTTTTCTTGTAACAAACTTTCACTTTGTATCATATTTTATTATTTTATTTTGTGCAAACAAATTTAAAGGGAATACACAACAATTGCTCTGGCTGTAGATTTCAGAAATGAATGGATTGGGAGGGGGTTGTTTAGTATTTTATAGCAAATACTGAGTTGTTTGAGTTTTGTGTTCATAGATGATGGAAAAACCAAGAAAAAACAATGCAAACAAACTTCAGACTAACTGAATATAGTAAATTAGGTGCAGTATTTTTTTTAAAAAATAGTTTTTTCCAACGCTGATCGGCCGACCAGCGTTGGAAATTGATACAAAAATACCACTTTTCTTGAAAATGTCAGCACACCAGGTGCCATGATTTTACAGGTCGCTTTAGACTGTCATTCACTAACAGTCCAGTAGGTACATGTATTTCATATTAATTGGGTAGTTTTTGTTTTTTTAATGCTTGCAAATGTTGTATATTCCTTTTTCGTTCTGGGATGCTTTTAAGCACAAATACATATTTTATGAGGTAGTCAGGTGGCTTAAGGTTGGAAATATGAGATTATAGTTGTTTATAATAATGTCACATTAAAAGTTTCCTTATACTTGTTCAAGTCCCCCACGTTAGGCTACCCTTCACCTAATTTGTAGCCCAATTTACTGACACCTCATTTTCGCCCCCTTTATTTTTTTCTGGGTCATCATGATGTTATCATTGTTCACATGATTTTCCATATAGTTTTATTAGGGTAACTGTGGCAGTAAGTAACTTTGTGAAATCAAAGCTCATCAATACTGAGGTTCCGCAAGCTTAAATCATGGGGTCCGCTCATAAGTCCGACGCCTCATAGCTCCGACGCCTCATGGGTCGGACGCCTCATAGCTCCGACGCCTCGTAGGTCCGACAAATTAAAAGCCTCATTTTTCTGACGTCTGACTTATGAGGCGTCGGAGTTATGAGGCATCGGACCTATGAGGCAGAATAAATAAATTGTATGCCTCATAAGTCCAATGCCTCATAAGTCTGACATTTCGGACTTATGAGGCGTCGGACCTATGAGGCGTCGGACTTATACGGCCCCGAAATCATGTGGTACACTAGCCTATGCACATTTTCACCATCTTTAGTAGAGAACCATACGTAGCATAAAACATCTAGTACAGACGAGAATTTCAAATACTCGAGGAAGTTATAGTACCGTACTATGCAGAGTTTTGTTGATGCACAGTAATAAATAATCAAATAATGGTTCGGTTGCGAAATGTAGTAATCACTTACCATATTCATCGATACTTTTACCTTTAATATGCATGTATTCTTTTTACTTCAAATGCAGTTTGTGCTGTACCAAGTGGTAACATCTTGACAGTACTATGCACCTATCATATCATTATACAGATACATGTACTTTTACATGTATACTTCTTGTAAAGGTATATGCTGAATGTATTTATATTTCTGTATATGATACAAATCGAAAGCTTTATGGTTTTGTATTTTCTAGAAAATAAAACTGACGAAATAACAGATTATTGTCAAGAGTTTAAAGAAGTTGTTTCATTTGAAATTTGAGATGGCATGTTATGAAAAGTTTTCTGCGAGAATTTTTTTATGATTTTGGAAGAAAAGTTTAGGCAAGGTGTTTTTGTTTGTATGAAATAAAGACGAACATTTGCATAGCACATGACCATACACCATAGTTAGTTTGACAGCAAAGAATTGAAATCAACCTCCGAGTTTAACTTGTTTTCAAAATATTGTCAGTTTTCACACGGTGGGAGTATTGGTTCACTTCGTTGCAAAACAAATGTTTCTCCAATATATGCAAATTTTAGTCTTGTTCTGTTGAGGTTTGTGTTGGAATTGATTACTTTGGAGTATTTTTTGTCCTCTTTTTAATCTACAAGGGAATAATCTCATCATGAAAAAGTAATTAAACGTCTGTCATTATGTGATGTGCCATGCCAAGGAAGGACGTCGATATTCCCCCTCACAAAATTACCTAACCCATGCCCCGTCCCCTCTCTTCCCCACCCCCAACCCCCCCCCCCAAATAAATTGCTCATGCCCATGCCGGCCCTGCTAAAAATATAAAATATTGTCCCCTCCTGTATCTTACCTCACCCCCCACAAAAACAATCTCCTCCCCACAAAATAGCCCCCCAAAATGATCTACCCCGCCGCTTTGAATTACTCCGAAACAATGCAATAATTTTAACCAAAAAACAAAATTACTAACCAGCTTTTTTGCCCCCCCCCCCGATTTCGTACCCCATCCCCGTACAAAACCACTATCTGCCCACCTGCAATATAACCCAAAATATTATCTGCCTCCCCCTTGAATTTCCCCGAAAAATTCAATAATCTTCAAAAAAAAAATTAAAACCAACTGTTTTCCTGCCCCCCTTCAAATATCTTATCTGCCCGCTCCTCCCCCTTGAAAAATAACCCAAGCACATACTCTTCCTCCGCTCCCTTGAATTCCCCCAAAACAAATTAAATAAACTTCAAAAAAATTACCGACTTTTTCTACCCCCCTATAAATGAAGTTCCCCCATCAACCGCACAAATATTAATTATGTACACCCCCCCCCGAAAAATAACCCCCAAAATGTCTGCCCCGCCCCTTTTTTCCCCAAACTTTTTCCGCCCTCCATTTTGGCCAAACGATCAAATTGGATCAAACTTGCTGGAAAGATGCCTAAAGGTCCCTAGAAGACATTCCAATCATCGATTTCTGGACAGATGTGCTTTTCAAAATGAAATGTCGACGAAAACTTGGTTTGAAATCAGTCAAAAATGAGGATTTTTCCGTCTAAAAATCGATGATTTTTGCCAAAATCTGCCAAATATTGGGTGTTTGAAGGTTGATTAATGCCCCTCTTACCTCTAAAGGAATTTCTGCATAGTTTGGAGAAAAGTCTCTCTTTTTTCTAACCCCCTCCCCCAAATGTCTTCCCGCCCATTTTATCCCCAAACTTTTTTTCCGCCCTTCATTTTGGCCAAAAAATCAAATCTGCTTCAAACTTGCTGTAAAGATTCATAAAGGACCAGAGAACATATTCCAATTTGATTTGACAGATATGCTTTTCAAAATGAAATTTTGAAGAAAACTCGGTGTGAAATCAGTCAAAAATGAAGATTTGTTTCGTCTAAAAATCGATGATTTGTTCCCCAAATCTGCAAAATATTGTGTTTTGAAGGTTGATTGATGCTCCTCGTACCTCCAAAGGAATCTCTGCATGGTTTGGAGAAAAGTCATTTTCTGGAAAGGTGCCCTAAAGGTCCCTAGAACACATTACAATTCGATTTCTGGACAGATGCGCTTTTCAAAATGAAATTTCGACGACATTTTGTGTGAAATCTGTCAAAAATGAGGATTTTGAAAGAGTAAAGCTAACCACTTGCATTTTTTTTCAATTTTGGCCGGAAAAAATGTGCTTCTCAAAATGAAATTTCGCCGAAAATTTGGTTTAAAATCAGTCAAAATGAGGATTTTGAAAGAGTAAAGCTAACCACTTGCATATTTATATTTTAATTTTGGCCGAAAAAAAATGTGCTTCTCAAAATGAAATTTCGCCAAAAATTTGGTTTGAAATCAGTCAAAAATGAGGATTTGGTCGCCCAAATCAGCAAAATATTGGGTGTTTGAAGGTTGATTGATGCTCCTCTTGCCTCCAAAGAAATTTCTGCATAGTTTGGAGAAAAGTCTTTTTTGGGGGCCAAATTGCATCAAAAAAAGTAAGGCTAACCCCTTGCATTTTTTTCTTCTTCAATTTTTGGGTTTTCAAGAGTTGTTCTGCAGACAGCCTTTAGACGTACTGTTTTTTAACCACAGTATCCCATACCCTGATTGATGAAGCACTTTTCTGTGGTGCGATTTGTACACTGCTATTAATTCAAACTTCTCTTATCTCAAAGGAAATGCTTTCAGATATTATGGCAGCAGGACAACGCCAAATATCACGTGGTGTTCAAGCTCCTTTGGCCTGTTCATTTGTTCCGTAAAAAAACCAAATCGTTTTTCTAGTTGACCTGTTGTGACCTTGTGTGCTATCAGTGTTAGTACACATATCTCGCATTGTGCAGGCTTTCCTGTGATAAGCACAACAGGAAAAGCAAATTAGGCCATTCAATAAATTTGGGTCCACTTTTTTTCCTGTCCCTGTTACATCTGACTTCTACGATTCTATAATTCTGATGCACTCCTTAATGCAGTCGTCCTCCAAGAGTGATTATGAATAGCCAACTACCTACCCAACAAATTACAAATTCTTTGAAGTCATTCATAATGATACTTGAATGGCAAATTACAAAGTACCAAGGTAACAGGGACAGGAAAAATGTCACACTTTCGACCTTAAATGTGCAGAATGACCCATGAACATCGAGGTTAAACAAATTCTATGTTTATGATTCATTTTCAGCAATATGATATCAAAGTTCGTTTTAAATCACCTTTTCTATTAATCATGGTTTGTTTTTTGTTTTGTTTTTTAGTAATTTGATGTTAATTTTTAAAAGAAAAATTACAGATAAAGATGGGACTTTTATTCGAATTTTTTGGGTGAAAATTTTGTGTGAAAAAAGCACAAGTTAACAAGTTGTTTAGACAGTTGACGATAATTGTTAAGTTTCAGGCTTATATGACTCTCCGTGATCCAACGGTAGTTAGCAAGCACTCGGAGAGCACACACCGCCACCAAGGCTAAATAATGTCCTGCCATTACACACAGCACCAACACAAAATATGGTTTCTAAAACAAGTCCTTCAAATCAAAAATTGTGTAGTTATATCTTTCAACTTCCCCCATTGTATATAAATGGTCCAGTCCATTGACCTCTGTCGCCCTCGCTTGGTCATGCACAACCCACATGCAAAGCTTATACATCAGTCTTCAGTAGTGGCCAAAAAAGTTGGAATGCTACAGTTCCTAAATGTATTCTCTATTAAAGAGAAATCATCGTTGATTAAAAACAAAAACTTGGGCCGTTTCCTAAAAGCTACCTGCGCCCCTGGTCTTTTCCGACTTTGAAAAACAAAATCAAAACCAAATGCAAAACAAACATCAACTTCAATCACTAAAAGTTTAATCCTTCCCAATTATCCTCTATTTATAGTGAACACTCTTCATATTTTATGATTATAACTTTAATTTGCCACATCACGAACTACAATAAGCAACTGCATTGTACACTGTACAAGTTCCCGATACAATACACTCAGCTACATGTATATGCCTGATACATATTTATGTCATTGGCAAAAGAGCTAGTTTAAAATAAAAATGACATCTTTACTGTATTACGCACGACTAATTTCTCAAAATACTGAACCAGTTGTATATTAAAGGCAATAAACACCATTTGCAAACATCCAAAAAAATGCAACCGTCCACAAATATCAGGAAATATCCCACTTCATTGTAAGTCAATAATAGGGTACAAGCATCCTGTGAAAACACTGTGCCGTATGATGTCATTTTTTACAAAAAGAGGGATAACCAAAATGTCCTCCATTGGTTAGGACCAAACCATCACGCTTTCAATAGAGACAAATAAAATTTAAGACATATTTTTTATATCTACAGAGCTGAAATTTGGACAGGTTAGTTTTGTGAAAGCCAAGATAACCTGCTTCATATTTATTGTATTGTTGTTCCTTGAATCAGCAAAAAACTTTTTTTTTTCAAAATTCATTACCTGTTGAATAAGACAAAAATTGACGGGGGCAGGATTTTCACATCAGGAAACAACGGAGGCATTTAACCACTTGAGCGAAGGAGATATCGACATGAACATGTATGTTGCCGAATATCACTTTGTTTTGACAATACCAGGACTGGTGCTCAAGGCGCTACATCATTATTACCCCTGCTCATTGGGCCCATAAGACATTCCTAACACCATCTCAGCTCCCTGGGGCGTATGCAACTCGATGCAGCCTGTTAGGCGCAAGGAAGCTAATTCAATCACAACTACCATCTCTGCCCTCACAGGTGCCTTGCCCAAGGGCACATGCACCATAAAGCCAGGATGGACTCGAATCCACAACCTGCAGATTTATGCGCAAACCATGAATCTACCCTTAACCACAAGGTCACAGTACTATGCATTTTATTGAGAAACACAAAAAAGATCACCGCCTTTTTTACAAGCAAACTAAAACCAATATTACAAATGTGTTAAAATCGATCTATATTTGACAAAGAAAAAAACAAATGTATGATTCCAATAACATCAAATTTCAGTACGGATTATAATCTGTTGACGTCACAATCAAACACCACACAATGAGAAATCAAGCAGTTTGTCTAAACATTGTTCTATATAAACACCTTCAGTTTTACAAGTACTCTGACGAGACTTTTAGTGTGCAGACTAAGGAAACTGTACAGCATTTACACCTCCCATGAAAATGTAACAAATGTTTAAAAATGATAATAATAACAAATGACAAAATGACAAACAAAAAACAAAACAGCAAACACATTGCCCAAACAAGGGAAAAAAGAGAGATAATTACGTTATTCTTAGGATGTCAAAGTAGTTTTACAAGGCAATTATGCAGAAGATATAAATATACGAGTATTGTTGACTAACAAAATCATAATAAAATTTAGCTTGATGTCTAAGAAAACTGACGAATTAATACTTATCGTTTCCCCCCAAAAATGCAAGTCATTTCTAAGGTTTTATTTAAAAACATATGTGCAAGAGACAAATCTATGTTTTCTCTTTTCTAAGCGTATCTCTGACTTTGCAATCTGATTGGTTGATTTCTATTTACAAGCAAATTCCCAACAACACTGCCCTCCCTAAAATTCACAATTTCAATTTTTTGCATTCTCCCAAAGGCTGCAAAAATCCAAAAATGCTGAATTTGGTGCAATTGTTTCTCTGTAACAATCCACACGAAAATCAAAGTATATATACAGGGCAACAGCTTGCTCTACATTAACTAACCTAAGTTTATTCTAAGCTCTAGAAAAAAAAACTGAAATAATTTACATTTATAACTTTAAGCAGTAGTTTGGAAAGATGTATCCATCGAAACATATAATATACATGTGTATTAACGACACTCTGTGGCAACAGCAAGTAAATTCCCTATCTGTTACCAATTTTCATTCTCTGTTGATGTCTAAAAATCTGTTGTAATTGCTTCAAACAAAATTAAGGGTTTTGTACAATTCTTGAAATTATACCAATGCATGTAAATATGAAACTACTTTTGTAAACTCTCCCAGAAGTCTCCTGCTAATTCTCCGCTTGTAACCGTTTGAGGGGTTCTTATGCATGGGGTTCATTGAGGCTAAGCACCTCGGATCAGGGAACCCATGTCAGCAGGGGCTAAAATCTCCTCACTCCAAGGCCGGCGACAGAGCAAATGTTTCAAAATCACACCAAAAATCTAATATTTATGTTTCTACATTCACCTTTTTACTACATGTGATCTACAGAGTAAAAGTGTAAACGCTTATGACCTTTGACCTGAGAACAGCATTCATTATACACAACACGCACAAATATATGAGGCATCAGTGTTTATTACTGACATCGCCTTTAAAGTACAATCACGGGTTTTTTTTTATGTCTGGTTAGTGAAATAATACAATTTATGATCCCCCAAAGCACAAAAAGCCAGTCTATTGGACACATTTTTGAAAACTGGGATTTTAGGCTTATTGGAACGGACACTGAATAAGCTTTCTAATGATGTATAGAATATGGGAATCATAGAAAAATCTTACAGAGTTATATAGGTATTTTTAGTTCTCGATTTCAGGCCTCAAAAATTTTTTAACAAAATTTAGAAATTTGCCGCTAAAGTTTCCCAAACTTAGGAAATGTACAAATTACCTTCAGTGACAGTGAAATATATTCATTATTTAAGCTGCTAACGCCTAAATCTGATTTTCAATAATTTTTACATTTAACAGGCTGTATCTCAACATATGGCTGTGCGACCTTGACGAAACAACACACGCAAAGCACAGTGCAATTAGACTTTTACGAAGATATTAACCATCATGACCATTGACCTTCTTTTACACCCCACCTTCCACAGTGTTGACGTTCCTGAAAGCCGACGATTGGCTGGCTTTTAAGTGACTCTTGGCGGGGCCGGACATGGACGCTGAGGACGTGAGATGCATGGAATGAAGGGATGACGCCAGGCCCGAGTCAACTTGCGTGCCGCGGTCCACTTCGTCAATCAGGGTATGCGATACTGTGGTTAGAAAAAAAAAGTGGCGTTTTAATCCTTAACCCTAACTCCCTAGGCCTTTTTGCTAGGATGTAGCCTCAATCCTGCAAAATCCTCCAATTGGCCTCATGGAAAAAATAGCATATAGCCTCAATCCTGCAAATTCCTCCGTTATTTCTTGAATATGGTCCGTGGAGGGATGACCACTGCCTGAATCCTGCAAAATCCTCCGGCTATGTCTGTCAATAGGCTGAGGCAGAGGCAGTGACATCCCGAAGCAGTGCGGAGGATGTCAAGTATAATCAAGGACTAAGTTTATGCACGGCTGAGCATAAACAACACAAGGTCCGGCCCAAGACCTTGACACAGTGCGTACTCCGAAATCAGCAACGCACTTTTGCCATGTAACCTCAATCCTGCAAATTCCTCCAATTTGCAAAAAGGATTTTGGAGGATTCAGGGCGGTTAGGGTTAACCCTAACCTTCCTTCAAAATCCTCCTTGCAAAATGGAAGATTTTGGAAGAATGAGGCTACATGTATGCATGGCAAAAAAGTGTGGCTCATTTTGGAAGATGCACTGTGTCAAGGTCTTGGGCCGAACCTAGTGTTGTTTATGCTAACCGTGCATACATTTAGGCCAAGATTATACTTGAAATCCTCTGCACTGTTCCAGCATGTCACTGGCTCTGCCTCAACATATTGACACTGATTGCCAGGGGATTTTGCAGCATTGAGGCAGTGGCCACCCCTCCAAGGACCAAATAATTGACAATCTCTTGGGGGGGGGGGGCTCAAGACTCCACAGACTTTTGTGTGTGTGTGTGAAAAAGACACGAGGGATTAGCGTGTTCATTAACTGAGACCAGAAATCGCCTTACCTTTTTTGGGAGGAATTTTCAGTTCTTCGATCACATTGAGAACGTCTTCCCGATTCAGGCTTTTCAGGACCGCTGTCATTTCTTCAATGGTTCCATCCATGGCCTGTTCGTTCAAGAAAAAAGAAGGACTTAAAATGAGGGCAATATTTTGGTCTCACAATCTGAACTAGAAATACACCTGAATTGCCAATTGAAATATTAATGTAATGAAACAACAATAAAACACACCCAAAAAAACAGAGTAGATTGAGCATGATTTTTGCTGAACCAGTTGTGACACTGACAATTCTATCTAAAATGACATCAAGGTTTTGATCATAAATGTGAAAATTTGCATTAGCATAAAACCAAAAACACTCCGTAGCACCCTAAAATGGTTTTACGAAAGAAAGGAAATGAAGTCTAAATGGGACACGAAGGAACATTCAAATATTACGGTAGTGTTGTAGTTGAGTCCATCACAAGTTCATCACAAGCCATCACAAGTCCATCGCAAGCCATCACAAATCCATCACAAGCCATCACAAATCCATCACAAGCCATCACAAGCCATCACAAGTCTATAACAAGCCATCAGAAATCCATCACAAGCCATCACAAGTCCATCACAAGCCGTCGCAAACCCATCACAAGCCATCACAAACCCATCACAACTATCATAAACCCATCACAAGCTATCACTAGCCATCACAAGTCCGTCACAAATCCACAAAAAGCATCGCAAATCCATCACAAGCCATCACAATTCCTTCACAAGCATTCACATGTCTATCACGAACTATCACAAACCCATCACCATCACAAACCTATCACAAGCTATCACAAGTCCGTCACAAGTCCACCACAGATCCATCACAAGCATTCACAAGTCTATCACAAGCTATCACAAATCCATCACAAGCCAACACAAATACACCACAAGCCATCACTAGTCCACGAGTCCATCACAAGCCATCACAAGTCATCACAAGTCCATCACAAGCCATCACAAATCCATCACAAGCCATCACAAGTCATCCAGTCCACCCACAAACTGTTGAAATGAACTGTGAAAAAAAGCATTCCTTAGTTACTGTTCATCCACTGTTACTTGTGACTGGACTTTATGAATGGACTTGTGATTTACTTGTCATGGACTCGACTACAAAATTGCAGTTACAAAAAGGGCGTTTTAATACCTCATACTGGTCAAGCAGGATGCTAGTCGGGCTGTCAAACACCCTCAATTGGTTGATCATGTTGCCAAGCCCAAGCTTGTCGGCCAATGAGATCCAATCCTTATGAGGATTGACCTCGTCCAAGAGCGACTCCAGCTTGCGCCGAACCATCGAGTCCAGGCGGTTCATGTCGCCCCTGGGCAAGCCGGTGCCCGTGCTGGGCCGGTAGACCGAAGCGTGCTTCGACTGGTAGCCTGAGTCGCTGGTACCCGTCGCCGGGTCGCCGGTGACCTTCCCGGGCAGCGATCCGGTAGAGGTGGTGGATGGGATTGAGTAGGACAAACTGGGAATGTACGGCTCCCCGTTCAAGATACTCGCCATCTGCGCAAAGCAATGAAAAAGTGAAAAATGGTTTAATACACTTTTAATTTCAGAATATGAAATGAAAGGTAAAGGCTGCGTGTCCAAGTACCCCCTCAATGGTAAGAACGGTACCCCCTCAACGGTAAGGTGGAGGAAACCAAGGGCGGGACTTCGCGTAGCTACACTCGGATGAACAAGAATGTGTCCCGGAAGCCGATTTTGGGTGGAATTCAAAATAAGACTCGGTAACTTTTGAATTGAAATCGAGATCCTAGAATATTGTTTTTCTCGGAATATACAGCATGCAAAGAGCTAATACTTCATCAGGTTAGTTGTCAAGCACCCGTCTTAAGATTTTAGGCACTTTTGTTGCTTCGAACAAAACAAAATTAACAAATTACAAATGAGACCGGCTCCACAAAAAAGGGTGTTATGTCGCCAAAAAGTTATATGCATGGTTGGAAAGCCCAGAACGTAAGCTTTCATTTGGTATATCACAGAGCTCCATAGCCCTCCCCGATCTGGGGATATGACATATTTGCATAATAATTACTTCCATGGAGTTCAAATCACACAACTGAGAAAACAGGCTTTGAAATAGCTGGCTTTGTTGTAGAACAACAGAACGATTCACACAAAATGGTTGTTTATTTCCACTTTATTCATCAAAATCAACATTTCTGTGAATGAAACCTGAAACTGTAGGTATTAAAGATGACATTCATGACAAAGAAAGGAAAATCACATTTTGACGAAATGTTCACCCTCTCAACGTTGAGCGGGCCATTACACAATAATGCACAGCGCGACTTAGGCAACAAAAAAAAAGTCTTGGAGCTTGCCCTAAAAGTGGTGCGGCGACGCGGCTTTTTTTTTTTTTTACCTGTTTATTTTTGCTTCAAATGTCGGCTGATGACTGCAAATGGTGCCCGACTAAACTTAGTGCCAATATTATGGGAGACCAGAGAGGCCACATAAAGCTTATTCTCAACCATAACCCAATCTAAAAACACGTTAAAATTGTGCAGCAGCAGGATTCCAGTCAATCCAGTGAGTTTGGCGGTTTTGAGACATCATCTTTCATTGAAAAAAAAAACTTTTTCATTTTGCCGACGCGCATGGCTACGGCGACGCGCGCGCATACCAGAAACCGGAGACTTTTTTTTTTGGCCTTAATACCCTATTTTTGTAAAGCCGGTCACAAACGGTCCACTCTGCCTTTCACCCCACTTGCCAGGGTCTAGCTGCATTTGGGGGAGGGGGGGGGGAAATCAAAATCCAAAAAGAAAGGACCTCTCCCTACCCTTGTGGATTGGGCCATATTCATGGGTGTCTTTCCGCAGAGGTCAGGGTCCTCCCCGCGCTTCTCCGTGCCATACTCCTCAAACTCCTCCAGATGTCCGTCACTCGAGGCCACGCCCACATCCCCGAGATACTCGTCCGAGGTGTCGAAGTTCTCAACGCACGGGTCGGCCCCCGCGCTGATCAGGACAGCCGCGACGGCGACGTAGTCCAGGCTGCAGGCCAGATGCAAGGGGGTGTCGCCGGCGTAGGTCTGGGCGTGGATGTCAGCGTCCGCGTCGCCGATGAGGTAGCTCAGGAAGGAGAAGTTCTCTTGCTCCACGGCGTAGTGGAGAGGCGTCCGACCGCTTTTACCATCCTACAAGACGCGGAGAAAAGAATTAAGAGCACAGTCAAGTGGTGTTTGACCCATGAGCTGCACTATATGGGTTCGAACACCTGACAGAGATCCTGGTGTTTGTGTTCTTGGGCAAGACACTTTACTACCACATTTGCGAGGACATTTGCACTTGGTCCAAGAAATTGGTCGTGCCACACAACCATTTAGAAATTCTTTCAGAAATCATCTTTTTTTTAGACGTAAGACCAATCGTATCAATGCTGAGAAGCCTCACATCATGACTTACTGGAATGTTGACGTCTGCTCCGTTCTTCACAAGAACCTTCAGGTTCGTGTGGTTGCCACAGCTCACTGAAATGTGGGCCGCTGTCATTCCTGAAGGACACAATCAAGGATTACATGGTCAACATCAAACAATGACATCAGCAATTACTAGATAATTTAACCCATTAGTTTCTGGCTGTTACTCCATGTACTGCCCCAAACCACCCTGCTGTTACGCCCTGTACTGCCCCAAACCACCCCGGCCTGTTACTCCCTGTACTGCCCCAAACCACCCTGCTTGTAACTCCCTGTACCACCCCAAACCACCCTGCCTGTTACTCCCTGTACCACCCCAAACCACCCTGCCTGTTACTACCTGTACCGCCCCAAACCACCCTGCCTGTTACTCCTGGTACTGCCCCAAGCCACCCTGCCTGTTTCTCCATGTACTGCCCCAAACCACCCTGCGTGTTACTCTCTGAACTGCTCTAAACCGCCCAGCCTGTTATTCCCTGTACTGCCCTAAACCACCCTGGCCTGTTACTCCCTGTACCGCCCCAAACTACCCTGCCTGTTACTCCCGGTACTGCCCCAAGCCACCCTGCCTGTTTCTCCATGTACTGCCCCAAACCACCCTGCCTGTTACTCCCTGTACTGCTCCAAACCACCCAGCCTGTTACTCCCTGTACTGCCCCAAACCACCCTGCCTGTTACTCCCTGTACTGCCCCAAACCACCCAGCCTGTTACTCCCTGTACTGCCCCAAACCACCCTGCCTGTTACTCCCTGTACTGCTCCAAACCACCCCACCTGTTACTCCCTGTACTGCCCCAAACCACCCTGCCTGTTACTCCCTGTACCGCCCCAAACCACCTTGCCTGTTACTCCCTGTACCACCCCAAACCACCCTGCCTGTTACTCCCTGTACTGCCCCAAACCACCCTGCCTGTTACTCCCTGTACTGCCCCAAACCTCCCTGCCTGTTACTACCTGTACTGCCCCAAACCACCCTGCCTGCTACTCCCTGTACTGCTCCAAATCACCCTGCCTGTTACTCCCTGTACTGCCCCAAACCACCCTGGGAACCCTATGGTTTCATTACCGTCAAGATTCTTTTCATTGATTTGGGCCGTGATTGGCTGGATGGTTAGGCGGTCGCGTCCCGGGGGAGGTGGTGGTCCTCGCACCAACAGCCGCGTGATGTCGCTCAGCCCCTCCTGCGCGGCAAGGTGTAGCGGCATGTTGCCCTTGTGGTCCATGATGTTGGGGTCGGCGCCGCAACGCAGCAGCACCTCCACCACGTCGCGCTGTTTGGTGAGGACGGCAATATGCAGGGGGGTCTGTAGACAAAAAAAATTCAACCATGGATAATCAAGCTGCTATCCCTCTGGTTTGGATCTGGTATAAAGTTAAAGATTTTGAACTTCCCCAAGATTGTCCTTTAATGAAGCTTTCAAACTTAAAACAAGAAGATGTACCTGATGTAGTTGGTTGACGTAATTGATGATTTTCTGCCCCGGAATGCTGATGATGACGTTCAGAAGACCCAGTATGACGTCGTCCTTCTTGTTAATAATCGCAAGATGTAGAGGACTGAGAGGGTAAAGAGAGAAAAAATGCTTTTTTATACTCTTTACAGAGCCAGAATTTGTATCATCTTTTGGGGATTCTGTCTTCTGATCTCAAAAGTGCAATGACCGATTGTTATGCAATATGGTAAGCCAGTAGATACATTCATGCTTAGTAGATATGCGATGTTTAAGCTCCATCGGACAAAGCATTTTAATATTATGATGATTAATAGTCCCTAGTTTTAGGTGAATGCGTTTTCCTATACAGTGGAACGTCGCTATACCGAACACCGCTATACCGAACATTCGGCTATACCAAACATCATCCCCAATTCAATGTGAATTTTTATCATTTGCACAACAAAAACGTTTTGGGACGAGCAAAAACAAAATTTGTAAACAGAAAACGATACAGAAACAGAAAAGAAACGTACGTGTCGCCGTTTTCGTCTTCGACGGCGGTCAGATGGCGCTGTACAGCTAGGATCATTTTGATGTCGGCCGTGACGGCAAAGTCATGCAGGGCTCGGGAGGTACGCTCGGCCAGACGCCAGGCCAACGAATCGTAGTCAAAGGGAAGGTCGTCTGTAATAGTTAATAACAGTTACCAGCTAAAAAAGCCATGTAATAGCCATTGTTACTGAAGTTTTCAGAATACCAGCTACTCAAAAAAGGCAAGCATTACATTTCAAGTGACGAATGTTCATTTTCATGAATGTTTTGGTATCATTCCCATTTCAAAATGTATAGGCATATAACTCGACTTGTCTTTGGAAATGGCCTTCTTTCATTGTTTTCTTTGAAGTGAAAGCATGCCAGAAAGAATAATTTCACAGGGAGTTTAGTGCATAATTTGCAAACATCAAAAACAAAACTACCAAATTATTATGAAATACCTTACTGGACTGTTAGTGAATGACAGTCTAAAGCATCCTGTAAAATCATGGCACCTGGTGTGCTGTCATTTTTAAGAAAAAGTGGTATTTTTGTATCAATTTCTGGTCGGCTGACCAGCATTGGAAAAAACTGGCTTTTTTCAAACAATGTCCCTTATTTACCATATTTAGTTCCGCATTTGGTTTGCAATCGATTACACACCTATGAACAGGTACAAGCAAGCTAGACTGCTTCCCTGACCTTACAATTCCCTGGCATCTGTAAACTGCTCTGTTTCATCTTACATGTAAGTGGGGTAAGGGAGCCAGACTACAAGACCATGATTGTTTTTCTTGGTTTTTCCAGCATCTATCGAACACAAAACTTCAAACAATGTCAGTGTAACAACATTTGCTAAAATACTAACCCCCAAATTCATCCATTTCTAAAAATTAATTAAAAAATCTATCAAACTTAGGTCTAGAGTGCTGTGGCCTCTTTTTTTCCCCAACTTTCACTCGGGAGGTAACACACCGAGTATACAGTGTTTAAACGTCGGTGGAGGGCAAAACCTAATTTGATTTATATCACCCCGACGCAAAATTCCATCTTATAAAAATTACAGCAAAAGCAAATGTTGTATATATTAAACAAAGCTTTTCGACTATAATTTCGTTGCTTAATTTTTGGATAGCTGCAAATGATATACATGTACTCTACACTTTAGGCAGAAAAAAAAGGCACATGGACAGACTGACAAAACAACAGACCTACCTGTCTGAACACAACTGTCTGCCATATCTTTAGTTCTCTCCACGATGATGTCAGCGAACGGTTTCATGGAATCCCGCAACTTATGCTGAGACACCACATCCGGTTCTTCTGTTTCAGAAATTTAAAAAAAAGCAAGTGGTACATCTTTTTGAATTGGGTTTTCCTTTTGCCGGCGTTATGTTTGTTAACACTGTATGCGCAGTGTTGTCCGAGGGCTAGCGAGAAAAACCCCACAAAGCTTACTCCGGTGAGACTCGCAAAGTCCAAGGAAGGTACTACAGTTTGTAGTACACGTTACAATAGGGGTCCAAATTCACTGAACTATTTGCCGTCTATTAAACTTAGGTCTAGAGTGCTGTGGCCTCGTGGTTAAGGGCATTGGATTCGTGGTCTGCAGGTAAAGCTGCAGGTTGCGGGTTCAAGTCCAGCCTGGGGTCATGGAGCATGTGCCCTTGGGCAAGGCACTTTGTCACTCATTGCTTCTCTCCACCCAGGGGTAAATGGGAACCTGTGAGGGCAGAGATGGTTATTATGATTGAATAAGGGCCCAATGAGCAGGGGCAATAATGGTCAGAAGACAGCAAACTGCCGTTACTTAAAGCTTCCTGACTGTCTTGCTGACAGGATGGTTGATTATCCATGCCCTGCGGTGAAGCTGGCTAGACTCACTAAAAGGATTTTACAAACATGTGTGGTTCTTGTCAAAGGGGCTTGCAAGCAAGCTTGCTCATTACAAAATTATATGTACTGTATGCACACTTGAAGGTTTATAGCAACAAGCATGTGCAAGCTTGCAAATACATGTACATGCACAATTTTGCTGCAAGCTTGCAGCAAGTACATGTGCAAGCTTGCAAGTACACATGCAAGCTTGCCGCAAGCTTGAGAGTACATGCGAAAGCTTGAGCTCAACATTATATGTGCAAGCTTGCCTCACATCCGTGCAAGCATTGCAAGGTTGCTGCAAGGTTGCTGCAAGGTTGCTGCAAGGTTGCTGCAAGGTTGCTGCAAGGTTGCTGCAAGGTTGCTGCAAGATTGCTGCAAGGTTGCTGCAAGGTTGCTGCAAGGTTGCTGCAAGGTTGCTGCAAGGTTGCTGCAAGGTTGCTGCAAGGTTGCAAGCTTGCAAGTTTTAAAGTTGCTTGCAGCTGGATTGTGTGCAAATGCACAATCTCATGCAAGCTTGCGGTAAGCTTCACAATCTAGGTAACAGCTTAATACAAGCTTGCGGCAAGCTAACTTTTTCGTAAGGGGGGTGGGGTTTGGCTACAAGTCCCTTACCAACTGGAGCAGAATCCACTTCAAGATCACTGTCCACCTCATTCTCATCCATGGCCGTAGCGTCCACGGCGGGTACAACAGCTGGTTGACTATCCTGCACCGCTTCCTTGACACCGGTAGCTGCCGCGGCCGGTAACACGACCACTCGCTGGCTGTCCTTGCCGACACCCCGGCTTTGGAAGACTAACCCTTGCTGGTTCTGCTGCTGTTGCTGCTGCTGTTGTTGCTGCTGCTGATGCTGCTGCTGCTGCTGACGAAACTGGTTCATTATGCTCATGTGTTCTTGCTCTGTAACAATAAAAATATCACATATCAATGCTAGCACGTACAGTGACACGCCGCTATAACGAACATCGTGGGATCCACAGAAAGTGTTCGTAATAACGATCGTTCGGTATAGCGATTTTGAACCGCCTGTACCCTCTTTTGACCAATAGTCAACTGGCATTTCTCACATCCCGCGGCTGCATGAGGAGTCGTCACGAAACTTAAGCAATGGTTTTCCCTTGTATTCCTTTTGGAAATAATAGCCATCTATCGCTCTTCAACATTGGAAGACGATGTAACTATGGGTCATTTGATGTTCGGGAATTAAAAGTGGCCCAAATAGTGTTTAATACATGTACATGTACAACCGGTAGATTTTTGGTTAATCTGTTAACTTTTTTCAAGAACTATGTTCGGTACGTTTTGTACATTAAAACCGAGAGCCAAGGATGATGTTCGGTATAGCCGAATGTTCGGTATAGCGGTGTTCGGTACAGCGGCGTTCCACTGTACCAGTATTGTGCTCATGGCGCTACATCATTTGTACCCCTGCTCATGTGGGCCTATAAAACATTCCAAAGACCATCTCAGCTCCTGAGGTGCATGTAGTATAAATGTACAGCTCAATGCTGCAATATCCATGCAAAGCAGTGAAAAGTACACGGAACCATTTGCGATGCAATCAAGCTAAAATGAGTCGTTTGTCGGGAACTTTCACTTGGAGGTTCAGGCCAAAATAGGGCCACTTCATCACATCACTTCGTCACATCTCTTGGTGTTCCGACTTTCATTATATTTGAACTAAAGATGGTATCAGCATGCCGTTTTCACATCAGTAATGCTGAGATTTTGCTCTTTTCAAAACGATAAAAAAAAATTGACCGGGGTCGACAAACGACTCATTTAGCTTGATCGCATCACATTTGCATTTTGTTCATTTTTTTTCATTTGAAATAATAAAATTGCTCAACATTTGCAGAAGGGTGCACTGAATAACAAATGAATTGTTTAAGTCTCAGCTCAGTGGATGCTCTTCAGTTTGAGAAAACACAGAAAACAAATGCACAATTTTTGGGGGGTTTCGTAACTGGATTCTATTGCTAACGCACGTAGAAAATGTGCCAGCGGGCACATTTTCTGAAAACCAACTTCAATGATTGTTTTCTTCCAGAATAATTTCACAGGGTATTTGGTACCAGTCCTATCTTCAATTTGAGCTAGGATGTTCTGGTCGAATCAGTAGGTACATTTCCAGGTCATTGCAAATGTTCCAACATGCCTTTAAAATCAATCAATCAATCAATTTTAATACATGTCACGAGAAACAAGAACACAAGTCTACATGGGCTCACCTCTCTGTATATTCCCATTGTGGCTGGCCGTGGGCGCTGCCGCTTGGTAGCTGTTGGCCGGTCCCCCGCCACCGCCCCCACCGCCAAAGTTCATGTTGAGGGGTGTCTCAGTGGAAAAGGGGTACCCACCGCCCCCACCCCCTCCTCCCCCACCCCTGGTGCCGCCGAACCCCCCTTTGCCCCCACCCCCGCCATAGCAGTGGTCTTGGAATGACGGCAATGGTTTCTTCCTCTTTCTGAGGATGCTCTCTTTGTCTATGGGGTAGAGACATGGTACGTGTAGATTAAATAAAGGGTACCATGGAGGCCTGAACAAAATAAAACAATGTTTCCTCCTTTCTGAGGATGTTCTCTTTGTTTATTGGATTGAGACATGGTATGTGTAGATTCACAAAATGGTACCACGGAGGCCTGAACAAAATAAAACAATGTTTCCTCCTTTCTGAGGATGCTCTCTTTGTCTATTGGGTAGAGACATGGTACATGGAGATTCACAAAATGGTACCACGGAGGCCAGAACAAAATAAAACAATGTTTCCTCCTTTCTGAGGATGCTTTCTTTGTCTATGGGGTAGAGACATGGTACATGGAGATTCACAAAATGGTACCACGGAGGCCACAAACAAAATAAAACAATGTTTTCAATGCCAATCAATATGATGTTATTTTTGTATGTTTGTTTGGTTGATTGGTTTATTGTTTACTTTCTGACGGAGGAATAATTCAAATTTCAAAAATGTTTATTTCTCTCAATTTTTGATGTGTTTGACTTCAACGCCTGGTTGAAAGCAAACCAAAATAAGCTGGCACCTGGTGTGCTTTCGGCTGACCAGCGTTGAAAAAAAAACTGGGTTTTTTTCTTCAAATACTGCCCCCATTTTACAATATTTTAGTACGCATTTTGTTTGGCAATTGATTACACACCTACATGTATGAACAGGTACAAGCCATCCAGACTGGTTCCCTGACCTTACAATTCCCTGACGGCTATAAATTGCTCTGTTTCATCTTAAATGGGGACCTTACAATTCCCTGACGGCTATAAATTGCTCTGTTTTATCTTAAATGGGTCAGGGAACCAGACTACAGGAATATGATTGTTCTTCTCGGTTTTTCAAGTATTTACAAACACAAAACTTCAATTAAGTCAGTGTAACAACATTTGCTACAAAATACTAGCCCCCAAATCCATCCATTTCTGAAAATTACAGCACAAGAAAATGTGGTAGATTCCCTTGAAATCGGACACAATCAGGCTTGCGCAAGTAAGCCCAGGGGAAGTAATTGAATGCGTGGGTTCAGAAAATGTACACAAACCGTAGGTGGGCAGTGCTTATAATGACCAAATCTGGAACAGTCTATTGCTCTGAGGTGAGAAAAGGGAATTCCCCAGGATGTCCCAATCCGGAATTTCCCTTCACGGCTGACAACAAAAGTGAACAATCTGTTCCTGGTTTTGTCCAGGATCTTACCCGTGAGCTGGGGGTGATAGGTGAATGGTTTTGGGTCGCTCACTTCCTTATCGGAGCGGCGCTGCAGTTGGACCTGGACGTAAACCGGCTTCTGAATGTAGCAGTCCTTGTAGCGGGGAGTTTTGAAGACGATGGCGAACTGCAGAGAGCAAACGAATTTTGCATATTTCTTTTTCCATCAAATGACACACTTTTAGTGATTTTGAGAAAGCTGATTAATGGACAAAAAGTACTGTAGCGGCCTTTGAAGTAAATAAAAATTATACTTGGCAAAATAAGCAAAAAACTTGAAATCTACTGAGCTCAATTTTCTACGTAAATCACACAATACTAAATTCCATCATTTGGCATAAATTTGTACAAATTTTGGGATTAGAAAGAGAACACAGAAAAAAAAACTGAACCCAAAAAACCATGATTTTTCAGACACTGTCTGAAGAAGCCAGAAGTCATCAGTATCTCCATATATCATCCTGAAAAGCCTTTGTTTTCGTTCAAATTTTTTTCCTCTTCCTTTCTTTTTTTCTTCTTCTATCCAAAGTCCCATAGATTTTGTACATGTGGAGCATGTGAAGCGCTATGGAACAATGGTTACTATATTCAACTCTTATGTGAACATACATGGGTTCAAACCATGACGTGGGACATGGTGCTTGTGTTCTTGGGCAAGACACTTTACTACAATTGGGTACCTGTGACAGTACAGACCAGACTACACTGATGTCAAGCTGCTACAGAAATATGGTCCCTTGCTTGATGAATAAGGTCATACATGTAACTGTGAAGGGTTTGAGACTTTGGTAAAAAATATGCTATGCGGGCTTCGCACACAAGTACCCCCTCAACGGTAGAAGAGGGAAAGTTGGGGGAGACCAATGGGTGAGGCCTTTCAAACAGGTCGCTGACGACACCTGATGCTCACGCAAAGACGCTATAGCTTTGCTCACATTCATACCGGTACCTCACGCTATATACGCGCATGAACCAGTACGCGCACATGGTGTGTCCCGTCCTCTGGGCTCTTCAAAGTGGTAAAACAGCGCCCTCTCTTGTTCATGCATGGGGCCCAGGAGCGGGGCATTATTATTACTTGTTAATTTCTGGCCAGAAACTTTGGTCATCCTACCTGTCTGTGGACATCTGTCGGCCCGAATTCCCCCTGCGCCTCCCAGACCACGTCCCCGTTGCCGTTCATCTCAAAGAACCGGACTGAAACGTCCTCCTTCTGGACCTTGTCGCACAGCAAGTAGACCTCTTCGTTGCCCGTCACGCAGCCCGAGCTCTTGTCCATGCGGCAGATTTTCAGGGTGGTGGCCCCCGGTGCCTCTGTTTTTAGGGGAGATTGGAATGATGAGAGTTAGAGGAAGACCAATGGGGAATGATCAAAGATGATTACAGTAGATTAAAGGCACATCTACCATTTTGGGTTTTTTTATGTTTGCAAATGTTGTATTTTATCTTTAAAGTCGCATATTGCATGCTCTTCAAGCAATGGATTTTTTAGTGCTAATAATAATAATAGTAGTAATACCGGAGTCTTATATAGTGCACCTATCTACCAACAATTAGGTGCTCAAGGCACTGGTAATTATGTCTATTTTTTAAAGACAGATAAATGAAGTTTTATGAGAAATGTGAGACCCATCATGTAGCACCTTTATAAAAGGGTTTACAAGTTGCTGCGGCGCATATTGCAGCCACTGCCAGAAACACCGGGGCAAACCCCTTCTCTTAGCGATAAGTGTTACTGGGCTCTGTAACGTGCACACACGCGAGACATACATGTACGGCTTTACGTCCCATCCGAAGGACGAAGCAATAATGGTAAAGCACCTTGCTCAAGAGCACAAACACCATGTTCCCCGTCAGGATTCAAACCCATGTACATGTGCCACGGCACACAAGTCGAACACCGTAATCACTGGACCACAGCACCCCACTGATTTTAAATTTTGAGAGGAAATAGTTCAATAACTAAAAGTCAGGGGGATTTTTCGGTTCAACATGTTCAAAGTCTCATTTCATGAAGTGATTAGGTTTTATTTTGCAAGGAAAACAGCAAATGAAATAAATAAATGCGAGGCGTTCTGGCAAAATGAGACACACAGAGTTCAAAATGAGGCTTTGTGTGTATCAGGAAAGAATTTCTGAAAACATAAAACTAAGGAAGACGTTCCAGTGAAAGGGGGCACTTACTGCTGTCATATATGGGCACCGACACGACCGGCGCCAGTGGCTGGTTGAAGTGACCGGTCGCATCCGGAAGGTAGGCCTGGAAACACAGCCGCACCACGGACAGGTCCATCTCTTTGGCCACTTCCTTTGCCTTCTTGGCCAGCTGGTCTTCTGTGTCCATCATCCCCTGTGCTCGGCAGTCTTTGTCGCTGAGCACCGAGCGGTACATTTTCTGCTGCTCACGCAACCGGTCCTTCAGGACCTTTTCGACGTTCTTGCGGGTGACGTGGAGGATACCCAAATTTGGGAAACTGGATATGAACAAAATTTACATGTATGTACAACAACATTAAACCCTGCTAAATGCAACAGGAAGCAACAAAGGTAACAATTTGTTGCATACTGTTGCATTTAGCAGCCACCTCAAGTACTGTGCTTTTGTTACTTCTTGTTGCATTTAGCATGGTAACTGCTCATAGTGCCAAGGCGATACAAGAGTATCCACTGTTGCATCTTGTTGCATTTAGCACGGTAACCGCTCATAGTGCCAAGGCGATACAAGAGTATCCACTGTTGCATCTTGTTGCATTTAGCATGGTAACTGCTCATCATAGTGCCAAGGCAATACCAGAGTATCCACTGTCGCATTTGGTTGCATTTAGCAGGGTAACTGCTCATAGTGCCAAGGCGATACAAGAGTATCCACTGTTGCATCTTGTTGCATTTAGCATGGTAACTGCTCGTCATAGTGCCAAGGCAATACAAGAGTATCCACTGTCGCATTTGGTTTCATTTAGCATGGTAACTGCTCATCATAGTGCAAAGGCAATACAAGAGAATCCACTGTTGCATTTGGTTGCATTTAGCAGGGTAACTGCTTATAGTGCCAAGGCAATACAAGAGAATCCACTGTTGCATTTTGTTGCATTTAGCATGGTACATGCAACTGCTCATCATAGTGCCAAGGCAATACAAGAGAATCCACTGTTGCATCTTGTTGCATTTAGCATGGTAACTGCTCATCATAGTGCCAAGGCAATACAAGAGTATCCACTGTCGCATTTGGTTGCATTTAGCAGGGTAACTGCTTATAGTGCCAAGGCAATACAAGAGAATCCACTGTTGCATTTTGTTGCATTTAGCATGGTACATGCAACTGCTCATCATAGTGCCAAGGCAATACAAGAGTATCCACTGTCGCATGTTGTTGCATAAATACCTGTAGCATGGTACAATGTAACTGCTCATAAGGTGATACAAGAGTATCCACTGCTGCAGTGTGTTGCATAAGCAGTGTAACTGCTTGGTGCCAAGGCTGGTATGCACTGGGTTCACTGCACAATGCAACAGAATCCACTGTTGCAGTTTGGTTGCATTTAGCAGGGTTCTCGTTTGAATTGAGTTAGATATTGTTGCATTTAGCAGGGTAACTGCTTGGTGCCAAGGCTGGTGTGCACTGGGTTCACTGCACAATGCAACAGAATCCACTGTTGCAGTTTGGTTGCATTTAGCAGGGTTCTCGTTTGAATTGAGTTAGATATTGTTGCATTTAGCAGGGTAACTGCTTGGTGCCAAGGCTGGTATGCACTGGGTTCACTGCACAATGCGACAGTATCCACTGTTACAGTTTGGTTGCATTTACATGTAGCAGGGTTCTCATTTGAGTTGAGTTGGACATTGTTGCATTTAGCAGGGTAACTACTTGGTGCCAAGGCTGGTATGCACTGGGTTCACTGCACAATGCAACAGAATCAGTTTGTTGCATTTACATGTACCATGTAGCAGGGCTCTCATTTGAGTTGAGTTGGATATTGTTGCATAATTTAGCAGGGTACCTGAAGAATACCCGATGGGGGTCAAGGTTAATAATAAAACCTACTCTTGCACGGTCTAGGTCCAAAACTGGATTTGGATCTTGAATCAAATCTACATTGTAGTCTTGGGAATCTTGGCGCTCAGACCCGAGACAATCCAAAGCATTCCAGTACATGTACGGTAGCTCACACATAAAATAAATTGACAACAAAACAGCCCAACTAAGAATATATATATATATATTTGTCGTTTTAATTAACCCAACTAAGAACATTCCTGGGCGTTCATGAACACTTCTCAGAATATTTCAACAAACTAAAACAAAAAAACTAAAACCACTGTCTTGAATAAAGACTGGTTGCCTACCTTGCCGTCATATCGGTGGGTCCGAGTTGCACAGTGCACACTCCATCATTGCAGTGTTTACCCACAATGCTGTGCGCGTGGGGCTTGGGTATTTCATCATTGGTAACCAAGGAGACAACAATTCTCGCCAATCCGGTGTAGTTGAGGATCTGCATTGGCAAAGAATTTTTTTAAGAATTGTTTCCTGCTGATTGTGGCCATTCAACCATGTCAACCAGTATTCATAAATACCTCAGACAGTTTAGCCATTCCTACTGGTCGAGAGCCCGTCACGTGGCCGGTCTTAAACGGATGATAAAGACATGGCTAGCTGGTCTTAAACACTTTTCCAGTGTCACAACAAAATGTGGACTCCTAAAAATCCAGTGCCTCTTACCGTTTCATTGGTTGAACGTTCACATGCGAGTCAGAATTTTATAGTTCTAAATTCAAAACGCAACGCCCCAGGTGCGTTCTGCGTGACATCGCGCAGAACATGCTACGCGCGCGTCAATCTCCATAAAAGGGTTGTTTACATCTTAATCGCCAGCTGAACACTCCATTATTTTGCTAGAGGGATGTTTCAAAAAACATAAAGTGAACTTGTTGAACAAAATCGGGATTTTTTGAACGAATTATTTGATATTTTTTTACGGATAAGGTATTTATGAATGGGAATAAATATGTGCTCGGTCGGTATTTATCACTCTGTTTAATACCGCTTAGAGTCTGGGTGCTGATAATTACCCTCGCCTCCGGCTCAGGTAATTATCAGCACCCAGACTCTAAGCGGTATTAAACAGAGTGATAAAAACCTCTCGAGCACACATTTATTCCCTTAATAAAACTCCTCCAGGGGGATTTAATGTTGAGATTGAGTTGAAATCCTGGGCCCAATTTCATAGCACTGCTTAACAGTAAGCAGAAAAGTTGCGCTTACTATAGCAGAAAATCATGCTGCTGCTTAAGCACTATTTCATGCTTACGGTTGCGCGCGCATGGAGATTTCTATTGTTGCGTCACTGATTTAAGCAAAGTTTTCTTCTGGGGTTAAGCGTGCTTTTGCTGTGCTTACTGCTTAACGGTCCCTATGAAATAGATGGAGGCTCGGTAAGCATAAAGTTGGCTGTTAAGCAGCGCTATGAAATTTGGCCCTGGTATAGGCTGAGGCAAATACCCGAATATACATGCTCTGTACTCGGGTTTTCTCTTAACAGACATGTCAGAGGGGTTCACGGCACGAATGAACTTTAACCCTACCCCCCTAGGCCCTTGTTGCTTACAACCATCCTCAATCCTCCAAAATCCTCCAAAATTTTGCAACTCCGCCTAAATTTTTCAAAATTGTCAGACAGTCCTGCCTCAAAATGCATTCATCCTCAATCCTCCAAAATCCTCCTCATCCCAAAATTTTGCACTCGTGTTTAAATGAAGGATAACCCAACGCCAAATCCTTCAAAATCATCAGACAGTCCTGCCTCAAAATGCATTCATCCTCAATCCTCCAAAATCCTCTTGTGCTTCAATCACCATTCATCCTCAATCCTCCAGAATCCTCATTTGATTCAATCACCATTCATCCTCAATCCTCTAGAATCCTCCAAAACCGCCAGGAGGATTTTGGAGGAGTGAGGTGGGTTAGGGTTAATAAAAACTTTATTTTATATTTGTGATGCGATCGAGCTAAAATGAGACATTTGTCGACCCTGGTCAACTATTTTGGTTTAAAGATGTGAAAAGAGTACAATCTCAGCATTTCGACCCTTCGTGACTTCGAAACGGAGCCCGAACAACTGAAAGGAGTTGAAAATTTACAAAGAAGATAAGTTTTACAGATTTTCCTACATTATTATGCTTTTCAACCAAAAATGGACACCGCATTTATGAATGGGCCTGGAATAAAAGAGTGATGATTGACTCAGTCTTAACGGCCGTTTCAAACCGTGCAGGGTCGTGGTCATGATGACTTGCAGGTCACAGGTCACGCAAAAATCTATCCAATCAGAGCCTTAATTCGTCAGCCCTTCTCAGCGTCCTTTTTGCAAGGCGGTGGGGGGGGGGGGGTACGAGCAAATTTGAGTCATCAAATTCAATGAATTTCAATGAAATTCAAAGATTTCTCCGACGGCCCTCTCTCTTACCTCTACTGATGGGTAGGTTCGTTTTCCTTTCTGGTTGTTCTGTCCTGGCAGTCCCCCGTGCGACGGCCCTTCGCAGTCATACCGAAACCGAAATCCACGCTGTCAAATTAAGAATACACATTTGAAAGGTTTGGTTGTCAAGATCTGTTTGTTTGTTTGTTTTAAATGAGGAGCAAGTGTCTCTGTGATTTTTTTTTCATATTTTATTCACTTAACTTTTTATCTAAAAATAACACTTAAAATCATTATAAAAAGGCGGGGCCGGAACCCATTGACTCCTCCCTGTTTCTAGTCCTGGACACGCCCCCTAAAAAGAAAATGGTTTTCCGTATCAAGTTTCTCTCTTTAAACATGTTAAATGGGGCCATGACATAAAATGTACGCTGGAACTATACATGCATTTCGTGCAAATTTTAATTCCCCAAAAATGTACATGTACATGTATGAGAACTAAGAAACATCCTTTTTTAATGTTTTTGGTTAAAAGTTTTTGTTAACATTTGAAATATTCCATGCTTTTACAGACAACTGAGGTGCGCTATTTCTGTGATGTTACTATTAGTATTACATGTAAGGATTTTCTGTTCAAATTGTGAACCAAATTTTGGGAAACTGACAACATTTGGGCACGACTTTTAGAAAACTAATTCAAAGAAAAATTATGAAATTTACAAATAAGAGATTAAAAAGGGCCTGTTTGTGTACAAATTCCCGTTCCTTTGTATCCTGTTCGATAAAAGGAAACACAATCATGTCCAATACCCGTAATTAAATGAGTTGGGCAATTCACGAAGTCAGTTTTGGCAAAGTGCCAAATTCATTCTACTACATGTACAATGTAGATAACTGAATTTGAGATATGTTGCAAATAAAAATATGAAAGGTACATGTACCAGGACATGTTTTGTAAATAAAAGCAAAATTTTGAACAATGACCAACATGTGTGTGTGTTTTTTTCTCCACATTTTTAAAGCTGACTTTTGGGTATACATGGACATTTGGACATTTGTACGCAGACATGAATTTATTTATTTAGAATGTCATTTGAAATCAACTGTAAACAAATTAAATTTAACAAGTACCGGAAAATTACATGTGGGTCATTTCATAAATTTAGGGTCCAAAGTGTGACATATTTCCTGTCCCTGTTACCTTGGTACATTGTAATTTGCCAGTCAAGTATCATTAAGAATGACTTCAAGTTCAACAATTGTTTATTTGTTGGGTAAGTAGTTGGCTATTCATAATCACTCTTGGAGGACGACTGCATTAAGGAGTGCATCAGAATTATAAAAATCATAGATGTCAGATGTAACAGGGACAGGAAAAAAAGTGAATCCCCAAATTTACAGAATGCACCACACGCATCTGTAGAAGTGGCTTCATCCGCTTCCCATAGACGCATGTTATCGTTAGCTGCAGCCATATAATTTGGAGGCAACTTAAGCTTGTGAAGTATACATTCTTCACACAATTCCTTCAAATTATTGTTTGTTTGTTGGCATGGTTGGGTAGGTGTACATGTACATGTGTACCAGGTAGTTTGCTATTCATAATCACTCTTGGAGGACGACTGCATTAAGGAGTGCATCAGAATTATAAAATCACAGATATCAGATGTAACAGGGACAGGCAAAAAAGTGGACTAAACTGTATGTACAATGTTATATCCCTGCATGTGAATTACATTACAAATGTATATAAGCATCATGCTTTGGGGACTACTAGAATTTGTTCTTTTCAAATTGCAGTTCCTCATTTTAACACAATCACGATGCACACAAAACCAACAACTGCAGTTAGCCGTACATGTACATGTACATGTATGCTGTACAATGTACATGTACTGTGTGCCTGCTCTTTTGTGTAGTACAGGAAGTACAATAGGACAAAAAGGTCAACAATGCGGTATGTCCAAAAGGCGCAACTTCACTGGCAAATCTGTAGTGCGTAGATAAAGAACTGTTTTTCATTCAAATTTAATGGCATACTGTGTCAGTGTGATGACGTGTAGTTGAGGCTGGTTTAGTAATTGTGTATACATTTAAATTTTTCTGGTTTTTTTTTTTTCTTTCCAAGTTCACATGTAACTTGTGAGACGTTTTGGCAAAATCAGACAGAATTGGGAAAAGGTCAAAATAAGGGTTGGCAGGTATTGGGAAAGAGAATACAATTTTCTTTACAATACTGTTTGTCGCGTGTCAATTGGACGCCATTCCGTTGACAAGTTATGGCCGTTTAAAGTTCACATATTTATCGAAATGTCAAAAAAGTGAAATACTGAGAAAAGAAACCTTTCAAGTTCTGTTTTGTAGTTGTGAAAATGAAAAGTTACGCCAGTTTTTCCCCTTAAACACACTTTTATTCCACAATTTTTTAACACTATTTCTTTTCAAAAAATGTGTAGTAGACATAAAATAATATCAATGAATCTCCAAAAATCAATTATCCCCATTTGTAATTTCCTTCACTATGGCCGAGTTCCATCTCATTTTGACAGAACGCCTCACCTTAAATCTGATTTTTTTTTTTTCATTTTACATCTTTTTTACTGAACATTTGTAAAAGTGTTCAGCCGTCAAGCTTAGAAAAACATGGTCATGTGTATGCATGTTTTATTTTTAATAAACCAAACCAAAAACTAAAGTGTAGGCCTATATTATCGTTTCAGCTCACATAATTAGGCCTTCGTGTGCAAATACCACATGTGAAAACAAAATCGTTAATTTGATGCAAAAAGATTTAACATCTAAGAAATTATACAACTTTCAAAAAAATACAAACAAAGCAATGATTACACTTGTAATCGTTGTTTATTATTTTTTTGAAATTCGTATCCTTTTGATGTAAGTTGTACAAATGCAGATTTGAAACTCAGAATTAAAGTTGTCAACAACAGCATTCATCTTTCTTCAAAAAAGTATTAGAAAATTAGGGGGGTGCGGGAAATTATTTAAATGTGAACACTTCCCCCACCCCACCCCCCCCCCCCCAATTTACCGTGTACAAATGTACATGTACGTGCGTTGTCTTAACATACTCTGAATTTAATCTACATTTGTACATGTACATGTACAGCATGTACCTATGTGCATACAGGATGCAGGCATAAAACTTTCATGTAAATTTGTTTCCTTCAAATGCACAAGGAATTAATGCACGTGTCTGTGTGTGTGAATTTAGGGGAATTTTTTCTTGAAACACATGCTACCAAGAAACAAAACAAAAAAAATTCAGACAGCTTTTCTAAAATAAAAGGATTCATTTCAACTCCTGCCCTTCAATAAAATCAGATGTGTCTGAAATGGTTTCGGTTATAGTTTCAATGTAACCCTTCCATTCAGTATTTTTTCTTTATTGACGAACTTCAATCACGCAATGTTCATAGATCATGCAACAAAAGTTGATCATTAATTAGTTCCAAGAAGTGTACTATTCTTGTACATGTAGTTGCAAGGTCGTTACGTGTGGATCAGGCCGGTGTTTATCTTCGGTTTCCTTGGCATGAAACGACTGAGAATATTTCTATTCCCCCTGGACGGGATGCTAGTCCATTGCAGGTTACTCCCCAAGCTAACACCAGTACCCATTATATACTCCTACATGTAGGTGGAGAGAGGCAAGTGGGGGTGAAGTGGCTTGCCCAAAGGACACAACATATGACCAGCAGCTGGATTCGAACCCCGGACCCTCTGATCATGAGCCACGAAATCCTAATCACTAGACTACCCCCCCCCCCAATATGACACGCTAACAAAAAATTTAGCCAAGGTTTTTATAAAGTAATTGTACACATACATACAAAATTTCCTGAGCATACTTTTGTAACTCAAACTTTAATTAGACCCCACCTCAATTCATATCCCGGTTGCATTCTGGTCAAGTTGCGGACAAGTTGAGGGTGGAATCATTAACTTTGTCCGTAAGAACTCTGCATTTGTCCCGGACATGTTGCAGGGAAATGTTCATCAGCATATCTTCATTGCGGGAAGATTGTGAGGGAAGTTGTTCAGAATCCCGCAACTTATACCCGATGGAACGTCAGCAACTTGTCCGGAACTCGTCCCAGACATGAATTGAGAAGGGCCTTACCTGTTTGGGTTGTTCCAAGATGCGAAGGTGGGGCGCCGACAGATCGTTGAGCGTCTGCTGGCTCATACCTGTCATCACCTCCAGTTGATGCAGGTCGCTAGGCAGGCCGCCCATCATCTGCGGACCGTTGCCGTTTGTCGCCATAAATGCCTGTTGGTACATGTCGTTGGGTATCTCAACCGATTGAAGTGAGTCCGACCTCTCCTCATCCGACATCCCTGATTCCAAAGAGGCTCTTGCCGATGTTCAATTTGGTCTTAAACCAAACAATGTCCGTCCTGCAGCAGAATTCTGAAAGGAAATTAAGGAATGATAGAAATTTGTAATATAATTTGGGAGGCTAATCATCCTTGCTCGCAGCTTAGAAGTTGAATTGTGAAGGAGGCGGCTACAAGTTGGTCGAGCCGCTGGCATGTACAAATGTAAAGGCACCTCTGGCAGCCAGCCACATCGACCCATATATGACCACGGAGCACAGCCTGAGATCAAAAGTGTTTTACTTTTCCGGAGGAATCTGGAGAGCCCGGAGAAAAACCCTCGTGACACAGGAGAGAACCAACCCACAACTCTACTCATATGGCATGTATGGTCCGCGGCCGGGATTCGAACCAGGGCCACAGTGGTGAGACGCGAGCGCTTTTACGCACCAGCCACGGCACAAGCCACGCCTTTTCCGCACAAGCCACCCAATCAAAATTTAGTTTCATACATGTATCTGCAATGTTTTTGGCCTCATTTTCTGCACCCACCTTATTTTTATTAATATCGCTTGGGTTAGTGTTGTAGTCAAGCCAATCACAATTCCAGTCACAAGTACATGTACATGTACATCACAAGTCCTCTCGATCAAAAGTCTGTCCACTATTAAAGTTTGTGAACACTTTTTCCAAACATTCAACAATGACACTGCCAAAAATAGTACTACATGTATGAAATTTCGTAACTGATTGTAAGTTAATAAGAGTTTCAAGCATCCTGTGCCATCATTTTCTAGAAAAAAAGGAATTACATTTGCACCATCATAATTCATTTCCTCGCGAGAAAACAACAGGTTTTTTTTTTTAAATAATGCCCTAAATTGACCAAATATAGTTTAGGTTGCTATTGGTTACACATCCGTGACAGACAATAATTTTTCCCGAGTGACAAACTGGGGATCACACTGCAAGATTCAAAAGTAAGTCAAAATGTAATGACAATTTTTGGACGGGAGGCTTTCCAGGAAAACCTTGCATTGTGCCAAAAAAATTGCATTTTCACAGTTTCACAGTTTGAAATCTAAACTACATGTATGCTGAAATTTTGAAAGAGTATTTTTTAATAACCTGCTTTAGTCTTCAAATTACAATGTAAGTGTATTATTACTCCTTGAATTGGCAAAAATACAATTTTTGGGGCATTTTATTTGGCAAACGGTGCCCAATAGACCTTTCTCAGGATACGCCATCTTGAAACTCAAAGCGAGGCAAATAACACAAATAGTGTATGCGGTGATTGAGTGACTTTCACAAAGTGACGGCCGATTGACGCTCTTATCAATGGATGGATAGCTGAAATTCCCCAAAACGTCAATCAACATTTTTAGGTACATGTAGGTAACGACTCATTGTATTTGGACGAAGGATATGACCCAAACAAAACCAGTGGCTGAACTGAAGTTTCCGTGTTGGTTTACATCGTCATAGTAGAACCGCCGTCACATCAGAAAACGCAGTGGATAGAATGGAAAGATGAATTAAGAAAGTCCTGGCCTATTTAGCTTCGGATAGACATGATAAAAGCTCTACAAATGCCCGTTAATCCGTAGGTTAGTTAGTCATGTTAGTTACATGTAGTCATGGTAATAAGTATAGTAACAAATGTTCACATTGTCTATTATTGCTCCTACATTTTTTGACCAATCTCAACCAAACTTTGTCGGAAGTATCAGTAGCCCAGCCCCAACATTTCAAATTTCATAATTTGTTGACGCTTTGTTGATGACTGTAGAGGCTTGGTGACCTAGTTGACGCTTGTTGACGCATTTTAGTAGGACCCGTTGCATCAGAAATTGGAATTGCAGACAAAGGTACAGTCGTTTTCCTAGTTCCGGATAGCAAACATCATTCAGGCTGCTTTCGGCTCAACTACTACACGAATTCAAGTGACATTGATTAAAAAGTTTACCTTGAGTGATGGAGACACCACAAAATAATTTTCAAAATTTAAGCTCTTTTCATTTTGATTTTACGACGTCAAAAGTGCCGATGTCACTTTTCCTAGTTCCGGATCGGTTCAATCAGTTCCGAATCGATCAAAACTGCTTCACGCGAAAAAAAAAAATTCACGCAAGAAAATCTTTTTTTTTTCAGCCAGAACCAACCGAATCAGGCATACATATATTTTCTGATATTGATAAAGTATTATTTCATTTGCCAAAAATAGTTCATTCAAGAGAATTCCAGCAAATTTTAAAAAGAGAAAAATGTTTGACGTAAATGATTTTGAAACTTTTGTCTGCAGCGCAAGGGCTCAAACTCACGCACGGACTGAAAATCTTTGACCCAGCACAGAAATCGTCACACAAAATCGATTAACACTCGTGTAGTTGGGTCACAAGTGCACGCGCTATCCAGAACAAGGCAAAAGCATACGGTCATTTTCAAAAATTAGAGACTTTACAACTTATTTTGATTCAACAAGCAATTGATGGAAGAGTTTATACGACTGTAGTGTATGAACAAAATATTCGAAATCACACCGTAAAAGTGATATACCGAGGATAAAATTTATCGTCGATTCGCAGCTCCCACGATTTTCTACAAACCGTCCAAACATGTCGAAGTGCGAGTCGGAAGTCTGCCCAAAATTCCTCTTCTAAAGATTTTATCAGAAACTTTGTGTATCAAGGAGCTTACATTTTCCTTTTCAAAATTCACATCGTCCAAAAAAAATGTATTGGAGACTAATCCAAAAGCGGTAGGTTTTTATTTGAAGCTATCCGGAACTAGGAAAAATCTGGAACTAGGAAAACGACTGTATTTCGTCTATCATCATTATCAACAAAGTGCATTTTCCAAAAGCAAAGCGTACTGACACCCCCCCCCCCGAAAAATAACAATGCTAGAAGGCTAACGGAAAGGTCATGAAGGTGCCTTCAAATTCTAGAAACAAGGTTGCAACATTCCTTCCTAAACAGTATACTTACAGTTATACTTATACAGAAATCTGCACAAATCAAGTTAGGCCTATTCCAATTTCCGGACAGCGCTGTTGCCATACGATAGCGTGCGCAATTTATGCACGTTGAATTGGACAAAGATTTTCTCGACAAAATAACTTCTTTCCACGTTTCCGTTGCAACACCAAATATCTGCTCAACGCGGCAACGTTCTTTCACAACAATCAGTGGAAAAATTCAGCGTCTCACTCTCAGTTTGTAGTTCGGCGCAAAAGTGGAATTTACCAGTGGAACGAAAGCGTTCGTGATGTTGCAACGCCGTTCTATTTTTAGATTTTTGGGAAAAACCCGCGGACAGCACGGGATTTCCCCTAATTGCAACTGGTAACCGGCGGTACGTAAAGTCAAGGGCGATGACTACTGAAACCAACTGAATTAATCCTGTGTTCTATAACATCAGTGCGTCATCAATACATGCAATCCAACGGTACTCATAATAAAAGCCAGCATGAGTGTAATTACAAAAGACTGGTGCATTCCCAATATTTCACAAGGTGACATCTTAAAAGCATGTGCAACTGCTTGACGTGCAACGCTCATGGACACACGATTATCAATCCTATTGGTGGCAGCATTATGTCATTATTTTGGTATCCCAGAAAAAATGGCACGTAATTATATTGAGCAATTTCAAAATAACAATCAGTAGTGATCAGTGCTAATATTAAGTGCAATAGTGTATGTCTGTAATGTTGATGCTTATTGTTATTATTATCAATGCTGTAGGGGTATGCAATATATTTTTTCCAATACAATCCTTGAAAATGCACCTTTGTGCCCCATTTAACCTTATTTTCATTTTTTTTTTTTGCCATTTTTAAAGGGTATTTTGGTGCCTCTTTGGTTTTTATGTTAATGAAATGACCATATTCATGAGAAAAACTGAGATGTCATTCCGGGCAGAAACCTCAATGTTACAGCTATTTCAGCACAAATAAAATTGCTAGGATTTGGGATATTTTGCTGTTGTAAATGTTCTTTTCTTTGGTGATTTGTTGTCATGGCAGTATAAGCCAATGAGCAAACATTTCGATCACAAATGTTTTCAATGAGCAAATTTTGGGTTCACCATTTGAACAGATAACCCTACACTTAACAGTGTCTTCCTGAAATGACATCACAGCAACAGCGCCCTCAGTTGTCCGCAAAAGCATGGCATTTTTAAAAAGTATTTAAAGAAGTGCACTTTTCAACAAAATTAACCAAACAGGGATGTCAAATAGTTTCAAACATTTAAGAGGAGTCGAAAGTTGCACAAAATGTTTTCCAAAGAAAACTTCATCGAGTGCCCCTTTAAGTCTCATAAGGTAGCTGCCAACCACGTCCCCAGGGTGCTGAGCAGTACGCGCCCACCACTATCTGCTTACTTTTTGAAACGAGGGCGGAAATAAAGTAAGCACTGGGAACGAGATTGGGTAGCTACTCGATAATGGTACAGTTTACTTTTCAGCAATGTTTACTGTTTCAGATTATATCGTATTTTGTGAATTTGTTGTGGTTTTTTTTGGCTTTACCGCTTTGTTTCACTGTATAGATGCAATTGTTAAATTCTACAAATGAAATCAAATTAATGCAATGATGTTGAAGGGGAACTCTAAGGCCGAGAAAAATAATATAGTTTCTCGTCCGGGTTTTTTTTTATAAAAATGAAGGAGGCGGGCACTTTTTTTTCCCAAGATGGTAGATTTTCCAAGATGCATGCATGGATTCTTCCTTTTTTTTCGACTCTTTTGATACAAAATTGTGTCCAAAGGAGCTACAAAGCTACAATTTTGGCAGAAACAAATAAAAAGAGTATTGTAAAACGTACGAATTAAATATATTTAAAAAGAGGCAGGGGACAGCAGGAAGCTGGCGGACACGAGAAACTGGTTTATGTTTTTACTTGGCCTAACGTACAATTCAAAAACTGCAGTGCATGCTTCCATGTTCTTTTATTTTTATGAAGGCCCTAATTTCTTCCCACTCTACTGACATAAAAGAGCGTCCTCTGTTGACGAAATAATCTTGACCGAGGTTGTGACAGTTGTAGTCAAGCCGCCGTGGTAGAGGGCGCAATAACAACAAGATGAATCAAATCCAGTCATGGAAATCACGCGTGCGCTACGTACCAAACTAGTCCTCAGACCATGGTCGACCTGCACGGACTGGTTTACCGTACTGGTGACGTGCACCATTATGGTAAACCTAGCCCACCTTGACAATCTATACCCTCTAATTCTTTTAACCGAAGTACCCAATCCTGCATATCACAAACAGACTGACATTTCAGGCCCGTATACGCAGGGGAAGGGGGAGGGGACGAGGGTCGGAGACCCCCCCCCCCCCCCCGAAAAAAAATCTGCCGCAAGCGGCCACTTTTTCCTCGCCACTGACATTTGACTTTTTACACAATGTTTAAGTACATGCGCGTATCACCGATGTGTAACCAATTGCAAACAGAGTGTGGACTAACTAAATTTTGTGAATTGGGCCAGCATTTTTTTTTTAAGTCAGTTTTGTGCAACGATGGTTGGCCAACCATAGTTAGAAATTGATACAAAATTTCCACTTTTCTTGAAAATGACAGCACACCAGGTTCCATGATTTATTCACGTACAGTCAAGAAAGGTATATCATACTAATTTGGTAATTTTTCGGGTCACTGACAGTTTTTAGTCGAGTTTTGCCTCGTGACTAAAAAAAAACACCTCACAACATAAATTTCCACTTTGCACAGAGCTGGTGTCATGGGAAACTAGGACTCCTATGGAAATCTGGTGGATTTAACCTTATATGGACTCAAACCTAACACGTGACCTGTCACTGTCCTAATTATGCTCCCTTAGACATGCTAGAACCAAATGAGTCAGTATTTCGAGTCCAGATTTTACAGTACATCGATTCAAAACACCATGGGCTGCCAAAAACGCTGTTTTGTTTCCTTGTTCCATAATTATGTTTCATTATGACATTCTTATTATGGATATAGGCTTCCTATTTTTCCCTTTACTCGGAAAATATTTGACGTAAGGGAAGTCAATGCTCACTTTTGAGCGGACGCAATCCAGTCTTCCCGGCAGCCAGTCTTTCCGCCTTGGGGGAAAAAACTTTCGATACGTTCAGCTCAGTTCAAGTTCGCTGGTTCCCACCGCTCTATCCAAGGACACATGACCCCTGCGCACAAAACGCACGTATTGTTTGTGGCGAGTGACCCACCCACAATGCTTAGCGACCCCGTGTTTCCTTTACAAGGTTTTGTGGAAATGGATTACCGGCGACCGCCGTTGGATAGGGTGATGGGATGAATGAATTCAACAAGATACCTGATTTCGTGGAAAGGAATCCACAGGTAATGACCTAGCCCGGAACTTCTTCTTTTCGACATCCAGGTTCAAGTTAAATGTCCACACGGGAGTTCAAATGATTTGGGATTGTATAAAAGCGCAGTGCTTTTCAAGGTGTAAAACATTTCAACGCCGCTCGCAATATTGACTTGGCATTTTGTGCAGTCGAGTTTTCTTTGGAAAGTCTAGCTTTTGCCAAGCAATTTCTAATAGTATAAAATCCATCTGAAGACAAAACGAAAACGAAACAGTATTTCACTTTTTGCTAGGCCTACTCCAGTATCATGTCTTGCTTGTTTCTGAGACGTTGGCTCACTGCCAACGTCTGTATATGTATCCTGTTCGTTTCGGGCATCTGCAGGGCCATTCCTCACCATACTAACATGAATGAAGGCGATACTGACATGGTGAGTCTTAACATGCATGTCTTGCTTTTCTAGCAGTTGTTGTTTTCTGTTATGTTTATTGTATTGTCAGTCTAACTGACTGTCTGGCTGACTAACTGACTGTCATTGTATACCGGGCAGTACTGTCGTGTAGGATTACCATGTAACGACAATGAATGGTGTCCATTGTGTAGATAATATGTATAAAAACAGGCGCGGATCTAGGGGGTATTTGGGGAGTACGCCCAGCTCTGTCTACATTTCAGATAAAACCTGTCTACATTTCAAATTTTTTTGCTGATGAAACCCCCCCCCCAAAAAAAAAAAATTCCTGGATACGCCCCTCAAAAAGAATTCCAGGGAATAGGCCGAATCAACTTTGATTTTTATGTGCTCTTTACACATTTCTGGGTAGCCCATTCGCTGGAACCCACTGGTCTCACATGGGGCCTAGTGAAGAGAAGACAATGTGAAGAAATTACAGTTATAGATGTGGGAGGAAAACCCCAGAAGAATATTCTGAGGTAAACCCACGGAATCAGGTATAGGGACTGAAAACCCATCCCACATGTTGGCCCAGGCGGGATTCGAACCCGGGTCACAGCGGTGGAAGGCGAGGAAAGTACCGCTTCGCCAACCTGACTCCCCAGCTATGGATTTGCCTTGTCTTGTTGTTTGGGCTTTATAGGGTTTCGTGCGATTGAATGGTGTAACAGTTCTTCAGTTTATTATAAAAGATTGTTGTTGGAGTGTGGCGTTCCAAATATCTCAGCGGTAACTGAAATTAACCAATTGCAGCGAGTACCAATTATTCGTTTTGATAAAAGGAGGAACAACATCTGGTCTTCAAAACAAAACAAAAATTGCTCCTCCGGTATTAAGCTGACTCTCTGCAGAAAAAAAATAATATATTATACTCCTAACTGACATTACCAATTCAGAAAGATATCCTTGGATCAGGAGACGACCCTTCTTTGAAGCAGGACAATATTATCAGCAACACCGGGCGAGACTTGTTGAAGATGGCACAAACAGACACCGACAGTATTGGCGGAGGTACGCGGTAAAATCACTCGCTCGCTGATAGGTCAAATTTATCACCTGCTTTGAATCATATCACCTGATTGTTCGGAAAATCAAATCGGAGCCAGTTTCATGGAGCATTTATGCAAATTAGCCTTGCTTAGTAGCAGTTTTGAATCGGCTTTTTGAGCTGACGTTTGCTTTATTTTATTGGGGTCACCAAATGTTTTGAAATGCATTAATGAAGTGAACACACTTTAAATATTCTAACTTCGGTCAAACTTCAAAAACATGCATAATATTAGATTATGAGTGCTAGGAATGTGAGATAATGTCAAGAAATGTCAAGAATTTAGGTAAATGTTTCTCTGAAAATGTGTGACCAGGATTACAGTGCGGCACCACAAGGATCGTGGGAGGGCATGTTACCGAGGCGCACTGGCCGTGGCAAGCCGAGCTTTACGTCAAGAAGACGGGGCGTCATCTGTGCGGAGGCACGCTAATCGGCAGGGAACACGTACTGACTGCCGCTCATTGTTTCGATTCGTAAGTATAGGCACACTTAATAAGTAAACGGAAATGTTTGTACTAAAGGCTTGCACACGTAGAATAGCCGGCCCAACCGGAAATCTACAAGTACGCGAGAATGGTCGACAATCTTCTGCCCAAAACCATAATGTACCTATTTTTAGTTGAAATCAAAAGATGGCCTAAATTCCTACCACTTTTACAAAGTGCCTATGTTATGCAGTTATGACGCTCTAAATTACAACAGTTTCGCCGACTTGTAAAGTAGACTGCCCCCCCCCCCCTCCAGATGGTCCAAAGGACAATGGGGTCCGGGAACCAGACTAACTTGTAAAGGAAACGCAGTGTCGCAAAGCATTTTGGGCATGTCACGTTCGTGCGCGTTTGTTTATGGTGTAAATCGAGGACACACACTTGCAACATCATCGGTGAATCGAGGTCAGAAACCGAATCGAGGACTCCTCGCTTGGAAAACGTGTACAAAACCAATAAGAGCTGTTGCAAAAAAGTTCAAGTACAAACAAAGGAAAAGGGAAGAGGAACAAAAGAAAATCCTCGATTTACACCAAACACAAACGTGCTAGCACGTGTCGTGTACATAATATGCGGAGGTCCTGACCGGGGTAATACTGTACAAAATGTATCCACTGCATGATAACTCAACTAAAGTTGTAACCAAGGTTTACTTTAGGGGCCATTCAGAATTTTCAATGTTTTAAAATTTCGAACTTTTTTCCAAATTGTGGGTGGGTGGGTCAAGCTAAATAATTGAAAATCGAAATTCACCTCCCATGGAAAAAAGATTTAAAATAAACAAAGAAAGATAGATCTTTTGACTTGCTGAACTACGCGCAAGCGTTCCGATATCGCGATGCGTGTTTCTTTTCCAACTTCGTCCCCTGTATATACTGCACACGTCATGTACGTGTATATCCCTAACTCCCTAGGGGGTGTGCAAATTCATATTGAAATTGGAGGATTCAGGACTGTTAGACCCACTGTGGCATGAGAGGGAGGTGGTTTTTCAGTAGACTTGGACGCCGGGCGTTTGTAGCGGTTAGGCCGTGCAGAGGCAGCAGGGTACCAGGTGTACTAGATCGGCTCTATAACACGCCGCGGGCGTCGATTACCAATCGCTATAAAAACTGGTGTATTCAACAACTGGACTCCAAGACTACGAGGACCGCAGCCTGTGATGTGATGTCTGCCCAAACCTGATGTTTTTCTTTCGCTCGTACTCCCCGCCCTGCAAACAGGGCGGGGGGGGGGGGGGGTACGAGCGAATGTTTTTCTCAGCTACCTCACGTGACAGGCACAACCTCGTATGTCACATGTCATCCACCTCATCCAGAAAACGACAAAACCACGGTCATCTTTGTGGCTTCCAAAACTGCAACCTGTCATTCCCAACAGCATATCAGCTGGCAAAACACAAGAAAACTGAAGGTCACCAGTGCAAAAGAGGAAGACCGACAACTTCACGCCGTCACTGAACTAGACACACATGTACATGTGTATACATGTTCAAGTTCAAGTATATGTACATGCAAGTGCATGTACATGTACTTGTTCAGTTTTTTATTAATCGAAATTAGGGGTGGGTGGGTCAAAATAATTTGGAAAAACAGTCGAAATTTTAAAACATTGAAAATTCTGAATGGCCCCTTAACTTTCTGCAGGGCGAATTTTGAAAGGTTTTTTTATTGCTTTTATAATTTTCAGATATGACACGGCCGAAGTCATGGTTCGCTTGGGCAGCCGCAGCCGCACCCTCGAGGAGTCCAGTGTGCAGACGTATCCCATCGCGTGCTCACACGGGCACAAACGGTACAGGAGAGAGACAAACTACGACTACGACATCGTGCTCCTGAAGCTAAAGACGGCTGCAGCGGAGGCTACTCCAGCGCGTGGTGTCCAACTCACCGAGCACGTGGCACCGGCGTGTTTGCCAATTCGACGAGAATTTGGCGCGGATGCAAAATGTGTGGTCACCGGTTGGGGATATACGAGTAAGAGGCGAGATTTCATTGGTTCCCTCGGTCATTCTCGCAGCCAATAAAAACGCAGGTTTCTCACTTATGCTTGAAAGTCATGATGAGTTTCAATCTTGTAGATTGAGTTTTGAATGTTGATACTTTATCAAGTTTATAAGGGCATGAAAATGGCACGTTAGTTAGGCGAGGGAGTGTGGACTAGTGGTTAAGGTTTGTGACTCTTGATCAGGGTTCGAATCCAGCTGTTGGCCATAATAATGTTGTGTCCTTGGGCAAGCCAATTTACGACAACTAACCCCTCTCCACCCTGGTGTATGAATGGGCAGCGGCATTAGCTGTGATCTGCAATGGACTTCCGTCTCATCCACAGGGAATAGAAATATTTTCAGTCGTTTAACGCAAGATAAAGGAAAATAGTTTGTGTTAATGTTAAATGTTCTCTTCTTTGTCTCATTTTTTCTGTACCACTGATGTATTGACTTTTTTCCCAGGTTTTAGGAGTCTTCTACTTGGCAGGCTTCCATCGGAGCTAAGAGAAGCAACGGTGCCCCTCATCAGCGCCAAAACGTGCCGGAACGCCTACGGATTCACCCTCACCAGCAGAATGGTATGCGCCGGCCACATGCACGGCGAACGGCGGCCGGACACGTGCAAAGGCGACAGCGGGGGTCCGCTTGTCTGCCAATCACAGGACGGGAGGTGGAAACTCTGGGGCGTGACGTCATGGGGCGGGAACCAGTTCTGCAGCCAATCGCCGACCGATCCGGCACCAGGGGTTTACACCAGGGTGGACAAGTTTGTGAATTGGATCGAGAAAAAGATGTCGGCAAAACGATGTTTCAAATGATTAGAACAGCCAGTAATAATATTGTATTATTTATGACATTATAGAACAAGTATTTATTGCATTTTTAATTCGGGCAATAAATTTTGCTTAATTCGGGTTTTTTTCTGGCTGAAAAATTGATTTTCTCGCGCAATTTTTTTTTTCGTGCGAAGCAGTTTTTGATCGATCCGGAACTGATTGAACCGATCCAGAACTAGGAAAAAGGGCATCGGCACATTTGACGTCGTAAAGTCAAATTTAAAGGAGCTTAAATTTGGAAAATTGTTGTGTAACATCTCCATCATTTAAGGTAAACTTTTTAATCAATGTCACTTGAATTCGTGGAGTAGTTGAGCTGAAGCTGATGCCTGAATGATGTATGCTATCCGGAACTAGGAAAACGACTGTATTGGAATTCTTTCCGAAAATAAAGCACATAGGCCTAGTTTGGGTCATGTCTTTTTTCTCCATGATATAAATGAACTATTATTCTGTAATCATTCCAAAATTAATTTTAGAAGGCGTTTTTGGAATTTGGTTTTTGTCTGGCATTTTCTTCATGGTCTTGCATGTCGGGGATGAAATGTACCGACTTGCTTTATTTATATGTTTATTGTTTACTGTCATTGACTGTAACTTTTTAAGGGGCCCATTTTAGAAATAATTTCGATATCTCAAACAGACTTTTATTGAGATGAATATTTGTGAAGAAATTGGACTCTCTCAGACTCAGGTTTTTTTTCTACGGAGAGGCCTAGGCTATATTATGAGTCACCTGACAGCACAATTTGCCCATCTCTCTCCTCCAGTGATCCTCTTCTGTGTGAGGTCTGCCCAAACCTAATGTTTTTCTCAGCTAGCTAGCTCAAGTGACAGTCACAACCGCATAATTATTTCACAAGTCATCCACCTCATCCAGAAAACGACAAAACCACGGCCATCTTTGTAGCTTCCAAGACTGCAATCTGTCTTTCCCAATATCAGCTGACGAAACACAAACAAATCTGCAGGTCACCAGCTAGTGCAAAAGAAGAAGACCGACAACTTAACGAGGTTGTGGAATGCTAGAAGACATTTCCGTCATTTTTCGGGTATATGTAGCCTAAGGTGTGATGAAATAAAAACGACTATTGTGTCTGTCATGAAATGAGTACAAAAGGTACTTTTGAGAGCTGTTTTTCAGGTCCTGTTTCGACCCGAACGTGCAATTTGTGTAAAAGTCGTCGTTGGGGGCAGCAAACAAAATATAGTAAATCGTGACGTAATAAACAGGACTCGTTTATACTACACTGCATCGGAAGTCCTGTTTATTACGTCCACAGACATCCATAGTCGTGATGGAAACATGTTTAAAAAGTAGGTACACAAGTGTTTGGAAAATTGTTCTAAACTTGTTACGTGCGGCGAACGCACGGCAAAACGGGAATCATGACTTTTGAAGCAAAGGCAAAAATAGAGACAAAAACACTACAAACAAAATTTAATTAATTCGCCTAAGTCATTCAACACGTCAAACGTGTTACAGCAAGCAATCTCGGTTAGTTTGCAACTCCATGCAAGAACTCCAGAGCATTATATACAGGCAAAGCTAAATTAATTTACAAAGAAGTTAGCAAAGCAGCAAATTATTCAAACAGGCAAAATACAGTCAAGAACAAGCCGGCAAAGTAAAGTTGTTAAGCAAAAACAAAAAGGCAAATTGTATTGGGCCGAATATAACTACCAATAAGGAACCAGTAGCAGGAACAGGTCCCGCCCAGCCAGTGCCCACAACGGTATTAGCGCAGCCGTCGAACCAAGCATCCCGCACCCAGCCGCAGATCAGCCAAGCCACAGGTAAATCGGCGTTGAACCCCGGAAAGTCAGCCACATCAGTCGGGTCATGCGCCACGACAGTTCAGGTCTCCGTCCGGTATACCGTCAGCCTAGTCGGCAACGATCCAGCGGTGATGTTACATCGGTAAGAACGGCGGGAGATGCTAGCTCAACGACGCCCTAATGGAAATCGCACATAATGGTTGTACATGGGCACCAACTCGGAGCGAATAAAAACCAGTCAGTGCTTATATAGGGTATTTACCCGCGCGTAGCCACCATAACAAACATTCATTAAATACCAAAAAATTCTAGTGCGGGAGCAAACCGTACTAAAGGATTACAACAAAAGTGGGTTTGTAAACAAAGTCTAAAGGCAAGCCCAGTAAAACCGCTCCCAAAACGCTAAAAAAAATCATTTTATCATTCAGAATGTCCATTCACTGGTGTCTCTCCATGCATCTCTTCCTGGCAAAAGAAAAGAAAAAAAATCTTCTTTTTAACTTAATTTGCCAGATTGGGCCCATTCATTGTCGTTACGGGTAATCCTATACAATAGCACTGCCCGGCTCACAGGTGACAGTGAGGCAGTGCAATGGGTGCAATGAGGACATTAGGTGGGCTCTCTGGGACCACCAACAAGTAAAATCAGGATCAACTCTGTGCAGTCGAAAATTCCAGTACACTCCATCTTGAACAAAATGTCATCCCTTTTCAGTATTTAGCGTTTAACCGCGCACACATCGAACGGCTCTGGTACGTAGGTAAAGCTGGGAACACCCCTCATGGACGGTTTGGGCGCCCCCAACGGCAGCTTGAAAGTGAACCTCTGGAACAGGTTGGTGACGAACAGGAACATCTCCATCCTGGCCAGCCCCTCGCCAAGACAACTCCGTCGACCTTTGACACGAGAAGGCAAAACAAAATCGACAATCAGAAAGGAAGATGTTATCTCGAAAAGAGAAAAAAACGGGGTGTCTTGTGGCACTACCAGAACGAAGTAGCTATCTGGGATACAATTCCAATGATACTGAAAGTCACTTCTGTCTGGTACCAAACGATTCTGATAAATCTTACAGTTGCAAGCCAGTAAACAGGCTCAAAATTGCCTACGCCGGCCAATTCACGATTGGCATGCCATCAAATTCTCCGCTATTAGAACTCTTTTGGCCGTGAACTTTAGGGTTTGTTATAAAAAAAGGTAGAAGCCGTGCAGAGAACTGCGAGCTCGTATTTTAGTGTGAAATTTGGATGATATTAGGCCCTAAAATCTCTCTATTTCGCAATGGAGTGCAGGCATCAGTTTTTTAGAATGGCGATGGACTTCGGGACTATATTTAGGGTGGACATTTCTGCCAAAAATCGTGGGATTATGCCAACAAAAATTGAACAGAAAATAAAAGACAATGAAATGGGCTTTAGTTTGATGCGTGTCTCAAACACCTTGGAGAATTGTGAGTATGTTTCCTGATTTATGGAAGTGGGGGTAATTTCTCAATTGGGTCTATGACAGGTTACACTGGTCTGCAACCCTACGAATGCCAAGATCTATGAGAGACACAATGTACGTGTCGTGAGGTCAAGGAACCAGACTGGCTTCATGTTTGAATACGAAATCATTATTTTTCAGCGAATTATGGCGCTCTAAGGCGGGTTGTAAATGTAGGGAAACAACAGCTGTCAAAATGCTGCAAGACGTTGATTTAAGGAAAACTGCAAATTGAGTTTCTTCATTCATATAACTACATGTAGTCTCGATGATATTTGTTCAACATGGCCCACTTACCTATTGAGAAGGGTATGAATCCCTCATGTTGGATGAGTTTGGTGCCATCTTTGCTCAGAAAGCGGTCAGGGTTGAACTCCTCTGGACGATCCCAAACCCTGGGGTCGTTCATCATCGTCCACAGAGCAAAAAACACATCTGGTGCAAATTAGGCAAGAAAGGCTGAATGAATTTTACCTAAAGGCATTATCCCCAAAGTAACCTTCCCACAAATCGGTCTCAAAAAACTTACTGAGATTATGAAGCATACTTGATTAGGCCAAAAAAAAAAGTCTCCGGTTTCTGGTATGCGCGCGCGTCGCCGTAGCCATGCGCGTCGGCAAAATGAAAAAGGTTTTTTTTTCAATGAAAGATGATGTCTCAAAACCGCCAAACTCACTGGTTTGACTGGAATCCTGCTGCTGCACAATTTTAACGTGTTTTTAGATTGGGTTATGGTCGAGAATAAGCTTTATGTGGCCTCTCTGGACTCCCATATATTTGCACTAAGTTTAGTCGGGCACCATTTGCAGTCATCAGCCGACATTTAAAGCAAAAAAATCAGGTAAAAAAAAAAAAAAGCCGCGTCGCCGCACCACTTTTTGGGCAAGCTCCATACCAGAAACCGGAGACCTTTTTTGGGGGGGCCTTAAAGATCGTGGACAAAATGTTGCAACCTGACGCCACTTGTTTTCTTCATATAGCATCTCAATGAAGGCACTTCATTGCAAAAATGATGATAAGACATGCATCTGGGACTGAGAAACATTTCCAACTTTGTTAGGAAATACTTGACTCTCCATAGACTTTGTACACAATTGCGGAAGTGGCGTCAGGTTGCAAGATTTTTATCTAAGATCGTACTGGTATTAAATACCCCTTCAAATAATTCCATCTGGCTTAAATGCTGTAATTAGAAGAAATCAAGAAAATGCGGACGATTTCCAACGATTAGTCCTTTCGGGCGATCCACAATGCATTGCGCAACCAAGAGCCAAGGAGAGTCCACGACTTTTCAAGTTTACGGTGGACAAAACATGGCCGATTTGAATGAGTGTGTCAGTAGACAACTTTAGATAATTTGTTAAAGATAGGGGCATAGCGTTCTGCTATATTGATAAAAAAAAAGGGCAAACAGAATACTCGAATCATACTCTTACGATGTCCTGCGCTACGAATTTGTCGACCATCGCCCATAATTACTGCACTGGGAAAATGAACTCTCAGTGGCAAACTCTTGGTGGCGCACTGCATTGTAAATCGCCTGAAATCCATTCACAATGCATGTGCGCTACCAAGATGGGCTTCGCCCCAACCGATATCGTACCGTTCCCTTTCGGGATGGTGTAGCCTCTCAACTGTATTTCTTGAGTCGCCTTGTAGGGTAGCGCAGAGGCCGCAACGGGCCGGAAGCGCTGTATCTCGTTCAGGACCGCGTTGGTGTAGGGCATGCTGGGACGGTCCTCACAAGATGGCTGCCAGTCACCTCCAACCACCTCACTGATCTCTCTCTGGATCTGAAAAATGCATGCAATGGTGCAGTGGTTATTGAGCGGGTGCTATGAGGCAAGCGTGAGCCAATAAAATGGCAGGAGATTATATTTCTTGGTTTTTGCTTTTACCTTTTCTTGCACTTCGGGGTGGTTCAGCACGGCAGCTACCAGCCACAGGATCGTGTTTGAGGTTGTGTCTGTCCCCGCACCGAACATGTCAAAGACCGAGTGCCAGATGTGCTGAAAGGCGAAAGTCGCGTCCTTGGTACTCGCCGAGGCGCCGCTGCGCTCTCGCTCTTTGATTTCCCCGATGTACAGATCGATGAAGTCCCGGAAATCGTTAGGATCATAAGAATCCCGGTGCTCCTAAAGATTTATAAAATAAATTACAATGACGTACGTAGTCAGCATGGGTAAGATCGAGGGTATTTAACGCCCCCCCCCCCCATTATTGTTATGAGTGCCTTTTTTTCACAAGCGCCATTTTCATGAACGGCCTTTTTAACGATGGTTTTTTTTAAATGTCGCAATATTATGGTTACAGACCAAAAAAAAGACTGTCCTATAGACCACAGGAATCAGTACAAGTCTAATCTCTCTGTTGTATGCAGCGCTGAATCAAATATCAAGTTCGCTGAATCAATGTCAAGGTCCGACAACCACTGTGTCGCGTGTCGAGTGTCACGATCGGGCCACCTTTCAGTTTTCTGATTGGGCATTCTTTGACAATGTGACGGTCTGATCAGCAGCCCTACAGTCACACTCAGGTGTTGGCTTCATATGCCATTTGTGTCTAGCATGAGACCAGTCCGCCCGTGGCCAGTGAGGATCCATCAGACGACACAAGCTACTTCTGGGAATGTCGAAGCCAGCTGGTACTTCAGAAGGTGACCGCAGTTCTTTGAGGGCATTTATATCATCATCCTTTCACTCTGCGGACCATTTCTCAATGATGAGATGATCAGCAGCGGTTTGTGGTATATCCCGGTCTGCAAGGTAAGCGGGCGACCCTTCATTGAGAACGGAGACCGGAATGGGAGCCGGGTTGGCAGAGGATCACCTGTCACAGCTCTATGTAGGAGATGATTGCAGTCGGCTGCAGCTCTCCATACAGGCTGTCGTGGCAGTGAGAGCTTCCCGTCGAATGTGAGGTGGTGGTTTGTTTGCTAGTGGCTAGATGTGGGGGTCGATTTGACTGTCCCATTGACTAGTTTCATTGAGGCGTTTAGATCCGTGTTCCTTAAACTTCGGCGTATGTGAGCTTGCACACCAGACTGGGACACAGTATTCAGCCGGCGCGTACACCAGGGCCAGAGTGGACGTCCGTACGGTGGGCGTGTTTGCTCCCCATTTTGTTCCAGCTACTTTCCTGATGAAGTTGACTCTGGTGCCTATTTTCTTTTACAGCTTTTCAGATGAGTTTTGTAGGACAAACTCCTATCCAGGGTCACATCATTATGTTGGATTGTGAGCATGGTCCAGCTTTCTTTCACCCAGGGATACACTCTGGGTGAGCTTTGCTTGTCTGTTGTTTAGGTGGAAAGCTGAAACAACAGTCTTCCCAACACTAAAAGTTAGATGCCACTTGTGAAAGTAGGCATCCATGTCTTCAATGTCCTTGGTGAGGGTAACTGACAGCTCATCAATGGTCTTTGCTGGGGTTGCAAGGCATATGTCTTCAGCATAGATGTACTTATTGCTGTGGTAAATGGAAAGTCTGCCGTGTAGATGTTGAAGAGCGGTGGTGCAAGGACCGATCCTTGGGTAGGCCGTTGCGTAAGCTGCGGTGTCTGCTCATCCTGTTTCCAAGTTGGAGCGTAAAAGACCGGTTGTTGATGAGCTCCATAATCATCTTGATGCTAAGAAGTCTAATACGGTTCTTATTGAGTTGCCATGACAAGCGCCACCTTTTGTTCGATACTGCCTGTGGTCGTCCATTTTGAACAGCGCCCCCATGCATAGGAATATGATGTCAGTCCCTACCTGATTCCGCGGGCTTCCCCCAGATATATTTTACTGGGGTTTTCCTCCAACGTCTTAAACTGTAATTCCTTCGCATTGTCTTCCCTGAACATGTTTCTTTCTTCATATTGCGAGCTTACTTTGTCAGGAGCGCTTTTGAGAAATCTTGCTTTCATTACCAGAAAGAAAAAGATAATAATTTCATAGAAATTGTTTACCTGAACAATTCCGTTGATCCGTTCTCTTATGTATCTCAGACATCCATGAACTTTGGAGTAGAGAGGGGTTAGGATGAGCAGGGGAAACATATTTGCCAGCGATCCAAAACCGGTAGTGTGTAAGATATACTGCAAACTGCGCACCAACTTCTTGAAATTCGGGTCGTCGTAATCGAAACGGTACCCGAAACAGACGGTGCAGATGATGTTGGACACCGCGTTGTGGATAATGAGGTTGGGATCGAAGGATCGATGCTCTTTAGCTTCGATTCTCTCCACCAGGTATCGAGCCTCCTCGTTGATCTTGTGCTCCAGGCTCTTCTTGCCGACTCCGAGTTTTCGAAAGGCACCGAGGCCGAAGTGTCGCTGCTCTTTGGCAGACTCGCCGTCGGCAAACAGAAAACTTCCTGTTGAAATCATTTGTGACGTAATTACAACAGATGAATTATGCATAAGTTATTCGAGATTGATTTAAACTAAAAAAATTTTTTTTAAAAACCACTGTATGACAATTTTGGATAGTCAGTTCCTCATTTTGTGACTATCCAAGGTGGCCAACAAAGATGTATCAAACCCATTCTCTTTCAAATGTTATTCTTCTCGCTGGATCTGTTCTTACCTTTTGTACCCGTGAGTGTTGATGCTGACGGCACAGGGGCTCTGTCCAGGAGCCGTTCTCCTTTACTCAGCAGCAACTCCTTAGCTGCATCGATGTCGCTGATGACGATGATAGGAGACCTAAAGGGCGACATCCCGACCGACATGACGCCGCCGTACTGCCGGCCCCAATCCATAAACAACTCGTGAATGAGCTTTTTGGACCGGGCCAGGGCTGGAATGTTCCCCAGCAGGGGCCATCGCCACGGCCCCGGCGGAAGGTTCTTCTGTCGGCCTCGGAGCAGCCACAAGACCACCAGGAAAATCAGCAAGAAGACTCCGGCAGACTTGAGATCGAGAGCGCCGGTGAGCGAAGAAAAAACAGCTGAATTCTGACCAGCCATGATATCCAATTCCCCTCACTACTCTATTGGATAAAGTGCCACGAATGAACTAACACAGTTCCACAGCAAGCGGCCTTTTATGCCATAATTTTATTTACACGTTTCAAAGTCTACTTAATGTGTCAAGTCATGGTCAAGTACAGCTTCACATTACATGCAGTTTAGAGGTCTCAGTCATAACGTCACGAGATTCGGCGATGTCGTTCATTCACGTTTCACCATTTTGCAGAACACACGCATGCGCTTCCAAAGTCCATGCCTATGGCGTGTCAAACGTTGCAATATTCAATATTTTGCAATATATATGTTGGATGTTCAATATGTGTTTGTTATCTTTTACATTTATGTGCGATCTTATAAGTTTGCGATGTTTTTCATTATTTGCGCGATGTTTAATATATTTGTGCGATGTTTTACAATATATTATGTGTGATGTTCATATATATGTGTGCGATTTTTACATTTATATGCGATTTTCAATTTATATGTGCGATGTTTTCAATATTATGTTCGATTTTTTGCATTAAATGGGCAATGTTTTTCGATACAATTGTGTGTGTTGTTTTAAAATATATTTGCGATATTCTCAAATATGTGAGCAATGTTTTACACATATTTTTGACATTTCGAGCTATTTGTATTCGATGTTTCATCGGTACGGTATGTTTGCATTCGATCTTTTGCAATATGCATTTGATGTTTCCCTTTTCATTCGATGTTTCGTTAAGAGTCAAAGTCTGGTTACTAGACCGCGAAAGTCTGACTATTTTGCCTAAAGTCAGTGTATGAGACGTCAGGGGATCGCGTAAAGTGATAAGAGCCAGACCTAAACGGTAAAAACCGGAATTGTGGGTAATTCTTTAAGCATATACGCAATGCGTTCATCATTGTTTGGGCAATACCCCCAGCTGTGCCTGTACTACCCATAGTGTTATGTGCATCATCTATGCATTGAGGAGTGCATGACACATGGTCTGAGCTCCAAGGCCGATGTGCACCTGTCCCGTTTAATGATCCAGTTACCTGATAATTTGTTTGAAAAATTCCAGATGTAAAATTGGGCAAAATAAGATGTTTTTGAAAAAAAAATCAAATTGTAAGGGGTTAACCTTGCATTTTTTTAGCAAAATCGGGAAAAATCAGATGTTTCTGGAAAATTGCAGATTGTATGGGGTTAGATGTTTATGAAACATTTCAAATTGTAAGGGGTGAACATTGCATATTTTAGCGAAATTGGGCAAAATCAGATGTTTCCGAAAAAATTCAGATGTAAGGGATTATCCTTGCTTTTTTATTGAAATTTGGCAAAGTTAGATGTTTATGAAAAATTTCAAATTATCAGGGGTTAACCTTGCATTTTTTAAGCGAAATTGGGAAAAAATTCTGATGTTTCTGGAAAATTTCAGATTGTAAGGGGTTAACCTTGCTTTTTAAATACGACTAAGTTGGGAAAAATTAGATGTTCATGAAAAAAATTCAAATTGTAAGGGGTTAACCTTGCATTTTTTTAAGCAAAATAGGACACAATCAGATGATCCTGGAAAATTGCAGATTGTTAGGGCTTAACCCTGTATTCCTAGCAAAATTGGGCAAAAAGAAATGTTTATAAAAAATTTTAAATTGTAAGAGGTGTACCTTGTATATTTAGTAAAATTTGGCAAAATCAGATTTGTATGGAAAATCTAAAATGGTAAGGGGTTAACCTTAATTTTTTTAGCAAAATTTGGAACATATTTTACTAAAATTGGGCAGAATCAGATGCTTCTAAAAAAATCCAGATGTAAAGTTTCCGCAAAAACAGCTGTTGAAAAAGAGCCCAATGTTGAACTTTACTGAGTCTGAGGTCTATCGAGGGGACAATCCTTATTTCAACTCCCGGAGATTCGCTGACAGTCTCTTTTTTTCTTTTTAAGAAAGTCGAAATAGCTGAAGAGAGAGGTGAGAATCTATATGTGCCCAGATACAAAGAGTAGAAATCTACGCGTCTGCCTTTTGAAAATACACAGTTGCGGTGTTCATTGTTGCATAATGATCCGCCTAGCACACAACTGTTTTGCACATTAGGCTGTGTTATGCAGCTTCCTAACAAACCAAACACAATGGGCTCATTATATCGACTTGTTTTTACCCATTAAGGTAAAGCAAATGGACCCAGTAATCTTTCTGGCGCGTTTGCTTACCTATAAAGACAACTTTTCTCCGTTTAAGGAAAATAAGGTAACGAAATGGCCGAGTGGTTACGATTCGTCGTCCACGGTTAGCGGGGTCCCGGGTTCGAATCCCGCTGGTGTCTTTTTGGTTTTTAATGTATGAGTTCAATATTCACTATAAGAGATTTAATTTCCCGTCGTAAAGTACCAACAGTACCTTAGCTTAATCGGTAAGCACTGCTGCTGGTACTGTCCGCGAGTTCCAGGTTGGCGCCTTCGTACAGGTTTAGGGCATGTGGTCCACTCGGAGGATCAGGGCTTAGGGGCCGCCCTGTTCCTCCCTTAGCTCTTTGCTTTTACATGGTGCCTGGCCCTCCGGGGTTATATGGATGGATAGGGAAGGAAGTGTGTATTGGTCGGGGACGCCGAGACCCCGGAAGAGAACTAAGGGATCGGCTGGGGCATTGTCATGGCTCAGACCGATCCCTGAAAGCTTGACTAGCACATAACTTTTTGATTTTTTTTTACTTTGGTTTAGTTTGATATCTACAGCTGCTCGGCAGGTCTACGGGTAGTATTAAAGTTGAAACAAAGGTGTTTGTCATAAATCAATGAATTTTTCATAATTGACTATAATCAAAACGGAGTTTCGTTTGATCAATTTGACTATCATTATATAATGACGCGATTGCCAATTGACGTAAGAAATGCCATAAATTATACCGGGAAAGAATAAAGATGTTCATTGTAATATAAATATATTTCTTCATCTTTCAAATAACGTGTCTTTAATTGTGAGCATTCCTAACAATACAGTAATTCGCAATAGTAATAGAATGGTATATGATAGCACGATCAATGCGTCTCTATTAAATTTCAAAAAAATATAATTGAGGCCCCTATGTGTGAAATATTCTTTGATTGACTATGAGCATTCCATACGAATGAGTTAATTCGCAAAATATAGGAACAACAAAAGAGAAAGGAAAAAGAGAAAATTCCTTTACCCTAAAAACTGGAAAAATTATTTGTTTTAAAAAAGTCAAATGGGACACTTCATGTATTGATTTAACAGTTTGCAAGGGATTAACCTTACATTTTAGCAAAATTGGGAAAAATCAGATGGTTCTGGAAAATTGCAGCTTGTAAGGGGTTAACCTTGCATTTTTTAGTAACATTTAGATGTTTATGAAACATTTCAAATTGTAAGGGGTGAACCTTGCATTTTTTTTTAGCGATATTGGGCAATATCAGATCTTTCTGGAAAATTTCAGATTGCTTTTGTAGTAAAATTTGGCAAAATAAGATGTGTATGAAAAATTTCAAATTGTAAGGAGTTAACCTTTCTTTTTTAGTAAAATTGGGCAAATTGAAATGTTTATGAAAAATTTCAAATTGTCAGTGGTTAACCTTGCATTTTTAGCAAAATAGGGCAAAATCAGGTGTTTATGGAAAATTTCAGATTGTAAGGGGTTAACTTTGCAGTTTTAGCAAAATTGGGCAAAATCAGATTTGTATGAAAAATCAAAAATTGTAAGGGGTTAACCTTTGCCAAATTAGGGCAAAATCAGATGTTTCTGGAAAATTGCAGATTGAAAGGGGTTAACCTTGCATTTTAAGCAAAATTGGGCAAAATCAGATGTTTCTGAAAAAAATTCCGATGTAAGGAATTAACCTTACTTTTTTTTTAGTGAAATTTGGTAAAAATTAGATGTTTATGGAACATTTCAAATTGTAAGGGGTTCAGATTGCATTTTTTTAGCAAAATAGGGCAAAATCAGATGTTTATGGAAATTTCAAATTGTAAGGTGTTAACCTTGCTTTTTTAGTAAAATTGGGAAACTTTAAATGTTTATGAAAAATTTCAAATTGTCAGTGGTTAACCTTGCATTTTTAGCAAAATAGGTCAAAATCAGGTGTTTATGGAAAATTTCAGATTGTAAGGGGTTAACTTTGCAGACAGTTTTAGCAAAATTGGGCAAAATCAGATTTGTATGAAAAACCAAAAATTGTAAGGGGTTAACCTTGCCAAATTAGGGCTAAATCAGATGTTTCTGGAAAAATTGCAGATTGAAAGGGGTTAACCTTGCTTTTTTTAAGCGAAATTGAGAAAAACCAGATGTTTCTTAAAAATTGGAAATTGTAAGGGGTTAACTTGGCATTTTTAGCATAACTGGGCAATATCAGATTTATATGAAAAATCTCAAATGGTAAGGGGTGAACCTTGTATTTTTAGCGGAAACTTTACATCTGTATTTACAGAAGCATCTGATTCTGCCCAATTTTAGTAAAATATGCTCGAAATTTTGCTCAAAAAAGCAAGGTTAACCCCTTACCATTTTAGATTTTTCATACAAATCTGATTTTGCCAAATTTTACTAAATATACAATGTACACCTCTTACAGTTTAACATTTTTCATAAACATTTCTTTTTGCCCAATTTTGCTAGAAATACAAGTTTAAGCCCTAACAATCTGCAATTTTCCAGAATCATCTGGACACATACATCTGATAATTTCAGATGTATGGGGGTTAAGGCCAAACAAAAAAATAAGTCGGTCTCTGGTCAGCGCGTGCGTCGATTTTAATCATGCGCGTCGATCTTTTTTTTCCAAAATGTTCCGCGGTAGCTTCAACAGCGCCCTCTATTTCCGCACCTCAATTTCTTTTTACCAAAGAGCACCGAGGAATGGGAAATTGCATCAAAGCAAATGATCGAAAGCACCAAGGCAAATTATGGAGGACACCAATGTACATGAGGACACCAAAAAAGCAAAATAGTATACCCACCTTGTCTGTACAATCCGAGCTTGAAGAAAAGAAAAAAAAAGCAAAAAAAAAAAAAAAGCCGCGTGGCCGCGTCAATTCCGGAACTTTGGTCTGACCAGAGACCGTATATTTTTTTTTTTGGCCTAACCTTGCTTTTTTAGTGCCCTAATTTGGCTAAGGTTAACCCCTTGCAATTTTTGATTTTTCATACAATTCTGATTTTTCCCAATTTTGCTAAAAAAAAAACAAGGTTAACCCCCTTACATCTGAAATTTTTCAGAAACATCTGATTTTGCCATATTTTGCTAAATATGCAAGGTTCACCCCTTACAATTTGAGATTTTTCTTTAAAATCTGATATTGCCCAGTTTTGCTAAAAATGCAAGGTTAACCCCTTTCAATCTGCAATTTTCCAGAATTATCTTGACATAATTGGGCAAAGGTTAACCCCTTACAATTTTTGATTTTTCATACAAATCTGATTTTTTCCAATTTTGCTAAAAATGCAAAGTGAACCCTTGACAATCTGAAATTTTTCATGAACACCTGGTTTTGCCGTATTTTGCTAAAAAATGCAAGGTTAACCCCTAACAATTTGAAATTTTTCATGCACATTAAAATTGCCCAATTTTACTAAAAAAGCAAGGTTAACCCCCTTACATCTGAAATTTTTCAGAAACATCTCATTTTGCCCAATTTCGCTAAAAATACAAGGTTCACCCCTTACAATTTGAGATTTTTTCATATAAATCTGATTTTTCCCAATTTTGCTAAAAATGCAAAGTGAACCCTTTACAATCTGACATTATTCATAAACACCTGATTTTGCCCTATTTTGCTAAAAAATGCAAGGTTCACCCCTTACAATTTGAGATTTTCCATAAACATTTAAATTTGCCCAATTTTACTAAAAAAGCAAGGTTAACCCCCTTACATCTGAAATTTTCCAGAAACATCTGATTTTGCCCAATTTCGCTAAAAATACAAGGTTCACCCCTTACAATTTGAGATTTTTTCATATATATCTGATATTGCTCAGTATTGCTAAAAATGCAAGGTTAACCCCTTTCAATCTGCAATTTTCCAGAATTATCTTGACATAATTGGGCAAAGGTTAACCCCTTACAATTTTTGATTTTTCATACAAATCTGATTTTTTCCAATTTTGCTAAAAATGCAAAGTGAACCCTTTACAATCTGAAATTTTTCATGAACACCTGGTTTTGCCGTATTTTGCTAAAAAATGCAAGGTTAACCCCTAACAATTTGAAATTTTTCATGCACATTAAAATTGCCCAATTTTACTAAAAAAGCAAGGTTAACCCCCTTACATCTGAAATTTTTCAGAAACATCTCATTTTGCCCAATTTCGCTAAAAATACAAGGTTCACCCCTTACAATTTGAGATTTTTTCATATAATTCTGATTTTTCCCAATTTTGCTAAAAATGCAAAGTGAACCCTTTACAATCTGACATTATTCATAAACACCTGATTTTGCCCTATTTTGCTAAAAAATGCAAGGTTCACCCCTTACAATTTGAGATTTTCCATAAACATTTAAATTTGCCCAATTTTACTAAAAAAGCAAGGTTAACCCCCTTACATCTGAAATTTTCCAGAAACATCTCATTTTGCCCAATTTCGCTAAAAATACAAGGTTCACCCCTTACAATTTGAGATTTTTTCATATATATCTGATATTGCTCAGTATTGCTAAAAATGCAAGGTTAATCTCTTTCAATCTGACATAATTCATAAACACCTGATTTTGCCCTATTTTTCTAAAAAATGCAAGGTTCACCCCTTACAATTTGAGATTTCGATAAACATTTAAATTTGCCCAATTTTACTTAAAAAGCAAGGTTTACCCCTTACAATTTGAAATTTTTCATTCACATCTTATTTTGCCAAATATCACTAAAAAAGCAAGGTTAACCCCCTTACAATCTGAAATTTTCCAGAAAGATCTGATTTTGCCCAATTTCGCTAAAAATACAAGGTTTACCCTTTACAATTTGAGATTTTTCATAAACATCTAACTTTGCCAAATTTCACTTAAAAAGCAAGGTTAACCCCCTTACATCTGAAATTTTCCAGAAACATCTGATTTTGCCCAATGCAGGGTTAACCGCTTACAATTTGAAATTTTCCATAAACATCTGATTTTGCCCTATTTTGCTAAAAAAATGCAATCTTAACCCCTTACGATTTGAAATTTTTCATAAACACCTAATTTTTACCAATTTTTCACTGAAGAAAAAAGTAAGGTTAATTTCTTACATCGGATTTTTTTTCAAAAACATCTGATTTTGCCCAATTTTGCTAATATATGCAAGGTTCACCCCTTACAATTTGAGATTTTTCATAAAAATCTCATTTTTGCCAAATTTTGCTTAAAATGCAAGGTTAACCCTTTTCAATCTGCAATTTTCCTGAAACATCTGATTTTGCCCTAATTTGGCAAAGGTTAACCTCTTACAATTTTTGATTTTTCATACAAATCTGATTATTCCCAACTGAATTTTGCTAAAAATGCAAGGTGAAACCTTTACAATCTGAAATTTTTCATTAACACGGTTTTGCCGTATTTTGCTTCAAAAGCAAGATTAACCCCCTTACATCTGAAATTTTTCAGAAACATCTGATTTTGCCCAATTTTGTTAAAAATGCAAAGTTCACCCCTTGCAATTCTAGATTTTTCATACAAATCTGATATTGCCCAGTTTTGCTAAAAATGCAAGGTTAACCCCTTTCAATCTGCAATCTTCCAGAAACATCTGATTTTGCCGTAATTGGGCAAAGGTTAACCTCTTACAATTTTTGATTTTTCATACCAATCTGATTTTTCCCAATTTGCTAAAAATGCAAGGTTAACCCCTTACAATTTGAGATTTTTCATAAACATTTAAATTTGCCCAATTTTACTACAAAAAGAAAGGTTAACCCCTTACAATCTGAAATTGTCCAAAAAGATCTGATTTTGCCCAATTTCGCTAAAAATACAAGGTTCACCCCTTACAATTTGAGATTTTTTCATATAAATGTGATATTGCCCAGTTATGCTAAAAATGCCAAGTTAACCCATTACAATCTGCAATTTTCAAGAAACATCTGATTTTTCCCAATTTTGCTTAAAAAAGCAAGGTTAACCCCTTTCAATCTGCAATTTTCCAGAAACATCTGATTTTGCCCTAATTTGGCAAGGTTAACCTCTTACAATTTTTTATTTTTCATACAAATCTGATTTTGCCCAATTTTGCTAAAAATGCAAAGTTAACCCCTTACAATCTGAAATTTTCCATAAACACCTGATTTTGCCTTATTTTGCTAAAAAATGCAAGGTTAACCACTGACAATTTGAAATTTTTCATAAACATTTAAATTTGCCCAATTTTACTAAAAAAAAAGGGTAACCCCTTACAATTTGAAATTTTTCATACACATCCTATTTTGCCAAATTTTACTACAAAAGCAAGGTTAACCCCTTACAATCTGAAATTTTCCAGAAAGATCTGATTTTGCCCAATTTTGCAAAAAAATGCAAGGTTCACCCCTTACTATTTGAAATGTTTCATAAACATCTAAATTTTACTAAAAATGCAAGGTTAACCCCTTACAAGCTGCAATTTTCCAGAAACATCTGATGTTTCCCAATTTTGCTAAAATGTAAGGTTAACTCCTTGCAAACTGTTAAATCAATACATGAAGTGTCCCATTTGACTTTTTTAAAACAAATTCTTTTCCGTTTTTAGGGTAAAGGAATTTTCTCTTTTTCCTTTCTCTTTTGTTGTTGCTATATTTTGCGAATTAACTCATTCGTATGGAATGCTCATATTCAATCAAAGAATATTTCACACATAGGGGCCTCAATTATATTTTTTTAAATTTAATAGAGACGCATTGATCGTGCTATCATACACCATTCTAATACCATTGAGAATTACTGTATTGTTTTGAATGCTCACAATTAAAGACACGTTATTTGAAAGATGTATAAATAATATTTATATTACAATGAACATCTTTATTCTTTCCCGGTATAATTGATGGCGTTTCTTACGTCAATTGGCAATCGCGTCATTATATAATGATAGTCAAATTGATCAAACGAAACTCCGTTTTGATTATAGTCAATTATGAAATATTCATTGATTTATGACATACACCTTTGTTTCAATTTTGATACTACCCGTAGACCTGCCTAGCAGCTGTAGATATCAAACTAAACCAAAGTATAAAAGATAGAGGGTAAGAAAAATCAAAAAGTTATGTGCTAGTCAAGCTTTCAGGGATCGGTCTGAGCCATGACAATGCCCCAGCCGATCCCTTAGTTCTCTTCCGGGGTCTCGGCGTCCCCGACCAATACACACTTCCTTCCCTATCCATCCATATAACCCCGGAGGGCCAGGCACCATGTAAAAGCAAAGAGCTAAGGGAGGAACAGGGCGGCCCCTAAGCCCTGATCCTCCGAGTGGACCACATGCCCTGAACCTGTACGAAGGCGCCAACCTGGAACTCGCGGACAGTACCAGCAGCAGTGCTTACCGATTAAGCTAAGGTACTGTTGGTACTTTACGACGGGAAATTAAATCTCTTATAGTGAATATTGAACTCATACGTTAAAAACCAAAAAGACACCAGCGGGATTCGAACCCGGGACCCCGCTAACCGTGGACGACGAATCGTAACCACTCGGCCATTTCGTTACCTTAGAATTTTCCTTAAACTGAGAAAAGTTGTCTTTATAGGTGAGCAAACGCGCCAGGAAGATTACTGGGTCCATTTGCTTTACCTTAATGGGTAAAAACAAGTCGATATAATGAGCCCATTGTGTTTGGTTTGTTAGGAAGCTGCATAACACAGCCTAATGTGCAAAACAGTTGTGTGCTAGGCGGATCATTACGCAACAATGAACACCGCAACTGTGTATTTTCAAAAGGCAGACGCGTAGATTTCTACTCTTTGTACTATCTGGGCACATATAGATTCTCACCTCTCTCTTCAGCTATTTCGACTTTCTTAAAAAGAAAAATAGAGACTGTCAGCGAATCTCCGGGAGTTGAAATAAGGATCGTCCAAAAAATGCAAGGTTAACCCTTACAATTTGATTTTTTTTCATAAACATCTAATTTTGCCCAATTTTACATCAGCTTATGCTAACAAATTATCAGGTAACTGGATCATTAAACGGGACAGGTGCACATCGGCCTTGGAGCTCAGACCATGTGTCATGCACTCCTCAGCTCAATGCATAGATGATGCACATAACACTATGGGTAGTACAGGCACAGCTGGGGGTATTGCCCAAACAATGATGAACGCATTGCGTATGCTTAAAGAATTACCCACAATTCCGGTTTTTACCGTTTAGGTCTCAGGCTGGCTCTAATCACTTTACGCGATCCCCTGACGTCTCATACACTGATTTTAGGCAAAATAGTCAGACTTTCGCGGTCTAGTAACCAGACTTTGACTCTTAAAGAAACATCGAATGAAAAGGGAAATATCAAATGCATTTTGCAAAAGATCGAATGCAAACATACCGATGAAACATCGAGTACAAATAGCTCGAAATGTCAAACATATGTGTGAAACATTGCTCACATATTTGAGAATATCGCAAATATATTGTAAAACAACACACACAATTGTATCGAAAAACATCGCACATTTAATGCAAAAAATCGAACATAATATTGAAAACATCGCACATATATATCGTCAAAAACATCGCACATATAAATTGAAAATCGCATATAAATGTAAAACATCGCACTCATATATTGAACATCGCACATATATTGTAAAAATCGCACAAATATATTAAACATCGCGCAAATAATGAAAAACATCGCACACTTATATTGAACATCGCACATAAATGTAAAAGATAACAAACACATATTGAACATCCAACATATATTTTGTAAAATATTGAATATTGCAACGTTTGACACGCCATATATGCCTGACTGCTTTAAGGTATTCATCATTTTGGGAAGTAGTTGAAAGGTATGCGCTATATGAAGTCTGTATGAGCTATATGAAGTATGCAAACTCGGTGAAGCGTTTTCGTCACCTCTACGGAGCATCTGAGGGTATTGACTCAAGGTTACGCGCATGCGCTTATCAGCTTGTTGTGCAAAGTTCATAGTCTGGTTTCCAGACCAAAAGATTTTAACTATTCCTTTTGAATAGCCTCTGGTCATACATTGCATTACAATTTACGTCACGTGACTAAAACGGGAGGAATTCCTCTTTTTTCCCCGAAAATTTCTGAAGTTTGTCGAATTCGTCTCGTCGAAAATCGGATAGCGCCTGAGTATTTTCGAGTATAATATAGGTTTATAATTAACGGCTTATTGCTTTTTAAATATTTTGAGTTGATAATTAATATTCACTGCGACGATTTTGTGCATCAAATATACTCGGATCGTATGGGCGAGCGTTTTGCTGCGTCACGTACAATTTTGAATTTGACGACCGTTACCGAGATTTTCCAAAACTCGGTCTTCATCGGCTCCGCCTGCTATTTGGGTGCCTAATTTTGAAGATTCCAGATCAACACAAGTCAATATTGTCTTACAGAAACATCAAACTATATTATAAAAACTGTATGATATTACGAAGCAAGTGATTTATTTAAAAATTTTGATCAGAACATTATGAGCTAAAAGTGATAAAGCGAAATCGGAAACGAAGCCGAGCTTTGAAAAAGGGCCATCAATGTCGTCATGTTCATTTTTAGCCACGGGGGCTGCCTGACCTACAATTTAGACGTGAGCGTCGGGAATAATTGTCAGGTCTGGGAACCAGACTACAAAGTTCACAGACAGACTGTGTACGTTCTATTAAACCCGTGGTTACCACTTTTTGGTAAAACTATGGAAGGCTGACATTGCAAAATTAAAGAAATCAGTTGTTTCCAAACGTATCATTTTCATTGTTGAAAGTACAAAATAACTCACAAACGCTATCAAAGACTTAATCAAAATGCCACCACCTCAAATTCTCACTGTGTTAATATGCAATTTTTGGAAAATCTGTTGCCAGCCACGGCTTTAATTTATACCATTGTGGCTGCCCATACAAAATGGCGCTCAAAATTTACAAACGAACGAAAGGTACATAATGAAAAAGTCCGAATTCAAAATACTCTGCTCATTGCTGACGACGCATACAGCGAACTTTAGTAGTCCAATTGCTTTATTTATAGTCAAAGTTAAGGAAGCCTATAACGTCTACTGGCAAATCAAAATGGTACTACGGCGGTGGGCAAATGTTCAAAACCCTGAAGTTTAAGCTCATTGGATATTAAACTATTCAAGCAATTAGTGAAAAACCATGCACAACCCACTTTTGATTTCGTCAGTAGCACTCAATATTAAAAACAAATCAGTCAATTTACAGATCGTTGGAAGTCACCTAAATATTTATTTATTTCTCCTAAATGACAGCTAGCAAGCCAGATTGCGAAATCTCACGGGGTGTTTAGTACCTGCGCTATTTTAAAGTATGAACTTTCTCTTGAAAAAGTACAGACGTGAAAAAAAAAACACCACGTGCGAGCGCGAGTGCACAATAAGCTCTGGCGGTTTTGCACGCGTTGATAGAGGTACGCAATGGCTTTACGTGGAGTCTATCGGATCTGTTGCCACGTGTTGGATCAAGATCAATGGCCAAGACCCATATGAGCAGACCGACAATGTCCTCCCTCACGTCTTGAAGACCCATTTAAAGTAGCACAGGGCCTGGGGCAGGAGTTGGCCCAGCTGATGTATTACTGTAGTACACAGGGGTACATTCCAAGGCCTGTTACGAACGAACCAAGAAGCCACCTATACCTGATTTAGTTAGGCCATATTTGGGGGCAAATTGGGTCAGTGGGAACCACGCCATTTGCTATTGATACAATTTTTTTTTTTTTATCGAAGCATAAATTATATTCTGGTTAAACTATACCTTCTCAACTTATTCACACTAAAAAAGAGCAATTCATTCAACATTAATAGAAATTTGACCGAAGTGTCATTAAAATTGGTGCACAACAGTACAAAAGAATCGTTGATATTATAAAATAAAATTCTTGTAAAAGAAATAGTTGGCGTCTGTTTACATTCAGTCAATACCACTACAAACATAAATAGTGCTTAGCATATAACACTTTTGTTGTACCCACTTTTAACTTAATAAGCCGGATTCAGCCTATTCATTGTCGTTATGGGGTAATCCTATACAATAGCACTGCCCAGCTCACAGGTGACAGTGAGTCAGTGCTATAGGTCGAAAATTCCAATTCATTCCATCTTGAAAAAAAAACTTGTCCCCTTTTTAGTATTTAGCGTTTAACCGCGCACACATCGAACGGCTCTGGTACGTAGGTGAAGCTGGGGACACCCCTCATGGACGGTTTGGGCGCCCCCAACGGCAGCTTGAAAGTGAACCTCTGGAACAGGTTGGTGACGAACAGGAACATCTCCATCCTGGCCAGTCCCTCGCCAAGACAACTCCGTCGACCTTTGACACGAGAAGACAAGAGGATCGACAATCAGAAAGGAAGATGTTTTTTTCGGAAAGACAACAAGTATGCATCCTCTTGTGGCACCGTGACTGGTCTGCAATCTTACGAATGTCAAGTTCTATGAGAGACACAAGGAGACTGATGTTGTGAGGTCAAGGAACCAGACTGGCTTCGTGTTTGCATACAAAATAGTTGTCTTCCAGCGAATGATGGCGCTGTACTTGGATGTAAAGGTAAAGGGGAACAACAGTCGAAATGCTGCAGGACGTTGATTTAAGCAAAATTGCAAATTAAGTTTCTTCATTCATATAACTAGACTCGATGATATTTGTTCCCCACGGCCAACTTACCTATTGAGAAGGGTATGAACCTCTCGTGTTGGATGAGTTTCGTGCCGTCTTTGCTCAGAAAGCGGTCGGGGTTGAACTCCTCCGGTCGATCCCAAACCCTGGGATCGTTCATCATCGCCCACAGGGCAAAAAACACAGCTAGTACATACAAGGCAAGAAAAAGTATTGTTATCGAATTAGTCTGACTTGTATACTAACACCCCTTGAAATGATTCCATCTGACTTGCTGACGTTAAGAAGAAGTCAAGAAATATATACTGGAGATTTCTAACATTAATCATCAAGGGTCTCAGTAATCATTGAGCGAAAATGTGTTTCGGGATTCAAAAGGTTGTGCATTTGTCTTTATTTTCGCTGTACAGGGTGAGTAAAAAAGAACGAACCGCAAATGTCGGGACTATTGTTTTATTGACTGAGGTCCTAAGTGTAGCACCTGCAAAGTCTAGGATATAAAAGCCCAAGTCATAAACTTTCTTTTAGTACAAGACTCATTCAAATCACTCATGTAGTATTGAAGTTACAGAATTTTAAACACAACCACCGTTTTAAAGTTCTGTCCACGAATCACAAAAAGGTAAGTTTTTTTTAAGCAAAACGCAAACAAGTCACATATAGGGATTGATGTGAATTGTTTTCGTTTTGCTGAAAGACCGCGCCTGTTTTTGTGATCCGTGGATGGCCAGAACTTTAAAACGGTGGTTGTGTTTAAAGTTTCTTAACTTGGAAAGTACATGAGTGATTTGAATGATTCTTGTACTAAAAGAAAGCTTATGAATTGGGTTTTTCATATCCTACATTTTGACAGTCCCGACATTTGGTGTTTTTTTTTTTACTCACCCTGTATTCTTGATAGATCTTATTGGAAACGAACAAATTTCATGACAAGCAATTCGCAAAATACTGCATGTAATAAACTTAACTTTTCGGTTTTTTTATGGTTTATTTTGTTCTCCTTTCTCCCCCCCCCCCTTCTTTTCCCCCAATAACTTACGCCCGCCTTTCGGGATGGTGTAACCTCTCAACTTGATTTCTCGAGTCGCCTTGTAGGGTAGCGCAGAGGCCGCAACGGGCCGTAAGCGCTGTATCTCGTTCAGGACCGCGTTGGTGTAGGGCATGCTGGGACGGTCCTCACAAGATGGCTGCCGGTCACCTCCAACCACCTCACTGATCTCTCTCTGGATCTGAAATGCATGAAAATACGTATTGAGTTGCTAAAAGGAGGCAAGTGTCAGCCTAAAAATACTGCAAGTAAAACTCGTGCGATCCCCTGGCATGCTGGCATATTGTATGCAGGCAGTTAGTATCAATGTACCTAACCAAAATGGAATTACAAAATATACAGTCCATGATTGTGAAGCTATAAAGGGGCCTTTCACTTACGAAACAATAACTTTGACGACACTAAAAAAACAAAGTGACAAATCATGGGCTACCTAGGACCAAGGCCTGTAGAGTAACCCTGGAGGTCATGACCTGTTGCCTGGATCTAATCACTTAACCAGATACCATGAGCAATAACCACATATCAAGTTTGGTTGAGATTGATGATTAAACTTACAGTGAACCTAACCAACATGGAACACACACATATACACGTTTGTTTATGGTGTAAATCGAGGATTTTCTTTTGTTCCTCTTCCCTTTTCCCTGTTTGTAACTTAACTTTTTCGCAACAGCTCTCATTGGTTTTGTATACACGTTTTTTAATCAAAGTCGTCCTCGATTTGGTTCCTGTCCTCGATTCACCGATGGTGTTACACGTGTACTGTCCTCGATTTACACCATAAACAAACTCCTGCACTCGGGGAGCCCCTATTGTCACCCTTTTTTGCACTAAGTTTTTAGAAAGACCTCGTATGTGCGATCGTAAATTGGGTACCTTCGAGAATTGGGGACCCAATTGTCCCCTATTGTTCATTTTCAACGTCCCTTAGCTGTTGCATGCAGAAACAAACTCACGCATACACGCAAATAAGGAAATACCCTTTCGCAATATCCTCCTCCGGCTTACAGCCAGGGGTACTTACAGCCAGGGGGATCATGTAAAAATGGTAGGAGCTTTTCTGATTTGTGTTTTACCTTTTCTTGTACCTCGGGGTGATTCAGCACGGCAGCTATCACCCACAGGATCGTGTTTGAGGTTGTGTCCGTGCCCGCAGCAAACATGTCGAAGATCGCCCGCCAGATGTGCTGATAGGCGAAGGTCGCGTCCCCCGCGGCGCCTTTCCGCTCCGTCTCATCAATCTCTCCGATGTACATGTCGATGAAGTCCCGGTAATCGTTAGGGTCATAAGAATCCCGGTGTTCCTAGACATAGATAAGATAAATTACATTGTTATATACCTCTGTCTTCAAAACTGTATTTCCATTGGCCTAGAAAGATCACGTACTTGTTAAGGGTATAAAACATCATAGCACGCATATCACACTCCATGTTGTACGTACGGTGTGAGACGCTTGTGTCCCTGGTACCCACGCTATTTTCACCATGTTTTCATACATAAGTGGGAGCAGCGAACTAGCAGACGATCAGCTGTTTCGAGCACGCGACATGCATGTGAGTAATGAGTTGACGTTCGATTGTCATGATTGTTGTGTTAACTGCCGTTTGTTTTCGTAATATTTATTTCATCAAAATCCAACGAATCAAAGACAGAAGTATCACAAAACAATTGTTGACTGCTGTGATGTGGGATATGACGATTTCGCATAGGGAGGGGTGCCCCAGTTTCATGGTCTATGGCATATATGTTCATAAAAAAAAGGTGAAGAATCCTTAAAATAAATCCTGCATCCGGATCACGCCCAAAATTTAATTGATTCCTAATTTTTACCTAGGACCACCCGCAAAACAAATTTCATGAAAATCCGTCATACAAACCAACGCAGATGAAAGCACATACCTCCTGGCGGAGGTCAACAATTTCAGAGAAAGTGTTTACCTGAACAATTCCGTTGATCCGTTCTCTTATGTATCTCAGACATCCTTGAACTTTGGAGTAGAGCGGAGTTAGGAGAAGCACGGGGAATATATTTGCCAGCGATCCTACACCGGTAGTGTGCAAGATATACTGCAGACTGCGCACCAACTTCTTGAAATTCGGGTCGTCGTAATCGAAACGGTACCCGAAGCAGACGGTGCAGATGATGTTGGACACCGCGTTGTGGATGATGAGATTGGGATCGAAGGATCGATTCTTTTCATTTTCGATTCTCTCGACCAGGTATCGAGCCTCCTCGGTGATCTTGTGCTCCAGGCTCTTCTTGCCGACTCCGAGTTTTCGAAAGGCGCCGAGGCCGAAGTGTCGCTGCTCTTTGCCAGTCTCGCCGTCGGCCCAGAGAAAACTTCCTGTTGAAACGATAAGGCCAAAAAAAAGAAGTCTCCGGTTTCTGGAATGGAGCTTGCCCAAAAAGTGGTGCGGCGACGCGGCTCTTTTTTTTTTTTTACCCGATTTATTTTGCTTCAAATGTCGGCTGATGACTGCAAATGGTGGCCGACTAAACTTTAGCGCAAATATATGGGAGTCCAGAGAGGCCACATAAAGCTTATTGTCGATCGTCACCCCATATAAAAACACGTTAAAATCGTGCAGCAGCAGGATTCCAGTCAAATCAGTGAGTTTGGCGGTTTTGAGACATCATCTTTCATTGAAAAAAAAAACGTTTTCATTTTGCCGACGCGCATGGCTACGGCGACGCGCGCGCATACCAGAAACCGGAGACTTCTTTTTTTGGCCTTAGTGACGTTATAACAACAAATGAATTATTAATAAGATATATTAAAACAAGCCTAACCATCAACTGGAACTGGTTAGGCACTACTAATTTATTGCCTTACACATTTTAGGTGCTTAGATTACACCCAAAATACACTGTATGTCATGGTCACTCATTTTTGTAACTGCAGGGTGGACCAAAAAAACGCATCAAATCATGATCAAACCCATTCCCTCAAAAACGATGGAAAAGAAGATCAGGCCAGCTTCACTCACTCTTTAGCCAGCAAATTTCTCTAACACTTTCTTTTGGCAAAGAAAAGGTCCTCAGTATCACCAACCAAGTTTGAAGACTTCAATTTTTAAAGGAGAATTTTCTTCAATATTTGGCAGTGGCTTGCACATGAGAGGGAAGTCAAGTGATTTTAAAATGAGGCTAAGGACTGTACATGTCCATCGATCCATGGACCAACCATATATTTTACAAGACTGACTTCTGCATTCCTTGTCATTATTTAGTCTGGTGCCTGACTATGGAGAAATGTGCAGGGAAAGAACGTTGCAACCTGATGCTACTATTTCTTTCATATATCACATCTAAGAAGGTCAGTCATTACAAAAATGAAAGGACATGAATCCGGGACTGAGAAACATTTCCAATTTTGTTAGGAAATACTTAGACAATTTTCTAGACTCTGGTCTCCATAGACTTTGTACACAACCGCTGACGTAGCGTCAGGTTGCAACATTCTTTTCATGTGTAGAAATAGTGACCTAGTACCCGACATCCTAGATCAGTCAGTTGTCAGTTGATTGATGCAGTGCTGAAGGGTGCAGACAAGCAAATCGGCCCGAAATTGTCTACACCGGCCAAATCACGAGTTGCATACCCTCAAATTCTTCGGTATTTTAGCACATTGCGGGCCATGAACTTGAGATTTTGTACAAAATAATGTGTGGAAGCCGTGCAGATAGAAGACTGCGAGCTCGTATTTCTGTGAAATGTGGATGATGATGAGGCCCTTAAATGGCTCTATTTTGCACTGGAGCGTAGACGTCCATTTTCAAAATGGCGATGGGCTTCAGGACGACTTTTAGGGGTTATCATCTTTGGATGGAATTTTCTCCCAAAAGTCATTAATTACCTCCAGAATATTGAACAGAAAATGAAAGATGATGAAATAACTTTAATTTGATGTACGTCTTCAACACCTCAGAGAGTGGTGAGTATTTTTCCTGAATTTCTGAAGTGGGGCATTTATCATTGGGATCTATGGACACTTTTTTACTGGTCTGCAAGCTGTAGAGTTGTTGGACTGGTTATTTCAGGTGCCAATCTGTTTTCTTGTAATGCATGTTTCAGTACCTACGGTTTTAAGACTCTCATCCACGTATTGAGAGTCCCAAATTTTCGGACTACAATCCTGGCCAAATCTCGCTGGCCCCCAACCCCCAGCCCCCTGTCAATGTTGTCTCTCATTGCGCGGTGTGTGCTCCATCAGCTGGAGAGAAAACCACTGACCGGGGAGCGGGGGAGTGGGTAGCCTTGACCAAGGCGTTGGGCTTATCGATTCGCCGATAAAAAAAAATCGCCTATAAGAAAATCCCTAATCAACTTGGCAAGGCATAATTGCGTGATCAGATCGATGTCCGTACGCTGCTAGTGAGAAAGTAACTTGTACAGCGAGAGGCTATGCTTGTACGTACGCACGTACACACACGTACTCGTACAACAGCCATTCACACACAGTACATGTGCATGCATGAGCTAGTCCGCGCCGCGTGGCCTGTCGTTCGACAGGCCACGCGGCGCGTACCCCACACGTACGTACAGTACATGTACACCCACACGCAGAACACAGTAGGCCTACATTTACTGCCTTACACCATGCGTACAGTCCGTACTCACGTGTGTGTGCTTGCTGGTTGTGTTAGTACTGAACCGTTCGTACGGACAAGGGTCGGCGGTACACGTACACGCACGTAGCCGCGTTGATTGTGGGTGCAGGGCCCGATTATCTCCCTTCGACAAAAAGCCGAGGGACCGCATTGAACAAGGCTAGGGAGTGGGTAACCGTGGAAAGCTATTATTTCCAAGTGTCCCAACCATTTTGGTCGGGATTGTAGCTCCATTCCTACCTTTTGTACCCGTGACTGTTGATAACGACGGCACAGGGGCTCTGTCCAGGAGCCGTTCTCCTTTATTCAGCAGCAACTCCTTAGCTGCATCGATGTCGCTGATGACGGTGATAGGAGACCTACCGGGCGATAACCCGACCGACATGACGCCGCCGTACTGCCAGCCCCACTCCGCAAACAACTCATGGATGAGCTTCGTGGACCGGGCCAGCGCGGGAATGTTCCCCAGCAGGGGCCATCGCCACGGCCCCGGGGGAAGGTTCTTCTGTCGGTCTCGGAAAAACCTCAAGACCACCAGGAAAATCAGCAAGAAGACGCCGACAGACTTGAGATCGAGAGCGCCGGTGAGCAAAGAAGAAATAGCAGCTGAATTCTGACCAGCCATCGAATATCCAATTCCCCTCACGACTCTGTTGAATACGCCACGACGAATGAATTCCACAACAACCGGCCTTTTATGTCACTGTATTCAGCCGGCAAAGAGTACGCGTCTAGTTTGCGATCTCCAGCAGCTACAGATTACACGCCCAAAATAATGGTTATATAGAAAGTAGTTAAGAGGTCACGGCCATGGCGTCAAGAGATTTTGGTGCTGTTGTTCCTTCACATTTGGCACAGAACGTTAGGTAAAACCATGGAGCTATAAATAGTTCGATGGTACAACCATATTGTAAGTGCTTGCACGTATGGTTCCAAAGTTCATGACCGACTGTTTATTAAACGGAATACGTAATATTGGGAAGTAGTTGAAAGGTGTTGGCTATGAAGTGTACAAACTCGGTGAAACATTTCGTCACCTCTAGTCTATACGGAGTAGTTGAGGTATTGACTCTAGTCTGGTTCCCGGACCAAAAGATTCTGACTATTCCCGATGAATCAGGAATAGTCAGAATCTTTTGGTCTGGGAACCAGACTATATTGACTCAAGGTTTCGCGCATGCGCTTATCCGGTTGTGCAAAGTTCACAGGCAGAGTGTACATATTGCCACTTTTCGGTAAACTATGGAAGGCCGACATTGCAAAAATAAAATATTCGGTTATTAATGTTTCCAAACGTATCATTTTGATTGTTAAAAGTACGAAATAACCATCAATCGCTACCAAATACTTAATTAAAATGCCTTTTTTTTTTTTAAATGATTGGGGTGTTAATATGCAATTTTTGGCAAAATCTGTTGCCAACCACGGTTTAAATAATTTATACCCTTTTGGCTGCCCACACAAATGGCGCTCAAACATAATGAAATAATCAGAATTCAAAATACTCTGCTCATCGCTGACGACGCATTTTCAGCGAACCTCTGCCAACTCATTTGTTATTAGTAAAAGTTAAGGTATAGTACAATGTACTGGCAAATCAAAACGGTAAAAAGTGCCCCCCCCCCCCCACTGTACCATCCAGCCCCCCCCCCCCCAACACTTGCCCACCTCGGATGAAAATCCTGCTACGCTGCTGCTTCTAGAATGGCAGCTAGCAAGATGGAATAAATTCACGGGGTGTTTAGTACCTGTACGATTTTTAATCAAAGTATACGCTATTTGACAATAATTTCTGTAGGTTTCTTTTGGGATAAATGCAAATGATCCTATGATGTATTCAAGGTTTGATGACGTGGTAGCTTCCTGATTCGATATTTCTTGGAAAACTGAGTACGTGAAAAAAATATCAGCTCGAAATGCTCTCGGAAGCTGCGGCCCAACTCTAGACCTGCTATAGCCTACGTACCTCGTTCCCATATTGTGTCGAGCAGTTCCCTCCGCTACCTGCTCTCTCACCCTGGTATTGGATCATTTGCATGTCCAAAAATGTTGCACATGTATGCAAATTAGTAGTCTGGTGCCTGGCTGTGCTATTAATCAGTATTTGCTTCCGTATGCGGTGTCTGAGGTAAAAACAAAATTTTATCCAGCCAATATTCAGTACCACATTACATTATGAACAAAATAGAAAAGGGGCGTTTTTGAGACGGAGTGGACGTAATTATTTACATTGAACGTAAAAATACGTCATATACATGTCGACGACAATTAAAACACACAGTACTGAATATGAATCCATTACTTGCTATGTATTGCTGTATCGAATCAGGATACAGAAAGCACGTTTCTCATCAATGGGTTGCTATTGGAAACGAGTTTGGAAATAAAGTAACCCCTGGGGACGTATCTCATACCAGGGCGAGAGAGCAGGAATCGTATGGCTCGACGCCATGGGGACGAGGTGGTAATCCATTCGACCTACATAACAGTGCAATGTCAGCTATACTCTCTTCACATACTCTATTTACTGCGAATTCGGTAGCCTATGATTACCATGCCGGTTGTGTATAAAGCCTGAAAGTTCACTCCTAGTGGTGCGCTTCCAGATCGACCTCTTGCATATGAAAATTAACGTGGAAAAATTCAAAAATTTGTGATTATTTTTTTTTACATTGATTTTAATCATCCTCGAAAAAGGTCTTGGTACATTATTGCAGAATCTCAATTGTGTCAGGTCAACTCGCCCCCTCCTCGACTTGTCCCCTGACCGACTTGGCCCTTACTAACTCGCCCCCTAGCTGACTCGCCCCTAGCCGACTCGCCCCTCGGATAAATATTTCATTGAATAGTTTGTGTGCACTTTGAATTACATTATTTTTTTTTAAGGGAATATACATCATTTTTAGAAATGGATGGAATTGGGGGGTTGGAAATATATAGCAAATATAGTTACACTGACTTTTTTGAGGTTTTGGTTCCCTGACTCCATATAAAGAAGAAACAGAGCAGTTTACCTACATTGGGGAATTGTAAGGTCAGGGAACCAGTCTAGCTGGCTTGTTCCCGTTCATAGGTGTGTAATCGATTGCAAACAAGGGCGATGGTCAATTGGGGCCAGTATTTGAAAAAAAGCCATTTTTTCCCAACGCTGGTTGGCCGACCAACGTCGGAAATTGATACAAAAATGCCACTTTTCTTGAAAATGACAATATACCAGGTGCCTTGTTTTTACAGGATGCTTTACACTGTCATTCACTAACAGTCCAGCAAGGTATTTCAAAATGATTTGGTAGTTTTATTTTTTGATGTTTGCAAATGTTGTATTTTCCCTTTGAGTCAATAATTGTTCTACCTCCGCAGGGTGATATATTATTCTCTCTGACTCTCCGTGTATTTGGTTTATACGGGAAACCTGTTGTCTACAAGTCATGATTTATGTCATGCATGATGCCGTTATAATTATGTTCCATCACGGTCTTCTTTCTCTATGGTACGATTAATGTGCTCCCCGTACACAAGTTAAACCAACAGTAGGTCCCTACGAGTGAAATTATAAAGCGAACAAACTTATTCCACGCGTAATATGCCGATTGCAATGAATGACAAAATATAGTGCCTCCTCATTGTCGAAAAACCTCACATGGAATATAGTCACGTTTGGTTAGTGTGTCTTTTATCGGGGGGGGGGGGTTGGAGGGATCATTTTTTCGACATGGCTACTTTTCCAGTTCTGGAAATATCAGTCGTTTCAGGGGTGGCCTCCTTTGGGTGAAAATTTCTCCCAAAAGTCAATGGTCAACCCACCAAAAATTGGAAGAAGAAAATGAAAAAGCTGGCATGTTGATCATCTATGTTTCTCTGCAGCCTAAACACCTGTGAGAGTTCCAAGTATTTTTAAAAGAATGTTGAAGTATGGGTATTTTTTTTATTTAACACTGGTGTCTATGGGAATTTTTCTATACTAGGGTGCACCCCTAAGATTCATCAGAAATCATAGTCAGAATCTTTCGGTCAGGGAACCAGACTACGACATGGGGGACAAAAGGCCGTGATTTGGGGGACAAAGAACGTTGCCTGCCATTTCGGATACAAACAGTTGTCCGCGATCAGCTGTTTCATTAGATATGGCGGCAATATTGCCGACGTTCGCGTGACGTTCCAAAAAAAGGGCACTCGTTAAAAAAGGCGCTTGCGAAAAAGGGCTCTTTTATTGAAGGGGGGTTCGTATGAGGGGACCCCTTCCTCTGGACCTTTAATAATTTGGAGGACTTTGCCCCTTATTAATTCTTGAATGAATCATTGTAGGTGACTCCAAGCCTAGAACGTAGACTTATGATAATTATGGGATCGGGAACAATGTTCATATGCCTTTAATCATTCATCTTAATCTGTCTTATCATTCCATTGTGATCAAAATTGTACCATGCAGTTAAAAATCAAACAATCTGCATCTGCATCTGTAAAATATTGTGCAAACTCCTTGATAAGCTATCCCCATGCTCAATTAATCAGCTTCTAATACTATTTCTCCAATCAATTGCCCTATACAGTCGCTTTTATAGCTCTGAGCCCCCATTGGCCAAGTACGGCTTTTCTTTATCAAACGATGGTGCATAAACTCAATTGACCAATCAGAGACAGGGTTCACCAATATGCAAAGTAGTTCGTGTACACGTGTGGCTTTACGATAGAGGACAGACACACAGAGGGAGAACAAGATCCTTTCAGTCCTCGCGCGTTGGGTCTTTTGTTGAAAACGGTCCTCAACGGTACGGTTATGTGCTTAGTCTATGGTAGAGTGTTGTATTACAGGGACAAAGGAAAACACAAAGCATTGTCCTCGGGCGTATAGAAATTCACGACTGTATGTTCTGTCACAACTCGATACATGCAGTTATGCCACTCGAAACCTTTTTGTTTCCGACATTTAAATTACTGTTCAACATTTTTTATGGTAATATCGTGTGTTAATTTCATGAACGATTGCTGCATAGTAATTTTGCTTGGTAAGTTTTATCTTGATCTCTTGTGACATAATTGTTTATGGGAGAGTAAAAAAATCCACGTTTGCCTCAAACCTTCTGAAATTATACATCTACATATCTATATGACAAAGATCCCCCAGTCCCAATTAATAAATTTCCAATGAGCATTAGAGCTGGGGTTTCCCAAGCTATTATTGGATTTACTCCTGGATTCTGTAGCCGAGGACCTCAAAGCGCATACAGCAGGCTAGTTCGTACTGAGTAGGCAGGATACGCAGGAACCTGGCTTTGAAGGCCTTTGGGAAAGTGGTGGTCACTTGTGTGTTTTTGTCCGAGTTACCAGGGAACTGTGAGGGATAAAGAAAAAGGAAATGATTTCCAAATCAGCGTTGAAAGGTTCATGGGGACGAGTTCATATGTAGAGGCAGCAGGATCAACAGAGGGAGCCCTTGCCCTACGGCATGCATATTCATAGGTGTCTAGGGCTTTAAATAATTATAGAGTAAATAATTTTCATTCGTGCATTTTGTTTTCGTTTGAAGCAACAGAAGTGCTCGAAACCTAAAAAAAAGGTGCTCAACAACTAACCTGATGAAGTTTGAGCTCAGTGAATGCTATATATTCCGAGAAAACAATATTCTAGGATCTCGATTTCAATCCAATTCAAAAGTTGCCGTGTCATGTTTTGAATTGCGCCCGAAATCCGCGTTCGGGACAAATTCTCATTCAGCCGATTGCAGGTACGCGATGTCACGCAAAAGTACGCGATGTCACGCACTGAACCGACGATTATTAGCAACCGCGTGCACATGTGTGTCGTGTCAACGCTTGCGCGCACCCATTCACGGCATCGCCGTATTAGAAACGAACTAGTAACGGAATTGTCCAAAATTGCGTCTTTGAACGCATCTTTGGAAATTTTGTTCACAACAACAGCTGCCAGAAAGAATAATTTCACAGGGTGTTTAGTGCCATTACTATCTTTAAACCAAGTTCAATGCTTTTCAACAATAATTTCGTCGTATTTTTTCTACCTTTAAGGGATTCAACGTATTTATAAAAACAATAACGCACGACAGCCGATTTGTTGACCAGAAAATGGTATGAAGGAAACATAAATCGATCTGACAACAAATCCCAAGTTGGCCTCTTTGCCTCCTTAGTGTACGCCTCCTTACTTTTTTCATTTAGTTTTAAACAATAAGATAGACGAGAGATAGATGATTATACTTGGGTAGGACCCACGACCTTGTACGCGTGCTACTAGTGCGAATGTCTTAGCACTCGACCACCAAATTTGCCAGGGAACGCTAGCTTATTCAACTTTGATCTAGCTTAATTTCCATACAACATCTTCACCCGTAAACAGGAGGTCGTGGGTTCGAGTCCCAACTGACTGAGTATTAAGCTTGTGAATCTTACCTAACAAACCCTCGGACAGCATTATTCTGTGTTTATGAAATTACATCGTTGAAAATGGCAAATGGAAAGATGTGATTGGACTACCTTCGTCGGGGTACATGATCCATCATTAGTGACGTCGGTCCATTCTTGGCCATCGTCGCTGTAGGCGACTTTGAACTCTGTCACCCATTGGTCATAGCTCCTATCCCCACGCCCCTGGGTGATAACGCCAGTGATGATGACACTGCAACTGAAGTCGACTTGGATCCATGGATCGGTTTCGTTGGGTACAGCAATACACCAGGCTGCGGCTGAGGCCGCGTCCGTGACTGCAGAGTAAGCAGATAGTTAAACATGCTGAGCATAAAACACTGATTCAGCAAATTGATGTATACAGGGTGAGTACAAACCCCGAAACCCAAATGTCGGGACCATTGTTTTAGTGAAGTTCTGCATGGAGCACTTTCAAAATCTAGAATATGGAAGCTCAATTCATGAGCTTTCTTTTAGTACAAGAATCATTCAAATCACTCATGTACTTTTCAAGTTAAGGACTTTTAAACACAACCACCGTTTTAAGGTCCTGTCCACGGATCACAAAAAGGTGAGTGTTCTTTCAGCAGAACGAAGAGATATGTGTGAATTGTTTTAGGTTTGCTGAACGAAAGCACACCTTTTGTGCGATCTCAAAAATGGATGTATTCCCACTCAGAAGCAATACGCCTCGGACAAGTTTTTTTGGCTGATAACCCCCCCCCCCCCCTTCTCTTTATTTGCTCACGAATATGTTTTGTCCTAAACACCTCTATGAAATTCTGCTCAGATGGTTCTGTGTTTGAATGAAGAACTTGGCTACATTTTGTAGAAGTTTTGAAATTTGAGATTCGCTGATAAAAATTGTCGGAGTAATTAAAACATTAAGCAGAATTCACTCGCAAAGCACTATCAGAAAATCTTAAGCACCTCAGAGGAGAAAAAACTTTTTGCATTTTTGCCACCATGACGAGTAGGATTTTGTATGAGTTGCCTTATTGTTCGTCCCATGACATGTAAATGTAATTTTTGTTGAATGCAAGTCAACAAGTTACTTTCATGGTTAAGCCGAGCCCTGGTGGGTCCGTGATTGGCCTGGTTGTTCCACATTGACGACGCTGTGATGCTTGCATCTGGGATGCGTCCATCTTCCATCCCAAGGGGTCCCACCTCAGAGCACTCCAAGACATCTGTCGGAGTAGTGGGGAAAAAAGCGATCAGAGTGGGGCGGGGTTCATTAAAGCAATCACACCAGTCTTTCCCTACAAGAGCTGAGTTTACAGCCGTGTGCGGGTTCCGCCCTCTCCCAAGCTTTGAATACGTTATTGTAGTTAAGAAACTTGGTATGTTTATAGAATTTGCTTTGTCGTTGTACTTGTAGCTCAATCGGACAAGTTTGATCATAGTATGCGTCCTTCCGTAAAAAAGCGCAAATAAGTACATTTCTATACGGTCTATGGAAATTGTTTTTAGTAGCTCGCCTCGATAATTTTGACATTTCGCGCGAACGCTAGATTGAACTTGGCGTTAAGACGTCCGTAAAACATCAGTCTAAGATTAGAGTTTTTCACCAATTAACACAACAAAAGGGACTAAGTTAAAAACTGTTTTTAGCCTGGACAAATATGCAGAAATATCGCACCTACCTTTCTTGCAGGGTACATGGACAAGCAATTTGACCGCGTCGAGTTGCTCTCGAAAGACGTCCAGTTGACTATACAACGGACGGAGAGCTGCTTCGAGAACCGAGTCGGGGTCCCCGTGGGCGTGTGCGGCTGCAGCAAACAGGCAGCACTGGGCCACCACGGCAAAATAAGCTACCAAAAGGTACTTCATCTTGATATCAGAGACACTCATTGATCTCGAATCAATTCCAGAATCGCACTTATATAGGTTTACAACTGAACTAGAATCCTTGAACCGAGAGTGCTGAAAAAGGCGTTGACCGTGCGCAGCACACCAAACCACAAGACCGTCACGTACTAATGTGAGTTTATCAGTTTCCTCCAGTGTCCAAGGTCCACTGTGATTGTTTTGTCCCAAAAGTTAAAGTTACATGCTGCATGTGATGATAATTGTTGCACACCTTTGCTATACAATGGGAGACTTTTGAGACGTTGGTGGCAGCAAACACACCGGTCCTTTTCCCATTGTTTGCGTCATATTGAGCAATTAAAAAGGACTGGTGTGTTTGCTGCCACCAACGTCTCAATAGTCTCCCATTATTTGAATCAGTTTAGGTGGGCCTATGGGCTCCGATCCGTGCGCCAACAAAAGAGGGCGCGTTTTTAATACTTTTGAGCATGGGCTCCGTCACAGACATATAAACGAATGGATTATGTCTGTGGGCTCCGTGCACAAGTACTCCTCCAACAGCAAGAAAAGGGATCTGGAAGAGACGACGCCTGACGCTCAAAGCAACGCTGTGGCTAAATAGCTTAGTCTGGTTCCCTAGACCTGACAATTATTCGCGACGCCCACGTCTAAATTGTAGGTCTGGCCAGCCTCGTCTCCAGGTGTCGGGCAGTACGCGCCCACCACTACCTGCTGTCTCACCCTGGTATTGGATCATTTGCATGTGCAAGATTTTTGAACACGTATGTAATGAGGAGTAGTCTGGTGCCTGCCTGTGCGTTACATTTGCGTCTGTTTTTGTATGCGGTGTCTAGGGTAAAAACAGAATAAGTTCGTCGTAGCGGGAGCATGGCGTGAGTTACGTAACACGATTTATTTTAATTTATCTGTTACAATCTTAACAAGACACCATGCAGTATCACATTTCATATTAATATTAACAAATTGGAAAGGAAATTAATATTTTCGATGGTCTACACAATAGGCCGGATTTAGCCTATTCATTGGCGTTATGAAGCAATCCTATACGATAGCACTACCCGGTTTACATTCAGGTGACTCAGTGCAATAGGTGCAATAAAAAAAAAAAGAACAGTAAGGCCAAAAAAAAAGTCTCCGGTTTCTGGTATGGAGCTTGTCCAAAAAGTGGTGCGGCGACGCGGCTTTTTTTTTTTTTTTACCTGACTTTTTTTTTTTTTACCTGACTTTTTTGCTTCAAATGTCGGCTGGTGACTGCAAATGGTGCCCAACTAAACTTAGTGCAAATATATGGGAGTCCAGAGAGGCCACATAAAGCTTATTCTCGATCATAACCCCATCTAAAAACACGTTGAAATTGCGCAGCAGCAGAATTCCAGTCAGACCAGTGAGTTTGGCGGTTTTGAGGCATCATCTTTCATTGAAAAAAAAACTTTTTCATTTTGCCGACGCGCATTGCTACGGCGACGCGCGCGCATACCAGAAACCGGAGACTTTTTTTTGGCCTAAGCTCCTTGAAGTCGAAAATTACAATACAATCCATCTTGATATGAGTGGTTCATCATTTTCATATCTAGCGTTTAACCGCGCGAATTTCGAACGGTGCTGGAACGTAGGTGAAGCCTTCGATACCCTTTATGGATGATCGAGGCGCCCCCATCGGCAGTTGGAAAGTGAACCGCTGGAAGAGGTTGGTGACGAACAGGAACATCTCCATCCTGGCCAGCCCCTCGCCAAGACAACTCCGTTGACCTTTGACACGAGAAGGCAAAAAGATGGACAATCAGAAAAACGACGGTGTTAAATATCTCGCGTCGACAAAAGTAATATCAAGACAACATGCAGTATCATATGTTTTACAATCTTAATTTTGTAAAACTCAACTAAGGTTACAAAACTTCTTAATGAAACGAAAGCATAGCGTTTAAAAATTGGGTTCTCTCGTTATGCAAAAGTGTCCCTCAAATAAAAACTTCGGTTTCCCCTTTGCGTGTTAATAAGATGTGAACCTTCTCGAGATGAAAAAACTCGGGCCAGGCGGAAGGCTTTTCTGTTGGCCTCAGCGCAACCTCAGGACCACCAGGAAAATCAGCAAGAAGACGCCGGCAGACTTGAGATCGAGAGCGCCGGTGATCGAGCGAAGAAGAACCAGCTTGAGCAGATTCACCTCACGACACTATTTAGATAAACCACGACGACTGAACAAACAGTTCCACAACTTGTATACGCCATATTCAAATTCATGTATTTACCCCACCCTCACATTGCAAAGTCTACTTCACTTCGTCACAGGATGAACGCATGTATAAAGCATGAAGTTTAGCACTTGAGTCTCGACCATTGAAAATATTCGGCGATGTCATTCATTCCTTTCGCCGTTGCCATGGATCGACCAATAAGGATCGAAGGTTCAAGTTTTCTCAAAGATAAAGTACTTTGGTTGCTATGCGTTCTCCTTCCAATTATATCGCACAAGTCATGATGGGAACCGATATGGCGCAGCAACTTTTCGTGCCCATGGAAACGGGGTTGGATCGGATGATCATAATGACAATATAGAGGAGACGACTAACAAGGCTTCACTAAGTTTTACAAATATTGCCGATACCTTTCAACTACTTCCCAATATAATGTGTTCCGTTAAACAGTCAGGCATGGACTTTGGAACCACAAGCGCGCATGCGCGTGTAACCTATATGCCCTTTGCACTCTTCCGCCATATTGAGCATGCAGAACCTCGATCTCAACCTCGTCCCCAGTGCTTACTTTATTTCCAACCGCGTTTCCAGTAGTAAACCCTGGATAAGAAACTTTCTTCCTGTATCCTGATTGGATACCGCAATTGGCTAGTTATGGATTTTTATCGTGTACTTGGTGCTATATATTCACAACGTGCAGTACGTGTTTTCGCGATCATTCGTCCACGCCTTCTCGAAAATACTAATTTCCTTTCCAATTTGCTCATATTAATATGAAATATGATACTGCATGTTGTCTTGATAAGATCGTAATAGTTTGATTTCAAAAATCGTATTTTCGTAACTCACGCCGTGCTCGCGCTGCTACGAATTGACTCTGTTTTTACCCCAGACACCGCATACAAAAACAAACGCTAATGTGTAACGCATATCCAGGCACCAGACTGTTGCTCATTTGCATACGTGTGCAAAAATCTTGCACATGCAAATGATCCAATACCAGGGTGAGAGAGCAGGTAGTGATGGGCGCGTACTGTTCGACACCCTAGGGACGAGGTTGCCGCTTCAGTAATTCCCGTGTCGGGGCTCAGAGATTCTCACATATACACAACAGGGATCACTGAACCGGCTATAATTGTTGTGTAAAGTTGCTAGATCGAGGCTCTGCATGCCTATGGCGGAGCGTGCAAAGGGCGAATTGGGCTCTTGTCCGCCAAGTCGAGCAAAATGCACGAAAAGGGGACACACGTTAGACACGTACCTGTAGAAGGGATTTAACTCTGTAGGAAGATCTCGCCAAGTGGAGGTGCGCGTAAACGGCGTTGCGTTCGCCACGTTCTCGCGCATTATTTGTATCTTTCCTCCAGCACGTGACTCTCCATGCAAGTCCACGCGTGTGGACGCGCTGCTGCCGATCTATTATTTTATTCTATATCTATGTATGGGCCCAACCACTGATCTCTATATTAGCTATCCAGTCTTTATATAGAGATCAGTGGGCCCAACACGCCAACAATGCGCGCACCCGCCTGACCCCTCCGGCGCTGCATTGGAAATTGTATAATTTCTTTGTTCTTGTGTACTAAGGTTTTAGAGTTTGAAATTGTAGTTTCAAAATAATCGGGTTTTCTTACCATAATTAATTTCCTGGGCTAAAATGCGGACTTAATATCCCTTACATTAAATAGGCCCTACTCCAATTTGCCACAGATTATGATCGACACACCTCGGAAATTCCTAGTTTTGAGTAAAATCCATAAGTGTAACTATTTCGTGATAACCTTTATTCACAAATAAAAAATGGTCTGAGGAGACGTGAACAATCTTTCGTTCCCATTATGCACACGTCTCCACAGGGTACCGTGTATCAGATAAGAGTATATGCCAGCTGGGGCCAATTTCATAGAGCTGCTTAAGCACAAAATTTGCTTAAGCACAAAAACGTCTTGCTTAATAAAATCAGGTTACCAGCCAAAACTCCATGCGATTGTTATGCTAAGTAAACAACAGCTAAATACCAGTCACAAGCAATGTACATCACATGGAGTTTTGGCCGGTAACCTAATTTTACTAAGCAATGTTTTTTCGTGCTTAAGCAAATTTTCTGCTTAAGCAGCTCTATGAAATTGGGCCCAGGTCTTGATTTGTAATTGGCTGCATGCAATGCTCTGCAAAGTGGCGAAAGGTACATGTATATCAACGACTTTACCGTACGCCATGGCCGTGAACTCTAAACTAGTTTCTTCAAACAATAGGGTTTTTTTGTTTGTGTGTTCCGACCTACCTGTACGTGCAGACACGTGAAGTAGACTTTGCAACGTGAGTGTGTAGTTGAATAATGGTGTACAAAAGGTCAATGTTGTGGAACTGTATGTTCATTTATCGTGGTTTGCTTAACAGAATCGTGAGGTGAATTGGATAGCGATGGCTGGTCAGAATTCAGCTGCTTTTTCTTCGCTCACCGGCGCTCTCGATCTCAAGTCTGCCGGCGTCTTCTTGCTGATTTTCCTGGTGGTCTTGTGGTTGTTCCGAGGCCGACAGAAGAACCTTCCGCCGGGGCCGTGGCGATGGCCCCTGCTGGGGAACCTTCCCGCGATGGTCCGGTCCAAGAAGCATGCCCACGAAGTGGTAGCGGAGTGGAGCCGGCAGTACGGCGGTGTCATGTCGGTCGGGACGTTTCTCGGTAGGTCTCCTGTCGTTGTCATCAGCGAAATCGATGCAGCCAAGGAGGTATTTCTGAAACCAGGGGTTCGACTCATGGACAGATCAACTTTGCCACTGGCAAAATACATCGCACCTCTTGAAGGTAGGATATAGTCACATAAATTGAATCTAGTCGATCAGAAACTGGAAACTTGACTTCCTTTCTTTTCTTTTTGGTTGGTGAAGCAATTTTTTTTATCCTGGCTGAAGGCTTCGTGATATTGCGTCGTGTTCGTTCTTTTAACATGGAACCCATGACGGGGAACTTGGTGCTTGTGTTCTTGGGCAAGACACTTTACTACGATTGCCTCTCTTCACCCAGGGGTAAACATTTTGGGGGTACATTAATATGAAGGTAGAGACTAAATGGCGCTGATTTCGAGCTGCTACAAAAGAAAATGGTCTCATCGCCTGATGAACAGGGGTAATAAAAATTTAATGAAACGCGTAAGACCTTTGGTATGTAAAGTGCTACGTCACAACACGACATTCTTATCTGACAAACAGTTCATCACGTTTGTTATTACCAAAGTTTTTTTTTTTTTTTTTTTTTACAGGAAGTTTGATGTGGGCCAAAGGCGAGACCGCCAGGGCACAAAGGAAGTTCGGCCTCGGCGCCTTTCGAAAATTCGGAGTCGGCAAGAAGAGCCTGGAGCACAAGATCAACGAGGAGGCTCGATACCTGGTGGAGGGAATCGAAAATGAAAAGAATCGATCGTTCGATCCCAACCTTAACATCCACAAAGCAGTGTCGAACATCATCTGCACCGTCTGCTTTGGGTACCGTTTCGATTACGACGACCCGAAATTCAAAAAGTTGCTGCGCAGTGTGCAGGTGACATTCGCAAGTACGGGCGTCGATGCGCTGGCAAATATATTCCCGGTGCTCATTCAAACTCCTCTCTACTCCAAAATGCAGGCAGGTCGGCGCTTTATACAAGACCACATCAACGAAGTTATTCAGGTAAACGCTTTCTCTGAAATTCCTATTGCTGATTTCTGGTAATCTTGGTTCTTAGTTGGTTCTTCTCCTGAATACTCCGCGTGGGAGTTTAAACAGGAGGCCAGGAACACCGGGGCAAACCCATTCTATAAAGTGTCACTGGGTTATTTACGCACATTGCATTACACAACATACGGGACCTACGGCAATTCACGATGCATCCGAAGGACGGAGCATGTTAAGTGCCTTGCTTAAGGGCACAATCCACCCCGCGGGCTCGAACCCACGCCACTGTTGCCTCTGAAACACCAGAGCATTAGTCCTGTGCTCTTAACCGCTAGGCCATCACACTTTAAGAAACCAAGGATTCCCTCAAAAGCTATATATAGCCACTAATTAGCTCGCAAGACTGCAGAAACATGTAAGGGAGGAGACAGTGAGAAGAGGTTACAGTTTTAGAGGTGGGAGGAAAATCCCACCAAAATATTCCGGGGAAATCCCATGGAATCAGGTGGGACTGAAAACCCAATCCATAATTATATTGACCCAGGCAGGATTCGAACCCGGGTCACATCGGTGGAGGGCGAGGGGAGTACCACTATACGCCAACATGACTCCCATAAATGAAACCTGTTGACAAATTAGCCCCTGCTAATCGTCTCAGAAAAATCGGGACTGCTCATACAAGAGTTTCCTTTATCTCATCATAAATCTCTAGGAACACCAGGAGTCTTATGATCCTAACGATTTCCGGGACATCATCGATATGTACATCGGAGAGATCAAGGAGCGAGAGCGGAGCGGTGCCTCAGAGGGTACGGGTGACAGCGAAGCTTTCGCCCATCATCACATCTGGCGCTTCGTCTTTGACATGTTCGGCGCGGGGACGGACACAGCATCGCACACGATCCTGTGGCTGATTTCCTGCTTACTGAACTACCCCGAAATACAAGAAAAGGTAACAACACAGACAGAATATTCACACGATGCATACTCATGTACAAACTCTGGAATTTGCTCGTTTCGTCCACTCACAAACATTACGTCCATACTACAGCGGTGTAGTACTCGTCATCGGTACTCGTTCTCGAGTAATACTCGAGTACTTTATATTTTGGAGTACTCGTACTCGAATGTCCAAGTACTCGTAGTCGAAATGACGGCACTCGTATACTCGATCATCAAAGTACTCGTACTCGAATAGCAGTACTCGGGGGAAATGGTATAGCTGGACTTACCTATTTTTATCGATAAAGTTTCAGTGTGAAATGGTTGATTGGTTTATGGAGAAATCGAAGTTTCCTAATTTTCCTCTGTGCACGTCCGGAGAAACACATTCAGCAGCTAGCCGTGAGTGGTTTGTCAGGGCCTGGGCCAAATACGCACAATGAACCGTAAGGCCGTATTCGGAAGTACAAGTACTCGTACTCGGAGACCTGTACTTGTACTCGGAAGTACATGTACTCGTGCTCGTAATCGGAAGTACAAGTACTCGTACTCGAAGACCTGTACTTGTACTTGGAGTACAAGTACTCGTACTACATCAAGCTGTTCCGTATTTTTGTGTAAATTTCCAAGGGTGGTCGGCCGACCACCGTTGAAAAAACCTAACAATTTGTTTAACTATACTGCTCCAAATGTACCATTTTTTTCAGTGCAAATTTTGTTTGCTATTGGTTACATGTTCATGAACGGGTGCAGGCCAGCTAGACTCTTACACTTACTTTACAATTTTCCAGCATCTATAAATTGATCAATTTCATCTTTAGTGGAGTCAGGGAGCCAGACTATTTGAACATATTTGCTTTTCTTGGTTTTTCCAGCATTTTCAAACACAAAACTTCAAACTTGTCAGTGTAACAACATTTGACCTATTATACTAAGCCCTCGAATAGTCCATTTCTGAAAATTACAGCAAAAGTTAATAATGTACATTCCCTTTAATGAGAGGGTATTATTGGGTAAACTCGTGCATGTCTATGTATTTTAGAAACAACCCGTTCGCCAATGTCACCGACTACACAACTTCCTACCATATTTATAGACTCACACAATACCCATTGCGTGCATTTCAGATGCAGAGAGAGATCAGTGAGGTGGTTGGAGGTGACCGGCAACCATCTTGTGAGGACCGTCCCAGCATGCCCTACACCAACGCGGTCCTGAACGAGATACAGCGCTGGCGACCGGTTGCGCCCTTCACTCTACCCTACGAGACGACTCAAGAAATACAGCTGAAAGGCTACACCATCCCAAAAGGAAGAAGTAAGTCGTAAGAAAAAAACAAAACGTCTCTCATATACTGTTTCCGCGTTAAATTTAAGTGCCATTTCTAAGGGCGCTGGTAGGCCTACGACTAATTTCGTCTATGAGAATTGTTTTAGTTTTACTGAAATAACACTAACTGTTTTGTGATCTGGACACAACTTTAAAATGATGGTTTCCTTCATTATTCCGTAACTTGAAACGTACCTGAGTGATTTGAATGATTCTTGTAAAAAGGAAACTTAATGTCTGGCTTTCATATCCTAGATTGTGAAAGTGCTACGGGCAACACTTCATTCAAAATTGGTCCTACCATTAGGGTTTCAGTTTGTTTTAACTCACCTTGTATGAATATGGCTTTCTCTACCTCATATCAAACAACAGCGGTGATTATTCATCTGTGGGCAATGATGAACGACCCCAGGGTTTGGGATTGTCCGGAGGAGTTCAACCCTGACCGCTTTCTGAGCGAAGACGGCACGAAACTCATCCAACACGAAAGGTTCAATCCCTTCTCAGTCGGTAAGTTGGCGAACCACACAATGTCGGAGACCCCAGATTTCAAAAATTATTCACAAAGTTTCTTCGGACCAATCAAGATTTTAGGCCATTAGGGAAAGGAATTAACAGAAAGAAACAAAGCCAGAGTACACTATGGGCTCCGTGCGTCAGGCAAGATGGCGTCGGTCGGTCACCCCCAACTGTAATTTCTTGGGCGGTGAGGTGAACGGAGCGGATAACCTATGATCAGGGCGGGCAAACGCAACTGTGCAACTTTGATTCATAATTTACGATTACGAATTATACATTTACAACACATCACACGTCCCCCTTATTTGTTTACTCCACAATATCATGTAGACGTTAATTCGCTAAATATGCACGCATGCGCCTGAAGTTTACGGAAGCACTTCTGAGGCCATAATAGGCAAGTTCGCGCAAGAACTATTGTTGACCATTTGTTAACCATAGTTCAACTATTGTTAGCCCGAACTCTGTCTAGTCGACAGGGTTGACTACGCTAGTCGACTATTTGGAACCAGTCTACTGGGCCTGGTTGCACCGCTGGTTACCAATACCCGCGCGCATTCATAACGTACAGCAGGGAGCCAGGATCCAGAAGTTTTGGATGACATTTTGACCAGCATTTGGTTAGAGACGTTTGCACGTTGCTATTAGTGCGCAGACGTAAGGTACGTCACAAATCAATCACTAATGGTCCTTGCCCGAACTTGGCCATAACTGAACGATTGCGACGCCATTTTGGGCAATTCAAATAGACTTGAATTTAAGGTTAATGGCCGCAAGTTATTATACTTCGTTTTTTCAAAATTTTCATTCTTCTCATCATGCTTCAATCGATTCCGATGTTTATTACCTAGTTTAAGTTGGCAGGGCGCCCTTATTCGCTAGATAATTAAAGGTAAATCAAGGACGACATAATTATGTTGGTCATCTTTTTTTTCTTCTCTGCAGCCTGAACACCTGAGAGAGATCTGAGTAATTGTAAAAAAAAAATTGAAGTATGGGGATTTATCACTGGTGTCTATAGGAATTGATTTGCTTGGTTGCCCCCATTTAGGTCTGGAACCGCCAGCCGAATATTGTCATAGTGGATTTTTTTCGAGATGACTTCTTCTTAAGCTTTCTGATTGTCGATCTTTTTTTTGCCTTCTCGTGTCAAAGGTCGACGGAGCTGTCTGGGCGAGGGGCTGGCCAGGATGGAGCTGTTCCTGTTCGTCACCAACCTGTTCCAGAGGTTCACTTTCAAGCTGCCGTTGGGGGCGCCCAAACCTTCCATGAGGGGTGTCCCCAGCTTCCTTTACTCACCAGATCGGTTCGAAGTGTGCGCGGTTAAACGCTAGCAGCCTCGACTCCATGGGCGCATGCGCGTTCCTTGCAGTAACTAAGATCGCGCAAGGCATGATGGGAAACAACATGGCACAGCAAGATCGTACCCATGGGGAACGAGGTTGAAACGCTAGATACTAAAAATTGGATACTGGGCATAGATTGAATTGTAATGTTCGACTTCACAGAGTTAAATTTGGTATTTAGGGTTTTTTGCTGGAGCCTGGTCCCAATAACTTGCCATTCTGCATTGCACCTATCGCACAGATTGAGTCACTTGCCTGTGATCTGGGCAGTGTTATCGTATAGGATTACTTCACAGTTGCGTAAAGCAGAGGCAGACTTTCAGTGGAATGTTTTTGCACTTTTCTCTGACCAGCTTTCTAAAGCTTTCCCTTGTCATTACAAGACCTGAGACCTGGCAGCGAAGTCGGGACGCCAGACGGAAGTAGGGACCGTCTGCCACATAGGAAAGCGCACATGTAAACAAAGCGTGACGTCATTAGGTCTCAGGCAGAAGCCAACACATTTTTTCACAAGGATTGGTTATAATACAAACGAGTGGGTTGTACACATTATTGTTGATAAGGGTAAAGATTTATTTGCGAAAAGTTTTAGTAGGTTTAGTTTTTATAGCCAGAATATAATTTTACAGTTCGCTTTTAAAATTGACTGAGATGTTTTATTTAACTTATAAGTTATAGCTATTGAGTGCAAACTCACGTATTTGGTGAAGTAGGTAGGCTTATAAGCTTTGAGCTTTTTAAATGCTGAGCATTACATTATTTTATCAAGTCTTAAATTGTTTGCTTTTACGGTTTTCTTAAATTCTGCATTTGGGGAGTATGTTTTAGCTGCAGAAGCTAAACATCGGAATTAGAGTAAAAACGCGACGGTGTTTGTTCTTGTAACTGCGTAATTTGGTTAATATACGAATACATTGAGCAAACTTATTTACTTGAAGTTACATTGCATGCATTTAAGAAGTGACAATTATTGTAGGTCATTTAGTAAAATGATTCAAAATTTGTGATCTTCAATAATTTTAAACGACGAACTTTGGAACTTGACGCAACTGGTATTGACGAAACAATTGAGGGCGCTGTATCAATATGGCGCCATTTCAGGGTATAGACCTTTCTCAACCTCGTCCCCAGTGCTTACTTTATTTCCAACTGCGTTTCCAATAGTAAACCCTGGATATGAAACTTTCTTCCTGTATCCTGATTGGATACCGCAATTGGCTAGTAATGGATTTTTATCGTGTACTTGGTGTTATATATTCACAACGTGCAGTACGTGTTTTTGCGATCATTCGTCCACGCCTTCTCGAAAATACTAATTTCCTTTCCCAAGTTGCTCATATTAATATGAAATATGATACTGCATGTTATCTCGATAAGATCGTAACAGTTTGATTTCAAAAATCGTGTTTTCGTAACTCACGCCGTGCTCGCGCTGCTACGAGTTGACTCTGTTTTTACCCCAGACACCGCATACAAAAACAAACGCTAATGTGTAACGCATATCCAGGCACCAGACTGTTCCTCATTTGCATACGTGTGCATAAAATCTTGCACATGCAAATGATCCAATACCAGGGTGAGAGAGCAGGTAGTGGTGGGCGCGTACTGCTCGACACCCTGGGGACGAGGTTGAGACCTTTCTGCGCTTGGTTGGCAAACTGCATTGTTGCCAACCAGGGCCTGCAAAACTATGGAAGGTCAACTTAACTCAATTTTACAAAGCTTCTTCATTAAACGAAATTTGTCTGGTGTTTGTACCCGAAAGTGGTGAATGTAGTTAGTTCAAGAACACCTATACGGGAAACTTCATTTTAACATTTCATTGCGTAAACATTCAATAGTGTTTAGCAATACATCTAGCTGTTCCGTAATTTTTAAATAAATTATCATCGGCTGTCCAATTTTGGTACACCAATCTATCTGCTGATTACATGTTTTTCTTGCAGTCCAGATCCTGCAATTCACAATTCAGTGCGCCGGCCAGAGTTTGCCATGGGAAGTCCATTTTTCAAGTTTACGGTCGACAAAACTTGACCCATAACTTAGCTAATTTGTTAGAGATTGTGGCATAGCGTTCTGCCGCCTGACAAAAAAAAACACCATATTAGAAAAGGGCAAATAGTATACATGAATCATACGATTACGAAACTACTGACCGGAAACTGAATTCACAGCCGGTCCCCGCGCAGCGCGAATTTACCATCGCCACAATTAACGGGGACTTTTCGTGGCAAATTCTTGGTGGCGCACTGCCCCCGGTGCGGGATTTCGAGCATTTCGAGCGATGATTGGCTGCAGCTTTTATTATATGTCTATGATTGGCTGCCGAACGCAAACTTTGCGGGCCGCGCCAAATTATTGTCGAATGGCAAACATGCTGATATGCCACGTGCTCGTTAACACAATCAGTAATGTGGGTCTTAATAATGTCCCTACCGGCGAATATAGTCTGAATATCACCCGTTATCCAATCAAGCCAGTCTCCGTTTAAATATGTCAAAGCATGCACATTTCGGAGTCGACTTTATTCGTGACGTCATTTCATCCCCCTCCCCCCCCCCCAAAAAAAAATCGCGTTGCATAGAACAACTTATCATCAACATACTGCCAAGAAATGTCATGACTAAAGGTCAAAGGGCTTTGGAATTATGGCTAATTAAACATTCATATGCACGAATTGTAATTTTGCTCTGTGTACACTGCGTATGGGAAAATTCAGTTAATTCACCGCGCGTACGCGTAGCGCCGGAAAAAAAATCGCTGCGTGGCCGTGGCAACCCTTGGTCCGATTTTTATGTTTTTGGTATCAAAAGATGCGCAAAGCTCGAGGCTAAAAAGTCATAATAATAATAATAATAATCGGCATTTAAGAACGCCCTTTTTAGTAAATTAAATCACGGCGCTTACAGTATTATTATTACCCCTGATCATTGGGCCAATTAAACATTCCAAATACAATCTCAGCTCCCTGGGGAGTATACAGCTCGATGCTGCCTGTTAGGCGCAAGCAAGCTAAATCAATCACATAACCATCTCTGCCTTCACAGGTACCCATTTACTCCTGGGTGGAGAGAAGCAATGAGTGACAAAGTGCCTTGCCCAAGGGCACACGCACCATAACCCCGGGCTGGACTCGAACCCACAACCTGCAGAATTACCCGCAGACCACGAATTCAATGCCCTTAACCACGAGGCCAGGGCGCTCCATAACAGCTCGCGTCGCGGAGAAAAAAATTCAGAACTGTCGAGGAAACGTCGGATTCCACCCCAGGCCCCTTTACGGTTAGGAGGTAAAATCTGGAGATATTAAGAGAGATCCTTAACCCTGTTACGAACTCTCGAATATAACAGCTCAATCCGGGTTTTACCTTTAAAGAGGTTTCACGGCATATACCAATCAGGACGGTATGCCCTCAATGCTTCTTGCTTTTATAGAATATTTTGTGGGCCGCGCCACGAATGAAAGTTTTTAAAATGAAGGATGGAAGCCGTGATCAGGACTGCGACATTGTGTTTCTGTAAAATTTGGATGGAATATGCCCCTCCATGGTTTGCTCTGTTTTGCAATGGAAATTAGACATCAGTGCGATGGGGTTCATGACTTAATTCTTTTTTGAATAGGGGTGATTATCTTTGGATGAAATTTCTGCCAAAAGTCATCGGACTACCTCAAAGCAAGTGAACAGAAAATGAAAGATGATAAAATGAGCTTTAATTTAATGCGCGCCTCAGACACCTTGGAGAGTTGTGAGAACATTGTATTTTTCCTGACCCGTACAAATTTTATCATTTAGATAATGGCCAAAGGTAACCGCTAGAGGGCGCTACTTCCGTTACATTCATTTGGTGCAGCAAAACAAAATATTCACTAAATATTTCCAATCTTGCGAATGAAAAGCAACAATTTACAAAATTTTCATTTATGATGGAAGGATATCAATACTTTATGATAAAAAATAGGCTTTTTGTCCAAATAGAAACTTTATTAGTAATTTGAACTGTGGCCAAGGGTAGCCAAAGCATTTTTTTTACGGGAACAGTTTGCTGTAAACACCGCTTAATTGCACTGTAATTTCACGTGTACAAGACTATAGACTATCCAGGTAGGTTTTTTTTTTTTTAGGTTTTACTTTTACGTCGAGAACTGGTGCTTGATGAGAAATTCCATGCAACACTTGACATAAACAAAACGTACAGTTTAGCTTAAACAAGCAGTTTAAATCTAACGTTACTGTGTTCACACAGTGCAGGCATATTCAAAGCTGCTTCAGGACAGGTGCTGTGCTGGCGGTAACCCGTCATGCCCGTTGCATGTCGTTGACGTTGCAAGGGCGGACCCATAGCACATTTGAAAGGGGGGGGGGCTACAATAAATTTTGGTGCCCCAAAAAGTGGGTTTAAAAAACTACAGCGCGTGGTTCGGGGCCCAGTCAATGAGAGTCAAGCCTTAAAGTTAAACAGGTTGTGTATAAAAATTTATTGGGTAATCCTTACTTTTAGGACCCCTTTCCTATATAACTTATAAGGTTAAAAGACTCACCAAAACAGCTGACTATGACACTCAAAAGTGACATTCTGATATTTATTGACACATTTGAACATTTGGCAATGACACCTCTTGAATATCAGCAGGTTTAATTTTGTAGAAAGAGGGCAGGGTTTTGATTTATGAGGGGTTAAAGACGACGATGACAAACAGAAAATAAATTTAAAAAGCAAGATGGCGAACTGCAAAAAAAGGTAGGAAAGTCACATTTTCTTTGAAAGTGCTTTCAAAATTATAACTAACATGAGTTTGTCTGAAGAAAAAAGACTTCTTTAGCCTGCAAAAGTCACTTTGGTACTGGACAGTCATCTGCAAAAGTCAGTTTTGAACAGAACTCGTACAAACATGACAAAATAGAGGTGTCCTAAAAGTAAGGATTACCATTTATTGTTTGTACTATAGTATTAAGTTCAATCTTTGATTTGAAAAACATTGAATTTTCTCTTTTGTAGTTTCCAATTTTGCAGTCCGTATTGAAGCCCACAGTTTTGGACACCATGGCAAACATCATTCCATTCCTGGCTGGATTTGTCGCGATAGCTGCCATCATGATGAACTTTGCTCTGCATAAAATTGAAGAAGGTATGAAACACTAGACCAAAGAATACGTGCAAGGCCAAGTAAAACTATAAACCAGTTTGTTATCCAGCATTTTAGGATTTCGATTTCAAATCAAAAGTTGCTAAAGCATGCTATAAATTGGGCCTGAATTCAGGGTCGGAAACCGTTCTCACTGAGCTGATTGCAGCTATGCGATGTCACGCTCTGATCTGACGAATTACAGCAACTGTGCGGGTACACGTACATTGTGTCAACGCTTGTGCGCGCCTCACCGGGTAAAAAAAACAAGAAATACTAGCAAAAATTTAAAACGATGCATCTCGTTGGAAAGGCCTTCTTTCGTTGATTTCTTCAAACTGACAGCTTGCCAGAAATAATAGGCCTACTTTCACAGCAAGTTTAGTTCCCTTACTATCTTTCAACCAAGTATGTTTTACAACAATAATTACGTCAGTTACTTTTTGGATAGCTGCAAATGATGGACTGCTAAGTTGGAAATCATTCCCATTCTCTGCAATACTGTCTTAAGTTCTTAGTCAGTGTTGAAAAGTCATATATGATTTTTTTTTCTCTTAAAAACGTATCTAAAATGTCTCTTTTCACAATTTTAGAATATTACAATTTAATATGGGGTTCTTAAAAATGTATCTAAAATGTCTCTTTTCACAATTTCCCAATTAACAAGCAAATACCGTGTGAGAAATTTACAAGACTTTGGTGAGTTATCCTAAATTTCTGAAATTCTGATATATTTTATATCTTTTTTTTTCTTTTCAGGTCATATTGCAGTTTACTACAGGGTAAGAATGTCATTAACCGTAACTCCTTTTGGCCATGGACCATCCTCAATCCTTCAAAATCCTCCAATTGCCACCATGTAAAACTTGAATTCAGCCTCAATCCTCCAAAATCATCTGTTACTTTTCAATTAGTTCAGTGGAGGGGTGACCATTGCCTCAATCCTTCAAAATTCTCCAACAATCACTGTTAATGGGTTGAGGCAGTGCCAATGACATTCAGAAGCAGTGCGGATGATATCGAACATAATGCAGCTTTCATTGAGCTTTTTCTGCCGGGAATGACATCACATTTTTGCTCATGAATATGGAAATTGGCATTAGCATAAAAACAAAGACACCAAAATACCCTCAAATGGTAAAACGCAAATTGAAAATAAGCTTAACTGTGACACAATGGTTGCATTTTCAAGGATTGAAATTGACCAGTTTACATCGGAGAACGTGTATACACGCAAAAGTTTTGCGATATTCGGAACGGATGATGGATAAGCACGCAACGAGCGAAGCCGAAAATATCTGTCTGCGACCCACTCGCAGCGAGCGTGCCCGGAAATATCAGGGTGTGCCACCCGCAGATGACGACCTGAACCCGTCCGGCATCGAGGTTCATAAAAACAATCTCGCGCCTAGGTCCGGTCAATGTCAAAAATAATCCCGGCGGAAACTGGTTAAAAAACAAGTACATTGCATGGGCCCTTTCAGCTCAGCCAAACTTCCAGTAACCAGAAACTAATGTGCTTGTTTCATGGCGTTGTCTTCTTTCTTAGGGTGGTGCTTTACTGACCTCGACGTCCGGCCCAGGCTTTCATTTTATGTTCCCGTTCCTCACTTCATACAGAACAGTTCAGGTAAGTTCGTAAAAAAAAAAAAAAGGCCAGGCAAGCCTATTACATGTTAAAGCTGGTCTCAGAGTGCAAACAAAAATCCATTTAATTGAATCAGAATGGCTGTTCACTGGAATCTGTCCATGACTGTTACGGGGTAACCCTATATGATAGGACTGCCCGGGTCGCTACACCAGCCAACAATACAACGTCGTTTTCCCAGTGCTTTTCTTGTAATATGGTTTCTTGACCCTACTTCAGATGAAACAGAGCAGTTTTTTTTTTATGTTTGCAAATGCTGTATATTACCTTTATTAGTGTATTTTCCAACTGTCTAAATTTGCCAACATTGTAAATTCTCTCTTGCACGGATTACAGATTACGCTGCAGTCAGACGAAGTGAAGAACGTGCCTTGTGGAACAAGGTATTTACGTAACAATGTTGACTCATACAAAACCCTAAATTCAAACCCCTCAAATTCTAACAAATGGTTTTTCTAGTATTTTGATGGATTTGAGATCTACAGGGTGAGTCAAAAAACCGAAAACCCAAATGTCGGGACTATTGTTTTTAGTGTAGCACTTTGAAAATCTAGGATATAAAAGCCTGATTCATAAGCTTTCTCTGAGTACAAGAATCATTCAAATCACTCGTGTACTTTTCAAGTTACGGAATTTTAAACACCACCACCGTTTTAAAGTTCTGTCCACGGATCACAAAAAGGTGTGCGTTCTTTCAGCAAAATAAAAACAATTCACACACATCCATATGTGATTTTGTTTTTGTTTTGTTGAAAGAACACTTACCTTTTTGTGATCTGTGGACAGAACTTTAAAACGGTGGTTGCGTTTAAAAAAATGCAACTTGAAAAGTACACGAGCGATTCGAATGATTCTTGTACTAAAAGAAAGCCTGTGAATTCGGCTTTCGTATCCTAGATTTTGAAAGGGCTACATGCAGAACTTCACTAAAACAATGGTCCCGACATGTGGGTTTTGCTTTTTTTTTTACTCACCCTGTATTTCTATCCTCCAAATGCTTATGCTGTTTTTTTTCCCGTTCCCCAGCGGAGGTGTCATGATTTACTTCGACAGGATAGAAGTTGTCAATATCCTTTCAGCAAGTGACGGTGAGTTTCCCATCAAAATACAAATTTCTAGAAAGAGAAAACCTTCTTTTTTTTTTGCATTTGCAACTGGATCCCAGAAAAACGAATCTCTAAAGAAAGTCTTTCACATAAAATTTCTCACACCGAGTTGGATTCAGTTAACCCTTTCCTCACCATGGGCGACTTTTGTCGACAAGGAAGTGCCCCCTGCTGGTTCCCATGGGCGACTTTAGTCGACCAGGAAACCACACACAGATATATTCACTACTTTTCAGAAAGCTGGCATGTTGATATGTTTGGCCGCCCATACATCAACCATATACCAGCTGAAAGAGTGTTTTCGGATCGTTCTAATGGTGTAGTTTAATGGTGTAGAATTCGTACAATATTTGTTGCCGAAACCTCATGTTTCACAGACTACACAGACTACACAGGCATGAGGGATTAGCCTGTTTCGACGTCACCCAGAGGCGAGTCGAAGCAATCTTGATGCCTTAAACCCGTCAGCCGTGCCCGTGCACAAAAACAGCTAGTGCGTGATATCACGGCCTCCGGCGCGAAATGGTTAAAGGGAATGTACATCATTGGCTTTTGCTGTAATTTTCAGAAATGAACTATTTGAGGGGTTAGTATAATAGATCAAATATTGTTACACTGACATGTTTGAAGTTTTGTGTTCACAAATGCTGGAAAAACTAAGAAAAACAAAAATGTTCAAGTAGTCTGGTTCCTTGACTCCACTAAAAATAAAATGGACCAATTTATAAATGCCAGAAAATTGTAAGGTAAGGAAACCAGTCTAGCTGGCCTGCACCCGTTCATGAACATGTAACTAATAGCAAACAAAATTTGGACTGAAAAAAGTGTAAAGTTGGAGCAGTAGTTGAAAAATAGTTAGGTTTTTCCAACGGTGGTCGGCCGACCACCGTTGGAAATGTATACAAAAATACAATTTTCTTGAAAATGACTTCATACCTGCTGCCATAATTTTACAGGATGATTTAGACTGTCATTTACCAACATCCTAGTAAGGTATTTCGTAAAAACTTGGTAGTTTTATTTTTCGATGTTTGCAAATGTTGTATATTCCCTTTAAGCACTGCTAAAAAACTTTAAGCGCGCAAATCGTACCATTTGAAAGTCACTCATTTTCAGAATTCAAGAAATGTGGTATTGAAATGTTACCCCTGTGAAATTTTGTTTGCAGTTCACAGCATGGTGAAAAACTACACCGCCGATTACGATAAAACTCTCATATTTAACAAAGTTCACCACGAACTGAACCAGTTCTGCAGCGCACACAATCTCCAAGAGGTCTACATTGAACTTTTTGGTAAGTAAACAATTATGTGTTTGAAAAGCGTTTTTGGTTTTAGGAATGATAATTATGCAGTGACCATATGTATGGCATAATACAGGGTGTCCCCAAAACAACTTGTGCAAGCAGATATCCTTTAATTTCTCAAAAACTACTTAACAAGAGAATTTCATCTTGATGGAGCATATTAATTATACTCTTGTGTATAATCAGTGAAAATGCCTTGGAAATCCGTTCATGCAAACCAGAGATCTAGCAGATTGTAGAAGGCTATGGGTTTTTCACCCATTCCAATGGGATTTACACAGTTAGTGATATCAGTGCATCAGATTGTCACGGGCCTTTTCACTCTGATGTAAATTTAGTTAACTGTGTAAATCCCATCCCATTGGAATGGGTGAAAAACCCATAGCCTTTTACAATCTGTTAGATCTCTGGTTTGCATGAACGGATTTCCATGGCATTTTCACTGATTATACACAAGAGTATAAATATGCGCCATTAAGATCAAATACTAATGTTAAGTAGTTTTTGAGAAATTAAAGGCTATATCTGCTTGCACAACTTTTTTGGGGGGACACATTCTTACATCAACGGTGAACAGCGCCACCTAGTGCTGCATTTTGTCCAGTCCTTGCCCTTTCCAGCAACCTCTTTTATTGCCAAATTTTAAACACTTCTTCGGAATTTGTTTTTAGCTATGTTATTGCCGTTGCACAATTTGGAGAGAGAAATTATATCACATCTTGCTTTTTCTTAATTTTTTCTTCAGACCAGATTGATGAGAATCTCAAGAAGGCTCTTCAGGCCGACCTGACCGTAATGGCGCCAGGCCTTTACATCCAGGTATAAACTCCGTTCGCAAACAATAGAGGGCGCTTCATAACCACTCGCGAAAGCTCTATGCAAGACACACCCTGTGTGCGCGTCCAGTCTGCCCAGGTTTGGCGCAAAGTACACAATAGTTTTACTTTTAGTCTAAATGTGCACAAACTGATATCATCATGTGTTCAAGAGTAACCGTGGTAGGATGGCATGGTCCAGTGGTTATGGTGTTTGACTCATGTACGGTGGTATGTGGGTTCGAACCCTCCCAGAAACATGGTGTTTGTGCCCTTGGGCTAGACACTTAACTACAATTGCCTCTCTCCACCCAGGAGTATGAATGGGTACCTGTGAGGGTAGAGGACCGAATGTGTGCTGATATCGGCTGACGCGTGGTCTCGTGGCCTGATGAATGGGGGAATAAGGCCATGAGACACGTTTTTGCAGCAGCTCGAGATCAGCGCAATCTGGTACCGATTTATACTCCTGGGTGGAGAGAGGCAATTGTAGTAAAGTGTCTTGCCCAAGAGCACAAGCGCCACGTTCCCCGTCAGGATTCGAGCCCACGTGCCACGGCACACCAGTCGAACACTGTAACCATTGGACCACAGCGCTCCACATTTTGAACAAATCTTTAATTGTCTTTCTCTCTCTAAATCCATGATTTGTAAAAATCTCTTCAAAGTCGTCATCTCATATCATGTTTTTTTTTTCTTCATGCAGGCCGTCCGTGTCACAAAACCCAAAATTCCTGAATCCATACGCAAGAACTACGAATTGATGTGAGTACAAATTTGAAAGGTTTTTAGAGAAGTCTGATCTTCAAAAAGGCAAAGACAATTGTTTTGAAAATGTGCATGCTTGTAGAGATGCATGTTAAGTACACGTGATGAAAAGTGTTTTGCTCCATCGGACTAAGTGTTTCGTAATTGTCATCATCAATGTCTCATGCTTCATGATTGAGCATATTTTTCAGGAAATGAAGAATGGAAAACAAAAGATTTTGGCTACCATTGTAAAAAAATATTGACATTTTTCAAAATGCTGCAGAACCTATTTTATGAAGATTACTTCTTTCATGTGGGCGTTATTAGATGCCTCTATCAATTACAATATAAGTCAAGTTCCAGGGCTTCGTTTAGTAGTTCATCAGGATAAGAATGACCCCCACCTTGCTTCACAAAATAGGCTCTAGAACAAAAACTACTGGACCGAATCGGGCGATCTCGGTTTCATTTTTTTTCTAAAAAGATTCTCCATGCATTGGTATATGTGGTTTGAGTCTCAGGCTAGTGGAAGTATGAGGTTCCTTTCTTTTTTTTGGCCACCCTGTATAGCGCATCTACCAACTATTTACTTCTTTTTTTTGCAGGGAGAATGAAAAGACGAAACTCCTGATCGCTCAGCAGCACCAGAAGGTCGTGGAAAAAGAGGCGGAGACCGAGCGCAAGAAGGCGGTGATCGAGGCGGAGAAACAGGCCGAGGTCGCCCGCATCCACTTCGACCAGAAGATCATGGAGAAGGAGAGCATGAAGAAGATCTCGGAGATTGAGGACGCCACCCACCTGGCGAAGGAAAAGGCGAAGACAGACGCGGAGTTCTACAAGTCACATAAAGAGGCAGAATCTAACCAGGTGAGGAGATGCTCGGGGGCACCTCGCTGAGAGACAGTCGCAGACACATACAAGTTGTGTTTTACATACTCTTTAGGACAAGGCATTGTCTTTCCCTTTGTCCCTGTAATATAACACTCTCCCATAGACTAAGCACATAGAGTTCTACAAGTCGTAGAAGGCGGCAGAATCCAACCAGGTGAGGAGATGCTGGGGGGGAACTCACCGAGAGGCTGAGTCAGTCATAGAACCACACAATTTATGTTTTACATAACCCCTGAGGACAAGGCATTGTCTTTCCCTTTGTCCCTGTAATATAACACTCTCCCATAGACTAAGCACATAGAGTTCTACAAGTCGCAGAAGGAGGCAGAATCCAACCAGGTGATAAGACGCTCGGGGGGAACTCACTGAGAGGCAGAGTCAGTCGCAGACACACACAAGTTGTGTTTTACATAACGCACGAGGACAAGGCATTGTCTTTCCCTTTGTCCCTGTAATATAACACTCTCCCATAGACTAAGCACATAGAGTTCTGCAAGTCGTAGAAGGAGGCAGAATCCAACCAGGTGATCAGACGCTCGGGGGGAACTCACTGAGAGGCAGAGTCAGTCGCAGACACACACACAAGTTGTGTTTTACATAACGCAGGTGGACAAGGCATTGTCTTTTCTAGGGGGGGACTAGACACCATTTGACTTATATGCATAATGTGCACATGTACGTGTTGGTCCATGGCGGTTTTAGGTAACCTTATTACACTTAACATAATGTTTAGTTCAGTCTGACATTGACATTAACTTTTGTTCATAATTAGTGTAATCTGCCGTCTAAAATACGAACATTCAATACAAAAACTAGCCACCTGAACATCGCGGGATCCACAGAAATTGTTCGTAACAGCGATCGTTCGGTATAGCGATTTTAAGCTGCTGGTGCTCCGGTACTCACTTTTAAGTGCCCTTCAGAACTTCACCCTGCACGCCCTGGTAGTTACTGAAAGACGACAATGAACACATGCCGACTATTGAATTATTTCATTAATTACTCACTTTTTGGGCTTACTACCTGCAGCAATGGGTGGCTTTCCCCTTCTATTCCTTGGGGAAATAATAGCCACTTGTCGCTTTTTTGTTGACATTTTTCAACAACAATGTTCGGTATGTTTTGTACACAAAAAATCAGAAACCAAGGACGATATGCGGTATAGCTGAATGTTCGCTATAGTGGTGTTTTGTATAGCGACGTTCCGCTGTACAGGCAACAAGCAGCTGCTACATCAGGTGTAATCAAATAACGTTTTCTCCGTAAATATAAGACCTCATTCGTTGATTGCCATTACCGGGAAATATTTAACAAAACTCTCAATTTTGGATGGACAAATATCTACCTTTAACCACACACTTACCCCCTGATTTTACCCTACATTTTACATTTTTCTCATCAGAATGTTTTATGTTTTTTTTTTCATTTCAGATCAAACTCACGCCCGAGTATCTGGAGGTTCTGAGATTCCAAGCCATCGCTAACAACAACAAGATCTACTTTGGCAGCGACATTCCAAGCATGTTCTTCACTGACGAACCGGCCACCAAGAAAGTCTCCACAACTGCTCGTCAGGTAAGCGCTTCAACGTCCATTCGGCAGATCGGTGAAGTGACGTAGAATTTATAAAAAATTTCTTGAAAAACGTGTCGTCGTTTTATCTGAAATTTTGTCAGGAAAGGGTCTCTCATGAATTATTTCAAACTTTCGTAGCGCCGCAGTTTTTTTTTTAGCACTGGATTTTTCCTTAGATTTAGTTTTGAAAAAGGATTTTTTTTCCCCCCTCGTTTGGTCTGAAATATTTGTCCTTCTAGACTAGACTGGAGGACTTGTGAGCTAGACGTTGTTGTGGTTTGATACGCGATAACCCGCTGCCGCGAGAGGGCGCTATCACGACCAACTAATATCCACGAACCGTCGGAACAACGTCTAGGCCAATTCGTACTGGTTGTGTAATTACTTGTGATTGAACATGTAGACTGATAATTGGCGTACTTGTGTTGGTATTGACATCAACATTGCAAATGTGCTATGCATTTGCATTTAGCTGTAAATGTGATGATTAACCATTCCCACAATTTTTTCTTTTTATAACAGGAACCGAAAGTCCTCTGAAAAGTCTCATCAACCTCCGCCACGCTTACTGGAAGTAAGCCAACATTACCAGGTCCCAATTTAACGGCGCGACTATTAAGCATGGAAAATCCCCTAAGCACAGAAAGTGTATGCTTAGCACAAAAAAAAAACGGTTACCGGCCAACATTACATGCATTGGCTATTGCTGGTGGCTGGTACTCCCCTGATATTTGCTAAACAATTTTTTCGACTTAGCATGTCTGTAAAATTGGGCCCTGATAACTTCCTGAGATACACCTTAAATTTTAATTTTTTTTCGGAACGTAATCACTTTGTTTTCATTCTTTTTGTACAATTTTTACCATTTACAATTTTTGAAAGGCTACTTTTTCTTTAAACTCCCTTTTTGCTCAACCCCAACTCTGCTTGTTCCAACAATTAGCATTTTCCTGGGTAGCGCTGCCGATATTACCGAGACTGGATTTGATTCGTCTTGTCGATAGAGACTGCCACTGCCGCGGCAACTCAGCCGCGTTTGTCACGGGACTGGCTGCAACATAGGGGAATAAAATTACAAGTTCAGTCTTTAGCCAAGACTAGCAAAACACTATAGCAGTGTTCAAAGTTTTAGGGCCAATTACAAAGTTTTAAATTTAACTTTACAAAAAATTCTTGCAAAGAAATTGTCACCAGGTAATAAAAATTGCCCACTTCTTTGTTGGTATAAAATTTAATTTTATAATTAATGTGCAAACGTTACGATTCAGGTGTTTTTTTTCAATGTAAAATTTGGCAGTAGAAGGAGGCTTACAAAATTAGTTTATTGAAAAAGTAAAATTTAAGGTTGCATGGAGCGTTTACATTTGTTATCTTAAAAGCAAATTTGAATCTGAGATGTAGATCAGTCGACCATTATTCACAGAATTGTCACATTATTCGACAAAAAAAAAAATTCTCCCGTAGAATTGGTAGAATTTATCAACAGGGATTACAAACAAATATTTCTTTAACCAGTCCATGTCAGATGACATGTATACACGCAAAGGTTTTGTGGTATTCGGAACGGATGACGGATAAACACGCAGGGAGCGAGGCCTGAAATATCTGTCAGCGACCCGCTTGCAGCGAGCGAGGCCGGAAATCTCAGGGTGTGCTACCCGCAGATGACGGCCTGAACCCATCTGGCATCGAGGTTCGTGAAAAACAATCCCGTGTCTGGGTCCGGTCAATGTCAAAATAATCCTGGCGCGAAGTGGTTAATTAAGAAAGAGATTTTCGGATGTTCCAGGAAAAGTAGCTAAAAAAATATATGAAATATGTAGTCGGCTTTAATGTGTAAATTTTGATATTTGCTTTTCAAAAGTTTATTACTTTATTTCCTTTACTGTAATTTTTTCTTTTTCAATTTTCATCCTTTTCCCATCCCACCCCTACTCTGTAGTCGAACCCGGGTACGTGATTACTGTACACTCACGAGGCCCCCTTCAATGGAGAAACCATTGTGCTTGCTATTGTACAAAGCAACTGTCGAGACAGATTGTCTGAACAATAGCTAGCACAATGCTTGCACCATTAAAGGGGGCCTTTGTGATACAGGGTGAGTAAAAAAATCGGAACCCAAACCCACAGAAATATATTTCATATTAAGAAAAACATGTACTGTAGCACCAAAAATAATTAACTAATCACGGTCAACGCAGCTTGGAAATATTGTCCAATTACACGATATACAAACGGACGCGGAATGCACAAAACATGAGACAAACAAAGCTTAACGTACACAAATTCCATAGGGTTGTCTAAGGGGCGTGGCTAACTCGCAAACGGCAATAGGTCAATTATGCCTGGTAAGCCAATTTAATAACTACTTTTAGATGAAAAAATTACTTCAGTTGCTCAATCCGTTCAAATTGTATCACCATTTAAGCAAAATGACCCAAAAATCTGTTAAGTCCAAAATGCGATTTCAAGAATTGTCGTTACAATTGTCTTCAAACATCACCAGCGAAAAAACCTCAGTTTAAAGGTTAAAAATATTCAACAAAGTCCTTTTGCAGGCCCGTCTTTTTAACAAAAAATGGATTTTACAAATCCTATTGTCGACCAATGGATTATAAAGATATTGTGTACTACAGTTGTTGAAACAAGTATTCTGTGTCATTTTTGTTGTTGTTTCAAACAGTCAGAACACACAATCAATTGTGTTTTTGGACAAAACTGATTTTAGGGTTACTTAGTGATAAAATTGTAACGTGTAGAACAATTGATATAATTTTCTCACTGTAAAGTATTTTAATAAATTGGCTTATCTTCAAGCAAACTTGAATCCTTGATCCTGATTGGTCGATACATGGCAACAAGCCGTGCTACATATAACCATACCGCACGGCCACGGTCCATACCGCACTCCGCGTATTGCGCTATTCTAAGCCTACGTGACGCGATTAGTGCTGCACAATTCACTGTGAATTCAAAAGTTGCGCGTAGGTTACACAGCATGCGTGTTCCAACTTTACTGTGCGTCAAGTTTGCTTGAAGATAAATTCGTTCTCGCGCTCGTGGAACACGGAAAATGTAGTGCGTTTGTGTCCCACATACCACTCGGCCTTCGGCCTCGTGGTTTGTGGGACACAGACGCACTACATTATTCCGTGTTCCAATCGCGCTCGCAAGATAACTAATATTTTAAGTCATAATTAATTTTGGTGCAACTTTTTTTATATGAAATATATTTCTATATTTTGGGGTTCCGCTTTTTTTTATCGCCCTGTAGAATTGATAGCGTACCCGAAGTGGTCTATACTGTAAAGCAGATTTTTTTTATTATCGGAACAAAAAATGGATGCAACTCTCTAAAGGTGCCTTAACGTAACAATTTCTCAAAAGTAGGTGGACAGGTCTTTTTATATGAGTGTGAAACGTGTGGAACAAAATGTAAATCTAATCAACAAATAAATCTTGTTGTTTCTTAATATGACATTTAAACGGATGTGAAACTAAGTAGAATAGTGAAGTATTAGCTCAATGGTCGTTTATTTCGTTAAGAATTTGACTTAGTGATAGAAATTTTGGGGCACACTATCCCGAAAGCAAACTGGCCATTTGGTGAAGTTCACTTTGTATGTTAGGCCAAAAAAAAATAAGTCGGTCTCTGGTCAGCGCGCGCGTCGATTTTAATCATTCGCGTCAATCTTTTTTTTTTCCAAAATGTTCCGCGGTAGCTCCATTGCCGCACCTCCTCATTTTTTTTTTACCAAAGAGCACCAAGGAATGGGAAATTGCACCAAGGCAAATGATCGAGAGCACCAAGGCAAATTATTGAGGACACCAATGTACATGAGGACACCAAAAAAGCAAAAAAAATACCCCACCTTGTCTGTACAATCCAAGCTTGAAGGGAAAAAAAAAGAAGCCGCGTCCCCGCGTCAATTCCGGAACTTTGGTCAGACCAGAGACCGAATTTTTTTTTTTTTTGGCCTTAGTTTTAGTCCATGGGCTCCGTGCACAAGTACCCCCTCAACGGTAAGAAAGGGAGAGTTGGGGGAGACCACTGGGAGAGACATCTGAACGCATTGCTGACGACGCCTGACACTCACGCGAAGACAATGTTGCTTTGTGCATGTTCAGAATGCAATTAGTGTTGCGAATTTTACGCCATACCCGCTCGAACCAGTACGCACACTGGGTGTGTCCTTTTTCACAGGACTTTCAAAAGTGGTCAAAAACGCCTCTCTTGTTCGTGCACGGAGCTGATGTAAAAAAAAAAATGTAAAAAAAAAAAAGATGTTAGTAAAATAAAAATACATTTTTGTTCGAAGACATAGATGTCAAAGACGGGCCACACAATAATGGCGACACCAAAAACTAGATGTATGGTATCCTTAGAGGGACATGTGCACTGTCCTGATTAATTTTTTTTTTTTTTTACAGCATCACAAATTCAATATTATTTACATGTTCACAAATTTTGCTGTCATTAAAAACGTTGGGCACATGATACACTTTGTGATGTGGACAAAAAAATGTGCAATGCAATGATTTTTTTTTTTTTTGCTTTTAAATTTTTCTGATGTCATAAAAATGATTTAAAATACAATTAATTGTGTTTGTCCTGGCATGGCTACCATACCCTCAACTAGCGTTTTTCTAGTAAAAGAAGGTACTATAGGACATTTGGTTTGGCTGTAATTTTCAGAAATGGATGGATTTAGGGTAACTATATTGTTACATTAACCTATTTTAAAGGTATTGTGTTTGTAGATGCTAGAAAAACCACAAAAAAATGTTTTTTGTAGTCTGGTTTCCTGACCCTACTTCCGACGAAATGGAGCTAATAGACGTCGTCAGGGAATTGTCAGGTCAGGGAACCAGACTAGCTGGCTTGCACCGGTCCACTGATATGTAACCGATTGGAAACAAAGTGTGGAAAATCTAAATTTGGAAAATTGGGGGCAGTAATTGGAAAAAAAAGTCAGTTGTTTTCCGACAATGGTCGGCCAACCATCTTTGGAAATTGATACCAAAATTCCACTTTTCTTGAAAGTGACAGCACACCAGGTGCCATGATTTCACAGGATGCTTGAGACTTATATTATTCACTTGCAGTCAATTATTTCATAATAATTTGGTAGTTTTGTTCTTGTATGTTTGCAAATGCATATTACAGAAGCACCCATAAGAACTATGTATATTTTACATACATCGTAATATTCCAATGTTATGCACAAGTCATGAACTGTCACCATTCCAAAGCTCAACAATATTCATCATCATGTGTGTTGTCTCATGTACTTACAACTCACATACTTGTTCCATAAATTGTGGGGAGCACCATACAGGCGAGCGATAGTTTTTGTGGGGACAAAACAGTAGAAAAGTCCCCACAACTTGATCAAAATTTGCCTGAAAGGTTCCCCACAATGTGGTCAATGCTAAACGCACACATTTGCACATTTTCCCGAAGTCTTGGTGTATATTTCTTTCTTTTCTAATTTGTCTTTTCGTAAGTAAATAGTAGATGCCATACGTATTGTTTAGCCTCTCACACAAGCCAATAATGGCATGGGATGGGAAGGCTTTAGTAAAAAAAAAAAAAAAAAATAGCTCCAAAAAACGGCTTGAGAAAGAGGCTAGTCACTTTGCTTTCCACTTTCAATATTTCGATAGTGTTTATTTGTAATTTAGTATTTCGGTGTATGGACAACTGTAATAGATAGGTCAATGGCATTTTGATATATTTTGGAAAAAAAAATTAAGGAATGTTAATTCATATAAACATATAACCACCAATTTCAAAGTGTGAACAAAATAAAGAAACGTACATCTACCGTATGTTTGACTTGGCTCAATTTTATCATTAATTTTACTGACGTGGTGTATTAATATTCCTGCATTAATAACACTTTTCCTGCAATTCTTTTTAATTCAATTTTCATATCAATTCAATATGAATTACTAAAAAAAAATGTAAGGTAATCCCTGAATTTTTACCGGCCAATTTATGTAACATTTCATTTAAAAAAGGCTTACGGTCCCCGTTTTATTATCTTGATGCTTTGTCTTCTCAATTTTTCTTGGGCAAAATATGAAAAAGAAAAATTTAGACGCACGTGCATTAGTGTTATCAAAACCGGCTTTCAGAAGCAAAGCTGTAATACTCGAGTTGCATGAATACAATATGTGGCCGAGTAAACTGTCCACCCACCCACCAACCAACCAACATTCATGTAAGTAGCTCAAGTTTCACACCCGCCGTGGGAAAAAAGAACGAACACAAGTAAAAAGAAGCAACACAAAGAGAAACACAACACTCTTTTCTAGGTTTCATATTTTTTTTTATTCTTGGAAAATCCAAGATACTTTTTTTGCATTTTTATACAATCTTTCAATGTTTGGCATTCGCTTTTACACAGCCGTCAGACGAATTCTAAAACATCCTGAAGTTTAGAAAGATGTTAATTTTTTTTTCTGGCCAGTTGATTTGCGTTGTAATTTTGCAATATTCACAGTCAAAGATTACAGAAGATATGGGTTTTTTAATAGTGTGATGGACTGAATTTCACATTTTAAGCTAAATAATGGTACACATTTTAAAATATTTGTGTGAAGAAATATTTAAGAATTCCATATTCCATGCATCCCTAAGGAATATCCATGGTCAAGGCCTTAGTCCAGATGCCTCATTATACTGGCCCCGGATCATTGATAAGTTGAGTCTGTACACGGTATCGCACTGGACAGGAAACAAGTATCCATGTTCCAGCAGGTATGGCCCCAGAACATGAGTAGCACTCAGTATCAGATTAAGTACAATAGAGATACCATATTATAGAATAGTCACCAGACACCTAGAGTATAGTAAACTGTGAAACATGAGTAATTTTGAAAGAAAACACTTTTTATTCCAAATTATCTGATCCATAATCTTTGACTGCGAAAACATAAAGTTTGTCATGCCACAGGTGGTGCGATGCGGTCACGATTCAAACATGTAGGGGGCGCTCTACTGCTTGAGTTGGTAGACCTGCCAGACGCGGATGATGTTGTCAGTGTAGCCGGCGAAGAGCGTTTGGCCGTCGGCCGACCAGGCCATGCACAGACAGCTCAGTTGGGGGGACTTGGAGTTGGGGTTGATCACCTCCAGTTTCAGTTCGTCCACGATGCACTTCTCTTCCAAATCCTACAAAAACAAAAATGACAAGATTGTGTCAGGTCTGTGACAAGACTGCTCAGACACGATGTGACAAGACTGGCTAGAGTGTGACAAGACTTTGAGATTTGAGAAGACTATGAACCGGGGTGACAAGATTGCGACAAGATGTGACAAGACTGAGACAAGATGTGACTAGACTGAGACAAGACTGTGACAAAACTTTGAGAAGCTGTGACAAGATGTGACAAGATGTGACAAGAAGTTACAAGACTGAGACATGATGTGACAAGACTGCTAGACTGTGACAAGATGTGACAAGGCTGAGACAAGATGTGACAAGACATTGAGAAGACTGCGACAAGATGTGACAAGACTGAGACAAGATGTGACTAGACTGTCACAAGACTGTGACAAAACTTTGAGAAGCTGTGACAAGATGTGACAAGAAGTTACAAGACTGAGACATGACGTGACAAGACTGCTAGACTGTGACAAGAAGTGACAAGGCTGAGACAAGATGTGACAAGACATTGAGAAGAATGTGACAAGACTGTAACAAGACAGTGACATGACTAGCTAGACTGTGACAAGACTTCGAGAAGCAGTGACAAGATGTGACAAGAAGTGACAAGACTGAGACATGGTGTGACAAGACTAGCTACACTGTAACAAAACTTTGAGAAGCTTTAAGAAACTGACAAGCTGTGACAAGACTGAGACATGAAGACGGAAGCTGTGACAAGACGTGACAAGACTGTAACATGATGGTACAAGACTAGCTAGACTGTGACAAGACTTGTAAGACTGTGACAAGATTGCCATTAATGTCATATTGAAAGCCCTAAATGTAAGAGAAAAATTGGATGTACAATGTATCTGGTTTGGGTGTCCGGGTCCAGAACAGTTGATGTGGCCAGAGAATAAAACCAGACGAGTTCGACTTTACGAGCCATTTAGCACCCCACGCTGCACAATACTGGCAAGAGGAGGTGACTCTAAGACTCGAAACACACCCAAAAAAGAATACCCCCCCCCAAAAAAAAACAGACAAGCAGCATGATGTGACAAGACGTGACAAGACTGATACAAGACTGTTGCAAGGAAATGACAAGACTGTTAAACAACATCGACAAGACTATGACAAGACTATGACAAGAATGTGACAAGACGGTGACAACATTGTGACAAGAAAACGACAAGACTGTGACAAGTTGTGACAAGAAAATGACGAGACTGTAAAACGACAGCGACAAAATGCGACAAGACTGTAAACCAACAGTGACGCGACTGGGACAACATTTGACAAGACTGTTCCCAGATCCGTGACCAAAAGAGTCCCATTTCCCTCATTTTTAACCCCAGGAAAAGGGCCATCGTGTGGTCACCCACAGTCCTGCAGGGTACCTAAACATGCACTATTGCCCTCACTGCCAGTCCATGTAAGTACAAAACATCAGTGATGTGTGACTCACCCAGATCTTGATAGAGGGTCCCGTAGCAGCGCATAGCCAGTAGCGGTTAGGGCTGAAGCACAGTGCGTTGATCTCGTCCGCTCCATCCAGTGTGTATAGATGCTTGCCCTCGTTCAAGTCCCACAGCATGGCCTGGCCGTCCTGCATAGCAATGTAGAGAATACATGTACATACTTAAACTGGTATCAAATAAGAAATATGGATACCTTAACCCTAACCCCCAGGGCCTTTTTGCCAGGAAACATCCTCAATCCAACAAAACCCTCCAAAATTGTGCAGTTATGTTCAAATGAAGGATACCCAGCGACTCAAGACAGTCCTGCCTCTAAAAATGCATTCATCCTCAATCCTACCAAATATTGCTCTTCTTCAAACACCATTCATCCTCAATCCTCCAAAATCCCAATGTGCTAAAACACCATTCATCCTCAATCCTCCAAATCCTCATGTGCTTCAAACACCATTCATCCTCAATCCTCCAAAATCCTCATGTGCTAAAATACCATTCATCCTCAATCCTCCAAAATCCTCATGTGCTAAAACACCGTTCATCCTCAATCCTCCAAAATCCTCATGTTTTTCATACACCATTCATCCTCAATCCTCCCAAACCGCAATGAGGATGTTGGAGGATAGAGGTGGGTTAGGGATGAGTTTGGCTTTGTTCCCAAAGGATTTCACACTAATATCATTGACAAAGTTTTCTGCTTTCATGTCTGACTTGTTCCTGTCTCCGCAAACCCAAAATTCCACCACAAACAAATGATATGAGGGGGAAAAAAAGATTTTTAGTTTTTAAAATTTTTTCGGCCTGTGCACTCGAAACAAATCCAACAGTGTATTTTTATGATTACGCATTCAATAGTTGACCTCGAACAATAGAGGACAATAGGGTTCACGACTGGTTGAAGTTGCACAAGTGGAAATCGTGCACAAAACCAATGTCTGTTCTTCCCAGGAAGTAAGTGTATAAACAGTAGGAAGACAATAGGCAGGCATGCAACTGGCAATTTAGGGAAAAACGAGGAAACTCCAAACCACACAAGACTTTGTACAGTATTTTTCAATTTGCAATGGCATTTCATGAGAAGTAAAAAAACGAGGAAATCAGCGGATCCAAGGAAAATTTGCATGCTTGAAGAGAAGGTCCACTACCTTATGGAGACATGAGTATAATAGGGAACAAAAGATTCAATACGTCTCCACAGGTTAATTTCTATAGGTGAATACGTCTCCACAAGGTTATCACGAAATAGATATATGGATTTTACTCAAAAACTAGGAATTTTCAAGGTGTCTTGATCCGGCGCAAATTGAAGTGTTTTATGTAAGGGAAATTAATTCTGGTTAAAATAGGAGCATTTTGAAACTAGATTTTCACACTCTGAAATTTTAGCACACGAGAACAAAGAAATGGCTCCACAAAGATACAAATTCCAGTATGTGTGCACGTATCTGTGTTTTCGGGGTTTTTTGTTTTCTTGTTTGTAATTTTGTGGGGCAGGCCTTACCCTTCCTCCAGATGCACACAGAGAACCATCAGGAGACACCGTGACACAGTTCAGGAAGCCAGTGTGTCCGTAGTGGTTGGTCTTCAGTCGGCAATTGGTCAGATTCCACACCTGCAAAATAACCAAAAGTAGCAAACTAAAAATGCATTTAACACTCCTAATTTATCCTTTTGCTTGACAACGTTTGCCCCAGAGTTAGCACCCATTCTTCATAGTTCTCTTAACCCTAACTCCCTAGGCCTTTTTGCTAGGATGTAGCCTCAATCCTGCAAAATCCTCCAATTGGCCTCATGGAAAAATAGCATATAGCCTCAATCCTGCAAATTCCTCCGTTATTTCTTGAATATGGTCCATGGAGGGGTGACCACTGCCTGAATCCTGCAAAATCCTCCGGCTATGACTGTCAATAGGCTGAGGCAGAGGCAGTGACATCCTGGAGCAGTGCGGAGGATGTCAAGTATAATCAAGGGCTAAATTTATGCACGGCTGAGCATAAACACCACAAGGTCCGGCCCAAGACCTTGACACAGTGCATACTCCGAAATCAGCAACACACTTTTGCCATGTAACCTCAATCCTGCAAAGTCCTCCAATTTGCAAAAAGGATTTTGGAGGATTCAGGGCGGTTAGGGTTAAAAATCCTGCCAGATGCAACACAGTGCAACAGGTGGAAAAGAACTGGAGCTCATTGATGCATTCTGTTTCCAACACCAGTGCATGAATGGCCAGCTCTGAAACAATGAGAGCTTAGTCCCATTGAACAATGCCACAGTTGTATCCTGCTGCGTGCCGTGACCACCGACTCTGAGGCAGTGTGGCCTTGAGATTTTTCCCCTGATGGATCTCACTACATTTGGCAGGCTTGTCACTTAGTCAAGTGTTGGCATGTTGCTACGTTTGGCACGGTTCTAGCAAACATAACCTTAGGACTTAGGACTAAGCAATCTTCTGTAGAGTATGGTAAACATTTTAAGAACCCTCCTCGAGTCTATTCCCTGGTAAGCACTTGGATTGTTATGTTGAAAGCGCTAGGTGTAAGAGCAAAATTGGATGTATCTGGTTTGGGTGTCCGGGTCCAGAACAGTTGATGTGGCCAGAGAATAAAACCAGACGAGCTTGACTTTACGAGCCATTTAGCACCCCACGCTGCACAATACTGGCAAGAGGAGGTGACTCTAAGACTCGAAACCAAAACAAACTACGAGCCCCCCCCCCCAAAAAAGAAAGACAGACAAGCAACCCCTCTCCCCCCCCCCCCCCCCCCAAAAGGTTACAAATTGAAAGGTCAGGGTATTTTCTCTATAAGAGGGTAATGGCATGAGAAAAGTAATACTGCACCGGATAGGGCATCAACGTGTTGTTTACTTGTGCTTCTAAAAGATAGCACCAGATAGGAAGCTTTAAAGAGGTTGTGGAATGCCCGAAGACATTTCCGTCATTTTTTGGGTATATGTAGCCTAAGGTGTGATGAAATAAAAACGACTATTGTTTCTGTCATGAAATGAGTACAAAGGGTACTTTTGAGAGCTATTTTTCAGGTCCTGTTTCGACCCGAACGTGCAATTTGTGTAAAAGTCGTCGTTGCGGGCAGCAAACAAAACACAGTAAATCGTGACGTAATAAACAGGACTCGTTTATGCTACTCTGCATCGGGAGTCCTGTTTATTACGTCACGATTTACTGTGTTTTGTGTGCTGCCCGCAACGACGACTTTTACACAAATTGCACGTTCGGGTCGAAACAGGCATGACAGGACTTGAAAAGCAGCTCTCAAAAGTACCTTTTGTACTCATTTTACGACAGAAACAAATAGTCGTTTTTATTTCATCACACCTTAGGCTACATATACCCGAAAAATGACGGAAATGTCTTCGAGCATTCCACAACCTCTTTAACCCTAACCCTGCCAGACACAACACCATGCAAGTCTGTGGGACCTTGCTGCATTGAGCCATCAACACCAGTGCATAAATAGCCAGTTCTGAAACAATGAGAGCTAGTCCCATTGATCCATGCCACAGTTGTATCCTGCTGCATTTGGTGACCACAGACTCTGAGGCAGTTTGGCCTTGAGATTTCTTCTGACCTGATGGATCTTGCTGCACTGGGCGGGCTTGTCATTTTGACGAGTGTTGCATGTTGCTGCGTTTAGCAGGGTTTCTAGCCAGAATACCATGGGGATAGCTAATCGTACGAGTTCCCATATCCGTTTGCATGCCAGATCTCTTAATTAACCACATTAACTTAAATTCGTCATCCACTACAATGGATAGGACAAACTTACTATGCAGGAATTTACAAACTTTTGTGGGTTTTGTAAAAATGAGTTGTTTTTAGTCCGTACCTTGACAACCTTGTCGCTGCTTGCAGAGACGATGATCGGATTGACTTGGTTGGGGGAGAAACGAACGCAGGACACCCAGTCTTTATGGGAGTCATCCTGTTAAGAAAAAAGACGACGACGTTAGCTTTGACGAGTTCATGTATGTGGGGAGCGTGGCCAGTGGTTAGGGTTTGTGAATCGTGATCAGAGGGTCAGGGGTTCGAATCCAGCTGCTGGCCATGTGTTGTGTCCTTGGGCAAGCCACTTCACCTCCACTTGCCTCTCTCCACCCAGGAGTATAAATGGGTACTGGCATCTAGCTGGGGAGCAACCTGCGATGGACTGGCATCCCACCCAGGGGGAATAGAAACATTCTCAGTCGTTTCATGCCACTGAAAGCGGAGATAAACGCTGGCCTGATAGGCTGCATTGGCTCGTGACAGACTTGTTTGTGTGTTACTGTCGACCGGAGCTTAGTATTTTAGACACAAGGTAATGTTACACTCATTTAAGACTTCACGTTGCATGACAGTTGTTCAGTTCTTATTTTGTGGGTCATTTTTCACCGGGTCTGTCCACGAATTTGGGACAGACCCTGCAGTACAATGATCCGTGGGGGTTTGCTATATGCCCATTACAGCCCCGCAAACCGCACGGGAACGCAGTTTTGGGAACGCCTCAATGGGCAAGGCTCCTGCAAATCTGATTTCTAGAATGTGGTCCTCGGAGGGGTGACCACTGCCTCAATCCTGCAAAATCCTCCGGCTATGACTGTCAATAGGCTGAGGCAGAGGCAGTGACATCCTGGAGCAGTGCGGAGGATGTCAAGTATAATCAAGGACTAAATTTATGCACGGCGGAGCATAAACAACACAAGGTCCGGCCCAAGACCTTGACACGGAGCATCCTCTGAAATTAGCAACATACTTTTGCCACGTAGCCTCAGTCCTGCAAAATCCTCCATTCTGCAAAAAAAGCATTTTGGAGGATTTGGGAAGGTTAGGGTTAATTGGCAAGCAGAATAACACAGCTGAGCAAAAACATGTTCTCAGCCAATTTGGCAGAGAACCAGTTACAAGCAATACACACCCCATGCTATTTCGGCCGGTAAATGTCTTTTTCGCTCAGCAAAATATTTACCTGAATGGTGTACTTGCAAACTCCCAGGGTGTTCCACAGCTTGATGGTCTTGTCCCTGGAGCCGGAGACGATTTGTCGGTTGTCCTGGGAGAACGCCACGCTCAGTACGTCCTTGGTGTGACCGACGAAGGTCCGTGTCGATTTCCCCCTGTAAATATCCAACAAATATACAAATAAGATTAAAATTGTTTTCAAAGTGGCTTCCAAGAAGGCTGTAAATGCCACTAATACAGTTAGGAGTAACTGTTGTTTTGTTTTTTGGGGTTTTTTTCTTTTTATTTGTTTCGAACAAAATCTACATAGCTATGTAGAAAGGGTTATGGCTCCTATGGACCCAATTTTGTATCAGCAAAAATAGGTGTTGCCTTGTGGTTAGGGTTTGTGACTCATGATCAGAGGGTCAGGGGTTCGAATCCAGCTGCTGGTCATACGCTGTGGTCTTTGGCAAGCCAATTTAGCCCCATCTGCCTCTCTCCACACAGGAGTATAAATGGGTACCGGCATTAGCTGGGGAGTAAACTGTGATGGACTGGCATCCCATCCAGGGGGAATAGAAATATTCGCAACCTTTTCGTGCCACTGAAAGAAGATATAAACATGGGCCTGATTGGCCATATTAGCTTGCGACAGACTTTACTTCTTTTTTTTACTACGTTGAGTATGTTTGTGCGTTACTGTCGACCGGAGCTAAGTGTTTTTGACACACAACGTAATGTTAGACTCGTGTTGGTCTTCACTTTGCGTGACAATTATTTGTTGCGTTTTGTGGGTCATTTTTCACTGGGTCTGTCCACAAAGGTAGGACAGGCCCTGCAGTACAATGATCCGAGGGGGTTTGCTATATGCCCATTACAGCCCCGCAAACCGCACGGGAACGCAGTTTTGGGAACGCCTCAATGGGCAAGGCTCCTGAAAAATCTGATAAAAAAAAAAGTCGAGAAAATAGAAGAATCCCTCCGCCAACTTTGGGATTGGGTTATGGGCTTCTTGTATGAACAGAAAATGACACCTCCGCTGCTCACGAGAGCTCTGTGCGTTGGACACACAGCATGTACACACTTGTCAGTAATGCATTCAAGAATCTGTTCCAGATGTCCCTCTCGACTTTTTCTCTTTTTTCTTTGGTAACCGTTTAGTGGTAGGGGATACTTGTGCTAAGTGTCTACGGGCCACTTACGTTCCGAGATCCCACAGGCGAAGCGTCTTGTCCCACGAGCAGGAGAGAGCGAACTGTCCGTCGGACGACATCACGATGTCCGAGACGAAGTGACTGTGGCCCTTCAGACGTTTGGTGGGCACGCCGTAGTTGTTCTCGTCGCGAGTCAGCTTCCACATGATCACGGACTTGTCTAAAATAAAAAAATTTAAAAAGACGTTCTCTTTTGTGACTTTGTGGTTCTGCAAATAAAAGGAAGTGTATATTTAGCCAGCGCCAGCTAAATTTAAGTTAACGCTATTTTGCAAGGTAGGTTGTACAATGCCCTCTACATTAACCCTTACTCTCTGAGGGTAGTTTACTGCATGTCAGTTGGTTATGCCAATGCCCTCCAGCTGCAGTTTATTGGCAGATAGTTTGTCTTAACAGTGAAGGCTCCAATTGGCAGGAGTTGGAGGCCCTGGAGGGTGCCTGATACTGACCAGCTGGGGGCACTCACTTTGTTATCAGAGGACTCTCATTGTTCTCTGTGGCATGTATTGGAGTGCCTGTCCAGTTACCCTTGAAATGACATGGCAGATATTGGAGGGCCATGCAAAAAACATAGGAGATTTTCTTGAGGCACATATTGGCATGCGTTGGAGGGTCTAGTAGGGTAAGGGTTATAAAAGTTATTAAATTACCACCATCGGATGTGCAAGGCCTGTGGCCTAGTGGATAGAGCGTTCAACTCATGGTGGGAGAACAGCCATAGCGACATTTTGAGAAAAACAATGTTCATCCCAAAAAATTAAGAATACTCTTCTTTTATTATTTTAATTTGACTCCAACATTTAATTACAGAGTATTACATTTTCTTTTTGTGATTCCTGGCTCTGGAAGATTTTTTTTTAAAGGGAAATAAGGTCCAAAATTGTAAAATGGTCTGATTCCCATCTCGTGAACACAAATTCACAATGACAATATTGGCGCAGAACCAGACTAAGATTTTTCACCGTTAAAATTTTTTAAGTCCCAAAAAAGTCACTGTGCATGTTCAGTGTTTAGCCAGCAAACTATCGTTTCATTTAGTCGGCTTCGGCTACATTTACGCTGCCAAAATAAAACTAACAATTCGGACACTTCATTCAGTGATGAGGCTTTTTTTTCCACCTAAAAATAGATGTATCTGGTTTGGGTAGCCGAATCCAGAACAGTTGAACTGTACCCAGGGATAAAAACCAGACAGGGTTACTTTATGAGTCTTCAGCACCCCGCACAAATGGGAAAGAGGTTGAGGGGGTGACTCTAAGACTCAATACATTATTTTTGTTTTTGGCCGGATTACCAAGAAAAATCTTTTATTTTTTTTTCCAGTTGGGTCCCATGGTACAAAATGCAGAACTTTGAGAGCACAGTTTTAGGCAGTTTGTCTGAGATATGTTAAGAAGCTAGTAAAACCTTAGTCCGAGTAACTTGGACCCAACTTATCGCCTTTTTAACATTCGGACATGGTCTGGCGATAGTGGGGTCCAAGCTAATGGTTATATGCCGAGCAACACAATTCTGTCACTGACCCAAAAACCCAACATTGCCCAACAAAAATATCAGATTTCACCCTCAGCCTCCAAATTAGTAGATACGCCACCTGAGGTACAAGTAGACATCGATAATTAAGATGGTTGTACTGAAGTTTACTTACAATCCGGATGAAAAGTGAAATGTCCCGTTCAATTCCAAGAGCTCCCCTCGCGATCGTGAACACGTTAAATTTCCGACTGGTGTTTGAATTGCGATGTGGTCTTCATGCCCAGGGCTCGATTTACAAAAAAAAAGTGGCATGCACTGTTGCATGTAGACCAAAAAACCTACATGCACCAAGAAAAACCCACATGCACCATAATTGACTTACACCCGTCTGCTTCTCTGAAGGCATTCTTTCTCTTTGATTTATCGAACTTTCTACAGACAGTACACCCGTGAACGTTGCGTTGTATACAACGCCACGCTGTTGTGACATTTCGAACATTGCGAAATTGATCCGCCATACATAATTTCGTACATATGTTAGGTACTCACATAGAAAGCTAAATTTGCCTTCCCGCGTGTTCAGTATGTGTAATTTCGACGAAATTTGCCGTCGATATTTTAAGTGACATGACACAAGTACCCAGGGTCATTTGCGTGCAAAATTATCGGAGCGCTCCGAGCTACCCGTCCGCTTCATGTGGCGCATATGATAGGCGGCGTCCGATTGGCCAATAACGAGACCACGTGATAAACGCAGCTAATAATTTGGAATCACACTTATGATCCGGACATAAGGAATGCCCGGAGCGTCAGTGCGATACCAAATTATCCGCAGCATGTATCACGTGGTAAATCACATGCATGATCGGAGGAGGTTGCAGGACGTCGGATCTCCAAATTTTACCGCGTTCTCTGAATCTGCTGCGAGGAATAATTTATGGATATATAAAAGAAATAACACGTTTGTACACTATCTGGTCAAGTATTCAACAAACTTTATAATTATTCTCACTCATTTGTAAATAGTAAATATATGCATGAAATGAGTATTTTGGTGGCTAAAAAAGTTACATGCACGTCGTGCATGCTCAATAAAAAAAGCTACGTGCACAAGCAAAAATCTACATGCACTGGTGCATGCGTGCACCCGGGTAAATCGAGCCCTGTTTATGCCCAGCGTTCATTCGATGGTCCCCGTATCTCGTGCATGTCGAGTGCGATTCCGTTACCGTTACTTGTTCCAAGTGTGGCCTTTATTTACGGAGGTAGGCCTAGTCATGCCTAATCCAGTAAATGGGCCACATTTATGGGGCTACTATTTTCCCACAATCATGACAATATGACCAAAATTTAAAGGAAAGAATGTTGCATCCTGACAAAATTGTAAATGTTTCTCATTCTCAGGCTTTACCATTCTCAGTCCCAGCATGCCCAGACTCGCGTCTTAATATCAATCATCATTTTTCCAATAAATCATGACTTTATTGAAATGATATAGGCCTGTGATTATGAAGAACGCAGTGGCTATCGTTACGGCAGCCGTAACGCATTTCCCATTTTCTATCGTTACGGTAGTACTGCAACTTTCATAAAAACATGAGAAGAAAATATATAATTAGAAGGAAAAAAAGTGAATTTGAACGTTATGAAATTTGGACTTTATTTCCCTTTTTAAAAAAATCCTCCAAAGCCTCAGGTTAGAAAAGGAAAAAAGTTCGAGTGCAAAACTGAGATGCGAACCCGCAACCTCGCAGTGCAAAATCCTACCCTCTATCGACTGAGCTGTCGCACTGCTCGCTAAATCGTGGGGAAACAAATAATTATATACCTGCGTGCGTATCAAAAAAGTATCGTTGAGGGCGCCAAACAACGGCTGCCGTAACGATAGCCACTTCGTATGAAGAAAAGAGTGGTGTCAGGTTGCAACATTATTTCCGTCCCTTTAAAACGATGAAACCCCTTCAAATTTCCCATCTAAGTCTAAGTCTGAACTACCCAATACAAACAGTCATCCCGGCCGGCATAGGGAAAGCGTTGGGGTCGCAGAGTTATAGTTTTCAATGCAAAACCAATTACCTCTGGATGAAGACAAAATAATGTCCGGAAACGCCGGAGTGGTAGCGATTTGGGTCACCCATCCACTGTGACCCTTCAGGGTACCCTTCATTATCACTTTTTCGTTCATGGTCATGATTCTTGGTTCCGTCTAGTCGAAGATGACGACGGATTTTTAAGCCGCAAAATCGGCAGATGGTCAGTTCGGCAGCGAAGGGCCGTGAAAAGAGATCGAGGATAGTCGGGTTCCGCCGAACATCGCTGCAGTTTTGACATAATGGATGTGTATTATTGGGATTTCATTAGAGGCGGTACCTAGTCTTGGTGGCGCTATTTACGCCGCGCCGATATGCGACAGGATTGGGGGCGGGGCTACGGTTCTGTTGGGGGAGCATAATTTCACCAAATCAAACGAAAACAGGATACAAACTTAGACAAATTTGACTTCTTCTTTTTTCTTCAACTTGTGAGTATCTCTCAATAATCAAAATTTGTCATTAGCGGTTAGACTATAGAATATTGAATGTACAATTGTCATGAATACTCGGCCCCATTTATCAAAAAGAACTAAAATAATGTTTGCTTGGAAAATCTTATTGGCAATAATTTGATCATTATTTTGTATAATGTATTGACTCTGAACTTGTAAGTAAACAACGCAAACTTAAAGACGGCAGCTTCAAACACAAACAACAAAATGACACAAAAGGAAACTGAATACGGAAACGTTCATAAATTCAACACATTTTATTAGGTGATTAAAACAAACAAAATAATAATTAAAAAAAAAAACACAAGTATTGTAGGTGGTTCATCATGACAGCCATTAAAACATACTTCATCACAGTTTATAGTGTTTTACAAACTACTGTTACAGGAACAATTACCATCCCATAAATACAACTTTTATTTGCAAATTTGAGGAGCGATTTTCGGGTAAAACATCCGGAGTGCGGTAAAATACATATTTTTGGTATCAGTTACAATGCTTAATCATTGTTTCCACCTTAAAGTATTTAACAAGCCAACCGTTGAACTCCGCTCACAGAATTACAAAAGACAGTTTTTCCACACAAACTTGACTTCGATTTAAATTTGCCCTATCAAGAAATACTCCCTAAACAATTACAATTATTTACTCCATAGAATGGCTCTGTACAATAGTATCACATTTTAGGGGATCTAACATTATTTGGCTGCAAAATGATGTCAAACGAACATAAACTAAAAAAAAAGAGTAAAGAAATTGATAAATTAAACCATAAGGTTACTGACGTTACACTTGAAATTCCTATAGCATACGTTTTACAAACATTGTTATCACTTTAAGATTATTACGGTAAGGTATTTTTTTTATTGGGGGAGGCATCCACCTCTTGTTTACGGTTCTATAAAGTTAAAACGTTAATGTTATGGGTACATTTTGTGAATTATCTGTCTAAAAATTAAAACAATAGGTGAGACCAGCTCGAAAAGAAAGATCAATTGACGCGTTAACATAGATGGTGGATATATGAACAAGAAGAATACATGTATAAATGTGGCTACAAAAGGATATCTTAATATGCAATCATGCAATGCGAGATACTTCGATGGATCTACTGGTTAAACAATGGTCCAGTGCTGAAAAAAATATGTTTTTAATGGGAAACACATTTAACACATTGGTCAGAGATAAAGTGTATACTTTAAAAATAACAGCTTATCATGTACATGTATGTAATAACAAAACTTGTGAGAAAACTACTACATGTATTTCTATTTTTGAAACTTTTGTCACATATTTATTGTGAGAAAAGGACTAGTACAAAACCTTTTTCAATTGATAAAGTGTTTTTCTAATGAACAAACATCATAGAGCTATATTAAATAACTAGAACGCAAATTCGCTGTACAAAGTGAAGCATCCATGTTTGTGCACTAACCTATGGGGAACCCCCAAATTTAGTGCGGCTTTAGTATGGCTATTTGCATATCTACGATTGTATTCTATACCGAAGCCGATATGCTCAAAGCCTAAACGCACGATCAGTAAATGAGCATTTCATTGTGCTCAGCACAAACAACGCAAACACGTGCGCGTATGTGCTGCAGATGATTGTTGCCGTCATTACTCGTAGAAAACGCACTTACGTTGTACTCGCGTATGTTGAACTCGCACGTTGCATTTCGAGTACACTATTCGAAATTCTTTCCATCTTATTTGATTATGTTCTACAAACACGCACATGAATTCAAAATGCCTGCGCTCAGATCGGCCTCAAAGTATCTCCACAGGGGAATGAGGAGTTAGCGCTCTAGTAATTTAATATAGCTCCATGATGTGCGTGTATCTCCATATGTAAGAGAATGAGAAATACAGTACATTAATAAAACATTGGAACTTAGTCTAGATGAACAAAAAAATTACACAATGACAAAGTAAACTGAAGCATTTACTTAGATAAACTATCACGGATTAAAAGTGTTGTAGTTGAATCCATCATAAGCCATCACAAGGCCTCGCAAGACCATCACAGACAATCACAAGTCCTGCAGTCCCAAGTCAAGTCGCAACCTATTCAAATGAGCTTTGACAAAGGCATTCCTTTGTTATTGGTCATCCCCTGTGTACTTGTAACCGGACTTGTGCACGGACTTGCGATTTCCTCGTTTGGGACTTATCAGTACAAGTACATGTATGTTGGACTCGACTACAATATTTCTGGGTCAAAATAAACAAGCCACCAAACTGATTTTACTCTTAGACACAGATAAAGTATTTAATGACAATGTAGCCAATACGTAAAAAAAAAATGGACCGATGTGTCATATTTTTTTCTGACCGCTACGATGACAAACTATCAAAGAAAGGAATTATTAGAATCCCTTAACCCCAACAAAATAACGGGAAGTGTCTAAAACTGCTTGCACTATAAAACATTACTTTTAATACAGTAGTTAGTATATTTTAACAGTTTTGCCAAATTGTTTTTAAAATTTATTTTCACAAGTGCACATCTACGTATGTTCTGTGAAACCCAACACTTTATGCGTCAGGAATGTTTAAATTAAGAAGTACCACCACTAACTAAGAACCTTCATATTTCCATTTAATTAAGTCTAAACGGACTGTTTACGAATGAAAATGTTAGCCATTTGCATACAGCAGTCTATTAAACCGATTTCACTTTTGTCGCATTTTTGTTACATTTACTTGCGCTTGCTGCGCATTTGTGAAACCGCTCCTACGAACCATAACCCAAAAGGCAGCTAAACGTTGAAACAAGTAAGCCTACAGAGCGGAACCCTTCAAAACCCTTCAAAACCCTACCAAATCAGGTATGTGCATTTTGGCAGAGTTACAGTGAGTTGGGTTAAACTACTTGCTATTTTTTACACAAACTTTCTACACATTTTTACGCCGTGAAGTCTAGTTTTAGCACTTCAGGGCAAAATTATTACTCATGTGAAAAACTGGTTCAAACTTCCCACGAATGTGACAAAAGGAAATATTCGCTGCAAAATTTGCCAAATTTGCAGCGCGAACACTTGTCGGGTACGCATTTGCGTTCGCATTCGCCCGAGTATGAACTAGAATTAAGTTAACAATCAATGAAATATAAATCTCAAGCGTTTTTTTTTATAATTAAAAAAAGCAACAACACCCAAACAACTGAGACACATGTTGAAATGTAATTAAATGAAAATAAGCCCATTGTTTATTCACAATATAAACGGGCCTGCGAACCGTACATCTTTCCCAAAATAAAGTTCACACTCAATGGGTCAATTCAACAAACTTGCCATTGCAAAACAACACACACACATACAAGAATGCCACAACTATTGAAAAGGATTTTTGAAATGAATTTAAATAATTTTTTTATAAGGAGTTCAAATGAAATTCGCATTCTTAACCCCCAAAATGATGTAAAACATGTTGTCTACTGCGATATTAAAAACATAGATGATTTCTAGAAGTACATGTTGTATTTTCCAATTAACTCCGCCCAGTTTTAAGATACTAACATCCCCCCCCCACAACCCCGTTACTCTAGGTACACAAACAATTTCTTCATGCTACATCGTCACACATACAAATGAGAAGACGTAGTAAACTACATGTACGTTCATTTACGTGTATTACAAAACTTTAGGGACAAGGACTTTGTATAGATAGAGGTATATATTTTTGTTTATAGTTTGAGTAAGCTCACGTGCGCGTAACTCTACATAGGTCCTGCAAATGTCTTACTTTATACATTTGATGTTAAATTTTCAGTACATTTAGCTCGACGACTTGCTTTTATCAAGAAGTTGGTACAAAAACAATTTATTTCCGTATTCTATTAACTGAATTTTGTGAAATGTTTTAAAGATTAAGTTGTTGCGAATGTAAAAGATGCGTCAAGTTGTATTATACTGTTCTTACTAACAATTTCCAATAGAAAGAATCAAGTAAGGATGTTTTTTTTCTAGACTACTTTTACCGAAATTACTTTTAGGCTGTTTTTTTGGGAGGGGAACGTTTTCCAAAAATTAGCGTACATCGCGAATAATTGGTCACGTAGCACAGTCATTTTTTTAACAAATAGTCTTTTCGTCAACAACCTCGTCTTGCCAACTTAAAAACCCAATAATTTGACAAACGTAGCTATCCAAAGCTTGCGAGTCGCTGACACAGCATGTATACACTCACTGGATTGACGTGTGGTTATCTGCATACGTACATTACACATCAATTGAAGTTGCGGGATTTTAAATTTTTTTTTTTGCGTTTATGTTGACGCAATACTTACACACAGAGAGCACTCACAACGCACGCTTCTATTTTACAGGAAGTAGTCGGGGGTACGCCGGGTTACATGCGGTTCTCCCCTTCTGGGGGCGGGGTCAAACTGTAAACTGTGGACAAAGAAAAACGGAAATTGTTAGAATAGAGAAGGATGTCATCATGTGGTCTAAGGTTCGAACACTACTCAAGTCACTCAATGGGGGGGGGGAGGGAAAGGCAAGGGCGTCGATTGCATTTCAAAAGTGGGGTAGACATATGGCCTGATCAGGACTAATGCGAGTGTGAAGTGCGAAGCCCTGACGGCGTGGGGTTCGGGGCCCGCTTAAGGGCCCCGAAAGTTTTTGGATTCTAGACAGACGCTCTGTGGTGCGATCTGATTCAATTTCTGACCACTTTAACCAAATTTTACGAGCATATGATCGTCATTTAAACATCATTTTCAAGTTGAGAGTCATTGAATCAGCTATTCTGAGCTATAGAATCATATGTAGTCTACAATTTTTATTCGGGGACAAAAAAAAGTGTGAGGGGGGGCAAACTATATATCCACCCCACTTTAAAAAGTGGGGGGGGGGGAAACTTGTTCTCCCTCCGCCCCCCCCCCCCCCCCTCCTCCTCCCAACTGATTGACGCCCATGGGGGTAGGGAGAAGTCTTTGTGTAAGCAATGAGAAGAGATTGCAGTTCTCTCCTTCTGGGGGCGGGGCCAAACTGAAGACACAACTTACAAGGAATATTTTAGTGCATCGTCTAGTTCCATGATGGCCGCTTGATTGCCGCATCGGTAGCAGTAGTTGGGGGCGCTGAAAATAGTGACTACATTACGATCGTGACACCAGTTGTAACCCTGCAAGGAAAAACAAAACCAATAAATTGAATCATTAACTATTCTCAAGTGGAATAATTGTATTTATGTGTACAATTTATTTATTTGACTAGCAATTGTAACCCAATACTTTTTTTTGTTACTGTTTATTTTTGACAACCATCAGATAGTAACTTCTGCATTTTAGAGGAAGTGAATGCTCATTGTATGTTAATGAAACCATGATGACATTGTCAGTTTTAGCAGACAAGACAGGTCTGCTGGATGGAGATTGGCAATTGTTGTAAAGTGTCTTGCCTAAGAACACAAACACCATGTTCTCTGTCAATTTTGGACAATGTGTGCCATTTATACTCCTGGGTGGAAAGAGGCAATTGTAGAAACGTTTCTAGCCTAAGAACACAAGCACCATGTTCTCTGTCAATTTTGGACAATGAGTGCCATTTATACTCCTGGGTGGAGAGAGACAATTGTAGTAAAGTGTCTTGCCCAATAACATAAGCACCATGTTTCCGTGTCAAATGTATTTTTCTCAACTTCATTTTGTCTTAGGCACATTACCAAACTAACAACACAGGTACCCATTTTTTTACTCCTGGATGGACAATTGTAGTAAAGTGTCTTGCCTATGAACACAAGCACGACCACTGATCTGCCTAGAAATTACCTCCATGACGAGTTGATGGGCTCTGGATATGAGAGTCAGTCCGTTCATGTGGTTGAAGTTCTCCGATATATCCTGGCCGAAGGTGTAGCCCGCACCACGGGGGGAGATACCCCAGCCACCGCGGTCATCGGGGTCGGACCAAAGCAGGTCACACATGGGACCCTGCGGGGAAGAAAAACAAAATAAATCAATGCGACGATCGAGATCAGAAACTCACTAAACATGAAAATATTCACACTGAGTAAACAGTGTTAAAAAAACATCGGTGAAGGGCAAAACCTAATTTGATTTATATCACCCCGACGCAAAATTCCATCTTAAAATAGTTTATGCGGTACCCGCTGCTATGTACATCAGATTCGAACCGGCCAACCGATCCCGTTAGCTCGGTGGTCGAGTGGTAAGACATCTGCACTGGAAAGCAGGAGGTCGTGGGTTCGAGTCCCACCCGAGTGATTTTTTCCAACTTTCACTCGGGAGGTAACACACTGAGTATACTGTGTTAAAAAAAACGTCGGTGAAGGGCAAGACCTAATTTGATTTATATCACCCCGACGCAAAATTCCATCTTATAATGAAAATATTCGCTTAGCGAAAACGGGTTACCAGGCAAAATGACATGCAATGTGCACTGCTTGTTAACTAGTTCCTAGCCGTTTCTTGCTGAGCTCCTAAAACTGCTTGGCAAACATTTCCACTAAACAGCTCCGTGAAATTTGACACGGCAGAGGGCGCTGTTGCATTTTCACAATCGGCCAGTTCGGTAGTTGCAACTTCGCATGTGTGCGCAATGATATGGGTCATGGGTCATTCAGGACAATCGAACGCTCAATGGAGGCGCATGAACGCACAAGGAGAAGCTCGCGTGACGCTTGCCTTAATTACGAGCAGAATGTCACGTTCCCGAGACATCGCGGTTACAAGATGCTTCCATTTCAAACCAAATGGCCTTTGACATGGACTTCTTCATCGAGATACCGAACTGGCTTGTAGCTGAGACATCTCACTACAAATGGAATTTTAAACCTTAAACCTACAATTTCCTACCAGAACTGAACTTTGAAAAAAAAAATTAACGAAAATAAACAAGGTTTTTGGTACCGATGGGCATTTTGGGAAACTGCAAGTCTTTTTACTAAGATTTTTTTTTTTTTTTTTAACGACAAGACTAACCTCATGAGGGACTTCTTGAAGGCGATCCAATGCACGAATGTGGTCCAGGGTGTCAATAGAGGGAGACAGACCACCGTGAAGACAAAATATCTGTGCCAATTAAAAAAAATATGAAAAACTTAGAAGATGTACTACAGATTACATATACTTGTAGATTATAGAGGAATTTAAGGGGAACAAAATTAAAATCTACATGCAGATTATCAGATTGTTCCACATTTCCTTCAGAACATATGAAAATAAATTTCTGTGACTTTCAGAGGAGGAATTGAAATTCATATATCAATTTTACTTCCTTAACGATAACAACATTATATCACACAACTTCCTCCAAGGTTGACTTACTTGTTTTTAAATGGTTAAATATGTATTCATATCAAATGTTTGTATTTGAGTACAGAGAATATCAAAATTATACTGATTTTTATATTAACACTGTCAACCCTAACGTACCTGAATCCATCAAAATCCATACCTTTGAGTTGGAGTATTTTGGCGGCTTCAGGATACCTCCATATTGAACACAGGGGGAGGGGGGGTTATGGATTCAGGATTGTAAGCCTAGCAATACGGTGCGATTTTGATGGATTCAGGATACCTCCATACTGAGCAGTTACCCACACCAATTTTTTTTGTGCATGACACAATAGGCAGATTTTGGCGGATTCAGGATACTTTCTAGCAAAAGTGCTCAAGGGTTAGGGTTAACCCTAACAGAACTCAACCCATCGAACCCCAACGGCATGTTTTGTTGGAATCTGTCTGGATGGGTACAGTATCCCTAAACTGACAGTCTCTTACATTGGGTTGGCGCACCTCCAGAATCAAAGTCAGAAATATAAGTGTGCAGTTTCCCACATGGTGTTGGAATTTGCCAGGATGGGTACGGTTCCTAGTAAATCGTGCCAGGGAGTTTGAGTTAAGCTGCCCACATGTTTAACATGCACTTCGAAATTTAGAATTTGAGTATTTTCGCTCAAATCTAAGTTGGAATAATTGAATGTTAAATTATTCAACATATGTGCAGCCCTACAACTGGTCATCGTCAAATCTTACCTGTCCGTCCACCAGCGCGGTCAGGGGAAGGTAGTCAAAGAGATCGGTGAAGTACTTCCAGACGTTGGGGTTGCCGTACTTGCGTAGGCACTCGTCGTAGAAGCCGTAGACCTGCGTGATCTGCCGACTCTCGTGGTTCCCTCGCAAGATGGTGATGCGTTCCGGAAATCGCACCTGGCAAAAAAAGATTGGAACAATAGTCTTAGCATTTTTGGGGGATTTTGCTTTCGGTTAGTCTGTTCGTTTTTTTTCCCTTCTCTTCCACATTTAGTGTAGGGGCTAGACATTGTTATGGTTTGATACGAGATAACCTGCCGCCGCGGGAGGACGTTATTACGACCAACCAACATCACCCACGAACCCGTCCGCAACAACGTCTAGCCTGGGCCAATCAGCAATGGTTTTGTTATGCGCGCGCGCACCTATTTGGCCTAATATACATGTATGCACCGCCCATTCAAAACATTTCATTGTAGTTCCAAACTAAACTATTAAATTTCTTCCAGTAGTCTAACAGATGCAGCTTTTGTGCAACTTCACTGGTCACAGTCCTTCTGTTTTGAGGCGTGCGATCACACCCCCACGCCATCACATGCCTAAATGCTTCCTGAGAAGTGCGAATAATCGCACGCCTGAATCCCTCCGTACCGCACACCTCGGCATACATTTACGGCACAATTATACTTCAAAATTTGTGAAAATAAAGTAGGTCGGTGAAGAGAATATGGCTTTATTGTAAATCAAGGTGAATATTTTGGAAAAGAGTACCAGATTGTTCAGTCCCAGCTTGGACCACAGAATCACACGCCAAGAAAAATCACACGCCTTGAAAAATCACACGCCTAGGAAACTCCAGGTGTGCGTTTTTCCACACACCTGTGATTTTCAAATCAGAAGGACTGTGGTCAGCTCTTTTGTGGTGTGTAGGGTGCGTGGGACTGAACATGGACCGTAATTGCCTGCAGAAGTAGCGCATGCGCATTAGTTTCTCCCACTTTTCGGGGGGTGGGGTGGGGGGATATTTTACCAATTTCCCTAGACGCTGTTCCTGACGGGTTCGTGGGTGATATTGGTTGGTCGTGATAATGCCCTCTCGTGGCAGCAGGTTATCGCGGTGGCGGGTTATCACGTATTATAAACCAGAACAAAGTCTAGCCCTTAGACTATTTCACATTCAGCACAATAACTTTTCCATGACTATTTCAGGACAAAGTTAGGGCTATCCATGACCAATTCCTATGCTGTTTTTTGGGCATCTTGGGGGCCTATTTACAATACACTGGCCAGTCATCACGCTGAGGCAAGGGACGCAACTCCCTTTCAGCCTTCCAGTTTATAATAATAATAATAATAATTTGGGAGGCTAATCATCCTTACTCGCAGCTGGTATGCTGAATTGCGAAGGACGCGGCTACAACGAAGACTGACATAGCCAAATATTAAGTATCATCATATTGTGCAGGATTCCATGACTATTTCTTGAAATACTGACTTTCCATGACTAGACTCCTTTCAAAATTACAAATTCCATGACATTCCATGATAGCTTTGAAGGTACATGTAATATTAAACATTTGCTTTTGCTGTAATTTTCAGAAATGGATGGATTTGGGGGGTTAGTATTTTACCGCAAATATTGTCACACCGAACTGTTTGAAATTCTGTGTTCATAGATGCTGGGGGGGGGGGGGGGGGGGGGGGAGTTGTTCTTGTAGTCTGGTTCCGTGACCCCACTTCAGATGAAACAGACTAATTTTACAGTTGTCAGGGACTGACAGGTCAGGGAACCAGACTAACTGGCTTGCGCCCGTTCACGGATGTGTAACCAATTGCAAACAAAATGTGCACTGACTAAATATGGTAAATTGGGGGCGCTATATAAAAAAAAACAGTTTTCTTCCAACTGATCGTTGGCTGACCATTGGAAATTGATACCAAAACTCAACTTTTCTTGAAAATGGCAGCAGACCAGGTGCCATGATTTCACAGGATGCCCGAGACTGTTATTCACTTACATGTACAGTCAAGTAAGGCATTTCATAATAATTTGGTAGTATTTGTTTTTGATGTTTGCAAATGTTGTAAATAACCTTTAAATTCTAGGATTTTTCAATGACTATGGGGAATCCTGCCAAGTGTACCACAGCCAGCACTCACCTTTAATGACACTAATAACGACACTGTTTCTACCGAGTAGTACCCACGATCCACGTAGTCACCCATGAAGAGGTAGTTTGTGTCGGGAGACTTGCCCCCAATTCTGAACAGCTCCATCAGGTCGTGGAACTGACCGTGGACATCGCCGCACACCGTGACTGGGCATTTCACTTCTTGGACGTTGGACTCTTTGGATAAAATCTCCCTAGCCTGAAGAACGGACAAGAAAAAAAAAGAGAATTCTCAGAAAGGGAAACTTACTAGGCGCATTTTAAACTTGAACAATGAAATTGACTGGAACGGGGCTTGAACCTGCGACCTATGGACATGATGGATTGCTGTTCCAGTGCTCTACCAACTGAGCTATCAATGTCTTGTCCGTGTCTTTTTTCAAAGGGCGCTAGTCAGAAGCCATAAACCCATGTATGCCATGCAGCCAGGGTACGATCAAACATTGCTATTATCAGAATTCAAGGACATAAATTATGCGAATAGGGCAACTGGCAAACAGAGCTGCTCATTACGTGACGTTATACTGGCCAAAAGAACAATGCATCGATAAGGGCTTCCCCTGGCTACCAAACTTCTTATTGGTTAAAAATGGTCACATGATGTATTACGACAGCATTTTCCTAATTGCATAGTCGAGAGGTCTTTCCCATATTTTTTGCCAAATCGCCCAATTTTGATGAGTGTTACATTATGTATGTTCGTCTCTCTTTGATTGTTGCACTACTCAGGGATTTTTCATGAAATGCGGCATTTTGTTGGGGAAAGTTGAGACTAGTCTTAGCTACGATTTGGTGTACACAGTAATGACAGTATACATGCAGGTTGACATGCTTCACTTCTTCATAAACTGCTCCATGATCGATATGCAAGAATATTGCGATCGTAAATGACTGCACATGCACACGTGTGCAAATGCTCATTAATTCACGACTTTCACCCAAGAAGTTGACATTGTCATTGCACATGCTCACAACATGATCGAAATATCGTACCCCATCATGACCGTCAGTGGGCGACATTTGTAAGTGCAGAGATCACGCCCAAAGTCACGATGTGACTGTGAGCAACATTACAAATGTTGCATAGTGTTGAAAACCCTGAAAATAGCAAACAGGGAGTTCACACATGACTCAGACAGAGAGTATACAGAGCGTGTTATTACTATTTAGTATTAGGCCTTTCAAATGAAGAAATTTTAAAGGGGAAAACACCAACATGACCAAAATTGCTTACAAATTTGACAAACTAATATACATCAGGCACAATTGCAGAATACCCCGCCACTCGATCTATCCACCTCGTAGCCGGCTACGAGGTCACGGCTGATTGACCTCAATAAACATTCTCAGCGCTACTTGTATGTACTATGCGTCATGCTCCATTGCACTCCCACTTCGTGACCGCGTAGCTGCCAACAGGGTAGTTGGTTTGGACTTAAAAAAATTTCAGCAACTCCCATTCCTTTTGTGTTGCTTCGTTCTCAAGCATATTCAAGGGGACTCCCACTCCATAGCCTCGTAGCCGCCAACAGGGTGGTTGGTTTGGACTTAGATTAGAATTTTTTTCAGCAACTCCCATTCATTTTGTGTTGCTTCGTTCTCAAATAATGGACCCCCACTCAGTATCCGCATAGCTGGCAATGGACTTGAATTGTTTCTTTTGCAGTGATTCCAACCTCGTAGCCGGTGATTTTTGGGGTGTATTTCCGAGTGGCGGGGTATACTGCAATTACTCCATACATCACATAAAAACTATATAACAAGGTTAAATAAAATATAAAAAGATGTAGGCCCTACAGCCTAGTCATGAATACAGATTTATCTGACACTTTTCTTTTTATTCACAATAAACATAAAAAAAATTAAAATTAACGAAGGAACAATTGAACGTCGATGACATTAACACGACTAAAAATTCATGAAAATCAGGCAAGATGTTTAAAACCATGAATACAGGCCTATATGACATGTATGACAAATAACCATGATTTGATAACCCTTATATGCACTACACATAAATTATAATCATGTAACGTAATGTTAAAAAAAAATTGACACTGACATTATTGACTTGACTTGGCAATCAAATCATTCCCGTTCATGCAAATTTGATTTTGAATCAAAATTATTATGACAAAAATCTGATGATCAAACACAATCTTGACAAACAAATATTTAAAAATATATTTCCACACTATTTAAAAAGAAAATGTAATATATATGAAAACACAAGTAAACAGAGAACGGTCGAATTATTGGCGGTACACAGGGGTTGTGTTGAAGTTTTAAACTGCCATGCTTCATCGACCATCGACCTACCTTTTCGCACAGTTGCTTCACTTGATTTTCCTGCAACTGTTTGCACTCGTTAAGCTGCTCAATCCACTGGTCCAGCTCCTTCGCGTGCCCCTTATCTGTCGGACTGGACATTCTAAAATGTTAAGGGTATCCTAAGGAATAGTTTTATCTGTCTCTCAGTAATTCTAAGACTGTAATTACGGTGAATTTCTGGAGGCGAAAATTCTGACTTCCTTCCGTACCGGCAACCTGCGCAACCGCCGTGTGCTTGTCAAACAAACATGGCCGCCCCATTTACGCCGATATGTGGATGACGTCACGACCAACCCGCCAACGAAACGAGGTGACGAAATTTTCCGATCAATAATTAGCCAGGCACCCTTCCTCTCAGACTCGCGATAAAGAGCCCGGTTGAGCCTGGGGCTCAGACAATTTTCATGCGCTTCAAAAATAACTTTTTTTTATCACCAACTGATTAAGATGACTGGAATAACTTTGAGTCATATCAAAAATAAACAGTGGCGGACAATCTGGCTGATTACATTTACAAGTGGATTTTAAACTCTACAATGTGTTTGTCTTTTCCATGCTCATGCTCATGTCATGTAGATCATGACCCTAAAAGTTCGTTTAATACTTGCAAGGCAACATTTGGGCTCACAAGTCACAGCATGAAGTTTACTGGGTAAAAAAAATTACATATTTTGTCCAACTGTCTACTCCCCTTAAATGTCTGAAAACTATTTTGATATCTCTTTTTTATTTAGTTTTATTGAAATGTGTACTTTTTTGCACATTTCAATATGTTCATGCTTTTCCTGACAAATGAGGGCGTTGTTGCTGTGATGTCTTTTCAAGAAGACGTTCAGTTAAGGGGCTAAATTTCTGTCCAAAGTGACTGACTGTGAACTCAAAATGTGATCACTGAAAACATATGCGAGAAAAGTTCGCTCATTGGCTGTACTGACACAACAACGAATCACTAAAAGAAATTTTTCGACGGCAAAACTATCCCAAAAAAACACCAAAATGAAAATTGAAAAATAAGGTTAAACGGGACAAAAATGGTGCATTTTCAAGGACCTTACATGCACCCATGAAAGGCAATATACATTAAACGAACTTGAAAAGGCGTTTCACCCAGTAAAACCCTAAATATTGTTGATGTACGGTACCTTAACGTGGCGTGGCCCCTAACGTGGCGCACTTTGATTTTTTTGCATGTAGCGCCTAGCTAGAGCAAAAGTTTAACTGAAATTTCACAGAAAGTGAACTTTCATCAAGTTCTAAACACTCCCGTTCATAAATCACGAGTTTATCTACCCGTTTCAAAGCGGATCGCGGAAGAAACAATTATTTTGGCGTGACCAAGTTTCCAATTTTATTTCGTAGTGCACTGAACCCTTTGAAAATGCCCCACAAAAATAAGAAAATAATTTTCTGACAATTTTCTAGTTGGGTATTAAGTAAAGATAATAATGGTTTATCAGAATTTATCAACTTTACAGAAATGCTTATTTGAAATTTTCCGAGATTTGTTCAAGTGCACCACGTTAGGGAACACTCAGCCGATTTTATGCCCTATTTCCGTACCACCACCGTTTTGGAATTTCGAATTAAAATTCATGACACCGAAATTATTCACAGAGGTTAAATAGCAAGCATTAATTAATAATCAGGCAAAAAGTATACCAGTATTTAACTGAATGAATTTGAAGTTTGTCAACAAAGAAATTTGGCAACACCTCATGAGGAAAGTTTGGGTAAACGTCGAAGTGCGCCACGTTATAAAGTGAGACAAAAATAGCGGAACCGAAACCCCAACTGCAAAAATATATCTTATATTTAAAAAAACAAATATGTAGCACCCAAAAAAATGACTGGAAAGCCAAGTTCAGACACTACCTTTAGATGAAAAAATTACCGAAATTGCTCAATCCTTTTATAGAATATCACCATATAAACGCAATGACCCTAAAACCTGTTTCGTCAAAAAAAATAAAGCATGCATGTGTTCTGACTGTTTGGAACACTGAACAAAGAAAATGACACAGAATACTTGTTGTAACAATTACTGTCAACAACAGTACTATCTTTATTAATAACCCTGCTTTAGGTAAAAAACATGATTTATACAATCTACTTTTATTAAAAGGCAGACCGTCAAAAGGACTTTGTTGAATATGTTTAACTTTTAAACTAAAGTTTTATCGCTGGTGATGTTTGAAATATTGTTGTGACGATTCTTGAAATCGCATTTTTGGACGAAAGAGCTTTAATTTAAGGGTCATTGTGTTTAAATAGTGATATCGATATGGACTGAGCAAGGTCAGTAAAAAAAATTCATCTAAAAGTAGCTTATTGGCTTTACAGTCGTTATTATTTTTGATGCTGCATGGTTTTTTTTAATATAAATATTTTTTTGAGGTTTGGTTTCCGATTTATTTGACTCAGCCTACTGTGCACTGCTGAATCAGAAAGTTGTAGAATAGTACTGATATTGTCTGCAGCCAAAATGGGATCGAGAAACAATTCAATAACAAGACTTTTTTGCCTTTGAATGTCTCATTAAAAAAACTTTTGCATTGCTTGCAAAATAAAAAAAAATTGAAACACAAAAAAAATCTATTTTTAGAGTGCAAGTCAAAACAGTGGTAGATTTGCGCTTGTTTTATATCTAAAATACACTAGATTGTCGGCCGGGCGCACAAATAACTCGCAATTTGTCCAGAAATATTATTTCATTTAGCTAACTGGTGGCCGGGTAGATGTTTTTTAGTTCATTGTCTCATTCGAAAGTGATTCATTTATGCTAGTTTGTACTGCTAGAAAAATGCACATGCAGCGCAGATATCGCAGGCAACTTTCTCTGTCAATGTGCGCCCTCTCTGTTGGAAGTATTCGCTCAAAGTACGTCACAAGTCTGGACTACAGCCTCGCATATGAAGTCATAATCCGATACGACACGACGTGAAATAGAATGGGCCGGAGCCAGATGGTATATTGTTGATCGACTGTACTGTACTGAGAGTCAAGAATTGAAGTACATGTAAGTGTATCGCTACACGGCATTTTTTCTCCACCAAAACATCTGTTCTGAAGCGTTCTTGAGAAACAACTGTCAAGAAATTAAGGGGTAGATTTCCCCCTGATTGTTGGGGCATCATTATGTATCCACCACAGGATCAGCCTCCCCCGTATAATCCAAATTATCCTGATTATAACCAACAACAAGCGTACCACCAGCACGGCTACCCACCACCGGCTCAGCAAGCACCGCAACAGCAGCAAGGCGGCTACCCAGGGCAAGGCCCTAAACCCGGCCACGGAGGGCGGAGTAGGGCCGGTGATCCGAGACGCGCACAACAGGCTCAGCCTAAACAAGGGCAAGGGCAAAGCAGGTTGGGTGTTGTTGTTTTCTTATCCATCGATTCAAACAGATTTGTTGACTTCATATTGCTTGTCATGTTTTGGGGATTTTGTTTGTTTTATTTCGAATAAATTCGATATAATGATAGGCCTACAGTCTGAGCTAGAGGCTACATGACTCATCAGCATGAATGATCAGTACGAATTCCGGATCACTTTTTATAAAAACTGCTGTACACCCGTCGTACGGCTAGAACTATGGGATTCTGCCAAAATCATTACTCAGTAATACTTGAGATTTCCTAATAAGAAAACTAGATGTAGTGAAAAAAAAAAACGAGTAAATGTTGACTACGTTCTACAGGAAACCAGATTTTTGCCTTGACGCGCTTCCTTTCACAGGCCAGTTACAAAACAAGCGGATGTTTCGCAGAACTGGATCGTAGGTAATGTTTGAGCCAGGGTTGGCAGATTTAAATCACGTTGATTTAAATCACTGAATTAAAATCGTGATTTAAATCAAATGATTTTTTTATAAAAATCACTGATTTAAATCACATTTTTGTAAAAATCTTATTTTTGATCAAAATCAATTGATTGAGGGTCATTTTAATCATTTAAATCAACTGATTCGACTTAATTACAAAGTGTAAAATGTGCTATTAGAAGTCGCAATTGATAGTCTTATTCCTAACGTTTCGCCCTACAAATTTAGATTGAGATTTATATAAACCTTTTAAAGGTGCAAGGCCTGATTTCTGTTCTCCACCTTGGACCATCAATCAAACACTAAGTTAAACAAGGATCAGTGACGCCTGATTTGAAATAAGAGGCATTTTTATGAAATCAACGTCCCCATGGAGAACTGTCATATTTTTTTTATACCATGTACACTTTCTTTTCCCCGACAATTGCAAAATGATAGACCTTCAAATTGATAAAAAAATATTGAAAAAATAAGTAGAAAGTAGTTTTTATTATTTAATAAAGTGATCCAGACTTGTCGATGATCGGGAACTGTCACACTGACTGTAGGGCATGAAGGGGCTTTTTCGGAAAGAATGTTGCAACCTGAGGCCACTTTTTTCCTTTATACTAGGCCCGCATATGTATATCGTCTCAATAAAGGTCATTCATTGCAAAAATGTTGAAAAAGACATGAATCTGGGACTGAGAAACATTTCCAATTTTGTTAGGAAATACTGAAAAAAAATGTCTTTACTCTCCATAGACTTTTAGTGATTGTACACAACCGCTGAAGTGGCGTCTGGATACTACGGTACATGAAGTTGTACATTCTTTTCGTTTGATTATTATATTAAACATGTTAAATAGTACTTAGCGGGCCTACTACATGTACTAGTACTAGTGCTAGTTTTATTTACAATTTCGAGAGACAATGAGTATTTTTTGTAACGGAGCCTTTCTGCAACTTGCCAGTTTGATGCAGTTTACATGTACATGTACATGTACGTCTTCAAAACTTGTTTTCCAACTGTAACAAACTTTTTTCTCTTTTTCATTGATGGTGCAGTTTGTTTCATTGGAAAGAATGTTGCAACCTGACGCCACCTCAGAGATTGTAAACAAAGTCTATGGAGAGTCAAGAAAATAGTCTAACTTAAAGTATTTGCTAACAAAATTGGAAATGTTACGAAGTCCCAGATTTATATCTTATCGTCATTTTTGCAATGAATGACCTTCATTGAGATGATATAAGAAGAAAAAAGTGGCGTCACGTTGCAACATTCTCTCCATTTCATTTTTGTCAAACAAAATATATATTAATTTCAACTCTTGTCTCAACTTTTGGTCACAGCACACAAAATATTTTGTAACTGAACTTTTCGACCAGGACTCTGGTCTTCATCGGCATCGATGATCCAGAGTCAACCATCTCAAGATTTGAGATCTAATCACCAATACGGATGAACATTCACACTCAACAAAATACATGTTTACAATCTGACAGGAACCCACAGCCCAAACAGCAGCAGCAGCAGAGGCAAGCACAGCCCAAGCCCAAAGGAGGTCGCACCCGCCCAGCCATCAAGGATGTCTCTGAAATCAGCCTCTGCATCAAGTACTCGTTATTTTTCGCCAATTTCTTCTTTTGGGTGAGTGGTGATTTCTTCAGTATACACAAAATATAACATAACTTGAGGGTGGATGATATACAAATATTGATTGGCTCAGCGTGGAATGGGAAGAATATTATCGCAAGGTAAAATCTGGACTTTTCCATTTCACGAGGCGAAGCCGAGTGAACTGGAAAAGTCCAGATTTTACCGAGTGATAATATTCCTCTCGTTTCACAATTTCAAGCCACTCAATATTTGTTTTATATAACTGACATATAGATCCTTGTCATTTGATATATTTGAACTTTTATTTCAATACAAAATTGGTAGAAAATGTATTTCTCTTTTCCAAACCACCCCTTCACAAAAATGTTTGAACCCAACGCTGTAGCGCTGGCTCTTTAGAACGATACGCCCTACGCGCAACGCTGAACGCGAACACCAGCATGAATTTGCACACAAATACCGCGCATGGAACAAAGGTGATCCAAACTGTTCAATAGTATTTCCCATTCCCCATGGGCGAATGGGAGTTATTGAGCCCCGGCGTGAATGGGAGCAATAACGAATGTCACGTGATGTGAGTTCCACCAATCAAATGACAAGGATCTGTATGTCGGTTATAATCAATATTAGCTCCCCGAGGTATTGGAAGTTGACAAACCATTTGTCAGACTTGTTTGCCAACTTCCAATGCAGAGGGCAGAGCAGTATTGACTATTCACCAGAAATAAACCAGGTTATATTTGTTTTACCCTGTTTACATGTACCTCATACATATTCACCAAAAAGTCAACAAGTTTCACAATAATCTAAAATACACTCTTATTTGATTCAAAATGGGTTTTATATATCTAGCTATGGGTTGAATGAAAGGTAAACTTATGTTACTTCTGTGTTGCAGACTACAGTTTTAGGAAACTGTAACAACAAAATTGCAGGACAATTTTCAATGTCCTTTTTTTTGTATCATGAGTGACGACCAACGAATGGATTGAATTTTTCTTTCCATGTTTGAGTACCTCTTACCCCAAGGTTGTTGTATGGCTGGTTTGCTTCAGCTTGATCAAATACTTTTGAAGCAGTGAGAGTTCAAAGTAGCCTCATGGCATGTGCATGTAAGTGTAACGTGAGTGACGGTTGAATTGCCCTGGACATTTTTCCCATTTCCAGTTTCATCTCTGGTACATGATGTGCAGCCTTTGTTTTCATTGGACTTGCGTGACCATGTACATGTACAGTCATGACAGTAAAAAAGTTGCCTGTTGAACAGTACCAAATGTCTCCTATTTGATCTACATGTACATGTAGTCTGTGTCACCTTGTGCCACAATCACTTCTTTGTCACTCAGAGTGTACATCAGGAACTAGTCCCACTCTGTATACGACACCCATACATGGATGACTCACTCATTGACCTTGTACAACCCACAGCCAGTTGCCCAATATTTATTGATGGAAAGGGAAAACTTATTGTTAGTACATGTATTTGAGAGCTATAAATTACCTTAGAGCGCTAACTCCTCATTTTGACAGGCGGAGAAACTTTGTAGCCAGGCATGCAACTTTTCCTCGGATCTGCTGATTTCCTCGTTTTTTTACTTCACGTGAATGCCATTACAAATTGAAAAACACTGTACAACGTCTTATGTAGTTTGGAATTTCCTCGTTTTTATTGTTTTGAATTCTCAGATGCATGCCTGTGTATCCTTCCTGTGTGCAGACATTTTGAATATCATGCATGCGTTTGTAGAACATGACGAAATTAGATGGCGTGAATTTTGAAAGTGTACTTAACACTACAGTCAATGTGCAAACTTGTACATATGTACATGTACAATGTACAACGTTACGCAAACAACTTAAGCGCGTCATGATGGTTAAAAAAACATCACAGTGAAATTCATCTGCAGCGGATAGGCGCAAGCTTTTGCGTTGATTGCATGGAGCATTTGAAAATAAAACACTCATTTACTGATCGTGCATTACGGTTTTGGGAGTATCTGCTTTGATAACGCACCTACATAACGCAGATATGCAAATAGTTGTACAAAAGCAGTAAGAAATTTCAAGTTTTCCATGTGCACATACATGGGTGCGCCCAGCAGGCTTCACTTTGTGCATCGAGTCAGCACTCTAGTAATTTAATACTGTAGCTCTATATGGTTTGAACGCATCACATTTATTGTGCATGGTATTTTATGATACCGTGTACTATGTATAGTCATTCCGATGACTTATGGAGAGAATATTATTGAGTCACTGTACTGATGCATCTACGGTAGGCCCAATTTTAATCCAGCAATTTATAATCATACATGTACCAAAATCCAAATCTGCCTAAAAGGGTGTGTTCGCGATGGCTCCACATTTGGAATTGTTTTTCTCATGAATGTCAATGTCTGCGGAAAGTTCCATTTCTCTATGAATGTGGGAACAATATTTCCAGGGTGGGCATAATGAAAACACCCCCCCCCTTTTTTTCTTATATGGTTGCCACGCCCCTAAAAGGGTGTGTTCGAGATGGCTCCACATCTGGAATTGTTTTTCTCATGAATGTCAATGTCTGTGGAAAGTTCCATTTCTCTATGAATGTGGGAACAATATTTCCAGGGTGGGCATAATGAAAACCTCGCCCCCTTTTTTTTCTTATATGGTTGCCACGCCCCTAAAAGGGTGTGTTCGAGATGGCTCCACATTTGGAATTTGTTTTTTTCTCATGAATATCAATGTTTGTGGAAAGTTCCATTTCTCTATGAGTGTGGGAACAATATTTCCATGGTGGGCATGATGAAACCCCGCCCCTTTTTTTCTTATACATGTATGGTTGCCACGTCCCTAAAAGGGTGTGCTCGTGATGGCTCCACATCTGGAATTTTTTTTCTCATGAATATAAACGTCTGTGGGACATTTTATTCGTTCATGAAATATGGGCACTATGTTTTCCAAAGTGGGCATAATAATTAAACCCCCCCTTTCTTGTAATGGCTGCCACGCCCCAAAAAGGTACTTTTGTGGTGGCTCCGAATCTGGTAAACACAAATAATCTATACATCCATCCAATTGCTATAATTTACCAAAGGTTAAGATTTGTCAATATGTCTGGAGGTATTTCTGCTTGAGGGGTTTCTTTAGTTTGAAAATACATGTACCTACATGTATGGTACATGGACACCATTTCAAAACAATGATACTTTTTCTTCTTGCATCTTGTAAACAGCAGCAAGTTTGGAGAATTCAACTTTTAAAAAACTCAACTTGGAGTGAGTTGAACATATTAAAATCAAAATCTTTCAGATAGCCTACAGTGTACTGTATGGAGATAGCAAGCCATGTAGGCCTACCTATGCTACAGGACGTAAAAAGTGCGGACACCAAATGTACTGTAGCATATGTAACAGAATTTTCACATGCATGTAATATCAACGCGAGCAGCTTTTGTACAATTTTATGCATAGATATGGTAGATGGTACACATTTCCAAATTCTAGGATACATAACTAGTAGCAAAGTAAACACTGCGTGACAAATGGGATGGAAATTACATGTACACTCATACGAAAAAACTCGCTGTTCCCCCATGAAATTTTTCTTTTTCTTTTAAGGTTAATCACTTTTGTGCAGATAATCAGTAAACATATGACTTTTATAGAACAATATTCAAAACATGGAACATAGTCAAGCAATCATAAAATCTTTGATGTGCAAGAACATACATGTGGGTCTGTCCAGTGTCCACACTAGAAACTGCTCAACTTCAAAACATCAAAACTACACGTACATTGTACATACTGTACAAATGTACATGTAACTCTCATTTGTGTTAAAGATCACACAACGCACTTCAATTATTCTGGTATTTACAATGTACACGTAAATTATTAGGGCTCGCGCACTCGCTGTTTGCTGCCGGTGATCACTTTGTGTACAAAACGAATTCGCGCAACATACAAACGCCCGGTGATATTGTTTCAAAAAGTCGGATGTTTTCATTCCCCATTTATAAGTTAAAATTTTGAAATATTCCTCGTAATTTATAAAGATAGTTCAATGATGTAATAAACTTACATATTTTCCCATTGTGATTGGGATTGGAGTCGAAATTACACTGGTTTTTGCTGTTTGAAAAGTCTCATTTTAACTCCGAGTACGAAAAATGCTGCGCGCACGACATGTTACGTTCACGGGCCATGCGGCACGCACAGCCCGGTACATGCGTTCAAGATCCACGGCAAGAATTGTCTGCCCTGGTGACTGTGTTTAACTCGGTCTCGACGGTAGTAGGCCTATAGCATACATGTAGCAGACGTCAAGAAACCATATGCCAGTCAAAAGCTTACTGAAAATTTCATTCAACCATCCACGTTCCATGATAATCGGCCAATGCGTTGCAAAGTTACGATTCTTTTTGTTTTTCCCAAAACTTTTTCGTCACGAAATACACTGAAAATAATAATGGAACCTTGGAAATTGTAATTAGTGATATCGAAGCTTGAATTTCCTTTTTTAAAACCTTCAAAATATGATTTTATTTTAGAGTTGTAGACATATTTGTGTCGCGATGGATTTTCATCATGGCGCCTTCTGTTTGACAGTGCGCGTCGTGTAAGCATCACAGTTTCGTTCCCGGCACGCGATAGTGAAAAAGCAACGAAAAATTATCACGTTTGAGATCGAGTGCAGCCAAAACATTGTCATGTGATGCGTATTATTGTCGCGTAATGCATATTCTACACTGGTTCCCTTCATGACCCATACGGTCAGGATATATTAGTGGATACCAGTGTTACACTGTAAGTCCTTCGTTTTTGGAAACCGTCCAGACTCCATCGCACGTGGTGTAAACGAAATGGAACTCAGAGTGTTTTTTCTACCGCAGTCCCGGCGATCATTTCACTTTTTGCCCACATCGTAGTACCTCGATCTTAATAATCGATCTCTCCTTGTATCTCAGGTGGCGTATCTAATAACTTTGTGGCCGTTTTTGAGAGTGAAATCTGATGTTTTTTTAAGTTAGTTGGGTGGCTAAAGCATGTACGATTTTTGTGTACAAATGTGATGGGCACTGATGTAATGTTAGGCCATTGGAATTATGCAGGAAAATCATTACGCACAGCGCATACTTTTTTTACTAAATTACTAGGCTTATGAGATTTGCACCAAAATGGGATAAAATAACCCAAATATGAGAGAAACTTCGTTTTATAACCTAAATGGGATAGGCTACCCAAGTTTTATATCTTTGTTTAAATTTTTGTCAAATTTGGGCATTGAGAATTGGACTTCGGCTTGGGCCAGTTTACATGTTTACGCATGCCAGACTGAAATTTCTCCATTTTGGCCAAAAACTAACAAAAAAAGTAGGGTTTTTTTTAGATTTTAGATTTTTTTCTGTTTTTTTTTTATCCACATGCTGTATCTACACACAATCCTTGTGTCATCCAAATTTGGTGAAAATATGTTCTAGTAAATGGAAGTTTTGTTACTTTTAGTGCTTTTTGGGTAGGACTTAGTCATTTTTCAACCTTGCCGTTCATGATTTTTAGTGTAAAAGTACATTTTTAACATTCATTTTATTGCATATCACATGTATCATGTTTTTGATCAACTCAAAACCAACTGAAACCAATGGTATTTGTGATAAACAATGGACAAAAACAAGTTAAAGTTTACCAAAGTGTTTATTTACACCATAACAGATGTTTAAATATGCCTTTTTATTCAATTTCACAAAAATTCACCATTTTCGTACACATTTCCTATACAAAATAACGTCATTTGATCAACATATATTTGGCCATAACTTTGGATTGCACTGGTTAATTTTTTCCATTTTACCATCATTTGTTTTCTTTTTGGGTGGGCTTTACAATGAAAGCAATCTCTTAAACAAATACAACCATTTAAAAAAAAGTTCACTAGCCCTACTTGTATACAACTGAAAGGATACAGTTTATACAATAACAAAAGGTTTGGTTTTTTGACAATTTCGTTTGTGGTAAATTGGAAATTTAAGGGCTTGGTTGTCACATTGCCGTTGTGTAATATACAATGTAAGTTGTATCAACCTACGGTACTTTTGCGGGTGTTTGTTTCAGTTGTGGGACATGCATAAAACCGTGGGTTTTCATGTTTTTAAGGATATAATCCACGTTATTATACGGGGGGAAAAAAATCACCTGTGAAAATATGGGTACCAAAAATATTAGGCCTACAGGGCGAAAAATTTGCTCAATTCCCAAGCTACATTGTATACCAGGATGTACATGTAAGATGTACAAAAAATTAAGAAATTTGATAATGATGTCGTGAAATGTTCAGATTTGAAAAAATCTTCTTTTCGCTTTTTCGCTTTGATTTTGGTTGTATTCTTGTCAGACCTCGCACACAAATGTGGCACTATTAAAGTTGTTTGCTGCCCTAGTGTTTTAAATGATCTACCTATAATGAAACGTTCGAGATTGTTAGGATTATATTTCGAGGGGCAAAATTACATACAATCTGAGGAATCAATGTGTGCAGTTAAAAGGAGACAGTCATGTGACGAATGCAGGGGGCGGGTATACAAGGATATCATCAGAGAAGGGCAAAACTGGATACCAAGTGATGATTTGGGCAGTCATATACATGTAGGCTGATAACGTTTTTAAAAAAATCAGAGGTGCTTAGTAAACTACATGTAAAGAATACAATATTCACATAGAAGCTGCACCCCCCCCCCCCCCCCATTGCACAACCATGCCCATTGCCTACCATGTGGGGAAAAAATCATCCTTGTTTGCCATTCAAGTGTCAATAAAAATGACTTCACACTATTTTTCCTTTGTTTACCAGGTAGTTTGCTTTACATAATCACTCTTAGAATCAAAGACATGTGTCCTGAATTACAAAATCTTACACAAGTCAGATGTAACTCGGACACCAAAATTGGACCCTAAATTTGTGGAATCACCCACCTACGCTTTGCACGCGCACCCGTTCCCAAACGCAAAGAAAAGAGGACTGCGCACATAGAACCACGTGGATTTAGGACGTCTGACATAAATCGACTTCACACACTTGGCACACACGGCAAAAACTTGGAATCCCCACACAAAGGTTCTGGGTTCGATAGCCGCCGATGGCCACGTTAATCTTTTTCATTCAAAGACAGAAAAAACACCGAAACAGCTCGGTGTTTGTTTACCTACAAACACAACGTCCGTCTAGTTGTCATTTTTTTTGTGGGAGGGGGGGGGGGGGGGAGGACAAGGCTGGGGGGGTCCCCCAGGATCGGTGTCTGGTTGATTTGAAGTATGCTATGCAACGTGATTGCAATCATTCTTCACAAAATGTATCAGAATTCCCACACATGCACACAGGTTTTTTTGGTTATTATTAAGACTAGGCGAAATGTTTGTCAGAAGAAATATTCTGTCCCACTCGATTTTCAACCTTCACGACAGTGATAGAGAACTGGATACAAATAATCAAAAGAGAAAAATGGTTTTAGCTCACACCTCTGATTGTGGGAAGCATTCCGTTGGTGATTCCCAGCAAAGTTCATCAACTTTCGATGAAAAGCATCGATATGTTTTGGTCTGTGTTGACTGCTCAGTACGGGCCCATGTCATGGGAAAAAAGGTGCAGTGACCTTTTTTCTTGGAGTGTATTGATGTGACTGTTTTGTATTATTCTTGATGTGCGTGTTCCCATGAGGACAAAAAAATGAATTGCACAAAAAAAGAAGGTAGAGTTTTTGAACAATATTGTATGCTGGATGACAAATCATAAATAACCTGATGTGGCATGACCTTGGGTTCTAAATAAGCCTGCCCACACTTTTTTGAAAATGTTTAAATGAGAACTGGGTTGTGCCTTCATGATGTTCCTTTTTCTAGTTATGAGCATGAAACTTGTTGATAGGAATAGAATAAGAATTGAATCTATAATGTACACACTGTACTCATGTTTCAATTGAAGTTAATATACCGGTAGGTGTTCCTGGCAAATTTCGCAAAAAAAAGCATTCATATTCATCTTGATAGTTGACGATTTGAAGCGAATTAGCTCCTTGCTCCGTAGTTCGTATTTGTTTTCAAACATTCAAATTCGTTGTCAGACCTGACATTTTTATATTTAACACATCCTAAATTGAAGATATGTCTCTTGGTTTAATGGATCGTTCAATTTAGCAGTCGGTTTTGTTTAGGGTTATTTGCATAAGAATCTTATTTTCGTTTTTATCTCTGCGCATTCCATTTAGTACTTTCTGCATTGAAAAAATAATGGGAAATGAAGGCAAGATGCGAGATTGTTATTTTTTCACTTTTCACATGTTCGTTTGTTATTGGTTTCATTCTAGTCTCTTCATGTTCAAAGTATCTGTTATCTGTCTTTAATCTAAACTAGTGATGCGAGAAAATTAACATCATACATGAAAGTCACCATATAGGTCCTAAACAGTAAACCTAGGCAACATTTAGCAATATTCACATATTGTTTTGTTTTACGTTCTTAATTGTTACCTTTTACTCTTTTCTTCTAGATTTAAATTGTGATCTGGATTTTCTTATATCTCTAACCTTTTCCTAAATTAGCTTTATCTTAAGCATGATTCATTTCAGTAACATGTGCTTTCTTTTTATGCGAAAAAGTGATCAATATGATCATTTTGTGGCAGCTGCTTCGTCGCTGAATCTTGTGGGAAACAGTTTTATGCATTTTCAAATAGGAACAAAGAAACAGAGAACAAAGACGAACAAAGTGAATTACATGAATCGGTTTCGAATTCTTTTGCTCACATTTCACAAATGCTTGCTTAATGGCGAATTTGAATTCCCAATCTGATGCAACGTGAAGCTCCTGGGAATTTGAATGACGCGTTATGACATTTTAATTTGAATGCATTGTCCATGAAATTGAATCGTTGAAAAATGCAATAGCATGCTTTTACATTTAAATTCAACGATCCATTTTATTTCATTGAATGTTGATCTAAACGTGCATCCAAATTTGTGCGAAAATGGGTGATTCGTCATCAATTTGGCTGCCAAATTAATCTGACTGGCAAAACCTATATTTCGCACCAGTTCCCATGCTCCAAGATCAGACTTCTATTTACGAATTCTAATCTGCGTGGTTTTGTCAACAATTGTCTACCGAAAGAATAACTTCCCATGTAGTTTAAAACAATAACGAAGAAGTGCTGTATGTTGCAACAAAACATTCATTCACAGTAGTGTGAAAATATTCATGACTGTCCCATGTATGAGGCACAATGGCACTAATAATAACATTTTAATGTCTCACAAACATGTATTTCCATGGGGAAATACACTCTCTGAAATGAATATAAATTTCAACAATTTCTCATAGGCTTGTTATTTGTATCCAAAAGTAAGAGATGACAATAAAGGAAAACAGAGTAAAAAAGCAAGTCACATTTTATGACTCAGCTTTATGTATTAAAGCACAACAGTAACTGGACCGTGAATTTTCATTGGAAAGTCATAATAGTTGAAACCAATTTTTATAGGTAGGGCAAGGACATTCCAACACATAAGGAATAATATAACAAATGAAAAAAAAGAAAAGAAACAATGCCCAACCTTTGAACCCCAGAAAACCACATCAATCCGAATAATGCACCAATGTTTTCCCAGCCGCAATAGAAATTGTTCCAAAGTACTGTTCTTTGGAGTTCTTTGGACATACGCCTACACGGAGCATTTGTAGACAAAAAGTGCAATCACAAAAGTGCAGTGTGTCTGCCTGACGGATTCAATAAATCAGAATTCTTTACTATTTGAACAGCCCACCATGACTGGAACTTTAAAGAGCTCATGCAATAGACATTTTAATTGATTCCTTGAAATGCACATGATATGTGTCCTTCCACTGTCATTTTTTATTAGTTTTTACATTCCTTTGGAAGAGAATTTCAGGATGTGTTTCATATGATGCAAATGTTTAATATGAAAAGATGACATCACTTTTTATTAATCCATTTTGAAACTGGGTCATTCCATGCCATTTTCAAGGGGACCATGGCACCATACATGTATGTCACAGATTTTATTCAAACTTGGTGGAAAGGTTCTGTTAGTTGTTCTATAGATGAGGTTGAAAGCAAAAATTCAAATTGCTTTCCGTTGTGGTGTTACGGTAGCACAAAGTTCAATGAACTTTGCCAAAACAGGGGAATCTGACTAGCCCATAGAATACATCGCTGACTTTAAAGGTACAGTCCATCATTTGTAATTTGTGCACTATGTTCGTTTGAAACAACAAAAGTGCTGAGAATCTAAAGAAGGGTGCTTTTAAACAACTAACCCGATGAATTTTTAGCTCAGTGAATGCTGTTCATATTCCGAGAAAACAATATTCTAGGATCTTGATTTCAAATCAAAAGTTGCTGAGTCAGTGAGCCATGCTTTGAATTGGGTCTGAATTCAGCGTCCGGGACACGTTTTCATTCAGCCAATTGCAGCTATGTGATGTCGCGCACTGAACCAACGAATTATAGCAACCGTGCACTTGTGTGCGTCATATCAACGCTTGCACGCGCTTCACCAAATTAAAAACGAACTAATAATCTATCGACGCATCACTGGAAAGGCCTTCTTTCATTGTTTTCTTCAAAATGACAGCTTACAAATGGTTGAATGGACATGATTGAAGCACCATGAACGGTGCCTTGTCTTTCGGACTTTTCCCTAGACTTTCTCAAGTAAGAAGTGAACTTCTTTATTGATGACTCCATTACTCTAACCGTAATTCGTGCATTTTATGCAATGAAAACACTGACCATTTTTTTCCTCGTAAAATTTTGTTTGAATCGAAAATAAAGCAGGAGTAGGTGTCCGGAAATTGGGCATGAAGTATGCATGTACCGGTACCGGTACATGTGTGTAATGCAGTGCGGCCCAGATTTCGGACACGTATTTTTCTTCGGCATATTTTCCGATGTACAATGTAGGGGAGTAACTATTAGTAGGTGTAGGCCTTTAAACATGTTAAACAGTGCCCCGGGGTATTCCCCCTCTACCAAACAGCGACAAATGCCGGGAATGTATGTCCAGGCAGGCCTTTCATGCCAAAAATTGCAAACAAAAGGTCTGTGAAGTATGCACACTTTATGTACACGCACATGTACATGTAGGGGAGTAACCATTAATAGGTGTAGGCCTTTATACAGTGCCCCGAATATTCCCCCTCTACCAAACAGCGACAAATGCCGGGACTTACACAATGTACGTCCAGGTTTTGAAATTCTGTATCAACAGTTTACAGAAATTATGCTATTATGCCGATGGATTTATAATTATTCTATGAGGTGGTATTCTATGAGGTACATTTTTAGACATGGGGCCGCTCGCCGTGCCATTTGAGTTACCAGAAACTGACTCTTTGGGAACACAACTGGATTCCGATGGAGAGGAGCCTTCCCAGAGCAGCGCAAATGGTCAATCTGAAAACCTAACGGTGGCAACCATTGGTCACTCCGACGAGCAGTTGGACTCTGACCCGCCGACCCTGGAGGCTGGAAGCCCAGAGGTCGGGGAAAGCTCAACTCTACCATGCCCCGTTGAAAACACCGAGCAACCAGGGTCTCTTGTCGACCCTGAGGTACTGAACATGCTCCTGCCCAGTTTCCCTGACTCAGTTGACCAAGAAAGCAGTGAGAATGACACCTTTGATCTTCAGAAACCTGTTTCTGAGCAAGTTGCCGTCACTTCCATGAGCGAGACTCATCAGAAAGAAGCAACAGACGGATCTCCTGGGTCAGACAGATCTTAAAGACCCTAGCTTCTCCCTAGTTTGCAAGATGTGATGACTGACCATGCCAAGGAACACAGTGCAACAAGAAGGTACTCAAACTGCGTTTGGAAGAATCAAGACTCATCAGAAAGAAGCAACAGACGGATCTCCTGGGTTTGACAGACCTTGAAGACCCTGGCTTCCCCCTAGTCCCTAGTTTGCAAGATGTGGTGACTGACCACGCCAAGGAAGATAGTGCGTGTGTGCTTTCCTATATGGTGCTCAGTGGACCGTGGCCCCCAATGGCATGACTGGCGCCATAGGAAAGTGCACATGTAAACAAAGCGGGACCTCATCAGTACAGAAGCTAAGAATCAAAGTTGATGTAAAATTTCACTATTTGTACCATTGCTATGACGTCACGGATTAACCACTCTGTTGCAATCGAAAAGCAATTCAGCTCGGTGTTGAACGATCTATTGTTCCTGTGAGTTGTAGTTTTTTATCAAACCGATCGCAAACTGTTCGTTACTGTGGGGCTACATCTACATGCAGTGAAGTAAGTCGATGTACCACAAGGTATGGGTATTATTATTGGTCCTGTTACTTTTTTATCTGTTATTAATGATGCTGCTTGTACCCTACTGTACATAGTCAACTGTTGAAAATATGTGGACGAGATTACAATGCTTGAGGTCATTCCCAGGAGTGGCCAGTCCACTTTGCAGACCCATGTTGATTCACTTGCTGAATGGTCTAAAAGTAATGATATGAAACCGAATCCTGGCAGTAAGTGTACATCAATACAATTTTGTTTCTTCGCAAAAGTCCCCAGGGCTCCTCTTAGTTTAGCCATTGATGGGACTCAGTTTCAGTTTGTACCATCCATGAAACTTCTTGGTATAATAATTCAAGATGATCTCAGATGGGACCAGCAGGTTCGGTGTATTATCACTAATGCCTCTAGACGACTTTTTAATTATCCTTAGTACATGTAGACTTTAAGAAAAATGGTGTTGCTATTCAGGATCTGGTTTCCATTTATAAAATGTACATTCTGCCAATCTTAGAATTTGGGGCAGTTGTTTGGTCCTCTGGTATTTCAATTGCTCAGTCTTTGAGTATTGAACATGTGCAAAAATGTGCACTTCGGTTAATACGTACATGTAGCTTAACCTCATTTGCTACCTTATCAGTGGCGTAGCAAGCTCGTTTTTATTGGGGGGGGGGGGGTAAATTTGTTTGAAAGGGGCAGTTGCACATCCGTTGTGAAATGTAGCAACATTTTGTTCTCCGGACACTTGGCCTCCGTAAAATCAAATAGTTGGGGGGGGGGGGGGGAGGGGGGTGGCTGGTATCATCTATCGATGGGGGCGCTGTTCAAAACCAACGATTTTGCACACCAATGGACAATAGACAGGTATGGTACTTTTTAGGTAAATACCGGTACATGCGTGCAATTCAAAAAAAGTCACCCGGAATGGCCGTTGGCACAAAAAAAGGGGAACCACTTTTAAATAAAAGGGCACTTGTTCAGAAAAAAAGGCACTTCTAACAAACAAAGGGCACTCTTTACAAAATATTGGGGGGGGGGGTATGCGCTGGTGGAAAAAAAGGGTATTTGAATGGAAAAGTGCAGTCTTGACAAAATATTGGGGGGTAAATCCCCCCCCCCCCCCCCCCCCCACAGAATATAATACTGACCTTTTGAATAAGTTTAACATTCAGTCACTTTGGTAACTCTTTATTGGAATCTGAAAGACACCATCAAACTGTGTCTGCTCATAACCTTAGACAATCTCATCTTCTGGATCTACCCCCTTCAAGGATAAATAAACTGTATTTCATGCAGTCACCCATTCCATTCATGGTCACACTGTTGAATAATATTTCTTTGTATCTTGTAGTGCAATTGGTATTTTACAACAATTTGTTTGTAATCCAACGTTTCCGGTTTTATTTTGTCATTAATGTTTTACTCAAGTTGTATAACTTTGTTTGTAACTTGTACATTTTTTGGGGTAAATCAGACATTGTTAGTGTTTTGGCTTGGTGTATGATATTTAGGCTATATCTATTGTCTGTTATGAATGAATAAATGAATGGCTGCAACAAAGTGTGGCATTTGACAAACAATAAAACTACACAACTTGTAAGTTTTTCGTCATCTCTTATAACCACTCACATTTTTGTTGCGATCGAAAAAATACTAAATTGGAAATTCGGGCGATGATCGAACATCTGTCTACTGTCATAGAAGGGTTTGGGTGCCAAGTGTCAACGAAAACTACTCCTGAAAGTAAAAAAAACAGGCTTTTATCCTGATTTTGTCCTCCAAAGTCCTACTTCTGTCCTGTTTTTTTGTATGAAACTTTTGATCCTACTGTCCTCCTACTTTTTCAACTGGGTCTGCGTTAAAGCCCGGAAATCCAATCATTCACTATATATTCAAGTACATTCACTCTTGAATTACTATACTCCCGAGGACAATGCTTTGTGTTTCCCTTTGTCCCTTTAATATACATGTAACACTCTCCCATACTAGACTAAGCACACAAACCTACTACAGAGGACCGTTTGGAACAAAAGACCCAACGCCCGAGGACTGAAAGGATCTGTTGTTCTCCCTTTGTGTGTCGGTCCTAGGGATCTGATACTCTGTACCCACTGGAGACGTGTGTACAATAGGGAACAAAAGATTGTATACGTCTCCACAGGGCAATTTCCATAGATGAATACGTATCCACAAGGTTTTCACAAAGTAGGCCTAGATATTGATTTTACTCAAAAACTAGGAATTTCCAAGCTTTCTTGATCCGTCGCAAATGGAAGAGTTTTAGAAAAGGGATATTTAGTGCAAATTTCAGCCAAGGAAATTAATTCTGGTTAAAATAAGAGCATTTTTAAACTACATGTACAACACTTTCAAACTCGAAAAGTTTAGTACACAAGAACAAAGGAATGTCTCCACAAGGATACAAATTCCAGTATGTATGAGATAGCAAAACAATGTATGTGCGTACATGTCGATGTCCATGTGCATACAACATGTACAGCATGTAGCATAGAGAGGGATTCCACTCAGATGAATTTACAGATGTACAAGAGTTGTTTAAACAAACCCACTCCAGTGTGTGCTAAAGCGAAAAATGAAAGCGAAGCCCATTGATTCTTCACACAGTGTGTGAACAGCAAACACAATACTCAGCTTGAGAATGGTCTGTTGTTTGGCCAAAATTGTTTTGACTGAAAAGTTTATTTACACTGTAGTTGACATTCAATCGGGATCCGCCCAGTGTTGCGCAGGAGGAAATGTGATATATCTGAAATGGATTTTAATTTTTTTACTGGTTTAAAGCCAAAGTCCATCATTTGCAGCTATCCAAAAAGGAACTGACGTAATTATTGTTGAAAAACATACTTGGTTGAAAGATAGTAAGGGGACCAAACTCCCTGTGAAATTATTCTTTCTGGCAAGCTGTCATTTTGAAGAAATCAATGAACGAAGGTTTCTCCTACGGTGCGTCAAAGAAGCACCGTTGGAAATTTCTGTTAGTACATGTAGTTATTTCTGTTAGTAGCGCTGACACGACGCACACGCGCGCGTGGTTGCTATGTTTATAATTCGTCCGATCAGTGCGCGACATCGTGTAGATATGCAATCAGCTCAGTGAGAACGTGTCTCGGACGCTGAATTCAGGCCCAATTCAAAACATGATTCAGCAACTTTGGATTTGAAATCGAGATCCTAGAATGCTGTTTTTCTCGGAATATACAGCTGAAGCTGAGCTGAAACTTCATCAATTTAGTTGTTCAGCACCTTTCTTTAGATTTTGAGCACGTTTGTTGCTTCAAACAAACAAAATACACAAATTACAAATGATGGACTATACCTTTAATCGTTGAAATTGAATTCAGTGTCAGAGTATATGTATCTCTGACTAAGTTCGGACATTTTCATTTTAGTGACCTTTCAAACGAATCACTGGCTGAACTAAAAATTGTCATTCATCAAATCATAACAAATACATACAAGTACACCGTTATTTCAATTAGCCTCTGTACTGATGACGACACACTTTGTTTACATGTGTGCTTTCCTATGGTGCTCAGTGGACCGTGGGCCCCACTGGCTCCATAGGAAAGTCCACATAAACAAAGTGTGACGTCATACAGAGGCTTATTAGAATGAAAGTCAGTGTAAAAGTTTACTGTTTGTAAGTTTAACATAAAGTCTGAGTCATCATTGTATGATTAACGGTGTTTTCAATACATGTACAGTATACATACATGTACATTGTACACATACACAGTATACATGTACACAACATGTAGTTGGCCAGCATACATGTACGTGGGCCCTTTAAATACCATAAAAGATGAAAACTGTCAAATTTTAGTGTCGTACCGGTATGTACACATGTACTAACTACCTTTCCTAATTTCTCTCTTTTAAACAAAAAAGGGAATGCTTCATACACTCATTTTTTAATATTTTCAAGAATAATGGAATACAACAGACTAGAGATTGCACAATTTGCTTTTTGCAGTCGTGCAAAGTTTCTCGGATCAGCTGAGATCCTTGTTTTTCACTTCACACCTGTGCCATTAAAAATGCAAAAAATCTCGGAATTGCCTCTCTTTTTTTTGGTTACAAATTCCAAGTTGCATGCCTGCTTTTGGCACGTTTGGCAACATTTTTTTGTCAAAAAAAAACCTTTGCACTACATGTATGTTTAGATGTGGACTTAGTTGTTGATTGGCCAATTTGGATGCCATGTTTTTGAAATACCGGTAAAGTAACGGGTTACTGAAGACCCCGATATAGAAGGCACCCGCTGAATGGTCAGAATATCGAGGTCAAGACACAGTCTTGTCTTGCTAAACCATTGCTATGACGTCACGCTGTTGATAAAAGTGTGGATTCGGAACGAAGAATCTTTAGTAAAGTTTTCTTAAATTGAATTTAAATTGAATTCTTAAATTACGATACCTACACTTTCTGGTGTATTCTCCTTAACATAATTAATCACCGAATCTGCTCGCATATCAAAGTCCCGTTAGGTATCCAGACTAGATGTTACCATGTTTGTGTGCAATGTACCGGTGTATCGAGTGAGGAAGTTCAGCTCAGGGTTATCTTTTCCTAGCCTCCCAGCTGACCTCTGTTTCCCCTTCTCAGATATCCTCATTTCCTTAGTACGGTAGTTGTAATCTGAGAGTGCAGCGCCAACAGTGCTTGTAGGTCCAATAAATCTACGGTAATCTGGGCACAAGTCAAGCATAAACGTACTAGAGAACCTACTTGTTATAGATCACATGTCCGTGCCAGTAAATCACAATGAGGAGTCAGGTTGACGTAGCGGTACTTTCCTCGCCTTCCACCACTGTGACCAGGGTTTGAATCCCACCTGGGTCAATGTGTGGATGGGGTTTTCAGTCCCTACATGTACCTGATTTTGTGGGTTTCCCCCAGAATATTCTTCTGGGGTTTCGATCCTCCCACCTCTAAAACTGTAGGCCTAATTTCTTCTCATTCATGTCATTGTCTTCTCTCTACGGGTTTCTTCAGGCTTGCCAGCTACCGGTACAGGGCCTGGGGCGCTGCTGAGGATCCTTGGTTTCATTTTCAGAAAAAATAAATCAATCAATAGGCCCTTAATAACTAAAAAAACAAGTACCAAGTGGTACAAGACATCTTTAATACGGCACCCTTCGTGCACCTGAATGGGGCATGATCTAATATGCAAAAATATGCAAATTAGACATGCGCATCAGCGTTTTCCAAACCGGTCTTCGAATGCAAAGCTGTAATACTCAAGTTGCACGAATACAATACATGTATACCGGTATGACCGAGTAAACTGTCCACCAACCTACCCACCCACCAACCAACATAAGCAGCTCAAGCCCACGGCGTGTTTCACACTGCCGTGGGAATATCAATAAAGTCAATTCACTTAGTCTGGGCACAGATAACAGGGAACAGCAATAATAAAGGAATTGCCTTTTTAGATAAATTTGTACATGTATGTACATGTATGTAAACTGAGTTCATACAAATTTAGTTAGTCCACATTTTGTTTGCAATCAGTTACGCATCCGGGAATGGGTGCAAGCCAGCTGATCTTGTTTCCTGACCTGACAATTTGCCGACGTCTATAAGTTGCCCGTTTTTCATTGAAGAAGGGTCAGGGAACCAGACTACAAGAATAGCATTTTTGTCTTGGTTTTTCCAGCATCTATAAAATACTGACCCCCAAATTCATCCTTTTAAAAAAAAGTACAGCAAAAGCAAATAAAGGTCTACAATGTACATCCTTTGTGCATGCAAAATCTACAGTAAGACACTATAATTAGCGTTTCCTGTTCATTAGGCCTATGGCCTTTTCCGAGAACTCAGAGACCTGCATCACGACGTGCGATTAATTCTCAAATCCCTTAATTAAATTCGGTTGTTTCTGCCTATCAAAATGACAAGGAAACACATTACAGGCATGGGTTGGCCATCGAAAATTGTGGTTGTCATAATTTGTCAAAATATAGGCCTAACCTTTCCTGACGAATGACGTGTTCTTGTCCGTTAATTGTTTAAATTGTTATAAAATGTTTGGAAAAGGGTGATTGTTTTTAAATTTTACTGGGTACATGTACCGGTACCATCACAAAGCAGTACTTATCCATTTTGTAAATTTACTTAAAAATTAAAAAGTTGGGCTAAAAATAGGGTCCTGTGCATGTATTTTACTTAATTAATAACACATGTTCACATGTGTATTATCCTACTTGTAAAAATGGTGTACGTGTCATATATCGGTATGTATGCATACATACATACATGTACATCACGTACAGTACATTTACATGGATTTATGTGTACCAGTACATAGGTGTACGTACATACATGTACATTGTACTACATGTAATGGATAACATTGATTTTTTTCATGGAATGTCAGCTCTTTATATGGACAGATAGTTTTTGTAAATGCATTTTTGCATTAGAACAACATTTACAGTTGTAGCATTCCAGATTTTCTTTTGGGGGGGGGGGGGGGATGAGGGTGGGTATGGGGTGCTGTATCCATTCTGTTAAAAATGGTCTGTGTATAAAAGTTTTGGATTTGCACTAGCAAAAATGATTATTAATCATAACAAAGGCGCATTGTCATGCGATGCAAATGAACCTCCAGAGCTCAATGTTTACTCGTACATGTAACTTGGGATCAAAATTAGGTCGCGAACTTCGCTGACCTCGCGAACAGTCATTATTGAAGCCTGCCCTAAAAACAAATAATCTTCCTACTGGAATTTATTGCGCATGCATACCGATTTACATGTACGTTAATGTTTGCCCTGTAGGCCTACATGTACATAATATGCCAAATACAACACAATACGTCCGTGTACACACTTTACGTTGACTGAGCCATACCAAGCATGCTAAGTACCGTACAATACATGTACATCCATGCGTCAGAGTTCTGTTAGTGAATTTTACACATGTATTGGATTTTTATTCTGTTTTGGGTGTGGTCATTAAATCAAAGCTGCAGATTTCCAACAGCGGTTATGGTTTGAAGCATTTTATTTATGAACACCGAGTGCCTTCCGTATGCATTCAAAGTACTGTATACATGTGCATGTACAAATGTACATGTATACAGGGTTGAAACCCATAGTTTGAACAATAAACGTGGGAAAAATTGTTAAACTTTTCATCTTAGCAAACTGCGCATTTGACATCTTTTGTATCCCAGCAACACTACAACAAGGTCACAAGCAGTGTCGTAGGCCAAGTATGCACTTCAGGATTACATGTAAATGTACATGTACCAGTACATTGTATGTAGAATACAGTACATGGAAACACTGTACATGTAGACCTGTCCTGTAGTTGTTCATGTACTTAAATACAATTGAGCTGTATCAATTGCTACTTGGCATGTAGTGGCCTGAACAGTATGCGAAACTTTCAGTTTCGGCAGCATTCAGATTTGTTGCTACACACACAGCTTTATAAATGTGCATTTTGAGCTGCGGAGAGCAGCTCAAGACAATGCAAGAAGTGATAGTGTCTCTGTGTTGGTTAGTAACACACTTCAGCAAATTTTGGCAATCAATCACCTTGTCCCTTAGGCCCTGGCAAGAACACTGCTTCAGGTCTCCACTGACCAGCTACCGGTACAAATGGTATTGGCTACTGATGGAGCCTGTTGGATTGAGCACTAAACCCCTTGTGTACATGTACCTGATGCAAAATGTTGGATTCAGCAGGCAACTGAACCGCATTATATCGCCAAGTTGGACTCCGTTGGATTCAGCAGGCAACTGAAAATGAGGCACAGTGGATTGGGCAGGAAACTTTGGTTGGACTCTGTTGGATTTAGCAGGGTAGTCCTGAGGAACTACGAGGGGGGGGGGGGGAGGTTATAGGGTTAATTAAAGAATGGTGCATTTAACAACTACATTGTAACTTGTTTATTTTTTAAATCAGTGGACATGGTAGATACTACATGGTACATTTTGAGGGGGGAAAAAGAGAAAACGTATACATGTACCGATACATGTCATGCATGTACACACAATTTCTGGGGTCTCGTAACTGGATTCTCGTAACTGGTAGAGAAACTGTGTCGGCTGGCACATTTTCTTAACACTGGAGCAGTTTTACACCAGAGCAAATTTGTAGTAAAAATATCCATTTTCTCTAAAATGCATAACAGCTACAGCTAAGAGACATCCCATTTTCACGTTTTTTTTTTTTGGGGGGGGGGGAAGTTTTGTAAACTGCACTTTTTGAATCATTGAAATGTTTTATGCTTTTTCCTGACAACTGAGGGCGCTGTTGCTGTGATGTCACTATGGAACACACTCTTCAGATTAGGGTTTTGCTTTTCAAATTGTCAACCCAAAATTCTGCTTATTGAAAACATGTGTCCATAACGTTTTCTCAATGAAATATAACAATGAACCACTAAAAGCAGAAAAAAATAACCGCAGCAAACTCCAAAAATTCTGGTGGTACATGTACTTTTAATGCCAAAGTTGATGTGAAACTCAAAAGTTTCTGCCTTGAATGACATCGCAGTTTTGCTCATGAATACACATGGGAATTTGCGTGAGCATAAAACCAAAAAGGCACCGAAATGCTGTTGAAATGAAAATATGAAGATCAGTTACGAAAATATTGGTACATGTAACATTAAATGGGCCACAGAGACATTACATTTCAAGGATATTGCACTAAAGTAAATTCCATTGGCATTACATGGGTTAACCAGTTTGCACTGGGATTATTTTGAAATTGACCGGACCCAGGCGTGGGATTGTTTTTCAGGAACCTCGATGCCAGACGGGTTCAGGCCATCATCTGCGAGTAGCACCACACTGGCCTCGCTTGCTGCGAGCGGGTTGCAGTCTGATATTTCCGGCCTCGCTCTTACTTTTTTATCTGTCATCCATTCCGAATACCGCAAAACCTTTGCGGTATACACGTCATCCGAAGTGAACTGGTTCAAGAAATTTTGGATTTGTGTCCATCATGTAAATAATTGACATTGGTCGATCAAAGGATGGGGGGGGGGGGGGTTGTAGCCACCCCTACTATCCCATTGGATCGTCCTTCGAGATACCAATATGTTGGTAGAGCTCCCAAAACTTATCTTTTAACATGTTATCAGTTTTCAGGAATGAGGAATTGTTGCTAAATATTCTTTTCCTTGTGTTTTTTTTTTATTTGACAGCTTGCTGGATGTGGTTGTATCGCAGCTGGAATCTGGGCCTGGAATGACAGGGTAAGATGCTTATTTCCTTGATTTTCGGCAAAATATTGAAAAAATTATATTGGATAGCTTTGACATTTAGTCACAGCCAGTTAGTCCTGTTTTATGTAGGCTGGGAGCTCTTAACGGTTCAGTAGGACTCCTGTGCAAGTACTTGTAAAATTTAGTGTTTTTATTGTTTGGCATTCATCTTATTATAGCCGAGGTTAAATCGGCCGTTTTTCACCTATTGAATTCATTTTCTTGGGACATTTTTAAATTCATTTGTTAGTTCTTTTTCTTTTTCTACATAAATTTTATCATAAAGTAATTTATGCATTTATTTTATATATTTTTATTTCTATTCTATGTGTAACCTATTCAAGTTAGGATCGGCAGGCTTTCAAGTCAAACTGTTTCATTATACGGTACTTTCGTCGGTCCTGGCCAACTTTGATAGGGTTGTTTTGTCTCTAATTTTAGTGTTTTTTTGAATTGTATGTTGTTCATGTAGGCCTACCGGTTGTTGAAGGCCGAATAAATAATAATAATAATAATAAAACAATCACTTGCTTGATTTTGACTGAAATGACAACTTGGCATAGAATATGTTTGTATAGGAGGGTTAGCCAAACATCCTTCGGTAGATTCTTCTCGGCCAGATACGCTCCCAGAATATTTACTGGTTTCTTGGGTTTTCAAGGTCTTTGCGGCGACTTTATTGTTCAAAATGTTGTCAAATTTTTCTTCGCTAATACCGACGCACATTTTGCGCCTCTAGAAGGGGCCAGCTAATTTGAGGTGATTTGTTAAAGATTGGGGCATAGCGTTCTGCCGCCTTACAAAAAAACACCATATTGATAAAAAGAAAAGAAAAAGACAAACAGATACTCAAATCATACGCTTACGAAACGACTGACCGGAAAAACTAACAGTTTCAAAAAGCCAGCGGTGCGAATTTGTCGACCATCTCCCACAACGTGCTGGTAAAAATGAACTCTCCGTGGCAAAATCTTGGTGGCGCACTGCATTGTGAAACGCCCAAATTGTGCACGGTGTCAGAAACATACATTGTACCTGTATATCCTGTTCGGTTTCTGAGAAAACCGACACGGGGTAGACGTTGACAAAACAGCGAGTTAAAAAAGAAATCATTAGACCGTGGGCTGTTGTCAAGGCCCTTCATCCATCAATCGTATTTCCATTTGTTGGTGGTGGGAGGTAAACACTTTTCAAAAGGTCGCAAGGGTATGGTGCATAAAGGATTCTGGTACATTCATCCCTAGTACATAATGCAATCCAGGAAACATGAATTCAATGGCCTTGTTGGTTTTTTTTAGTGGATTGGAGGTACATGTATTGAATTTGATTTTTTGGGGAGGGAAAAAATGTATTTCCTGATCATGACTTTGCCTTTTTTTCACCCGATAATTTGACAAAATCCAAGCTATACATGTGCAGCATTGGTGTCAGTTTCATAATTTAGCTGTATAATTGAGGGTCTTCTTTAAATACCATTACTTGGAAGATGCATGTGATCTACTTTATATGGAGATCAGACATTAAAGTTGAACTCCCGTGCTAATTTTGAGTTTCACCTCGAAAAAAGAGATTGTTTTTTTTTAAATTGGTGTTTTCCTACCGTATAAAAGTTATTCACTTTTGAATGAGACATTGAACGAATATATCCACCGGCGTTCAGTTATTTCATTTTTTCTTTACAAAATATGAATTTTTTGGCTGCCAGACAATAATTTGGCTCTTTCAAGATGGGTTCATATGTGGGCAAAATGAAAGCCATTTTTCAGACGGTTGCACACGCCCCAAATCGGAATAAAGTAGTTTGTTCGTTATGATAATTAACATACACATTGAAAATTCATTATGAAAAACAATAAGTTAATGTTTTGCAGAGGGCTGGGTACATGTACCGGTATGCAACTTTATTAAGTGAATACGTGTTCTGGTACATGTATACATGCAAGCACATACAGGTACATGTACATGAACATGTACATGTACCGGTATGTACAAGTACTTGTACATGTACATGTTTTATGTACATGTACATGTACATGTAGGGTATACATATCACAATCAGTAAATGAGCAATTTTTATACATGTACTTACATGTACTTTATACATACATGTACATGTACTAAACCACACATACATGTTTGCTGTACCCTTGCATTGCATGTACATGTATATGTGTACACACGTGCACATGTACATGTGTATGTACCTGTACATGTACCGGTACAACATGTATAGCTCACCAGTGAGAATCCATTCCATCTTCGATCACACACATTTTTTTCCCCGAAATATCTAGATATAGGACAATTCTCTAAGCCTTTTAGCGAGGGAATGAGGAGTTCCATGTAGCACTCTAGTTATTGAAGTTTACGCATTATCGCACTTCTCTTTCTTTCTCTAGGGGGCGCTAGGTAACCTGGACGCGTTCCTGTCCTCATCTCCTCTGGTGGACCCTGTCTTGTGGTTCATGGTGGTCGGTGGGATCATCTTCCTCCTGGCGACGTTTGGCTGCATCGGCGCCCTCCGGGAGAACATCATTTTACTCAAAATTGTAAATATTCACCCCGACTTAGTCTTTGTCCAAGATCGGTATTTGGAAAAAGCCCCAGTCACACATTTACGGTTTGGAGCTACGAATATCCAATGTTTACCAAGAATCAATCGTTCACGATGAACCATCCAGATTCGTGGAGAAATCAACTTTCAAAGAATGCACTGCGGTTTCAAGACAGATTACCCCGACTGTTCTACAGTTTCTCTACGAATACACCATGGTTTGTCAAGAATATGGATTTAAATGGTGAAAAATATGGACGGTATTACTAAGAATAATGACGTCAACACCACGCTTGTCTATGATTGGGCCACAGATGTCCAAAGTTCGGAAAGAATGTTGCAACCTGACACTACTTCAGCGGTTGTGTACAAAGTCTATGGAGAGTTAAGAGAAAAATTTCCAAGTATTTCCTAACAAATTGGAAATGTTTCTCAGTCCCAGATTCATGTCTTATCATCATTTTTGCAATTACTGACCTTCATTGAGATGATATATGAAGGAAAAAGCAGCGTCAGATTGCCACATTCTTTCCCAAAGTTCTCCTACAAATATAGCGTGGATATTCGTAGTATAATCTTAGCAGAACCCTAGCACATGCGGGCATATCTGTATGACACTCGTCGCGAATTCGTACAGATTTCTACCACGAATGAGCTACAAAGTTGGAACTTGAATTTTTTTTATGTTGTCTGTTTTGCTTTACAGTACAGTGGCCTTCTGGGGCTGATCCTTTTGATTGAAATAGGAGGGGGCGTGGCCATCTATTTCTACAGAGCTGAGGTAGGCATATGTTTGTAGCTGTGACTTCGGTACATATGAGTACAAAACAAAGGCTCAAGTTCTGCGAGCAGGTTTTCGGTGACCCGATTTCATCGTATAAACGTATGATGCATCGCAGTGCTGCGACGCGTCGTATCCCCAAAAATACTATAGCGCCGAAGGCAAACCATTGTTTAAAGGGAAAATACAACATTTGCAAACATAAAAAAATACAACTACCAAATCATTTTGAAATACCTTGCTGGACTGTTAGTGAATGACAGTGTAAAGCATCCTGTAAAATCAGGGCACCTGGTAAACTGTCATTTTCAAGAAAAGTGGTATTTTTGTATCAATTTCCAACGCTGATCGGCCGATCAGCGTTGGAAAAAACTGGCTTTTTTTCAAATACTGGCCCCAATTGACCATCGCACTTGTTTGCAATCGATTACAAAGCTATAAACGGGTACGAGCCAGCTAGACTGGTTCCCTGACCTTACAATTCCCCAATGTATGTAAACTGCTCTGTTTCTTCTTATATGGAGTCAGGGAACCAGACTACAGGAAAATGATCGTTTTTCTTGGTTTTTATAGCATTTTCGAACCCAAAACCTCAAAAAAGTCAGTGTAACTATATTTGCTATATATTTCCAACCCCCCAATTCCATCCATTTCTGAAAATTATAGCAAAAGCAAATGATGTATATTCCCTTTAAACAAATGGTTTTGCACAATCGTTGGCTTGCTCAAATGGCCTCCATGGCAATTTCACAATTTCTATGGAGTTCCCCATCTTGCCCCTTCGGCACTACATGTACATGTATAAGATCTTATCCCTACGATGTGTTGTAGCTGCCACATGTCCTGCGATCCATTTCAGAAAAACGTTGCCTAAGTGCAACGCGTTGTACATGCACGTGTATAAATTTATAGATATAAAGTCCATATTTATTCAGTGAACAGTAAATAGTCTTCTAGTTGACATGTATCTGATATTCAACAAAGAGTCGTCATTTTTCCTCTCGAAAAATTTTAAAAAGTAAAACAAAATGGCGGACGTGTGATGTAATTTTAAAGGAACAAGCTCCCGGTGGATTGTATAGCTACCTTGAAATTGTCCATGCTACTCCATATTCAGTGCTGTGTTATTTACATCTGTGTAAGCTGTGTAAAATCCTGTACGTTGAGAAAAAAAGGCTGATGTGGTTTGGGATTGTACATGTAATCATTTGCCCTTGAGCATTAAACCGATTTCTTGCCATGATGACTGATAGCCAGGTAAATGATTCCAATCCCAACTGCAGCCCTTTTCACAACATGAAGGATTTTACACAGCTTACATTTTAACACAGTACTGAAATTGAATAAGGCAAGGAATTTGCTCACAGTGTCCAAAAATGTAGTCGTGATCAATTGGTCGTGATCAATTGTGCAGTGATGCGCGACTGAAATTAAATGAAACTCATAGGGGTTGAGGCCAATAAGGCTTAGGTCTGCACAACCAAACAGTTTCAAAGTTGACCTCATGGTTTTGTAGTTATTTCACAAATAGTTAAAGGGAATATACATAATTTGCTTTTGCTGTAATTTTCAGAAATGGATGGAATTGGGGGGTTGGAAATATATAGCAAATATAGTTACACTGACTTTTTTGAGGTTTTGGGTTCGAAAATGCTATAAAAACCAAGAAAAACAATCATTTTCCTGTAGTTTGGTTCCCTGACTCCATATAAGAAGAAACAGAGCAGTTTACATACATTGGGGAATTGTAAGGTCAGGGAACCAGTCTAGCTGGCTTGTATCCGTTCATAGGTGTGTAATCAATTGCAAACAAGTTGCGATGGTCAATTGGGGCCAGTATTTGAAAAAAAGCCAGTTTTTTTCCAACGCTGGTCGGCCGACCAGCGTTGGAAATTGATACAAAAATACCACTTTTCTTTAAAATGACAGTATACCAGGTGCCATGATTTTACAGGATGCTTTACACTGTCATTCACTAACAGTCCAGCAAGGTATTTCAAAATGATTGGGTAGTTTTATTTTTTGATGTTTGCAAATGTTGTATTTTCCCTTTAAGACTGACTCTTTTTTGGGGACATACTGTAGAGTCAACCGGTGGGTCACCTTTTGTGGTGAACAAAACCAATCATTAATCATACAGCTGTTGTTTTTGTTTCCTATTGAGCAGTACCTTTCTACCCACTGACTCTGCATTGTCAAGGGTCATTTGCAGGCTCCTAAAACACCCAACTATAGAAAAAGGCTTCCAAATTTGGCTTTGCCCCAAAATTCTTCAAGATATCCATGAGGCATGAATGAAGTTCCTGAGTATTTTGCCGACCACGTTTTGGAGCTTTTGAGTCATGAAACTCTGAGAAATACATTTCTGAGGCTACCGTGGGAAGGACGTGGGGTTGAGCAAAGTGTAGGAGGATTCCAGAAATTCATGAAATAACAGGAAATCGGGAAAATTGACCAACTCCGTTTGTTTTGCCGTGATGGCATTCACTTCTCAGATGTCATGCTCAGTGCTGTTTCCATGTCAGGCTGAAATTGCAAACATTAAAATTATGAATTTATTCAAATCCAACAGTTTCAATAATCAAATTACAGATTTTGTTTTTAGTAGACAGGGGCGTCCCTTTTTAATTTTGTATGGTCTCATATTTTTTGTTGCATCTGAAGAAGGGTCGTTCGTTCTAACATGAATCAATATCAGATTTTGCCCTTCACTGACGTATGCAAAATCACTCGGGTGGGACTCGAACCCATGACCTTGTACTTTCTAGTGCAGATGTCTTACCGCTCGACCACCGAGCTAAGGGGATCGGTTGGCTGGTTCGAATCTGATGTACATAGCAGCAGGTACCGCCATTAAAGGGAAAATACAACATTTGCAAACATCAAAACATAAAACTACCAAATCATTTTGAAATACCTTGCTGGACTGTTAGTGAATGACAGTGTAAAGCATCCTGTAAAATCATGGCACCTGGTATACTGTCATTTTCAAGAAAAGTGGTATTTTTGTATAAATTTCCAACGCTGGTCGGCCGACCAGCGTTGGAAAAAACTGGCTTTTTTTCAAATACTGGCCCCAATTGACCATCGCACTTGTTTGCAATCGATTACACACCTATGAACGGGTACAAGCCAGCTAGACTGGTTCCCTGACCTTACAATTCCGCAATGTATGTAACCTGCTCTGTTTCTTCTTATATGAAGTCAGGGAACCAGACTACAGGAAAATGATTGTTTTTTTTGGTTTTTATAGCATTTTCGAACCCAAAACCTCAAAAAAGTCAGTGTAACTACGGTATATTCGCTATATATTTCCAACCCCCCAATTCCATCCATTTCTGAAAATTACAGCAAAAGCAAATGATGTATATTCCCTTTAACCGATTCATAAGATGGAATATTTGTGGTAGTTTTTAATACATTTTTGTAAATGGGATTCCAGACTTGTTCATCGGTAATAAAAACAATTTGTTTTTTCTTGGGTCCGGAGCCCAAAATAGGGTCCGTTGGAAACCAGAACCAAAGAAGTAAAAAAAGACGCCCTTATGCCAAGACAAGGCAGGAAGCGCCTATCGTCCAAAAGGACTATTTGACACAGGAAATAAGACTAGGAAAGTGATAAGTGATCGAGTTGTTGATGAAGCTCTATAGATAGCCTGTGGTTCGTAGGAGGATTCCCATGTGCTGGGTTAATTTTTTCCGTTGACGTAGCATGTGGTTTCTTCGTGCGTCTTGCCTGAAATTAATTTAGTGGAGTATAGGACATCAGGCAAAGACATGTGGGATTGCCATTTCTCTGAGGGACGCATGATTAATCATTGGAGGGGTTAGGTGCAGGGTCTTGGAATTGTTGCCTAGGCAACGTCTCAAAGGGGCAGTTTTTTTTCAATTTTTTTAAGTCTAGCCATGTAGCTGCATGTACGTGTTCGTCAGACAGTGTCAAAAATCTTGTTTATAGACCTAACACCTACAGGGTGAGTAAAAAATATACAAAACCCAAATGTTGGGACAAATTTATTACTAATGAACTAGTGAAGTTCTGCATGTAGCACTTTCAAAATGTAGAATATGAAAGCCCAGTTCGTAAGCTTTCTTTAAGTACAGGAATCATTCAAATCACTCATGTAATTTTCAAGTTACGGAATTTTAAACGCAACCACTGTTAAAGTTCTGACCACGGATCACAAAAAGGTAAGTGTTCTTTCAGCAAATTGAAAACAAATCACATAGGGATGTGTGCAAATTGTTTGCGTTTTGCTGAAAGAACGCACACCAGTAGGAGTTATGGATAAAGGGGCACTAGGTCCTGAAATCCCCAAAAATTTCATGTTTTGGATTGTTTACCTATCCTATTTCAAACATGTGGTTGAAAGGAAACCAACCTAATGTCTTACCGTTCCCAAGAAAAGACGGAAAACCTGTTGTTTACATTGGACACGACGGAGTACGAATACGTTATTCCTGTCGTTCTCAGTGTACGATATACACGTTGTGTGTCTCATAAACAGCGGTGACCAATCACCAAAGCACAAAATAAAGTTACAAAAAATAAATCGACGTCCCCAAAAGGCGAACACTTTACGGCTGAAATCACAACTAGCACACAAACAGCTTGACTATTTGGGGTTGCAAAAGTGGATCCCCGAAATTTGTTCTCGCATGCATAATACAGGAATAACACAAAAATGCCCAGTTTTGAAAGGATAGTTGTGTGAATGTTTATATCCTACTTTTAAATGTTCTTTCCGATTAACATAATCTCGTTCAAAGCGCGTTTTGTAGCCCAATTGGGCTGTTCCAGGACCGAGTGTCCCTTTAAGGCATTTTTCTGAATCATTGACATGTATATTCTGATGTTTTGCTTCCTTTGCCTAGATCGAGGAGAAGATTGCTGAATACTTGTCGGAAGTGGCCATCAAAAACTACCGATCCAACGAGGACTTTCAGGACATTGTGGATTCGTTACAATCGGGGGTAGGTCATGAATGATTCAGTATATGACAATTTTTATGTAAACTTTTGAGCTAAAAGGTTGCGAACCTTAAAGGTAAGGAACACAGTTTGCCCCCAAAAAAGTTCTTTGCCGATTCAAGGAACAGCAATACAACAGTCTGGTTCCCAGACCAAAAGATTCTGACCATTTCTGATGAATGTTAGGTCAGGTGATGGCTACACTACCGGTTTATGTTTTATATCTATGTACATGTATACGTCATGTGACCAAATCAGGAGGAATGCCTCCCGTTTCCGAAAATGTCCGAAGTTTGCCAAATGCATTTCGTCAACAATCTCAGAAAGCGCCCGGTTATTTCCAGGTATAAACTAGGTGTTATTTACCTGCCTTGCTTATTAAAAGTGAAAAAAAATGAGTTGATAATTAATATTCACTGCTTGCATTTAGCAAAGTTAAAACTCAATGATGATTTTGTGCATCAAGTACATGTATGCACTTGGATCGTACGAGGGGCGAGCTTTGCTGGGTCATGTACTATTTTGAATCTGATGACGGTTACCAGGATATTCCAAAACTGGGCGTAGTCTCCATTTCGGCTTCGCCAGCTAACAGTGCTATTTGGGTGCCTAACTTTGAAGATTCCAGGTTAACATTAGTCGATGTTTTTTTCCCAGAAATATCAAATTGTATGATATATGATGTATGATTGGAACATTAAAAGCTATAAATAATAAAAGCTTAATCGAAGCCGAGCTTTGAAAAGGGCCGTCATGGTTGCCTGACCTACAATTTAGAACGGGACGTCGGGAATTGTCAGGTCAGGGAACCAGACTAAGCAATACAATAAATATCTGAAGCAGGTTATTAAAAACAAATACATATGTAAGCTGTCGAACTTTCAGCTCAGTAGATATACATTTTGAGAAACGAACCATCGCAAGAAAGTGGTAGGAATTCCTCCTTTCATGAAAATGACAACATACCAGGCACGTAAGCACAGTAATGGTATGATATCACTCGATTATTGGATATTATTTTGATATCCATATACTGATTTTTAGCCTTCCAAGGCCCAGTTTCTTTGCTGTGCCAAATTGACTGCTTCCTCCACGAGGTCAGCATGTTTCATCCAACGACGCTTACGGGCTTGCTTGCAAGCTGTAGTACGCACAGAAACCAGACATGCTTATGTCACACACGCATGCAAATGCACACACAATTCTTCTTGGAACTTCCCGAGCAGAAATACGAAATTCCCAAGATGACGTCCAGTGTGGACTGTTGGCGTGTGTGTCAATTAGGGCGCCTGCCCGCTTTGGTGAATAGCTACACAGTCACGGTTCTGATACATCGCCCTGCTGAGGACATATTAAACCAAGACCACCCCTAATTTTTTGATTTTTTGTTAAATTTTTTTTCCCGTAGCTCTACTGTTGTGGAGTGAACAACTACAACGACTGGGACATGAACATCTACTTCAACTGCTCGGAGAAGATGGTCGGTACGAACGCGAACGTCGAGGCATGCGGAGTTCCCTTCTCCTGCTGTTTGCAGGACCCCGCGAGCGACGTGGTGAACACGCAGTGCGGCTACGGAGTTCGGGCCGACCGAGTAAGTTTCCTTGAAACGGCGTACAGAACGTCATAGCGATTATTCAGTATGAGAATGACCAACATGGTCGGTGTCACATGGTTTCATGGTAGGTATTAAACAAGACCGAAATGTGCAAAAAGGCCTATTGATTTTGATGGATTCAGGACAGTAAGCCTAGCGGTACTGCTGGATTTTGATGGATTCAGGATACCTCCATATTGAGCAGCTGGGGGACTTTGATGGATTCAGGATCTCAACCATGTCAACAGTTTAAAGCTACAGTCCATCATTTGTAATGTGTGCATTTTGTTCGTTTGAAGCAACAAAAGAGTTCAAAATCTAATGAAGGATACTGAGCAACTAACCTGATGAAGTTTCAGCTAAGCTTCAGCTGTACATTCCGAGAAAAACAGCATTCTAAGATCTCAATTTCAAATCAAAAGTTACTGAATCATGTTTTGAATTGTTTTGAATTGCAGCTATACGCGACGTCGCGCACTGATCCGACGAATTACAACAACCGCGCGAGCGTGTGCGTCGTTCCAATACTTGTGCGCGCTGCGCTGAATAAAAAAACGAACTACTAATTTAAATTTTCCTACGGTGCTTCTTAAGAATCACTGTTGGAAATGCCTTCTTTCGTTGATTACTTCAAAATGACAGCTTCCCAGAAAGAATAATTTCACAGGGAGTTTAGTTCCCTTACTATCTTTCAACCAAGTTTGTTTTTCAACAATAATTACGCCAGTTACTTTTTGGATGGCTGCAAATGATGGACTATAGCTTTAACTCCTTGGCTATATGTTTGGTGTGTACAAGGTACCTTGTATTTCACTGGTGGATTCTGATGGACTCAGAACACCAACAATTTTTTTGCATTGACAGAAATGGTGGATTTTGGCAGATTCGGGATACTTTCTAGTAAAAGTGCTCAAGGGTTTTCAACCGTTAGGGTTAATACAACAAATCTGTCATAATGACTAACGTGTACACCAGCTTGCATTTGTCCAGTGATATGATCCCCAGTTGGTCATTGGTGAAAATAACTCTCACTCATGGATATTTTACCAGTTCTGCAAACTAACCAAATCTCGTCAATTAACGGCAGTCGTTTTGGGGCTTTTTTTTTCTTTTCTCATGATGGTCTGGCCTTAACCATTGCAAGGAATTTATGGTAATTCCTACTTCCTCAAGAAAAAAATGACAGTCTACCGCGATAATTTCACAGAATGCTTGATCCTATTATTTTCTTACAATCAAGTACATGTAGGATATATTTCATATTCATAAATACCTCAGACAGTTTAGCTATTCCCATTGGTCGAGAGCCCGTCACGTGGCCGGTCTTAAACGGATGATAAAGACATGGCTAGCTGGTCTTAAACACTTTTCCACTGTCACAATAAAATGTGGACTCCTAAAAATCCAGTGCCTATTACCGTTTCATTGGTTGAATGTTCACAATCCTCACGTAGGCATGCGCAACACTACCAGCGAGTCAGAATTTTATAGTTCTAAATTCAAAACGCAACGCCCAAGGTGCGTTCTGCGCGACATCGCGCAGAACATGCTACGCGCGCGTCAATCTCCATAAAAGAGTTGTTTACATCTTACTCGCCAGCTGAACACTCCATTATTTTGCTAGAGGGATGTTTCAAAAAGCATGAAGTGACTTGTTGAACAAATTTGGAATTTTTGAACGAATTATTTGATATTTTTTACCGAAAAGGTATTTATGAATGGGAATAAATATGTGCTCGGTCGGTATTTATCACTCTGTTTAATACCGCTTAGAGTCTGGGTGCTGATAATTACCCTCGCTTCCAGCTCGGGTAATTATCAGACTCTAAGTGGTCTTAAACAGAGCGATAAAAACCTCCGGAGCACACATTTATTCCCTTACTAATTTGGCAGTTGCAATATTGAATGTTTGCAAATAAAAACAATTTGAACATAAAGCCTAGCCGCCATGCATTATACTGTACATGTACATCAACATTTTTTTAGCGCATAATCTTTGGCTTTTCAACACACAGCAAATTATAGTTCAGTTAACCCATGCACGACTGTAATCGATTTACAGGCATTTGGAATTCCACCAATTTGTCCGTCATCTGGAAAGGCTATATACTTTCCTGAGAGGCACTTCGCTTCGCCTCTGACAGGAGATATTTTTAGAAATCAAATAAACTCATTAAGGCCCAACTGACAGGGCTGTTATCACGGATCACTTACAATCATAACAATTTTGTTGGGAACATTGAAATCATTTTACAAAAGCTGTGCCACATGTTTGAATAGTCATAAATTTTATCAGTTGTGAATTGAATAGCTACATGTACTGTACTATGTATTATTTTACAAAAGCTGTGCCAAATGTTTGAATATTCAGAGATTTGATCAGTTGTAAACTGAATAGCTTAATGATTCCGACATTCAGAAATCAAAAAATATTTTTGTGAAAATTGCCTCAGATCGCACCACAGAGCATCTAGAATCCAAAAAATTTTCAGGGCCCTTATGTGGGCACCGAACCCCCCTCCCACCCGTCGTAATTTTTTTGACCCACTTTTTGGGGGACCAAAATTTTTTTGGCCCCCCCCCCTCCAAATAGTGTTCTGGATCCACCCATGTCTGAGGAAACGGTATGAGTACTTCGCTCGTACCCCCCGCCCTGCAAACAGGACGCTGGGATACTCTGATGAGCTTCACAGAATCTTGTGAAGGAAGTGGCCTATGACCTATATATAAAGCATCTTGCTGCAGCTGTTCAAGACTGCAGTTAGACAATGTGCGCAAATGCTATCCGAAAACTTCCCACAGAAATGCGCGCATTTCATACCGGATGTGATTTCTGTTTCATTGCGGACCATGTGGACAAAATTTTGAGGTCGCATAATGCATCCGACCGTTAGTGATTCAAAACGGAGCCTGAACACTGAACAAGTGACAGGAATTGTAAATTTACAACACAGATAGGTTTTTCAGAATTTCCTACATTATTACGCTTTTTCAACAAAAATAAAACATCTCTAAACTGGAATAAAAGAGTAATGAATCCGTCTTAACGGCCGTCTCAAACCTTCCACAGTCGACGACCAAGATGACGCGAAGGTCACAGGTCACGTAAAATCCAACCAATCAGAGCATGAATTCATCAGAGTATCCCAGCGTCCTGTTTGCAGGGCGGGGGGTACGAGCGAATATGAGTAACAGTACGAATACCATTGGAGTACCATCGTACTCAAGTACAAATACCAGTACGTGTGTGACTATATACTTCAACACTCTGTTCTTTATTTTGCACGTTTTGCCAGACGAAAAGCCAGATTGGGGAGGCTATCTACACAACAGGTTGTCTGGACGCCTTCAAGACTTGGCTGACAACCAACCTGGTCGTCGTGGCTATAGCTGCTGGGGTCATCGTACTAGTTGAGGTAACGCCACGTCCAAATTATTCGGCTTCTTATTAGCATATAATCGGCTCATTTGCATTTATCCCAAATGTAACCGTTACCGAATCATTATCAAAAACGCTTACTTGGATTTAAAATCGTACAGCACTGAACACCCAGCGAAATGATTCTGTCTGGCTTGCTGGCATTTTGAAAAAATTGAAGACATGAAGGTGATCAACGATCAATCGACTGATGTTTGGAAATAATGAGTGCTATGGACGAAATTGTGTTTCGTGATCAAAAGGTTGTGCATGGTTTGTCACAATTTTCTCGCAAAGTGTAATATCCACCGAGCTGAAACTTCAACAGGTTAGGTTCTGAACAGTCCTCTTTGGATTTTGAGAGGTGTGATTATTGGAAGTTAACAAAATGCATACAAAGCAAAATGATCCTACACGTGTATGTCTTTAGCTCAATCGGTATGAATTGGCAGCCTAATCTACCTATTGCAAGGCCAAGTCTGCTTCCTTTTCCCGCATGCCTCTTTTTTCTCCCCCTTTTAAATTTTTTGTAGTCGTACATTTGCAGTATATTTTGACTTTTGATTTGTTTTCCAGCAAAATTGTAGTGTATGCAAATTCAGAAATCTGGCAGAAAGGATGGTGGCTTCTTTGGACACGAAAATATTAGCAAAAGAGTTGAGAAAATGAAAGAATATATCCGCCATCTTAGAAATCTGCCATCGGGGGGGGGGGGGGGGGGGGGGGTCTCCTCCCCTTTTTCAAAAGCCCAGATGGGAAACTATATTTTCGATCAATCAGTACAATTGATCGATTGTTACGAATCAGCAAATTTTCGTTATCTTTTATCTTTCTTCCGCCTGTTTCAGGTCTTTGGATTTTGTTTCTCCACATCTCTAGTCAGCGACATCAAACGCCAAAAGGCAAGATGGCGACACTGAACACAAGAGGGCGTCAAACACGTGAACACCAGAGGGCGCCACACACAAACCAAGAGGGCGCCTGTCATACACAAACACAAGAGGGCGCCACACACACAGACACAAGAGGGCGCTAGTCATACACAAACGCAAGCGGGCGCCACACACACAAACACAAGAGGGCGCCAGACACACAAACATGAACTCAAGAGGGCGCCAGACACACACCAAAAACACAGGCTTCCCAAACTCCAGCTCATCAAACACTTTTCTATCATAATTTGTGAGGGCATTTAATGTGCAAAGTACTTTTCTATTTCATTTTCATGCTAGGAATCTTGGAGGTTGATCCTCTATAGATAAAATTGTTGGAAATTTTACCATTCCTGTAATCAAGGGAGTAATGACATTGTAATGAAATGAATCGTTGAAGGGAAACTTTTAGATGTACATGTGGTTTGTTTTTTTACACGTAACATTTACCGGTATGTTCCATGGTTGTTCTTTGCATATTTTTAACCATGAAGCTTGCCCTGCCATCAATTCAGTGTGCGTCAAACTGTTGTGATTGGCCAATGAGCTGCATTTCAATAAGCCACACCCCTAAGCCAACAGCCACACCTCTAAGCCCATGTCCACACCCCTTAGCCAACAGCCACACCCCTTACATGTAGCTGTTGGCCACTGACAACCCAAGACTGTGATTGGCTTATAAGCTGCATTTCAGTAAGCCACGCCCCTAAGCCAAAAGCCACACCCCTAAGCCAACAGCCACACCTCTAAGCCAATAGCCACACCCCTATACCAATAGCAACACCCACTGGACATAAATTTGCATAATTCATAGTTTATCAAATTTGTCAAGTACACGTACATGTAGCGTCTAGTTTTTTAATGTACATGTAGATTTAACAGAAGCACAATAGTTATGCTCTGCAAATTTAAGACGTGGATGAATAACAGTTGAAAATCAGAAATTGTCCTGTCGTTATTTTGTGTTTTTACTCAGTATATTATCAAGTAAAAGTATACTCAATCTTTGGATTAACAGGGCACTGTAAAAAAAAAACATTGTTCACAGAAACTTTTGCCACAACAGAAATAGGGTTTATGGCTGGAGTATTCAAAACATACGTCATTTTGACCGTTTTATTTTTTTACGTTCTAAATTCTGGTATAGTATTAAAGAGTTACAGGGTTATTTTACCACAGCGTAGATTTTTTTCAGTGATATACTCACTCGTCGTTTTTATTATATGAAAGATCTCATTCCATTTTACTCAGAATTAATCTTAATAAAAGATACGTGGGCTACATTTCCAGAAAGAAGTATTTCCGCAGTTCGGTGCGTTTTGTTTTAACTTTAGCATAGAACGTGTAAAGTGTTTACAAACGGATTGCGAATGTGCATGTATTGGGACATGTACAGTATGCAATGTGACTTACACATGAACATGATTGTTCACGCGAGACACGTGGTCAGCTTTACAAGTACATGTCAATGTACATGATTGTACATGAACACAAATGGTTCCATGTATTTTAAAGAGGTTGTGGAATGCTCGAAGACATTTCTGTCATTTTTCGGGTATATGTAGCCTAAGGTGTGATGAAATAAAAACGACTATTGTTTCTGTCATAAAATGAGTACAAAAGGTACTTTTGAGAGCTGTTTTTCAAGTCCTGTCATTCCTGTTTCGACCCGAACGTGCAATTTGTGTAAAAGTCGTCGTCGCGGGCAGCAAACAAAACACAGTAAATCGTGACGTAATAAACAGGACTCCCGATGCAGAGTAGCATATACGAGTCCTGTTTATTACGTCACGATTTACTGTGTTTTGTTTGCTGCCCGCAACGACGACTTTTACACAAATTGCACGTTCGGGTCGAAACAGGACCTGAAAAACAGCTCTCAAAAGTACCTTTTGTACTCATTTCATGACAGAAACAATAGTCGTTTTTATTTCATCACATCTGAGGCTACATATACCAAAAAAATGACGGAAATGTTTTCGAGCATTCCACAACCTCTTTATATACATTGCACATGAGTTCATTTACATGTATGTAGAACGTTAGCAATTTATAATGTAGATTGGATCCATTTGTGTTATGTATGTGGCATTATACATGTATGTGTTCACTTGGCATGCATGGTGGTGTACATGTACACATGTACATTAGTATAACATGTATAATGTACCTGCCACGTTCACATGAGGTACATGTACTTGTAAAACATGTATCCCAATTGCCACGGCACATTTTCCATTTACATGAACATGTCATAAATCAGCACTGTACTTTGTGAATTATTCAGGTTTCCAGGTTGTGCCTTTTTCATACGAGCATACGGTACATGTCGATCATTTGAGACAAAATCAATTTCAAAATGTTCAGGTATTCCAAGTAGCTCTTTGCATGTACGTACAAGGCTCTGACAATTTTTCTAGTGGAAATCTTTGCCTATGCAAGCTGTTCGAAACTGAAGAAAAAAAATAACTTCTGGATCTTTGGGCTTTTTTAAATTAATTTTTAAACATAGCAAGGTTATTAAGTATGGAAAAATGTAATCAGAAATTTGAGTTAAAAAAAGAGATACTGCGTTGTTTTTTCCTTATTCATCAAAATTCAGCAAACCATTTTTGTCCATGCCATTTTTTTTATCGGAGTTTGCGCATTCTGTTGGTTGTGTTCAGAAAAAATATCAAACAAATATTTTCACACTCGTGCAGTGGAAAGAATAATTTCATTCAGTGACAGCTGGAATGTTCCATTCCACTCAACCTTGCCTCAAGGAATGGATCGTTCCATCTGTCACTTCATGACATTACTCTTACCATTGCACTCATAATCGTTCATTATTTTGTGTACTATTTTGTGTGTGTTTGTATATCCATTAGAGTGTTGTCTTACGCTTGCGGCATTTATTTGGTTTTTAGCTTGTTTGCATGTGTGTAACGTTTATGCTAATATATATCACAATCCAGGCGCAGCTTTTTTTTTTCTCCTGAAAATATTCATGTTCTGAAATGTTCGAAAGTTTTCCTGAAAATTCCCAAAACAAAATTGTCCTCTTTTTGTCAGAAAGTTCAAATTTTCTGGAAAATTAGGTGCTTAAACACGTTTAAAATTAGATATAATTTTTTTGTTTTCAGACCTAGGTTCTTCCTTTTCAAAAGTTCCACTTAAAACCAAACTATTTTTTTTCCTTTGGAGTCTTCGCAAAGTATTTAATAATTATTTCATGTTTTGGATATTTAGGGTTTGCGGTTCAGGGTAAACATGCAGACAGAGCCTATCCAAGTAACAATAAAGTGAGAATTTAAAGGGCCATGAGATGAATTTTTCTTAGGAACACATTTTGTGCGACTTTCTACTCCTCTTAAACTATTTGACCTTCCTTTTTGGTTAATGTTATTGAAAGTGCACTTCTTTAAAAGAATTTGTAAAATTTCCATGCTTTTCCGGACACCTGAGGGCGCTGTTGCTGTGGTGTCATCTAAGGAAGACACTGTTAAGTTTCGGGATCTTCTGTTCAAATTATGAACCCCAAAATTTGCTCATTGAAAACACTTGTGAGAAAAGTTAACATGTACTCATTGGTGTACTGCCATGTACCGACATAACAACGGATCAATAAAGCAAAGAAAACATACAACAGCAAAATTACCAAAATTCTGGCTACTTTTGATGCTGGAATAGCTGTAACTCGGGTTTCTGCCTGAAATGACATCGCACTTAAGCTCATGAATATGGAAATTTGCATTAGCATAAAAATCAATAGGCATTAAAAAACCTTCAAAATGGCAAAACGAAAATTGAAAATATGTCGAATGGGACACAAATGTGCATTTTCAAGGATTACATTAAAAAAATAACATGGTATGGGCCCTTTAACTTTTTTGTAACTATCTTTTTAAAGTTCAAGAGAAATATATATGAATTCCTTAATGTGTGCGAAACTGGCAAGAGGCATACTTTATATTCATCGCTTTGTATTGTACAGTGTTTATTATTTTATATCCCTATAAATATGTTGCTACTGGGCTTTCTGTATTAAACTATGTCGTTTTCAATTGTATCATTTTTTCATTAATAAAAATCTCAATAGCCAGATTTAAAATGCCAGGTGTGAAGTTTATGGAGTTGTTATAGATAATATACGTTTGCTTTTGTTGTAATTTTCAGAAATGGATGAATTTAGGGGTTAGCAAATATTGTTGCACCGACCTGTTTAAGGCTTTGTGTCCATAGATGCTGGAAAAACCAAGGAAAAAAATGTTGTTCTTGTAGTTTGGTTCCCTGACCCTACTTCAGACAAAGCAGAACAATTTATAGATGTCGGGGAATTGCCAGGTAAGGGAACCAGACTAGCTAGCTTGCACCCGTTCACGGATGTGTAACCGATTGCAAGCAAAATGTGGACTAACTAAATTTGGGAAAGTGGGGGCAGTATTTTTAAAAGTCATTTTTTTTTTCCAATGATGGTCAGCTGACCATCGTTGGAAATTGATACAAAAAGTCCACTTTTCTTGAAAATGACAGCACACCAGGTGCCATGATGTTACTGGATGCTTGAGACTCTTATCCACTTAAGTCAAGTAAGGTATTTTTTAATAATTTGGTGGTTTTGTTTTTGGATGTTTGCAAATGTCGTATACATGTATTACCTTTAAGCGCATACTTTCGCTAAGTATGGAAAATATTTGCTCACCGAAAACCGGTAACCCGGTCAAAATGTCATGCAATGTCTATTGCGAATGACCGGTTCACGGCGGATTTTGGCCGAGTGGATAAATCTACTTACAAGAATATCTGGCTAGTAGGCCTTTGAAATTGTAGAAATCAAAAATAAATTTCGAAATTTATATTAACATTTTAGCGGGGATGGTAACAGTTATGAGAATTGTTTATTGGGGGTTTTTTATACGTAAAAGAATATTTAAAGAATTTTTTACAGAACCTAATATTAACCACATTAAAGTAAGGTGGTAGCAACTTGGTTTTTGTGAAGTGAAATGTCGCTTTTTAAAGACCAAAATAAAATGTAAGATTTTCCTGATTTTACATCAAAAATGTGGCACTATTACTGTTTTACTGTTAGCCTACACATTACTATTTTTTTAATTTCAAAAGGAAACCTGATCGTAGTAAAATGATCTTTTTTAAATTAACAAATTATTGGTAATATTTCGGTAATTCGGTAGGCATTTTGCAGTGATGTTAAAATTTCTGTACGCTGCATAAATTGAGGAACATGTAAGAAGCAAGGTGTCATGTATGGTTGAGTTTTATACTAAAATAATGCACAAAGAATGGTTTATGTGTAAATAAAGACGTCTACCGTAGTTGATATTTGTCTGTGCAGTGTGATGTTGTGTTGCATGGGAGTATTTCTCACAACTCAAAAGAAACAAAACTGTTTTATACAAGGCCCTAGTAAATCCTCGTCATCTGATTGGTTGGTCGTTGATCACGTGTCATTGAATGATTGTCCAATGAGAAGTTCCATTTCACGGTCTCAATAGTTTGCAATCAGACAACGAGATTTTTCAGGTGTGTATCCAACAAATAATAAATGTTTCACATTCGTGCAATGGAAAGAATAATTTAATTCCATTTTGTCCATGACAGCTTTACAAACAAATTTCCATTTCACTCGGCTTTGTCCTGTGGAATGGAACATTCCATCTGTCGCCTCATGAAATTATTCTTACCATCATGACCATTGCACTCATAAACATTCATTATTTGTATGTGAAGTCAAAATGCTTGAAATTCATTCCTTACATGTAATCATATTGAGGGAAATATAGGGCTGGGATTTTACTGGTATTTTTCAATTTTGGGTGCATATTTTGAACAATGCTGCTCAATTCTTTTGCCATAATTGTGCAGTGAATGATCACCCACACATATTTCATGGTTTTATGGGGCCGTATCATAATTCGATGCTTCAAAGTTCCGACGCCTCATAAGACCAAAATTTCTGACTTATGAGGCGTCGGACTTACCTGTATGAAGTATACATTCCACCTCATAGGTCTGATGCCCCATAAGACAGACGCCTCATAAGTCTGACAATGGACAAACGCCGTTTCTGACTTATGAGGCGTCGGACCTACATGTATGAGGCGTCGGACTTATGAGCGGACCCCGTTTTCAGCCGCCGTTAACTGCAGAAAGCAGCTCAAGAAATGACCGTGTCTCTCCGTTAGTTATTTCATTAGTAACAAACGTCAGCACATGCCTTTTATGGCAATCAATCACGGCAGTCAATCACCTTGCCCCTTAGGCCCTGGCAACAGCACCCACTTCAGGTTCATGGCCAAGTGTTGTGTTGCCACACTTTCATAGGTCTCTACTGACCAGCTACCGATTTATTATAGTAGTGGAAAATTGGATCACTGAAGTCAAAAACCAGATGTTTGTACTGCCCCAGCTTCCGAGATAATTTCAAGCTTGTTTTTTTTTTTCAATAAGCAATTGAAACAAGAATAACCAGATTCATGTTAAATAAAGCCAACGAAACAATTTTTGATGTAGTATTTCTTATTTTTTATTTTTAAATTTTTGTTTCCGTGTTCATGACAATTTACAATACAATTCGAATTCTCCACGACATAAACTACTTACATGTAATTATTGCATTTTTAGTATTTCTATTTCTTTTCATTACATGTTTATTAGGATACACAATACACACAAAGTACATGATTCGCGTGTATCGAAATATTTACAAGATGCAAGGTTTCTGTAGCTTGACCAACACATTAAATGTAACACGTTGCGAGTAAATCTGCATACATATACATGTAAAGGGGATTGAATTGCTTTAAATTGCGAGCTACATTTGAATAAAATCTGGAACGCTGACTTAATCCAATGCTTTGCACGTTTTAACTTCGCATTTTCCCAACCAAAGAGACTGTTCCTATATCACGTGATTCAAGGCAAGCCTTATGCTAGCAACCTCCGGCTCCGGAATGGTGTGGTGTCTTTTTGCCATTCTCACCCATTGTGAACAATGTATTGGTGCTGAGCGTCTCTTACGCAACTATGCAAGAGCTTGCCCCGAATCATGTGATTAGCAACAGTGTCTTTGGTCTGGAGAATTCAAGTAAGTCAGTGTAGGCCTACCAGATGTTTTTCAAATGTAAATCCCAAAGGGTATATAGGTTACTTGCAAATGGCTTATTGTCAAGCAGACACAATTTGACATTCACTGAAATTCAAGGAAATTTTATGGTAAGATTTCAAGCGCTTGTGAAAAAGTATGCAAGCCGTGAGACTCAAACCTACAACCTCCTAGGCCCATTTCACAGTGCTTAATAGCCCCATAAATGTGACCGATTTAGTGGACTACCTCCGTAAATATAGGCCACACAGCCACCATCTTAAGTGCAATGGAGTACACGAAGAAGGGTGAGCATCAGGCGTAATTCGCACAATACATGCGCAAACCAGTACGTACGTGTTCTACATATATAACCCCTGAGGACCGACACACAAAAGGAGAACAACATCCTTTCAGTCCTCGGGAGTTTAGTCTTTTGTTGGAAATGGTCCTCTGTAGTAAGTTTGTGTGCTTAGTCTATGGGAGAGTGTTATATTACAGGGACAAAGGGAAACACAAAGCAATGTCCTCGAGAGTAAAGCAAAACAAGAGTTGGTGTGTCCCACAGTGTGTCCCATCCACTTGGTTCGCAAAAGTGATCAAAAAGCGCCCTCTGTTGTTCGCCACGGAGCCCACAGTCTTGTGTGGAAGATAACCCTCACCGTCAAAAAGTCAAAGATCGTCCAACTAACAGCGTGCTTCCCGCAGCTGCTGCATGACGGTGTCTAGCTTCATGGCGACTCCTCTGTCGCCCTCTACCGTCAGTTTGCTTGCCATGTAGGCGGCGTAGGGTCGGAGCTGGCCCGTGAACATGGCGTGTAGGTCAAAGGTCGTAGTGGTGAGAGTAACATCGGGTGTGTCTGGTGGCTCGCCCGAGCCTGCGTCCCCAGACCCTAAAATCGGGGGGAAAAGACGGCAAAACATAAAAACTAAAACCTTTCTTTTTTTAATGTCAGTACAATAGGGCTTTCTCACTGACCCAGCCTACATCCGGGTACCGGAAAGTCAGCGTCGCCATTGTAGTAGGCAAAGATCGTATAGCGCCCTGCGCAGTAGGTCGTAGGCAAGCCGTCAAAGCTGTGATGGATGGCAACAACTGTGAGAAAAATGCAGAACCAACACCCAGTGCTGGGTCGGCACGATTATGACAACCGTACACGGCACAGGCAGTGACCATTATGCCATTTGATTAAGAAGTGGCAGTTATTTTACTTGAAAATAAGCCCTGTCGGGTTTACAACACACGACGTGGTTGCAAACCAAAACGCTTGCCTACTGCAATGGTGGCCGAGCACGGGGAAACCGGTTGGTCACGTGGTACTTTGACGTCATACAATTGGAACCTATTCAATGATAATTTTGAATCCTACTTTTAACATTTCAGACACGTAACTCATTTGTATCTTGAAAATCAAAGCAGAGAGTATTTACTTGTTCACGTTGAATTTAAAATTAGATCAAGTGTTCAATCGTATCAGTATTGTGTGAGTTCTTAGAGAAAGTCTTGACTACACTACAGGGTGAGTTTAAAAAAGCGGAACCCAAACCCCAAACAATATATTTCATATTTCAAAAATATGTAGCACCAAAAATAATAATGACTGGAAAGCCAATTTCAGAAATTGCTTTAAAGGGAAAATACAACATTTGCAAACATCAAAAAATAAAACTACCAAATCATTTTGAAATACCTTGCTGGACTGTTAGTGAATGACAGTGTAAAGCATCCTGTAAAATCATGGCACCTGGTATACTGTCATTTTCAAGAAAAGTGGTATTTTTGTATCAAAACTGGGTTTTTTTTCAAATACTGGCCCCAATTGACCATCGCACTTGTTTGCAATCGATTACACACCTATGAACGGGTACAAGCCAGCTAGACTGGTTCCCTGACCTTACAATTCCCCAATGTACGTAAATTGCTCTGTTTCTTCTTAAATGGAGTCAGGGAACCAGACTACAGGAAAATGGTTGTTTTTCTTGGTTTTTATAGCATTTTTGAACCAAAAACCTCAAAGAAGTCAGTGTAACTATATTTGCTATATATTTCCAACCCCCCAATTCCATCCATTTCTGAAAATTACAGCAAAAGCAAATGATGTATATTCCCTTTAAGATGGCAAAGTTACTGAAATTGCTCAATCGGTTCAAAGAATATCACCATTTAAACCTAAAACGCAATGACCCTAAAACCTGTTTCGTAAAAAAAAGCAGTTTAGTGTATTCTGACTGTTTGGAACGACAAAGAAAATGACACAGAATACTTGTTTCAACAACTGTCAACAACTGTAGTACACAATATCTTTATTAACAGCCCTGGTTAGGCAAACAATATGATTTATAAAAATCCACTTTTGTTAAAAGACAGGCCCTCGAAAGGACTTTGTTGAATATTTTTTCGCTTTTAAAATGAGGATTTATCGCTGGTGATGTTTGAAGACAAGTGTGACGACGATTCTTGAAATCGCATTTTTGGATGAAAGAGGTTTTAGGGTCATTGCGTTTAAATGGTGATATTCTTTGAACGGATTGAGCAATTTCAGAATTGTTTTCATCTTAAAGTAGCTTATGAAATTGGCTTTCCAGTCATTATTATGTTTGGTGCTACATATTTTTAAAATATGAAATATGATTTTTGGGGTTTGGGTTCCGCTTTTTTTGACTCACCCTAAACTAGTCGAGGTTCTATAAATGGTGCCCCCCCCCCCCCAAGCCCAACTCAACTTACCGTTCTTCAAATCCAGGAAGAACGTGCCCCCGTTGCTTCCAGTCACCACAAACTTGTAGACGGCCCCGACGTCTGCCACGAGCGCCTCGTTCAGAAATGGCTTGACGGACGAGAGGAGCTCCTGGGGCGTGACCATGGGGGTCTGGGTCGCGCCCCTCGGGGGTGAAGGGCGGGGTTGGGAAGGGGGTAACAATGCTGTCATGAGGGCACTAGGCGGGGTCGACATGTGGGCTAGGTTGGGCATGGCTGTTGATGAGATGACGACATAGAAAAAAAGTTGCGATTATTATGAAGCTTTTTCTACTGTCAAAAATTTGAAGAACAAGCAAAGTCAATCAAAGACCACGTGTTTGAGTACCGGTTCATTTGTGACGTATGTTGCGCCTGTGCTCCAATGTAAAAGTGTGGATGTCCCAAATGATGTAGGGCTGTGCGCTCCGTGCACAAGTACCCCCTCAACGGTAAGAAAGAGAGAGTTGGAGGAGACCACTGGGAGAGACATTCGACGCCTGAGACTCACGCAAAGACGCTATGGCTTTGTGCACATTCAGCATAACAAAAGTACTTTACGCTATACGCTACTGTGTGTTCCTTCTACTGGGGTCTCGAATGTCTTAAAAAAGCGCCCTCTCTTGTTTGCGCACAGAGCCCATAAAGGGCTTTATACTAATGTCTCAAAGCGCTTCACAATTTTTGCCCCTGTTCATATAAGGTTATGAGATCAGGCTGCGACAACTATTCAAGATCAGCGCGATTTGTTCTCTACTCCTAGGTGGAGAGAGTCAATTGGGGTAAAATGTCTTGCCCAAGGACACAAGCACTATGATCCCCTTAACATAACACATCACGCTTGCGTTGGGACACCCTGGTAGTGTTGTGGGTCGGGTTGAAAGGCCAAAACCGACCCGAAACATTGAACATGTAGATATAAACCGAATCCGAACCGAAACTGATATGAACTCCCTAAAACCGACCTGACCCGACATAAAAAACAAGGAAAACCGAACCGACCCGAAACCGAAACGACCCCCCAAAAAAGAGAATACCTGGCTTGGGCAACTGCGTGGTTTTTGTGCCTGAACTTACCCGTGTCGCGTGAAAATGGTCCTCTCTCAGCAACTGAATCATACCGTACGGCACTCGCAACATGACCTACTGGTGGGCCTACATGTTATAGACCGTGCGTGACCATTTAGGTCGAACCGAAAAACAGTGACTCTGCAATAAATATTGCACCGTGTGAATTTCCAGACTCTGTTTTTATTTTTTAGTTTATTTTGGTTCATTCTGGATTTTTCCAAAATGGCTTAACTGATCCGACCTGACCCGAAAATCACAAATGCAAAACCGAAACCAACCCGACCTGACTGAAATGATGGACAAACCGATCCGACCTGACCCAAAGTCAGTTTCGGTTCGGGTCGGTTTTGGTTTTGGTTGGGTTTGCACAACACTAAACCCTGGTAGTACACCAACGTTAGTCCCTTAAAGGAGCACTAGGTCCTGAAATCCCTGGAAATGGTATGTTTTGGATTGTTTACCTAGCCTACATGTATTTCAAACATCTGGTTGAAAGGAAACAAACCTAATGTCTTACCGTTCCCGAGAAAAGACGAAAAAAACCCGCTTGTTTACATCGGACATGACGGAGTACGAATACGTTTTTCATGTCGTTCTCAGTGTACGATATACACGTTGTGTGTCTCGGTAACAGCGGTGACCAATCACGAATGCAAAAAAAAAATGGTTTCTTCAACGTCCGCAAAAGGCGAACACTTTACGAATGAAATCACAACTAGCATCCAAACAGCTCGAATTTATGGGGTCGCAAAAGTGGACCCTGAAATTCGTTCTTGCACGCATAACACAGGAATAACACAAAAACGCCCAGTTTTGAAAGGATAGTTGTATGGATGTTTATATCCTACTTTTAAATGTTATTTCCGATAAACAATTGGGCTGTTCCAGGACCAAGTTTCCCTTTAATACCCAACTACGCAAGAGTTGTGCTAGCAAGTACAAGCTTACGTGAGTGCTGGCCGGAGATGAGCTGACTGAAGATTGTGCCCAGTTTGTCCAGACTGACCCCGTCCACTGCTTCCTGGACGACGGTCACTTGCGACCTGACCGGAGGGGAAAAGAATAACATGACAATTGTTCCATGTAACAACCAATTCAAACTCAACATGAGTGTCCCTTGGGTGTATAGTTTTGTACTAGTAACCTCACTGCCATGGCACGAGCGTTGTAGACATGTACTACATGTATCCATGCTATATTTCACTGTACTTTTACATGTAATAGGTGACTATGAAAAGGACTTGAATTCAACACTCACTTAACAGTTCTACCTTGCTGAACCCCCCCCCCCCCACCAAGTTGTCAGTCTTATAGTCCCTCGGGGTGCATAGTTGTGCTCTAGTGACCTAACTGCCAGTCAATATGTGTATATATACCATGCTACATTTCAGAATATTTGACTGACTAGGAAAAGGACTTCAACACAGACTTAACAGTTCCACCTTGCTGACCTCTTCCCCCCCCCCCCCACTCCTTGGGCGTAGTCCCTTGGGTTAATAGTTGTGCAATAGTAACCTCACTGCCAGTCAATATGTGTATATATACCATTCTATATTTTAGAATATTTGACTGACTGTGGAAAAGGATTTCAACACCGACTCACAGTTCAGCCTTGCTGACTTCCACGCCCACAGTTGTTAGTTGTAGTCCCTCCGGTGCATAGTTGTGCACTAGTGACCTCACTACCAGTCAATATGTGTATTTATACCATGCTTTATTTCAGAAAGAGTTGACTGACGAGGAAAAGGACTCCAACGCAAAAAGGACTTCAACGCGGACTTACAGCTCAACCTTGCTGACCTCCACTCTGCAATAGTCGTGCACTAGTGACCTCACTGCCAGTCAATATACTATACCATGCTATATTTGAGACTATTTGACTGACTAGCAACGGGACTTACAGTTCCACCTTGCTGACTTCCACTCCCCAGTTGTTAGTCGTAGTGTTCATCTCCTCCCGTATCAGTTGGTTCATCACGTTCATGTCATTCTCGATGGACTTGAGAGAACGCGGCGTCAGTGTGTTGAGTAGGATGGTCTGGGCCAGCATGCGGGTGGAGTGGTTCAGGTCCTGGACGCTGGCAATGGAAAGGGAGACGTCCTTGGTGCGGAAGTAGACGGTGGCGCCGATGGAGATGGCTGCGCCGTCCGCTGTGATGAACTGTGATGAGTTGTAAGCATGGTAATCGCAAGTCATCATAAGGTTATCACAAGTCAATCATAAGGTATCACATGTCAATCATAAGGTATGAAAAGGCAATCATAAGTTACCTTGTTTTTCATGAGACAGTTACGAGTCATAAAGTATCACAAGGACATCATAAGATATCACAAGTCAATCAGCTATCACAAGTCAATCATAAGGTATCACAAGTCAATCGTGAGGTATCACAAGTCAATCATAAGGTATCATAAGTCATCGCAAGTCCTTGCAGGCTACGTTAGTCATCACAAAGTCGATTACACATGTAAATATCAATTAAAGTCCATCACAAGTAAATGACAAGAAATGACAAGTCAATCTACATGTAAGTCCATCTCAAGTCTGCAGGTTGTGGGTTCAAGTTCAGCCTGGGGTCATGGTGCGTGTGCCCTTGGGCAAGGCACTTTGTCACTCATTACTTCTCTCCATCCAGGAGTAAATGGGTACCTGTGAGGGCAGAGATTGTTTTTGTGATTGATTCAAGCTTCCTTGCGCCTAATAGGCAGCACCAAGCTTTATACTCCCCAGGGAGCTGAGATTGTCTTTGGAATGTTTAATTGGCCCAATGATCAGGGGTAATAATATTGTAAAGCGCTTTGATCTTAGTTAAAAGCACTACATAAGAACTCGTTATTATAATTATTATTATTTTAAGTCAATCAAACATAAAATCCATCACAAATCAATCAGATGTCAATCCTAGTCCATCACAACTCAATCAAATGGTATCACAATGCATCACAAGTCAATCACAATGCATCGCAAGTCAATCACAATGCATCACAAGTCAATCACAATGCATCACAAGTCAATCACAATGCATCACAAGTCAATCACAATGCATCACAAGTCAATTACAATGTGTCACAAGTCAATCACAACGCGTCACAAGTCAATCACAATGCATCATAAGTTAATCACAATGCATCACAAGTCAATCACAATGCATCACAAGTCAATCACAAAGCATCACAAGTCAATCACAACGCATCACAAGTCAATCACAACGCATCTCAAGTCAATCACAACGCATCACAAGTCAATCACAATGCATCACACAAGTCAATCACAAGGCAATCACAATGTATCACAAGTCAATCACAAGTCAATCACAATGCATCACAAGTCCTGACCAACCTGCTGTGGGGGCACGTTGAAGGCTCTGGTTCTCATGTCAACCCGACGCCACTTGTCGATGAACGGCAGAACTATCACCAGGCCTGTATGGGAATCACCACAAGACAGATGAGAATATGTTATCACCTCTATGCGCAAACTAAAGAGGGCGGTCTTTCCTTACTTCAAACATCTGCCACTATTTGACAAAAATGAAATGACAGTCACAACAGAAGGGCGCTGAATACCACACAATTTACCCAAACAAAATGATGCCCTAAAATTGCAGTGTAAAAATCCTTCAACTTTGGGTTTTGCCTTTTTTTTCAAAATGGTTTTCTTTTTTCATGATTTTATTATTTTTAACATGTTTAAAGTTAAGATTTAATAAGGGAATAAATGTGTGCTCGAGAGGTTTTTATCACTCTGTTTAAGACCGCTTAGAGTCTGGGTGCTGATAATTACCCGAGCCGGAGGCAAGGGTAATTATCAGCACCCAGACTCTAAGCGGTCTTAAACAGAGTGATAAATACCGACCGAGCACATATTTATTCCCATTCATACCTTTTTGGTATAAAAAATCAAATAATTCGTTCAAAAAATCCTGATTTTGTTCAACAAGTTCACTTCATGCTTTTTAAACACCCCTCTAGCAAAATAATGGAGTGTTCAGCTGGCGAGTAAGATATAAACAAGATTGACGCGCGCGTAGCATGTTCTGCGCGATGTCGCGCAGAACGCACCTGGGGCGTTGCGTGTTGAATTTAGAACTATAAAATTCTGACTCGCTGGTAGTGTTGCGCATGCCTACGAGAGGATTGTGAACGTTCAACCCATAAAACGGTAAGAGGCACCGGATTTTTAGGAGTCCACATTTTATTGTGACACTGGAAAAGTGTTTAAGACCAGCTAGCCATGTCTTTATCATCCGTTTAAGACCGGCCACGTGACGGGCTCTTGACCAATAGGAATAGCTAAACTGTCTGAGGTATTTATGAATTATTTGTAAAGTTAAGCTTTACAACCCTAGGAACAGAGAGTTTGTTCTATTTACCTGGTCCCTTTGGTTGTTGCAGTCTTCCAAGTCTGAAGACCACTATCCTCTCGAACTGTTGGACCATCTGATAAAGATAATGAGTGGAATTTGACAAAGGGAAAGATACAAGTATGAAAACCAAGGGTGAATCACCTGGGGGGGGGGGGGGGGGGTTGTGCCAGGGGGAGGGGGACAAAAGGGCTCTTCAAGTGGCCTGATTTGAGAAAACTTTGGTTAACAGTAAGCCGAAAAGTTGTGCTAACTATAGCAGAAAACTTTGCTGACGTTGAGCACTAGTTCATGGCGTGGATGTGGTAACGGTTACGCACGCATGGAGATTTTCATTGTAACGTCACTGATTTAAGCAACTTTTTGCTCTAAGGTAAGCGTGATGTTTCTGTGCTTAATGCTTACAGACTCCATGAAATAGACGGAGGCTCTGTTAGCAGTAAATCGTGAGCTTAGCACTGCAGCGCCATGAAATTGGGCCCTGTGCCCAATGTACGTACACTCACTGCTGTCTCTGAGCTTGTAAGAACAAAATATAGCAAAGAAAGAAAACAGCATACGATGTATATTCTTAAAAGTTTCCTAATTTACAGAGCATTTTTACTCTATAAAGTCAACATGGCCACTGTGAATTCATGATCAATGCCAAAATTATGAAACAATGAACCCAAAACGTGAAATGCTTCCCACATGAAGATACAGTTAAACATTCTCTATGCAACCTACCGGTACCTGAAGAGAGACCAACATGTATTTAATGAAGAATTCCCAGCGCGGGAAAAATTACCGCAAATCGCCCGGAGCGATTTTTTGGGGGGTCCCAATCGCTGAACCTGCAGAACAAAACTTAATTTGTCTCACTCGGTACGAGAACCCCATACTCCCTGGAGAATAGTTTTTTTTCTGTTTTTCAGTGGATGGAGACGTGTCTTTAATACTGATGAAGACTCAACCAAACGGATATTACCGCTATGCACGGACGGTACGGAGCGTGTACGGTTAACGTGGTTAATTGGACGTTTCTACTCGAATGCTTAATTACTTTAATCTTGAGTGGGTCGGTGGGGCTGCGAGCTGTCGTTCCTGGGTAGCTTGCAATCTGTTACCTGCTGTGAGATGTGTTAAAGTGTCCTTTGCGATTGAAAATCTTAAAGTTCCTCAGATCTTAAAGGTATAATCCATCATTTGTAATTTGTACATTTTGTTCATTTGAAGCAACAAAAGTGCTCAAAATCTAAAGAAGGGTGCTGAACAACTAACCTGATGAACTTTCAGCTCAGCTTCAGCTGTATTTCGTGAAAAACAACATTCTAGGATCTCCATTTCAACTCAAAAGTTGCTGAATCATGTTTTGAATTGGGCCAGAATTCAGCGTCCGAGACACGTTCTCACTAGCCAATTGCAGCTACGCGATGTCGCGCACCGATCCAACGAATTATAGCAACCACGCGCGCGTGTGCGTCATGTCAACGCTTGCGCGCGCTTCGCCGAATAAAAAAAACAAACTACTAACGGAAATTTCCAACGGTGCTTCTTAAGATGCACCGTTGGAAAGGCCATCTTTCGTTGATTTCTTCAAAATGACAGCTTGCCAGAAAGAATAATTTCACAGGGAGTTTAGTCCTCTTACTATCTTTCGACCAAGTATGTTTTTCAACAGTAATTACGCCAGGTACTTTTTGGATAGCTGCAAATGATGGACTCTGGCTTTAATTCTTTCTTTCTCATTTTCACTTGAGGCATAAAAAGGAATGACTTCATAATCTAGAGAGACTGGATACTTAGAGTGAAGTCCAAAAATACAGGGTTGAAAATACATTATCAAATGATTTTTTTTGCACTTATTAGGCCATTTGCCAGAAAACGTTCACATTTGCCAAGACAGCATCAACATTTGGTGCTTTAGATTATTTCTTACTTGTAATTCCAATGTCCACGTCTGGGTCACAGAATATATCCACATACACTTCAATGACTTACATTTATTTTTGTTGAAATCCGACGTGGGCGTCATAAGTTCTATTGTTTTGTCTATGTTTCAAGCAGTGGATAAAGTTGATAACGATCCAATGGCCCATCAGGCCGGCGTTTACAATGTATCTCCATTTCCTTGGCATGAAACGACTGTGAATATTTCTATTTCCCCCTGGACGGGATGCTAGTCCATCACAGGTTACTCCCAAGCTAATGCCGGCACCCATTTATACTCCTGGGTGGAGAGAGTCAAGTGGGGTAAAATGGCTAGCCCAAGGACACAACGTATGACCAGCAGCCATGGCAGCGGCAATCGAACCCCTGACCCTCTGATCATGAGTTACAAACCCTAACCACTAGGCCACATTCCCCTACGAATCATGAATTACTGAAAAATTCCTTGGAAGACATAAAAAAAATTGCAATCATTTGATAAATTTGTAATAAGCTTTTGTTATTAATTAGACCTCAAATTTATTCAGTACAGACCTTGCAACAATGATAGGGATTGACAGCACACGCTTTGAAATGGCTTCTGCCTCATTTCTCACTCAAAAAAACAATCCCGATTTCAATCATTTTTCTCGGGCGTACAACCAGTGAACATAGCAGCGTCTTATGCCTGATCAGTCAATTTCTGTTTTAATCAAGAGCTCATACATGTTATATGTACTGTATGTCTGACTTCATCCCCCCCCCCCCCCCCCCCCCCCCCGAATGAAACACAACGCCCGAAGCCACACAAGAAATAAAACCCACCGATGCAATGTACCCGATGGCCACATCTACGGGTTATTCAGATCAGTGATTGTCGCATCAGGCCTTCCACTAAAGAAATCTTTGAGTCTGACCGTCATGCTTTTTAATTAAAGTTCTCCGAGCCCTCAGGAACGAGACGAATGCCCACACAAAAAATGGAGCACGCAGGGTAGACTAGTTTCCGCCCCTATCAGAATCTATGTTGGGCAAATTTGTTTATGCGCAAAAGCAAACCAAAGTTTTCTTAACCCTCCTGCTATGTAAACAGTCACAGACAGTCAAAAATGTCCATCCATTTCCCCTGCTATACTTTTAACACAGGCTAGTCACCAACAGTCAGATCATATTTCAAGCAAGCACTGTGACTAGTCAAAGTCAGTCAGCAGACCATGAACAGACAAAGCAGGCAAGTTGTGGGCACAACTGGCTTATCAATTACCCACAGCTAAAGCAAAGCTGTATCAAGTTGCATGTACATAAACAGTCATAGCCAGTCAATCCTGCTTTACGTAGGCTGGGAATTCTTAACTGTTGAAAACAGTCACTTAGTTGATTTTGACTGAAAGGACTACTTGGCAGAGAATGTATGTTTGCATAGGAGGTTTAATACAGTGTAGCAGAAGACTTTAAAAGTAAAAACAATGAAGTTGTTTCCGTAAAGAAAAGCATGTACAAAGTAGAAAATGTGTCACAAGGAAAAAAGGAATTTGTTCTTTTAAGCAAAGACAAAGACGATACAGATCTACACTTTGGCTAAAAAAAAAATGTCCGTCTGACTATTTTTGAAATAACTACTAAACCATGAGGCTAATTTTGAAAATTGTTGGCCTCAACCCCTATGAGTATCATTAAACTTCAGTCATGCATCACTACACAATTGTCAATTGATCACAACAACATTTTTGGACACTGTGAGCAAATTCCTTGCCTTAATCAATTTCAGTGCTGTGTTATATGTACATGTAAGCTGTGTAAAATCCTACATGTTGTGAAAAGGGCTGCGGTTGGGATTGGAATCATTGGCCTGGCTATCAGTCATCATGGCAAGACATCGGTTTAATTCTCAAGGGCAAATGATTCCAATCCCAAACCACATCAGCCTTTTTTCACAACATGCAGGATTTTACACAGCTTACATATAACGCAGCAATGAAATTGATTAAGGCGTGGAACTTGGTCACAAGTGTCCAAAAATGTTGTTGTGATCAACTGACAATTATGTAGTGATGCGTGACTGAAATTTAATGATACTCATCGGGGGTTGAGGCCAAGGCTTCGGAGTATCTACACAACCAAACATTTTCAAAATTGACCTCATGGTTATGTAGTTATTTCAAAAACAGTCAGACAGACACTTTTGGGGGGAACATAAAAGGCTTTCCACTCTGGAACCAAATTGTTTTTGCTCGACCTAATTCGAAACTTCTTTCAGAACCAACTCTTGATGTTTTATCTCACCTTGATTGCTAAGAATCCCGATATAGGAAACGTTAGGAAAACCAGGGCATAACCAAGAAAAACAACCACCGACGTACAGATGCGAGTCAATAGTGAAGGGGTGTACTCTGCAACAACAAAAAATGAAAAGAATCAAAAAGATCAATTTTTGTTTTTTTACTGGACTAGATAGTATGGCAGTGGTGCACACATGGGGGAGGGGGAAGGGGGTGGGGGAGACGAAAGGGGTGGGGTGGGGGTGGGGAAGGGGGTGGGGTGGGGAAGGGGTGGGGTGGGGGTGGGGTGGGGAAGGGGGTGGGGGAGGGAGGGGGAGAGAAGTGTTGTTGCAATAAAGCAAAATTCCGAATAGTTGTCAGAAGTTCTGAAGAGCATTTTCTTAAATTTACAAATTAACTCTGGAAATAGATTTCCCACAAGTTTCCTTTTTCATTAGAAATTATAAAAAGGATGAAGGGTTTCAAAAATTCTCTTGGGGAAAAAAATGCCAGCCTCTTCAGTCTATATATGTAACACCCTGAACCACTTGCCATGCATGTACGTGTACATGTATATTTAACAGTTCAACTTCATAGTGCGGCTATTTCTTTCAATTACTGAAAGCAATCAATTCAAATTCAATTAAGTTAACGGGTATCGATTGCACGGTGTGTCTGGCAATGAGGCAGGCAAGTGCGTGATTAAAGGCATAAGTACATGTACATACACTGTACATACATGTAAGATAATTGCCATGTATCCCAAAAGTAATTCACCGCATTATTGTCATAAAGCTTACATGTACTTGGATTCAACATCGTACTGGAACTAACCACCCGTGAAATTGTTCCGTCTGGCTTGCTGTCACTAAGAAGAAGTCAAGAAATGTAGGTACTTTCAAACGATCAGTCAACTGACTGATTTTTGGACATTGTAAAGAGTGCTTCAGACAAAATCCCGTTTCGCGATCAAAATGTGTGCACGATTTTTCTCTGTTTTCTCGAAAGGAGTAATATCCACTGAGCTGAAACTTCAACAGGTTAGGTTTTGACGAAAGATCTCGTTTGAATTCTGCGTAGTGTTATTCATGTTATCATTGGAAACAAACAAAAAGCATTAACAGCAAATGATCCTACATGCCTTTAAAGGTAGGCCCCTATAGTCCATCATTTGTAATTTGTGCATTTTGTTCGTTTGAAGCAACAAAAGAGCTCAAGATCTAAAGAAGGGTGCTGAACAACTAACCTGATGAAATTTCAGCTCGGCTTTAGATGTATATTTCGAGAAAAACAACATTCTAGGATCTCAATTTCAAATCAAAAGTTGCTAAATCACATTTTGAATTGGGCCTGAATTCAGCGTCAGAGACACGCTACGCGATGTCGGGCACTGATCCGACGAATTATAGTGTGCGTCGTGCCAATGCTAATTTGAATTTCCTACGCGTTGGAAAGGCCTTCTTTTGTTGATTTCTTCAAAATGACAGCTTGCCAGAACGAATAATTTCACAGGGAGTTTAGTCCCCTTACTATCTTTCAACCAAGTATGTTTTTCAACAATAATTAAGCCAGTTACTTTTTGGATATCATCAAGTGATGGACTCTCGCTTTAAGCAACAATTAAATCTAATAGGCCTACTAATCACTTACTTCTTTCTTCCTCTACGTACGGTGGCATGACCTTGCTGTAGGTGAATGCCGACTCGAAGTTGAACGGCGAGCTGAAGTCGATGGCCGCGCTGTCCTGCGACGCGGAGTCCCATTCCGACTTGGGCAGCCGGCTGTACTTGACCGACGAGGACCAAGGACTGGTTGACGTCATGGTGACGAACTGACGAAACAGTTTTCCCTTTCCAAAGGACGAATCCAGAGAATCTTAAGTTTCCAGTTTATAGATTTACAAACACTGATTCCGAGCTCACGGACGAAGTAACTGGGTTTTTTGTAACTCAATGGCAAAAAGGGACCTTTAATCGCAGTCGGTGCCCCGCTAGCACCGGTCACCTAGCACCGGTCACCATGTAAGCTACCAAAAACAAGTCCAGTGCACAAATTGTCAACGTGCAATAAATGCGTCCACTTTCAAAAAGTCTTTCACACACAGCTGTATTTCGAAGATGATAGTTGAAACGGACCTGCAGCGCACAGCAAAGCAATGTCTCAAAAAAGCTCAGCAACAACTTGCAAAAGATTGCCTTCAGTTCAGCAATTCAGCAAATTTTTTTTTTAGTCGCGTTCTAACTCAGATTGAATCCACCGTACGCTGCCTCAGGATCTTTTGATCCGCAAGTTGACAAACACTTTTTTCTTCCCGTTTAGATGCCGTCGCACAAAAACACATCCCCAATTTCATATGGCGAACAAGTCAATCTGTGAGCATCTACCGTCTAGCACACCGCTGTTAATGTCATGACGGCCGGTGCAAAACTGAGGAACGAAAATCAAACCGGACCTGGATTGCACAGAATTCAACGGAGCGTGCAAATATGTGTCGTCCAATCACAGAAAATGTATAGCACCTTTTGACGAGCCCCGTTTTCGTCGGCGACGTTTTAAGGACTATAATCGGATTTTATCCTCACAGTTTCGTGAAGACTGATGAGGTTCCACCAAATTATCCAGGATTGTGGGAGATCGTCGGCTAGTGTGTGTGATTGCAGTGGCTCTTCTGGGAATGGTTTCCCCCCTCTGGAGATATGGAAGCTTCCATTCACATGTAGGCGTGGTGCTAGGTTGTCAGACCAAGGAATAACAAAATATGATGATTTTTATCGTGTAGCTACATATCTGCAGACAAAAATAGAATTTGAGTAAAAAAGGGAAAACGATACAGGATGAATGATTAATGAAAAAAAAATTGTTTTATAAATTCATCTTTTCTATTATTGATAATAAGATTTTGAGATGGAAACATTTCAGGGCAGAAATGATCTGTGGGCAGGGGAACTTCCAATTTTGCTGAAATTTCATTAAAATTTGGGTGAATTATGCAGAATAAAAAAAAAAATTGGGAGCTGGAGACGAGTTGTCATTTTTGCCATCTTCATAAACAAGGCAATTAATTCTGTAATATCATACGTATGTCTGACTCTGACCACATGATGTGAGGTCGTTAAGTTGGTGGTACCTTATTCATTAGTTTTGTCTGTAATTGTTTTTTTTTCTCATTAGATGTCACATATATTTCAGTATCACATGTTTTCAACAGGGGCTCAAAGTGTCTGATACGTATACTTCCACATTTACAGAATCACCCAAATAATATTTTCTATGTTTTCTTTTATAAATTTGATCAGCATGCACTGCAATCGGCTCTGTGCGCAAGTACCCCTCTAAGCACGGTCGATCAGAGTTGTAACGAGTCACTGATTTTTGTGACTCAAGTCGAGTCGAGTCATTTTAAAGAAGTGACTCGAGTCGAGTCGAGTCATTAGGTCAACAAGGTCGAGTCAATTCGAGTCACAAATATTTGAACACTAAATTACAATAAAAAGCAATAAACACAAGAGAGAAAGAATACAAGGCACCAGTCTATTACGGAAATCCAAAGACATAAAGTATGCTGTATGGTACCCAACCAACAGTTTCCATTGCTAGCTCACGTCACAGAAAAGAAGATGTGAAACTTCGGTCTTATAACTGGTTTGGCTTCGGGTCTAGATTTTGTTGTTCGCTGATCGCTGACAACGTTAAGACCTAATTGCATTATACAAAACTGTTTCTGATTATTTAAAGGTGGGCCCGTCCGTATCCATTTTTTTGTGTGAAATCGGGACATGAATTTAGCCAGCGTTCCACCAAGAACTTCAAAATCGCCCGAAACCAATGATGAAACCACGGATTGAGAAATGCGTTTTAAGTCTGGTTCCGGGTTTAGCATTACATGCTATAGAACCACAAGGTGGGAGTCCGCGACACGGTGTATGTTTGTTGTTTCATTATGGAGGAAGGAAACAGACTGCCGCTGTATATAAACGTACATTATTCGCGAACATTAACGTGACGTGAACAAAAACTGGCAACGTGAACGGCGCAGCGTAAGTCATTGCAAATATTTTTCGCAAGTAAGTTTTGCTTTTATTTTGGGACTCGAGTCTTATTAGCCTTCCTCGAGTCGAGTCGAGTCATTCTGATGAGGGACTCGAGTCGAGTCGAGTCATTTGCTCGCAGTGACTCGAGTCGAGTCGAGTCATTTACCCGTCGGGACTCGAGTCGAGTCGAGTCGCCAAAAAATGTGACTCGAGTCGGACTCGAGTCGAGTCATTGACTCGAGTCATTACAACTCTGCGGTCGATGTATCGATATTATTCGATATTGGTTTGATATCCATATCGCCGATATCATTTCTTTAATATCGAAATATCGAAATTTCGATATTGAAGAATGATATCAAAAATATCGATATTGAGGGATGATATCGACAGTATAAAAATGCGTTAGATTATCGTCAAAATAAATCTCCCGTTTGTGGTTTCACCTTGTGTTTAACGTTTGTTGTATAATGGAATAAAAGTCGGCGGCAAATTGTGTTTGTGACTACATGTATGAGAATAACCCGTCGTGTTTGGGGTACACGACTTAATACATCCCCAATGCAAACAAGGAATCACTCTATCGTCCTCCATACGATATTTATGTACATGTACCAGGGGACCACAAAAATGAATAACAAATGCGACATTTCCTTGATTTTTTTTTTTTTTTTTAATTAACTTAACTCATTCATAATCGATATATCGAATATACTCAATATATCCGATTTCCGATATATCGATTATTGAAAATTCTGATATCGACGGTGCTTAACCCCCTCAACGGTAAGGAAGCTAGGGGGAGACCACTTAGAGTGGCATTTGAAAGTATTGCCGATGACACGCCCCCCCCCTCCATCCCAGCAACATCGTCTTGCCACGCAATTGCTATAATTCGTCGGATCAGTGCGCGACATTGCGTATAGCTGCAATTCAAAACAATTCAAAACATGATTCAGTAACTTTTGATTTGAAATTGAGATCCCAGAATGCTGTTTTTTCTCGGAATATACAGCTGAAGCTTAGCTGAAACTTCATAAGGTTAGTTGTTCAGTATCCTTCATTAGATTTTAAACACTTTTGTTGCTTCAAACGAACAAAATGCACAAATTACAAATGATGGACTATATCTTTAACGGCGCTTTTTCGTACAATCAACCTATCGTGCAAAACTCTTTCTGCACGATCGATCGATCACTCAAAGCCATTTCTGTACGATCGACTGATCGCTCAAATCTGTTCCAGAGCAATCGATCGAATATGCAATCCCACTCCTGCACAAGCGACCGATAACGCCCTTCCTTCCCAATCGAGCAAACATTTTATTGCACGTGCCTGATATTTGCCCTTTCGTAATAATGCGTCATTGTAATTGTATTACAATGTAATTATTTACTGAAAATTTATTAATAGGCCTACCATAGAGTGTAGAAATTTGCCCCTTCGTGAAAACTGCTAAAAAAATTAATAAGATGTTAATTTTTTGTATCAGCCAATCAGCATCAAGCTTTCATTGCATCGAGCTTTCATGTTTGCCATCTTGGTTTAATTTGAGTCAGTTTTCTGGTTGTCACCGTCGTCTTTTACCCCTTAATTTCCCTCATAAACCAAAGCCCTGCCCTCTTTCCACAAAATTAAACCTGCTGATATTCAAGAAGGTGTCACTGCCAATTGTTCAGATGTGTCAAGAAATATCAGAATGTCAATTTTGAGTGTCATTTAGTCAACTGTTTTGGTGAGTCTTTCCCTTATTAATTCTATAGGAACGGGGTCCTAAAACTAAGTAAGGATTACCATTACATGTATCAAGTCTGCAAAAAAAAACATGCAAGTGAAAATAGTTTTAAAGCAAGTACCGGTATCATCCGATGTTTTACTCTTGACAGAAACTGCACCCTTTCCTGAGTAGACGATCAAGACCGTAATCCCTCCTTCAATTGGGAAATCTCCGACTTTCCGAGGCGAGCTCCATCAAAACACCAAACAAACATGAGAAGATTAAGTGGAGCGAGAAATTAGCGCCCTCTGTTGATGGAATCCAGCTTCCTATGAACTTCGAACTTTTAGAAAAAATATGTTATGACGTCATTATATTTACCCAATTTGATTGGTCCACACGTGAACACACCTCCGAATCGGCCTCATTTATCTCATTAATATTCAGTGCCCTCCAAATTCGTGACGCCGGTGACGATCGTGCTAGAGACAATTTCTTCTTGAAAAAAACACCGACTTTCGACGTTTTAACCAAAATTAAGGCTGTATTTATACATATTAAGTATTTGTACATATCTTGTAGAATCAATATGTTAAGAATTTTGGCGAGCAGCGTGCAAAGGGAAGGCGCAAGAGGCCTGACTTTGTCGGGACTTTCCAGAGCCAGTTCCGTGACTACCCGGAGAAATGTTAGCAGTGCAGCAGCCGATGAAGAAGGTATGCCGAATTACACGTACATGTAGCTTTTTGACCAAAGTTATTTCGAAATCTTTCTTGACACGTTCTACAGTTCTCCCCTACATTTCTCTCCTTAGTCAGTCCCTCGGGCAAAATCTTGTAAATACGCGAAAGGCATGTTATTTCATCAGTGATTAATGTTGTAAACTTTGTGCACATTTGAAATTATTGTTGACATGGTTGGTTTTTTTTTTTGTGGGTTGATTGGGGGTGTGGCAATGTTTGTCCACATTTTAAAATATTCCGACTTGAAAAAGTTGACTGGTGTTTATTGTCTGAGACCTACCACATATTATTTATAGGCCCCCTATATGATAAAGGTGAGTTTGTCATAGTGGACGGTCTGCTGCTGTGTTTTGCAATTACAAAGGAAAGTTTGACATGGCAGGATTTGAAATTTTCAGACCAGTCTCATAGGGTTTGTGGACGGAAAAGGGTGACAAGCACAAGTGATGGCCAGATATGGGAATATTTCCTTTATTTCTTTTGTGTTTTATTATTTAATAGTTTTCTTAACTTTTATGTTTAAATCAAATCCTACTTTTTATTGGTAAGGTAAGTTATTAGGTAAGGATCATTTTGTCGGCACCCATTCAGGTTTGGATTCGTTATAAATTAAGGACAAACAAACAAACACTAAAAAAATAAATAAAAAAAAAACCAGCAAATGCAAACATGACAAACAACCAAAAACAGAAAAGACAATCAAACAAACAAATCAAAAACAAACAGACACCCCAGCAAAGAAACAGACAGACTAAGGAAGCCAACAAAGAAACACACCGTCATGATTAGACAGGAGATCAATCACACTAAAGCAGTTGAATTAGAGTCCATATTTGTCTTTAACTAGCTTTGGCAGATTTTTTTTAAAAGTGAAATAAATACTGAGAGCCATTCGGTTGATAGTCTTGTTCCAAGAGCCAAAGATCCTGACATTGAATATTGTCAGGTCAGGGGACAAGAAAGTCATCTGCTGTAACAATAGCCACTGCGTTTAAAAGAGAAAGAAAAAAGAAAGTTCAGGAACATGTACAGATGTATGTATCTTGGTCATGTGGTGATATTTTTCTTGGGCAAAAGCAAACTCCTCTTATTGTTTACGTCATTGTTTTGGTTTCACAGGATGTAACTTGTAAATATGACAAATTAACGATTTAAATTAATAAATTTAAGTATCGGGAACAATTTCATACCTGGACATGACTTGACACCCTGTGCAAAAACCCTATGAGACTGGTCTGAAGAAAAAAAAATCAAATTGTTTTCTCAGTAAAAGTTCAATATTTTCCCTGCTAAATGTCACTTTTTAGGACTTAGTATCGCTTTCTGATGGCTGATAATAGGTCACTAGTACTGCAGGGGAAAACCATGTACATTTTTTTGTATGGAATTTCTTCTCAAGTATCATCTACGTATGACATTGGACATAATCCGTATTCTAAAAAATCACCATTCTGAAACCTCCCCAAATATAGTCAAACGCACTGGTAAATGCATTAAAGGGAATGTACAACATGTGCTTTTGCTGCAATTTTCAGAAGTAAATGGGTTTGGAGGATTAGAATGTTATAGCAAGTATTGTTAAACTGACTTGTTTCACGTTTTGGGCTTGTATATATGTAGATGCTGGAAAAACCGAGAAAACCAATCATGGTCTTGTAGTCTGGTTCCCTGACCTCACTTTATTTAATACGTGTAAGATGAAACGGAACAATTTGTAGACTTTGGGGAATTGTAAAGTCAGAGAATAAGTCTGGCCGGCTTGCACCCCTTCAGTTCACACTTGTGTAATCAATTGCAAAGAAAATGTGGATTAACTAAATAATAACAATTAGAAGCATTTTTTTTTTTTTTAAAGCCAGTTTTTTTCCAACGCTAGTTGGCCGACCAGCTTTGGAAAAATACTTGAAAATGTCAGCACACAAGGAGCTACAATTTTACAGGGTGCCTAGCAATCCAGTAAGGTTTTTCATGATAATTTGATCATTTAATTTTTTGATGCTTGCAAATGTTGTATCTTCCCTTTAAATCTTCGTTCGCCGGTGTTCCACTAGAGTGTACAGTGTACTTTGGCAAAGCCTTGGCCCATATTGAAGTGTATAGTCTGATAGTGTAATGTGTATCAATGTGTTCACTGAGGCAGGTAAATATTCATGCAGTAGTCTTATCTCTGACACATTTGATAACAAGTGATTTGCTGGTACTAATGGTAGTGATTGTGTACCGTAGGACCATGGTCTGATGGTAGGACTGGTCATTATTCCGTTGGCTTTCATTCAGACCATTTCATCTTCAATCACTGTACCCTTGAGCTGAATTTGCTTTATGGTTGAACATTAATTTCTATCCAAGAATTGATATTGAATTTTACAACTGACATACAGATCATTGTCATTTGATTGGTGGAACTCACATCACGTGACACTTATTATTGCACAAGTACATGTACATGTACATGTATACACGCTGGGGCTCAAAAAGTCCCATTTGCCCATGGCGAATGGGATTTTATTATTCAACAGTTAAGATCATCCTTGTTCCATGGCGCGATATTTGTGTGCAAATGTATGCTGGTGTGTGCGTTGAGCATTGCGCGCATTGTTGCCAAGAGCCAGTAGCTACAGAGTTGGGCTCAAACATTTTGTGAAGGGGTGGTTTGGAAGAGAGAAATACATTTCCTACCAATTTTGTATTCAAATAAGAGTTCATTTTAACTGTAAATCAAATGGCAAGGATCTATACGTGATGTACACTGTATGACAGTTACATATTGAGTGGCTTTAAATAGTGAAATATGATCGCTCGGTAAAATCGGAACTTTTCCATTTCACTCGGCCTCGCCTTTTGAAATGGAAAAGTCAAGATTTTACCTTGCGATAATATTCCTCCCATTCCACTCTGAACCACTCAATATTTGTATTTACAATGTATAACAACTGACAAAATACAATGCAAATTTTTTTCTTAAAGCTGCGCTCCAATGCTCTTCAAGAAATATTCGGGTTTTTATTCTATTAATAAATTTCCAACCTCTTTTTTATGTCTGCAACCCTCTGAATTATTGGGTTTTTTTTTGTTTTGGGCACAAAAACTATCCACTTTGCGAGCAGACTGGCTCCCAGTCCGTATAGTAATGGATACTGACTGTGGGACAGGAACCAGCCTATACCCTGCAAGAACCGAATCATTGTCAGGCAGCCAATAATTTGAAAGTATAAAGTAATAAATCAACAATTAAACATTAAAACAAAAAACTTAAAGGTAATATGCAACATTTGCAAACGTAAAATAACAGAACTACTAAATTATTGTGAAACACCGGTACCTTACTTGACTGTAAGTGAATAATGGTCTCAAGCATCCTGTAAAAATCATGGCACCTGGTGCGCTGTCATTTTCAAGAACAGTGGAATTTTGTATCAATTTCCAACGATAGTTGGCCGATCGCCATTGGACAATTTTTTTTTCTCCAAATACTGCCCGCAGTTTACCAAATTTAGCATGTTAAGTCTACAATTGGTTACACATCCGTTAACGGGTGCAAGCAAGCTAGTCTGGTTCCCTGACCTGACAATTCCCCAACGTCTGTAAATTTCTCTGTTTCGTCTGAAGTACCGGTAAGGTCAGGGCATTTTTTTCTTGGTTTTTCCAGCTTCTGTGAACACAGAATTTTAAACTGGTCAGTGTAACAATATTTGCTATAAACTACTAACCTCCAAATCCATCCATTTTTGAAAAAAAAAGAATGTCCGACTATGTTCAACATTGGTAAGCTACTGGTACGTAACTTATTGCCCAGAAACTTTTTATTTATGACAGATCCCAACTTCTTTGAGATGGTGGAGGAGTACTTTGACCGGGGAGCGGCCCTAGTGGAAGACACGCTGGTGGAGAATATGAAGGGAAACCTGTCCAAAGATCAAAAACGACTCAAGGTACCAGACTTACATAATATGTAAACCCTGATGATCTCCCTTAGGGTTGCAGGCCAGTAAATCGGTCCGAAATCGCCTACGCTGGCCAAATCACAATTTGCATGCCCTCAAGTTCTTCATAGGGAGGAGCCATTTTTCACACTCGTCTCATCAAGATCAAAAATGAACAAGAAAAGGCCTAGTAAAAGTCGTCCCAGGGCACACAAAATTCTACTCAATTGATTCAGAATGGCTGTTCACTGGAAGTCTTCATGCATGCGGTCTACACAGTGGGGCGGATGTAGCCCATTCATTGGCATTGTGGGGTAATCCTATATGGGTCATTCCACCGGGTTGGGGAACAATGTGTGACATATGACCATACTAAGAAAAGCATGAATGTCTTGCTAGCAGTTGCTCTACATAATGTTTGTTGTTGGGTGTTTCACTACTGCAGAAATTTCAATGTATTGTGCCAAAAATATGAGCAAAAAATGTCATTTTGGACGTAACATTGACACCGTGTCAATGTTACGTCCAAATATGACATTTGTACCTTTTTCTAAAATTTGTGTGAAACATTACCCAAATTCACTGTACGACCTTCTTACTATGCATGCAACACAATAAGAAAAGCTTTTGTTATGGTAGTCAGGTATCAAATGGAGCAGAAATGATAGCTTGGTTGTGTGGATGTAACATTGACACGGTGTAAAACCCAAATGTCACACTTTTGTCTCGTTGCTTTCTATCAGGTCCAAGGCATCCTTAAGTTGATGAAACCCTGCAACAACGTGCTGAGCCTAAACTTCCCCCTGCGGCGTGACGACGGCTCTTTTGACATGATCGAAGCGTACAGAGCTCAGCACAGCCAGCACCGAACACCTTGCAAAGGCGGTAAGTAGCCTTTTTTTTCCCCAAAAATATTGGATTTTACTAATGTCACCCAGAACATACTGTTTTACTAATGCTTGTGAGATAAATAAATCACAAATTTATTCGGTTGGGACTCGAAACTAACACAAACCACAGATGAGCGGGGCTGATGGCCCAAGCCAGAGTAATCTGGCTCCCGATTTCACGAAGCACTGTGAGGCGTCGCAACCTGAGTTACGATGTGGAAAAGTAGACCAACACAGGCATATATACATGTACATGTACATGTAAACTACAAAATGTTTGAGTTCAAGGATTTTTTTTCTGGGTCTACATGTAGGATTTTTTTTTTTAAGGATTCTTCACCATTTATACGAGCATTTCTTTCGGGTGTACTGACAATATGGCGGGGAATTGTTTAGCCTTGGCAGAGGTTTGCGCTCTCTGAGTGCTTTCTAGTCTTGAATGGTGAATCCTTTCAATAGACTTTGATTTCTCCACCCCCCCCCCCCCCAACTTCAGGTATTCGTTACAGTCCGGACGTAAACGCGGATGAGGTCAAAGCCCTGGCCTCCCTCATGACCTACAAGTGCGCGGTGGTGGACGTCCCCTTCGGCGGGGCCAAGGGAGGCATCAAGATTGACCCCCGGCAGTACTCGGAGCGGGAACTGGAGAAGATCACGCGCCGGTTCTGCGTGGAGCTGGCCAAGAAGGGATTCATTGGTAGGTGAACCTTGAGTTTTGATTTCACGCCTAAAGAAACCTGTAGAGATAAGACAGTGAGAAGAAATTACAGTTTTAGAGGTGGGAGAAAATCCCAGACGAATATTCTGGGGAAGCGCACAGAATCATGTAGGGACTGAAAACCAATGACATTTGTTGACAAGGGCAGGAATCGAACCCGGGCCATAGAGGTGGAAGGCGAGGAAAGAACAGTGCGCTAACTTGACTCCCCGTGATTTACACAATATCCAATGATATCCTTACAATTGAAGTGTGAGAAACACAACGACGAAAGTTTCCTTGAAACATCTTAAAAAGCTTTACCTGAAACGTTTATCTTTTCTCATCGCAGGACCTGGTGTTGATGTTCCCGCCCCCGACATGGGCACCGGTGAACGCGAGATGAGCTGGATAGCGGACACGTACGCCATGACCGTGGGTTACCAGGACATCAACGCCCACGCGTGCGTCACGGGGAAACCCATCACGCAGGGCGGCATCCACGGCCGCATCTCGGCCACGGGCCGCGGCATCTACCACGGAATCGAGAACTTCGTCAACGAGGCCTCGTACATGAGCACTGTGGGTCTGACGCCCGGCTTCGGCGATAAGACATTCATAATCCAGGTACTGTATGTTACACGAAGTCAGGGCACTAGACAATAATAATCTCTATCTAGTATGATTCTATCATGTCTGTAAATTTCATGAGTATGTATGGTGTATTGCAATCATGTCAAAATTTGTCTGTCCTGGAGCAAAAACCCACTAGCATCCCCTTTTTTCTGTTGTCAGGGTTTTGGTAACGTGGGTCTGCATACGATGCGTTACCTCCACCGTTTTGGGGCTCGCTGCATCGGAGTGATGGAGATTGACGGAAGCATCTACAATCACAACGGAATCGACCCTAAAGACCTGGAAGACTACAAGCTGGTGAGGCCTTATCTAAAGATTAGTCCAAAAAGGACAAGTTTTTTGTGGGTTTTGTTGGTCCGGGGCAAGTTGAAATAACTGGTCTCAAAGTTGTCTACATGTATGTGCGTTAGACAGTCTTAAAGGGCCACCTCGACCTGTAACCATGGAATGTTTGTTTGTGAATCATAACTCTAAACGGGCTTATTGCAATGGGCTTAAATAGTTGGGCATCTTTTAACAACAATAGCCTTTAAACAAAATTGTGGTGTACCTAGTCCGTTTCCCCAAGCGGTTGTTTTTAATTTAACCCTAACGTACCTGAATCCATCAAAATCATACCCCTGTTTTGGAGGATTTCGGCGGATTCAGGATACCTCCATATTGAAAAAGATGGGGGATTTTGATGGATTCAGGATACCTCCATATTGAGCAGTTGCGGTACTTTGGATTCAGGATCTCAACATATACTACACTGGTGGATTCTGATGGATTCACTGGTGGATTCTGATGGACTCACTGGTGGATTCTGATGGACTCAGGACACCAACTTTTTTTTGCACGACAAAATTGGTGGATTGTGGCGGATTCAGAACACTTCCTAGTAAAAGTGCTCAAGGGGTTAGGGTTAAACTGTTAAAGATGATGATAAAAAAAATTTAATTGGCAAACTATGTTTTTTTCTGCAGTTGTTTTGTCTTTATAATCATAGTACAATCATGTAATATTTTTATCTTAATCTCTTGGTGACAGCAAAATGGAACCATTGTTGGCTTCCCAGACGCTGAGCCCTTCGATGGCGACCTGATGGTGGAACAGTGCGACATTTTGGTGCCTTGTGCCGGGGAGAAACAGATCACGCCCAAGAACGCCCCACACATCAAAGCAAGGGTGAGCCAGCAGCCTGTTACAATGAAACAACTTCCCCAATTTTAATACCAATTGACTTGTTTGACTAGGTTACTGTACTAGTTGACTAGTTTACTACGTTTCACTAGCCCTCGTTCTAGTTTACTGCAAGTTTTACCAGCCCCCTTGTCTAGTTTACCCCTGGTTTTACTTATTCCATGGACTAGTTTACTACAATTTTCATTAGGCCCCCTGGATTAGTTGACTGTATGTTTTAGAGTTCCATTTACTAGTTTACCGCAAGTTTAACTAGCTCCTTTGACTAGTTTTCTGCAAATTTCACCAGCCCCCTGGACTACTTTATCCCAGATTTTACTGGTACACCGGACAAGTTTATTTCACTCACTACCTGGACTGGTTTACTCCATGTTTCACAAGCTTCCTGGACTAGTTTACTGTAGGTTTTTGAGTTCCATTTAGACCTAAAAAAAAAAAGGGTTATGTTGGCGTAACCCGACTGACCCTAAAAATGCGGCCGACCCTGGATATATATTTTTTTTTGAAGGGAAGAAATATAATTAAAATCTATAGAAATGAATTTTAAATACGTTTTGAAACCATTTCTGACCGTTTCTCCTCAATTGTATGACGATAGCGCGCGTGGAACTTTGGAGTGCACAATGTTTTGCACCTTCCTCTCCATGACACAACGAACATGCAGAAGATAGCGCAGGCCTACAGGCAGTGCGCGTGCGGAGATCGATGCACCATGCATGCATGATAGATGTACATGTACAGTACACGTGTAGCCTCGTCCTAGACTGTTGCACGGCGCGAACTGCTACATACACTATTGAAAATACTTTGCTATTTATTCCATGTTAAAAAAATAGTTCATTATAATATAAATTATTTTAATTCATTTTCCACTATTTTACACGATAACAATTGATATATATTTATTCTAAAAATGGTAAACTATTCTGTAACCCTGGCGGCTGACGCGACCCAGCCGGCCCTCGGCCCGTGGTTACCCGCGTACGCCGTCGCATCATGGCGCCCGGTACCGAAGCGTACAGTGTTTCCATCAAGGGCAAATGGGGATCTTCGGTCATTTTCGACCGTTTAATGCGGACAAATTTGAGTCTAGAGCTGGGGATAATCGCCCAGAGCTGTGCCGATGGTGTAAAAGCGGGTTACACCGTGCTAAAAATACAAACTTCAAAGGAAGAATCGGGTCCATATAAAGATGTCGATGCAGATGAAACGGCTAACATTTTGTCTGATTTTGGATTCCGCTTTTTGATATGTACCTTTGGAAAGGTTGATGATGAGCCTTGTTTTCTTTTGTTATCGTGTACTACTACCGGCTTAATGTCATTTTCGTTGCTGGGATTATAAAAAAAAAAAAAAAAAAAAAAAAAAAACGACCTACCTACCCTATTTTTCTGGCCTGTTACGCCAACATAACTTTTTTTTTTTTCAGGCCTTACTAGTATACCTCATGTTTAACTGGTTCCTTGGCTAGTTTATCGCAAGTTTCACTGGCCCCTGGACTACATTGTAGTTTACCCCAGGTTTGTACTAGTTCCGTGGACTAGTTTACTACAAGTTTCACAAGCTCCCTTGTCTAGTTTACTTTACATTTCAATAGCAGCCCCCTCCCCCGGACTAGTTTACTGTATGTTTTAGAGTTCCATTTACTAGTATACCTCATGTTTAACTAGTTCCTTGGCTAGTTTACCGCAAGTTTCACTGGCCCCCTGGACTACATTGTAGTTTACCCCAGGTTTGTACTAGTTCTGTTGACTAGTTTACTACAAGTTTCACAAGCTCCCTTGTCTAGTTTACTTTACATTTCAATAGCAGCCCCTTCCCCCGGACTAGTTTACTGTATTAACTGCATCTTTCACCAGTTCCTTGACTAGTTTACTGCAGGTCTCACTCCTGTACTAGCATACTCCACAGTTCATGAAGCCACGTAGACTAGTTTACTGGTATTTTTCCCGATCTATTAACTTGTTTACTACATGTTTCACCAGTCCCTGGACTCCCCTGGACTAGTTAATTATGTGCTTTATAGCCTACTGGACTAGTTTACTCCACCTTCCACTAGTTCTGTTGACTAGTTTATTAACTAGTTTACTGTATGGTTCACCAGCCCCCAGGATAGGTTACTGTAAATTTCACTAGCTTGCTAACCACTGCAATTCACTTCATATACTAACTCCTGCATGCTGTTGTTTCTACCCTACAAGGCTTATTTTACATTTCGAATTTCGAAATAATTAGAAATATTATATTTGTTTAAATTTATGTGTATTTATTGGAATATTTTGTGCAGATTATTGCTGAAGGTGCTAACGGTCCTACTACCCCAGGTGCCGATAAAATTCTACAGGAAAGAAACATCATGGTCATTCCCGTGAGTATCCTGTTTTTAGATTATTCTTAAAGGCGCCTAGGTATACATTGTAATTACTCAGAAACAAATTTCTCGATTTCTTCACTCAAAATGAAGAAAGGACGGGTACCAAATACCCTGTGAAATTATCCCGCCTGAAATGGTTTCGATCAAAAGAAAACAATCATTGAAGGTGGTTTTCAAGTGTGTTACAACAAAATCCAGTCACAAGACCGATAAATTAGGCATATCTTTTCTCTGTTTTCTCAAAAAGTAAAGTAGCCACTGAAAAAATAATCCCACGCCTGGGTCTGGTCACTGTCAGAATAACCCCGGCGCAAACGGGTTAAGCCTGTTTTCCCACTGAGAAATAATATTTGCCATTTCCGGTTCCCCACACATCTTTACAGGATATGTACATCAACGCCGGTGGTGTGACCGTCTCGTACTTTGAGTGGCTTAAAAACCTGAACCATGTCAGCTACGGCCGGCTCACCTTCAAGTACGAGAGAGACTCCAACCAGTTCCTGCTAGGTGAGTTTTTCAAATTCCATTTTTAAAAATTTTGTACTGAATGTTTGGGACAGGTACAGAAGTCAAAGTTTTCTTGAGTCCAAAATCTCTGACGAGGTTTGTATTGGCTTTTTAAAGAGGTTAACATGGTTAAAGGGAATGTACATCATTGACTTATGCTTTAATTTTCAGAAATGAACTATTTGAGGGGTTAGTATAATAGATCAAATTATTGTTACACTGACATGTTTCAAGTTTTGTTTTTTTGAAAATGCTGGAAAAACCAAGAAAAACAAAAATGTTCAAGTAGTCTGGTTCCCTGACTCCACTGAAGGTGAAGTAGATCAATTTACAGATGCCAGAAAATTGTACGCTAAGGGAACCAGTCTAGCTGACCTGCACCCATTCATGAACATAAAACCAATTAGCAAACAAAATTGGACTGAAAAATGGTAAATTTGGAGCAGTAGTGAAAAATAGGTTTTTCCTACGGTGGTCGGCCGACCACCGTTGGAAATGTAAACAAAAATACAGTTTGCTTGAAAATGACTTCACACTAGGTGCCATAATTTTACAGGATGCTTTAGACTGTCATTTACCAACATCCTGTAAGGTATTTCGTAAAAACTTGATCATTTTATTTTTCGATGTTTGCAAATGTTGTATTTTCCCTTTAAAGTATGCATTTTTTGCTAAATGTATGCGTACGGAGATAATCCTCTCAAGTCTTTGGATTATGTAAGTCGATATTGAGACAGCTTCAATGTCAATCTTGAAAATGGTGCATGCGTGAGAACTGAAGAGATTTTCAAGCTCTGGCAGGAGCTTCTTCAAGTCACTTGGTGGTCGATCGGTTGGTCAGTCAGTCAGTCGATCTGTCTGTCTATCCCCGAAAATTGACCCAAAATATTTGTCCAAAAATGGACCAAATGCCATGCCGTGGTCATATAAATACACTCTTGACGAAAGTTTTCGGAAAACAGGCTTTGTTTCAATCGATGCACAATGCTTGTCTATTTTACTATGAAGTGAGACATTCCAAAACCGGGCCAGAGCTTATTGTGCACTTGCACTTGTTTCCTCCTAGTCTTGACACTTGCTATTCTACCCCAAAAGTGGTCCCACATTTGCACACTGCATTCTGAATCTTCTTCTATTGATTGATTGATTGATTGGGTTTTTAATTTCTGCGAAATTGACTAAAATAAGCCCCCCAAGGTTCCCATAAAAATATAACTACCAAATTTTTATTTAATAAATTAAATAGTTAAAAAATAAATTTATGTAACAATTCGGAAATATGTTTGTGAAAAGATTGTAAAAGGGCGCAAAAACGTGCAGTAATGTTATAGTCACGTGGTGTGTATCACAACTCACTATAAATTTAGGTATAAATCCAAAGTATGGTGTTCCATATGTGCCATCCGCGTTGCATTTTGGGACGTCACATTTTTGGGTGTCGCATTTTTAAGCTCTGGCAGGGATCATTTTGATAGATTTCATGCAAGACTCTCGTGCCAGACGACCAGAGCTTATTGTGCACTCGCATTCATTTCTTGTGTCGTTGCAGAGAGCGTACAGGAGAGTCTTGAGAGGAAATTTGGCAAGCACGGCGGCCGCATCCCCATCGTACCCTCTGAGAAATTCACAGACCGCATCTCTGGCGCCAGCGAAAAGGACATCGTGCACAGCGGCCTGGCCTACACCATGGAACGGTCCGCAAGGGTAGGTTGCAGTAAAACAGCCAATACTCAATCATTGGTTTTGTAATTTTCGTCCCGCTTGTTTTCTTAGAGTGGTACCCCTTCCTCATGTCATCTCTATTTAGAAGCAGTTTCCTGGACTCCCTCGACTGCCCGGATGCTTTTGAAGTGTGGCCCCCTTTCTTCTTTTCAAATTGTATCTGTTGGGGAAGGATTTCTTCCCCCCCCCCCCCACCCCAAAAAAAATTCTTGATGTGAGTGGTGCTATTTTTGTTCATGAGAGTGTCCAATTTCTTTTGAGGAGTGGCACCCCTTTTATGTTAGTGTCCTTTCCGGGATGCTTTGCTGTCTTTTCACAGTTTCTTTTATAGAGTGGCACCCCTTTCCATCCACAAAAAAAATCTCCTTTGTTGAAGCCCACCTAGAGTGACTCTTTTGGTTGGAAAATGCAGACAAAAAATAGTTAAATGCTTAAGTGGAAATACAGCTTTTTGCTCTTGCATGAAAGCACTTTCCCTTGAAAGTCAATCCACTCATGAATAATGCATCGCTTTCTTTGAATATACATTGCATATTCATGAGCTAGTCACCAATCACTGATCACTTTTTCAACATGGGAACAGTCTCCCTTTCGAACTCATCCACTCATGTATAATGCATTGCTTTCTTTTGAATATATATTATACATTGCATATTCATGAGTAGGTCATCCATCATTGGTCACTGTTTAATCGTGGGAGTTTCCAATCATGTAGTGAGAATTTCAAAAGTAAAAAATCATGGTAATTCCTGTGTTGGAAAATCATTTGACCTATCGCGGTAGAATCGTGTTAGAATCTCATCAACGCAGCTTGTGTAATATTGTCCAATTACATGGTATACAAATAGACGCAGAACGTGCAAAATGTGAGACAAACAAAAGTTAGTGTACAAAAACTCCATAGGGTTGTTTAAAGCCCGAGTCCATCATTTGCAGCTATCCAAAAAAGTAACTGGCGTAATTATTGTTGAAAAACATACTGGTTGAAAGATAGTAAGGGGACTAAACTCCCTGTGAAATTATCCTTTCTGGCAAGCTCTCATTTCGAAGAAATCAACGAAAGAAGGCATTTCCAACGGTGCTTCTTAAGAAGCACCGTAGGAAAATTTAAATTAGTTGTTCCTTTTGTTATTCGGCGCTGCGCGCACAAGCATTGGAACGACGCACAGGCGCGCTCGGTTGCTAGAATTCGTCGGATCAGTGCGCGACATCGCGTAAAGCTGCAATTCAAAACAATTCGAAACATGATTTAGCAACTTTTGATTTTAAATTGAGATCCTAAAATGCTGTTTTTCTCGGAATATGAAGCTGAAGCTGAGCTGAAACTTCATCAAGTAAGTTGTTCAGTATCCTTCATTAGATTTTGAACACTTTTGTTGCTTCAAACGAACAAAATGCACTAATTACAAATGATGGACTATAGCTTTAAGGGGCGTGGCTAACTTCCCAAACGGCGATAGGTCAACTGCTTTGGCACATCCAATGCAAATCATTGGGTAATTATTTTCACCCCACCAACCATTTTTGTTTGTTTCGTAGCAAATCATGCGAGTTGCGATGCGGCACAATTTGCGTTTGGACATCCGAACGGCCGCCTACGCATCAGCCATCACCAAGGTCTATTATACGTATCTCAATGCGGGCCTTACCTTTTAACCAAAACTCCGCCCACAAAATGGAGGATTCTACCACACGAAGACAGTAATACCGTAATTTCTCTTTCGTGTTGCTCAGAAAAAAAGTTTTATTCAAGCTCTACTCTGGTAGACTACTGATGTTTTTTTTTTTTTTTTGTTTTTTTTTGAGGGGGGGTTTACAACAAGAAAAATGTGGTTGCTTGGATTTTATCCAATCTGAAACTTGAACAAAATGCTTTGTTTGATTCTGTCATGAAAACCTTTCGAAAAGTGTAAAAAAGAAAAACGGTGCGATTTTTTTCTGATACTTGTACAAGATGCTTCGTTTGGTTTTGGTTGTTACACAGAAAGAATTTGAAGATTGACTCATTTTAATAGAAATGTTTTTTTAAGCCTTCAAAATTTATTCAATTAATCAAGTTTTCATTATTGGAAATGCAAATTTGTATTTAAAGAAATCTCATATTTGGTGTGGGAAGGGTCTTGGCAGGACATACTATTTTTTATTAACATGTTTTGGCATTTTTGAAATTCATCCTTGAAAAATACTTACTAAATTTTTTGAATTTCCATAATTTTTTTTGAGGAAAAGTCTTGAGGAGTTGGGAGAAGTCTATTTCATCACGGAAAATTCTTAGCCCATTTCCGTGAAGGACCACATGAAAAAGTCTAGCAGTTTGAATTTTTTTCTGTGAGACGATGAAAAGTCCTGCAGAATTAGGGGCATTTCTATCACAGAAAAGTCTAGAGAATTCTGAAAACTTTCCATGGTTGATCGTGGAGAAATTTTAACATAGTGGAGAGAATTTTTCCATAACAAAATCATGGAAAAACCGAGAGTAGCCACCAAATTCACATGGAACTACTTATAGGTTGTGAAAAATTTCTGAGGGAATGCAAAATTTCATGAGAAATCATTTTGAAAGGCAAACCAACAATTTTTTCAGTATGAGTAAAACTTTTTTGTATGAGCATTTTATCGTCTTTTTCTGGTAGCACTAGTTTCTGTGCGTAATATCCTTGCCCCTACTCTTGCAAGCGGTGTTGGTGGTGGTATGTGCAGAGTAAGCAGTTTGTAACAGGGTAGCATCATCTGTTTGAAGTGTGGCACATGCGTCTTTGTACTAGCAGCATGCTACATGTACATGTACATGTCGTTGTGCACTGTAGCATGATTTTGCATATTTCTGGTTTACTAGTCTCACGATTTTTCCTGTTTTTTTTTTTTCAATTTCCCCATGTTTTCCCAGGTATATTCCCTCAACATTGCAGACTTGGGCCCGCAACATGGCAGTTTTGATTGATAATCCAATACAAAACAAAAACAGCAAATCAAAATGTTATTAACATTTTGGAATTGTTTTCGACAGTTTGGACACATTCGACATTCTGGACATTGTTTAAGTTTATGACATATTGGACATTTTGACATGATGGACATACCGGTACATTGGACATTTTGGACACTAAATTTTGGATATTAAATTTTGGACTTTAAAGTTTAGACGTTGAACATTTTTGACATATCGGACATTTTTGGCTGGACTTTTTGACATTTGGGACATTTAATTTTGGACATTTAGGGCATATTTTTTTTATCATTTTTGACATTTCAGACATTTTGAACATTCAATTTGTGACATTTTTGACATATTTATCATTATGAACATATTTGACCTTTTTGACGTTTTTTGCATATTTTTGACATATTTGACATGTTTGACACAGACATTTTTATTTCCATGCACTTCTTATTACAGGTGTCTTTTTTTTTGCAGTGTGATGGCTGATGTGTATCATTGTATGCATACATGTGGCTCATAGCATGTTGTTTTATAATTGCTTTGGCTTTTGCAAATCCATTTTTTTGTTACCCACTGTTATTGCAGGTGTTTAATTGTGTTGCAGTCTAACAGTTTGTCCCCCGGTCTAATAGTGTAATAGTTTGTCCCCCGGTCTAACAATAGTCTAATAGTTTGTCCCCCGGTCTAATAGTCTAATAGTTTGTCCCCCGGTCTAATAGTCTAATAGTTTGTCCCCCGGTCTAACAATAGTCTAATAGTTTGTCCCCCGGTCTAATAGTCTAATAGTTTGTCCCCCGGTCTAATAGTCTAATAGTTTGTCCCCCGGTCTAATAGTCTAATAGTTTGTCCCCCGGTCTAATAGTCTAATAGTTTGTCCCCCGGTCTAATAGTTTGTCCCCCGGTATGCTGGGAACACTACCAAGCCTGTGTGAAATAAAACTCTGTTTTTCAGTGATTCTATGTTTTGACTTGTACCCCATGAACAAAGAAACTGACAAGAGAAAGGCTGCCTACGTGTGGGACTGGATAGCTCAGTTGGTAGAGCACTGTTACGGTGTTCAGGAGGTCACAGGTTCAAACCCTGCTCAAGTCAGTTTCTTCGTTCATCCTTGTTTCATTCTTTTAAAGATAATTGTAGAACTGTAATCACGCAGCCATATTTAAATCAGATGCCAAATTTTTAGTGTATCAATCAGCGTTTCAGACACCTTTTCTTCCAACTTCTCCCTTTTTCCTATCCCCATAAGCCTGCTGCCTTCTCTGGAATGCATCTCTTTTCACCATGAGTTGATTTTATTTTTTTTCCGTCTTCGACCGCTTTTCCTTCCTCATTTGAAGAAAGCTTTCAATGTCATGCCACTGGTCTGCTGCAATACGTGTTGTAATCCTGAACACACTTTCCCTGCCGAGTTGAATAAACATTGGCGGTTACAACTTCATGGGTTTGCCACTTTGTGCATGCGTTTATCGGGGTCATGCCTGAACTATCGAGTGCAGTCTTTGGCCTGTTCAAATGAGCCCCATGAGAGCACATCTTGGACGCTAGTCAAAAATTCATCATGAACTTCACAGTTCCGTCTCCCAGTGAAATTGGCCCTAGTTTGCCATTGCCTTTATTATACACAACACTGCTTGCACAGAATTGCAATGTTTGAAAACGCATCACCAGGCAATCTCAAACCTTCCATGCAGCTTGCAATGTCTTCCCCGCGCTTCTTAACATGTCAACCATATCAAACATGTCAAACACGTCAACCATAAACACATCGAACACGTCAAATATGTCAAACATGTCTAACATGTTAAACACGTCAAATATGTCAAACACATCAAACATGTCAAAAGTACTTTAGAGCTGCAATACTTGATATCATACTCAAGCAATCTCAAACCATGCACGGCACCTGCATGTCATGTCATTGCTTGCTTCATGAATGGGTTGAAACTAAAGGGACGAATGGGGGTGGGGGGTGGGGCGGGAGTACTCCAGACTGTCAACTTACCCCAAATTTGGGATTTCAGATAAAAATTCCAGCGTCTTAAATTCTTTTGTGTTTCCCATCAGCAACTGATGAGGATTGGCATGAAGTACAATCTGGGGCTGGACCTCCGCACGGCGGCCTACGTCAACTCGCTGGAGAAAATCTACAACACCATTGGCAAGGCGGGTCTCGCTTTCGCCTAAACGACAACACCCCCCCAAACTCCCCCCCCCCCCAAATAAAAAAATCACGCTCTTTACATTATCTCACAATGCCTTCAAGGCCTACACGTCCATGTCTAAACTTCTTCCTTTTTCGTTCTTACTCCATCTGCGTGTCTGAAACGTTGGTTTGATATCTTTTTAACCCTCCTAGTGGGAAGTCCATATTTCGGAGCGAAATAACCCTTTAAAACCCTGCAGGTCAATTTCGGGTGAAGGGACATGAGTGTTAAAGTTAACTGTGTGGACAAACAGAGTCACTGCATGACAAACAAACCCAGCACTGTGGAGAGCAGCGAAGCGTGACCGAATCTGCCTGCTTGCCCTGAGCTTAACCACGCAAAAGAATTGTGCAGGGATTTGAAGTGCTATCCATACTCCAAGAATTGTGCAGGGATTTGAAGTGTTATCCATACTCCACAGAAGATTACCTCAAAGGAATCTGTGAAGTGTGAATGCTAACTCTGTGGGCAAAAGTGGTTTTGTAAAACTAGGATTTTGAAGTGCAAAAGACTAGGAGGGTTAATAGACCGCACTAAAACAATTGCAAATACCAACCAAAAAATGAACAACAATTTCTGCGTTTGTATGTGTTGATGGCTGTGTCTGGGTAAAGTATTGCCTTGCTGTGTGAGAACAGTAGAGGGCGCTTTTGATTACCGTGATAATTTTTTTTCCCTCGATCCCTCTCTGCCCTCTCCCAGCAAATCATGCGCACGGCAATGAAGTACAACTTGGGCTTGGATCTACGCACGGCTGCCTACCTCAACTCGATCGAGAAGATCTTCCAGACTTATCACGACGCCGGGCTCACCTTCACATAAACTGCCAAAGCCAGAGACCCCCTTAAACCAAAAATTGAACGGAGTGGAGTTCCGAGATGACCGCCAACGTTTTTAAAGCACTGAAGATACACTACGCTTGCATCCAGGTTTTGTTTCTCATTGTTAAAGGCATAAAGGATCATTTGTATTTATCTCAAAAGTAAACCACCAGAGAATTATGAAAATGCTTACTTGGATTAAAGATCGTACTGGTACTAAACACCCTGTGAAATTATTCCATCTGGCTTGCTGGCATTTAGAAGAAATCAAGAAATGAAGGTGATTTCCAATGGTCAGTCAATTGACCGATTTCTGGAAATAAAGAGTACAATCAACGAAAGTGCGTTTCTTGAACGAAAGGTTGTGTCTGGTTTGTTCACTGTTCTCTCAAAAAGTGTAGTATCCACTGAGCTGAAACTTCAACAGGCTAGGTTTTCAACATTCATCTGTGGATCATGAGTGGCGTTATTATTGGAAACGAACAAAATGCATGCAAAGCAAATGATCCTATATGCCTTTAAGCTTTGCATCCAAGTTGCATGTATGTCAGCTAGACAATGCAACACGGCAACCTAGGTTATTCAGAGTTCGCTCAAGCTTAATTGCACCCCAGTATTTTTAAAGTTCACTGTTTAATGAACCACAAATAGAAAGCTCTATGTATATGTTACATTAGCCTTTGACAGTTGAGAGGTTTTAGTATTTGTTTTTAACAAAATTATTCTGAAATAGAAACGAATGATTAAAATTAAACAGTACCAAATTTTGGGTGGTGGCCATGTAAGTGCCCAACTCTTTTTTTTTTAATTCTTTTTTTCCCCTAATTTTTACAGTGCAGCTTTTTTGTTCAATCTGTATCATTCTCAAGCAGGAAATGAACAATAGAGGTGCTATTGCTGTGCACAGTGGACTAGTAGATAAAAGTGCTTATTCATCAAGATTGCCACATCATCAACAACAAAAACATGTTGTCGTTTGGTTTGTGAAGCTTCCAAATTGCAAAACACCAAATAACCAGCATAGAAATACTTTCAAGTACTTGCTTTGGCTAAATTATTTAATTTTCACAACGAGGTAGTTCTTAAATGTAAATCTTGAATTGGGGTCAATTCTATGCATAAAAGTTGATTGATTAATTTGATTAATGATTAAATATTTTGTGTGCGAATAAAGGTGTGTATATATACATTGATTTTGTTTGGTGGGTGTGGTCTGGGGAGTGCTTTATGCTCCATTGATATTGGTTGCTTTATCTCGTTGCATATTCATGAGCGAGCCCTCTTTGCCTATTGGTGAACTCCTCAGGGCATGCCTCCTGATTGGACAGCTTTTACCAGCTTTTAAATGCTTTGGCTTAAATCACTGCCCTGGATACAAGGTTGATGGCAATCCCAACCCATGTAGGAATATCCACCCATTTGAAATTCCTGTTAAAATTTCCTCTACCAAGGTAAAACCACAACATTTTTTTAAAAGGGGTATTTCCTTTCCATTCTGACTTTATGTTACTAATGAAAAATTAATCATTTATTTTTAGCTTTTCCTGTAAACATGTATAAATACTTAGTGGAGTTGCCGTGTGCATCATTCAAAACTCAAAAGCTGAGAGATTTGTTTTGATTTAGGGGTACGTGTGCAAACGTGTGTAAAACTTAAAAATTTACTTTATGTTAAACTTTCCAGTAATAGATTTTTTTCTGTTATCGTTATCTACTTTACTTCATCGTTACTATATCCAGAATAGTGGGGGAAAATACCTTTCATGAAATTTCCAAACATCTTATGAGCGTTTCCCGTGCTAGAATTTGCAATTCGATTTGTTCCGGAGCTTTTATTTGTACTTACTTTCCATTTCCGAGCCTTGAAGTACATCATTTTTCAAAACTACTCCTCCAGTAATTAATGATATGGGGGATGGGGCTAGTTTCAAGGAAGCAAAAATTGCCAACGTACGTTCGCGATCTGTTTTGTGTGTGAGTTTGTTTCTGCATTCAATAGGGGACGTTGAGCAAGAGAGGACAGTAGGGTCCCCAATTTCTAGAAGGTCCCCAATTTACGATTATGTACAAATGTATGCGAGGTCTTCCTAAAAAGATTGAAGACAAAAGAGGGACCATAGGGGTCCCCGATTGCAGACAAATACACACTTAGGAGGGTCGGTTTTCCATTCAGACTAAAGACTTATGTGTCAGATTTCAAGGACCCGAGGACCTGCATGGCCAATATAGTCCTCGGTAGAATTTCGTATACAAACCTCATGGGAGCTGTGGAGAGAAAAAAAAATGTTTAGTACATGTACAAGCAAAAGGGAGCAAAAGAAGGAAAGGGGCAGGTCATCGCGAGTATACTGCAGTAAAAACGAGCTGTGTGTGTCGATGCTTAACCCGTGGAAATTGACTGTTCCACATTAGCCCCGCCCACTGCACATCCTGCGCACGCATGTCGAACATTAGTCGGGCTGTGATAGGTTAAAGCACCTTTGGGTGGGGCTTAATGTATCAATATTTAGTTGGCAACGTTTGCAGTTTTCGCATAGATGTTGGCCTAGAATGTTTCCCGGCCCAATATTTGAAGTCCAAATCACAATTTGGACACAGAACCAGACTAGTTTTGGGCTGGCTGGTATTTTGTATACGTAAGGGGAATGTTGTGTCGTGCTCGTGTCACTTTACCAACATTTTGTTTTTCCAAGATTTTTTCAAGTCGCACACTGCGTAGTGTAATTCTGCTAAACATAATTACATTTGGCAAACTCCATGCTCCAATCATCATACAAATTAAGGCCTTTTACAAATATTTTGTTGCCTTGGTTTTCAACAATGTTATGTACAGATTGGAAATTGTTATAAAGGAAAAATTGTGACAAATATGGCAACTGGTCAGATTGTTTTGTTTTGGTTTGTAAGCTATTTTTGTTTTAAAGTGCAGCTGGGTCAAAAATGGAGTTGAAATGTGTTCTGGTGCCCTATAGGAATATTCCCTACAAATTTGAAGTAATTTCATTTTGGGGGGCCAAAAATGAAGAAAAACAAAGGCAAGTGGTTAGCCTTGCATTTTAAAATTAAATTTGGCGGAAAATTGTATCTGACAATATTGAAACATCCGAAATTTTAAAGATTTGGGACAAAATCATCTTCTTCTTTTTTAGGGGAGGGGGGAGAAAATTTTACAAACGTTACTGATTTTGCCCCAAATTTTCGTCGATATTTGAATTTGAAAAGCTCATCTGCCCAGAAAACGAATTGGAATGCGTTGGAAAAATTATTTCTTTGGTCAAAAGTGAAGAAATTGTAAGAAGTTAGCCTTACAGTTTTAATGAAATTTGGCGAATTTGACTTTTCTCCAAAATGTAGGCGAACCCCTTGCATTATGTGTATTTGTTTTTCAATTTTAGCCAAAAATTGAAATTGCTTCAAACTTGCTTGAAAGATGCCTAATGGACACAACAACACATTCCAATTCGATTTTTAGACAGACGAGCTTTCCCAAATGAAATTTCAACGAAAACTTGGGGTGAAATCAGACAAAAATGATGATTTTTTTCTTTAAAAATTGATGAGTTTTGCCCAAACCGTTTCGGTATTGCGTGTTTATGATTGATGCTCCTACTCTTGCCTTTAAAGTAATTTCTGCAGAAATTGGAGAAAAGTTAATTTTTGGCAAAGTGCCTAAAAAAGCAAGTTTTTTTTTTCAATTTTGGCCAAAAAATCAAAACGCTTCAAACTTTATGAAAGACCAAAGAACACTGTTCGATTTCTGGACAGACGTGCTTTTCACAATGAAATTTCGACGAAAATTTGGGGTGAAATCAGTCAAAAAGGATGATTTTTTTCTGTAAAAATCGATGAATTTTGCCAAAATCAATCAAAATATAGGGTGTTTCAATGTTGATTGATGCTCCTTTTTAAGGAATTTCTGCATAGTTTGCAGACAGCGGCGAACGTTGATTGCTGCTGGTGGTCCGCTGGCGGTTTTGGAGCGGCAGACCGCCGGTGGTATGCGCTCGCTGCCTGCCGCTGATGGTCCGCTGGCGATTTTGGAGCGTTGGCTTGCGGATTGGGGACTCCCACGGTTTTCACCCATAATATAAATTATTATAACAATAACACGGTCCACCTGTCAGCATCAATCGGAAAAAAAGACATCTGTCGGGCCGCCCCCCCCCCCCCGCAAAAAGTACTGGATCCGCCCCTGAACGCACCTTATTCCTTAATATTACGTATAACCCTACGATTAACGAGGTAGCCGTATGTAATTGTCCAAACAAATGACAACAGTTTGCTCATTATTGCCCGAAACTGTCGACTTATGTTCGTCCATGGAGCCAAAACAGATGCACACAGCAATGTTCCACGTTTTTCTGCCTATTAAGACAAATAGTTTTTAACAAGAATTCTATGGAAGCCGAATGGCCTAGTGGTTAGATTCGTCGTCCACGAATCGCGGATCCCGGGTTCGAATCCCGGCGGTGTCTTTTTGCTTTTCAACACGCGCGTTCTATTCAGTCATTATAAGATATTTAATTTCCCGTCGCAAAATACCAACAGTACCTTAGCTTAATCGGTAAGCACTGCTGCTGGTACTGTCCGTGAGTTCCAGGTTGGCGTCTTCGTACAGGTTCAGGGCATGTGGTCCACTCGGAGGATCAAGGCTTAGGGTGCCGCCCTGTTCCTCCCTTAGCTCTTTGCTTTTACATGGCGCCTGGCCCTCCGGGGTTATATGGATGGATAGGGAAGGAAGTGTGTATTGGCCGGGAACGCCGAGATCCCAGAAGAGAACTAAGGGATTGGCTGGGGCATTGTTATGGCTCAGACCGATCCCTGAAAGCTTGGCTAGCACATAACTTTTCGAATTTTGTTATCCTCTATTTTATAAAACTTTGGTTAAGTTTGATATGTACATCTGCTCGGCAGGTCTATACGGTAATATTAAAAACGAGACAAAGGTCTATATCATAAATCAATGAATGTTTGATAATTGACTATGATCAAAATTAAATTTCGTTCGATCAATATGACTACCATTATTAATAGCGTAATTCGCAATTGACGTAAGAAACGCCATATACAATATTATACGGGAACAAAAAAGATGTGATGTTATATGGCTCGCACCATGCTTTCAATGGGGGCACTTTTCAAATCCGACGATTATAAATACTATATAAGGCAAAAACAAAAAACAAAAAACAAAACAAAATAGTCGGTCTCTGGTCAGCGCGCACGATTTTAATCATGCGCGTCAATCTTTTTTTTCCAAAATGTTCCGCGGTAGCTCCAACAGCGCCCTCTATTGCTACACCTCCTCAATCGTTTTTTTTTTTTACCAAAGAGCACCAAGGAATGGGAAATTGCACCAAGGCAAATGATCGAGGGCACCAAGGCAAAGTTATGGAGGACACCAATGTACATGAACACACAAAAAAATAAGCAAAATAGTACCCCACCTTGTCTGTAGGCTACCATCCAAGCTTGAAAAAAAGAAAAAAAGTGGTCTGACCAGAGACCGAGTATTTTTTTTTTAAGTGTACAATTACCCCCTAACCAAGCTGCCTCTGTTCTGTCCGTAATTTGTGCACAGTCGGACGTCACGGTACCAGTATATTTTATTGGTGTCGGAGAGATAGAGGGAGGGGGGATTGCATTTTTTTTAAAGCAATTTCTATGCACAATCTTTTTGACGGAGCTGGGGGTGGGGGTGGTGTGACCCCCGAACACATGGATCCGCGCCTGGGCGACTCTTGTAATAATGGGTGTTTGACTGTTGATTGATGAACCTCTTACCTTTAAAGGAAAGAAAAGTATATTTCAATTATCATCAAAAAAGCAAGGCTAACCCCTCGCTTTTTAAAAAAAATTTTGCCCAAAGATCAAAAAGCTTTAATTTGCTGGAAAGATGCCTTAAATTGAATTTACAATATTTGTCATTATGTTTAACATTACGAGATTTAATTTCATAAGAAACCGTCAACCAATGAAGCTATAATGACCGTAACAATACAGTGTTTTAAGCACGACGAATGCAATCCGAATGAAAGTCCATGTGGATTATTTTTCGCGTGTAAAACACTAATTGTTATGACCATATCATTTTTATTGTCGGACTGTTTCTCGTGATATTCAATACACCTCTTACACACATCATGGAAAATCAGTCAACGAATATTCAGTTTAATACATCTTGAATTTCTTGAGTTGTTCATCGGAAAACGAGTTGTTTATTTTTGTTCAATAGTGCAGCATCGGCAGGTCTCGCACTTTAATATTCTTTCAGTAGAGGGCGCGCCACATAAATAGGGGTCTCAAAAATTATCTGCCACCAAACTCGTTGGGGGGGGGGGCGGGGGGGGGGGGAGGGCAACAACTCCAGAAATACAAGATGTATTAAATTGAATTTTCAAGTAGTGATTTGTCATTATGTTTAGCATTGCGAGATTTAATTTCATAAGAAACCGTCAATCAATGAAGCTATATTGCCCGTAACAATACAGTGTTTTAAGCGCGACAAATGCAATCCGAATGAAAGTCAATGTGGATTTGTTTGCGTGTAAAGCACTAAATTGTTACGACCATATCATTTTTATTGTCGGACTGTTTCTCGTGATATTCAATACACCTCTCGCACACATCATAGAAAATCAGTCAACGAAAATTCAGTTTAATACATTTTGTATTTCTTGAGTTGTTCATCGGAAAACGAGTTGTTTATTTTTGTTAAATAGTGCAGCATCGGCTGGTCTCGCACTTTAATATTCTTTCAGTAGAGGGCGCGCCACATAAATAGTGGTCTCGAAAATTATCTACCACCAAACTCGTTTGGGGGGCAACAACTCCAGAAATACAAAATGTATTAAATTGAATTTTAAAGTAGTGATTTGTCATTATGTTTAACATTACGAGATTTAATTTCATAAGAAACCGTCAACCAATGAAGCTATATTGACCGTAACAATACAATGTTTTATGCGCGACAAATGCAATCCGAATGAAAGTCAATGTCGATTTTTCTCGTGTAAAACACTAAATTGTTACGACCATATCATTTTTATTGTCGGACTGTTTCTCGTGATATTCAATACACCTCTTACACACATCATGGAAAATCAGTCAACAAAAATTCAGTTCAATACATCTTGTATTTCTTGAGTTGTTCATCGGAAAACGAGTTGTTTATTTTTGTTCAATAGTGCAGCATCGGCTGGTCTCGCACTTTAATATTCTTTCAGTAGAGGGCGCGCCACATAAATAGTGGTCTCGAAAATTATCTACCACCAAACTCGTTTGGGGGGCAACAACTCCAGAAATACAAAATGTATTAAATTGAATTTTAAAGTAGTGATTTGTCATTATGTTTAACATTACGAGATTTAATTTCATAAGAAACCGTCAACCAATGAAGCTATATTGACCGTAACAATACAATGTTTTATGCGCGACAAATGCAATCCGAATGAAAGTCAATGTCGATTTTTCTCGTGTAAAACACTAAATTGTTACGACCATATCATTTTTATTGTCGGACTGTTTCTCGTGATATTCAGTACACCTCTTACACACATCATGGAAAATCAGTCAACAAAAATTCAGTTCAATACATCTTGTATTTCTTGAGTTGTTCATCGGAAAACGAGTCGTTTATTTTTGTTCAATAGTGCAGCATCGGCAGGTCTCGCACTTTAATATTCTTTCAGTAGAGGGCGCGCCACATAAATAGGGGTCTCGAAAATTATCTGCCACCAAACTCATTTCGGGGGCAACAAATCCAGAAATACAAGATGTATTAAATTGAATTTTCAAGTAGTGATTTGTCAATATGTTTAACATTACGAGATTTAATTTCATAAGAAACCGTCAACCAATGAAGCTATGTTGACCGTAACAATACAGTGTTTTAAGCGCGACAAATGCAATCCGAATGAAAGTCAATGTGGATTTTTCGCGTGTAAAGTACTAAATTGTTACGACCATATCATTTTTATTGTCGGACTGTTTCTCGTGATATTCAATACACCTCTCGCACACATCATGGAAAATCAGTCAACGAAAATTCAGTTTAATACATCTTGTATTTCTTGTGTTGTTCATCGGAAAACGAGTTGTTTATTTTTGTTCAATAGTGCAGCATCGGCTGGTCTCGCACTTTAATATTCTTTCAGTAGAGGGCGCGCCACATAAATAGTGGTCTCGAAAATTATCTGCCACCAAACTCGTTTGGGGGGCAACAACTCCAGCAATACAAGCAGTATTGGGCGTTTGATTGTTGATTGATGCTCCTCTTACCTTTAAAAGAATTTCTGCATAGTTTTGAGGAAAGTCATCTTTTGGCCAAATTTTATGCAAAAAGTAAGACTAACCCCTTGCATTTTTTTCAATTTTGGCCAAAAATTGAAATTGCTTCAAACTTGCTGGAAAGATGCCTAAAGGACAATAGTACACATTCCAATTCGATTTCTGGACAGACGTGCTTTTCACAATGAAATTTCGACGAAAATTTGGGGTGAAATCAGTCAAAATAAGATTTTTCTCAAATAATTGATCATTTTTGCCCAAATCTCCACAATATTGGGAGTTTGAATGTTGATTGATGCTCCTCTCACCTTGAAAGAAATGTCTGCATAGTTTGGAGAAAATTCAATTTTTGGCTAAATTTTATCAAAAAAGCAATTGCTTTTTGGCAATTTTCCTCAAAAAATCAAAACGCTTCAAACTTGCTGGAAAGATGCCTAAAGGACCATAGTACACACTCCAATTCGATTTCTGGACAGACGTGCTTTTCACAATGAAATTTCGACGAAAATTTGGGGTTAAATTAGTCAAAAAGGATGATTTTGTTTCTGTAAAAATCGATGAATTTTGCCCAAATCTTCACAATATTGGGTATTGAATGTTGATTGATGCTCCTCTTACCTTTTAAGGAATTTCTGCATAGTTTGGAGAAAAGTCATTTTTTGGCCAAATTTAATTAAAAAAGCAAGGCTAACCCCTTGCATTTTTTTCAATTTTGGCCAAAAATTGAAATTGCTTCAAACTTGCTGGAAAGATTCCTAAAGGAATATAGAACACATTCCAATTCGGTTTCTGGACAGACGTGCTTTTCCAAATGCAATTTCGATGACAATTTGAGGTGAAATCAGTCAAAAATGATGATTTTTTTTTCTCTAAAAATTGATGATTTTTGCCCAAATCTTCACAATATTGGGTGTTTGAATGTTGATTGATACTTCTCTTACCTTTAAAGGAATTTCTGCATAGTTTGGAGAAAAGTCATTTTTTGGCCAAATTTCATTAAAAAAACAAGGCTAACCCCTTGCATTTTTTTTCCAATTTTGGCCAAAAATTGAAGTTGCTTCGAACTTGCTGGAAATATGCCAAAAGGACTCTAGAACACATTCGAATGCGATTTGTCAGACGTGCTTTTCCAAACGAAATTTCGATGAAAATTTGGGTGAAATCAGTCAAAAATGATGATTTTTTTTCTTTAAACATTGATGAATTTTGCCCAAATCTTCTCAGTATTGGGTGTTTGATTGTTGATTGATGCTCCTCTTATCTTTAAAGGAATTGCTGCATAGTTTTGAGAAAAGTCATTTTTTGGCCAAATTTCATCCAACAAGTAAGACCCCTTGCATTTTTTCCAATTTTGGCCAAGAAATCAAATCGCTTCCAATTTGCTGGAAAGATGCCTGAAAGACCATAGAACACATTTCAAATCGATTTCTGGACATACGTGCTTTTCAGAATGAAATTTCGATGAAAATTTGGGTGAAATCAGTCAAAAATGATGATTTTTTTTTCTCTGAAATATTGATGATTTTTGCCCAAATCTTCACAATATTGGGTGTTTGAATGTTGATTGATACTTCTCTCACCTTTATAGGAATTTCTGCATAGTTTGGAGAAAAGTCATTTTTTGGCCAAATTTCATTAAAAAAGCAAGGCTAACCCCTTGCATTTTTTTCAATTTTGGCCACAAATTGAAGTTGCTTCGAACTTGCTGGAAATATGCCAAAAGGACTCTAGAACACATTCGAATGCGATTTGTCAGACGTGCTTTTCCAAACGAAATTTCGATGAAAATTTGGGTGAAATCAGTCAAAAATGATGATTTTTTTTCTTTAAACATTGATGAATTTTGCCCAAATCTTCTCAGTATTGGGTGTTTGATTGTTGATTGATGCTCCTCTTATCTTTAAAGGAATTGCTGCATAGTTTTGAGAAAAGTCATTTTTTTGGCCAAATTTCATCCAACAAGTAAGGCTAACCCCTTGCATTTTTTCCAATTTTGGCCAAGAAATCAAATCGCTTCAAATTTGCTGGAAAGATGCCTGAAAGACCATAGAACACATTTCAAATCGATTTCTGGACATACGTGCTTTTCAGAATGAAATTTCGATGAAAATTTGGGTGAAATCAGTCAAAAATGATGATTTTTTTTTTCTCTGAAATATTGATTATTTTTGCCCAAATCTTCACAATATTGGGTGTTTGAATGTTGATTGATACTTCTCTTACCTTTATAGGAATTTCTGCATAGTTTGGAGAAAAGTCATTTTTTGGCCAAATTTCATTAAAAAAGCAAGGCTAACCCCTTGCATTTTTTTCAATTTTGGCCACAAATTGAAGTTGCTTCGAACTGGCTGGAAATATGCCTAAAGGACTCTAGAACACATTCGAATGCGATTTGTCAGACGTGCTTTCCCAAACGAAATTTCGATGAAAATTTGGGTGAAATCAGTCAAAAATGATGATTTTTTTCCTCTAAAAATTGATGATTTTTGCCCAAATCTTCTCAGTATTGGGTGTTTGATTGTTGATTGATGCTCCTCTTACCTTTAAAGGAATTGCTGCATAGTTTTGAGAAAAGTCATTTTTTGGCCAAATTTCATCCAAAAAGTAAGGCTAACCCCTTGCATTTTTTTCCAATTTTGGCCAAAAAATCAAATCGCTTCAAACTTGCTGGAAAGATTCCTAAAGGACAATAGAACACATTCCAATTCGATTTCTGGACAGACGTGCTTTTCCAAATGCAATTTCGACGAAAATTTGAGGTGAAATCAGTCAAAAATGATGATTTTTTTCCTCAAAAATTTGTGGTTTTTGCCCAAATCTTCACAATATTGGGTGTTTGAATGTTGATTGATGCTCCTCTTACCTTTCAAGGAAATTCTGCATAGTTTGGAGAAAAGTCATTTTTTTGGCCAAATTTCATTAAAAAAGCAAGGCTAACCCCTTGCATTTTTTTTTTCAATTTTGGCCAAAAAATCAAATCGCTTCAAATTTGCTGGAAAGATGCCTGAAAGACCCTAGAACACATTCCAATTCGTTTTCTTGTCAGACGTGCTTTTCAAAATGAAATTTCAATGAAAATTTGAGGTGAAATCAGTCAAAAATGATGATTTTTTTTCTCAAAAAAATGATGTTTTTTTCCCAAATCTTCTCAGTATTGGGTGTTTGAATGTTGATTGATGCTCCTCTTACCTTTCAAGGAAATTCTGCATAGTTTGGAGAAAAGTCATTTTTTTGGCCAAATTTCATTAAAAAAGCAAGGCTAACCCCTTGCATTTTATTCCAATTTTGGCCAAAAAATCAAATCGCTTCAAATTTGCTGGAAAGATGCCTGAAAGACCCTAGAACACATTCCAATTCGTTTTCTTGTCAGACGTGCTTTCCCAAACGAAATTTCGATGAAAATTTGGGTGAAATCAGTCAAAAATGATGATTTTTTTTCTCTAAAAATTGATGATTTTTGCCCAAATCTTCTCAGTATTGGGTGTTTGATTGTTGATTGATGCTCCTCTTACCTTTAAAGGAATTGCTGCATAGTTTTGAGAAAAGTCATTTTTTGGCCAAATTTCATCCAAAAAGTAAGGCTAACCTCTTGCTTTTTTTTCCAATTTTGGCCAAAAAATCAAATCGCTTCAAACTTGCTGGAAAGATTCCTAAAGGACAATAAAACACATTCCAATTCGATTTCTGGACAGACGTGCTTTTCCAAATGCAATTTCGACGAAAATTTGAGGTGAAATCAGTCAAAAACGATGATTTTTTTCCTAAAAAATTTGTGGTTTTTGCCCAAATCTTCACAATATTGGGTGTTTGAATGTTGATTGATGCTCCTCTTACCTTTCAAGGAAATTCTGCATAGTTTGGAGAAAAGTCATTTTTTTGGCCAAATTTCATTAAAAAAGCAAGGCTAACCCCTTGCATTTTTTTCCAATTTTGGCCAAAAAATCGAATCGCTTCAAATTTGCTGGAAAGATGCCTGAAAGACCCTAGAACACATTCCAATTCGTTTTCTTGTCAGACGTGCTTTTCAAAATGAAATTTCGATGAAAATTTGAGGTGAAATCAATCAAAAATGATGATTTTTTTCTCAAAAAAATGATGTTTTTTTCCCAAATCTTCTCAGTATTGGGCGTTTGATTGTTGATTGATGCTCCTCTTACCTTTAAAGGAATTTCTGCATAGTTTTGAGGAAAGTCATCTTTTGGCCAAATTTTATGCAAAAAGTAAGGCTAACCCCTTGCATTTTTTCCAATTTTGGCCAAAAATTGAAATTGCTTCAAACTTGCTGGAAAGATTCCTAAAGGACAATAGAACACATTCCAATTCGATTTCTGGACACACGTGCTTTTCCAAATGCAATTTCGACGAAAATTTGAGGTGAAATCAGTCAGAAAAGAAGATTTTTTTCCTCAAAAAATTGATGGTTTTTGCCCAAATCTTCACAATATTGGGTGTTTGAATGTTGATTGATGCTCCTCTTACCTCCAAAGAAATGTAAGGCTAACCCCTTACATTTTTCGTAAAAATGTTCAGCCCACCTTTTCAGATATCGAACTGAAATGTGTTTCTAGGGTCCCTTAGGCATCTTTCCTGCAAGTTTGAAGCAATTTCATTTTTGGGACAAAATTTAAGAAATTGCAAGGGGTCAGTCTTATCTTATCGAGAAATTTGGCGGAAAAAATGGCTTTTCTCCAAACAATGCAGAAATTCCTTTGGAGGTAAGAGGAGCATCAATCAATATTCAAACATACAAACAATTGAAGATTTCGGCCAAAATCATCATTTTTTTTTCTTAAAAACGTCAACATTTTGGACTGATTTGACCCCATTCTTTCTTTGAAATTTCATTTTCAAAAGCCAAACTTTCTAGAAATCGAATTGGAATGTGTTCTATGGTCCCTTAGGCATCTTTCCAGCAAGTTTGAAGCAATTGATTTTGTTTCCCCAAAATTTAAAAAAATGCAAGGGCCCTTTGATTGTTTGGAGAAAAATCAAATTTAGCCCGACTTTTTTTTATGAAATTCCGAGAAAAATTGACTTCTCCAAACGAAACAATTAATCAGTCTATGGTGAATTTTTCACCCCTGTTCTACTTAACAATTACTTGACAATTAAAATCAGGTACCAAAACAAATCACCAAAAACAAAAGTGCAATACAGATTTCTTTTATTCTGATTTTTTTTTCTCAAATCATGATTGCAGGCAACCTGATACACATGTCATTATTTTGAATCTGATAAATTACGTATTACAAATCTTACACAGAAAAAAAACCCGGTTTTCCCCCAATTACTCAATCCTAAAAAAAAAAGGAAAAAATTGAAGACAAAATTGTCAGAAGATTGCAAGAGTAACACAGGAAGAGTATTAAAAAAACGAAACCCAATTGGCAGGACAAATTTTTGAATGAAGTTTTGCCTGTAGCACTTTCAAAATCTGAGATATGAAAGCCCAATCAATGAGCTTTCTGTTAGCACAAGAATCGTTTAAATCACTCGTGTACTTTTCAAGTTACAGAATTTTGAGCACAAACACCGTTTTAAAGTTCTGTCCACGGATCCCAAAACGGTAAGTGTTCTTTTCAACAACACGAAAATGCATCCCTATGAGAATGGCTTCGTTTTGCTGAAAGAACCTTTACTTTTTTTGTGATCGGTGGACAGAACTTTAAAACGGCATTTGTGTTCAAAATTCCGTAACTTGAAAAGTACATGAGTGATTTGAATGACTATTGTACTACAAGAAAGCTCTTTAATTGGGCTTTCATATCCTAGATTTTGAAAGTGCTACAGGTAAAACTTCATTCGAAAATTGGTCCTGCCATTTCGGCTTCTGTTTTTTTTTTTTCACTCACCCTGTATAGTAACTCCAACAAAAAAATGTTCTTATTTTCATTTTTGTTTGAGTGATTTTATCATTTGTTAATCACACACAAAATCAAAAACAATATCAACCTCTCATGCAGAAGTATAAATAAGCACAAAATATTTAGGCCTTGAAAATAATCATTTTTCAAGAAATCAAATTATGTCCAAGTTTATATTTTTCACACTGTGCGCATTAGATTTTCTGTTGCTGTTTTGTTTAAATATCAAACGCAACTTCTTTTCCTTTAATTTAAAAAAAATTCAAAATTATAAGATTTCTCGTCTTTTTACAAATTACTTGAATCGGCAGCCAGCTGTCTTCAAAATTATTTACAATTTAACAAGAACCCCCCCCAAAATTAAAATGAACAAAAGCTAAAAAACAAAAAATTACTTCAGTTACAAGAAACCCCAGATTTTTGTTCTATTACATTCTAAATAAAACATCGTCCGGTGAAAAAAAAGCCTGCATTTTGCAGGGAAATCAGTAATTGATTTAAAGACCTCTTCATACAGGTCCAGCTAGAACATACATGTACACATAAATAAATTTTGTTTACAAATATACACCAGAATTTTTTGCATCATCTTGATTTTGCAGCATAACATTCGTGTATTTACATCAAACTTTTCCATACAAAATATTTCTACTATCTTGCCATAATTTCGGAAAACATTTCACCGTGACAAACTAGTGACATCCGCTTCTTAACTGATTCCTTTTCGGTTCAATGACTCAATTCACTTGGCGAATAAAATGAAACGAACAAACTGTGTAAGTTCTGATTATTTCATCTCGATTCTCTAACTACGGTGGAAGATTTTCGTCACGTAAATGTTCCTACTTACAATAAAACTTCACGGGTGTTCAAAGAGAAAAAAGGGAGTACACACTGTAAGATTCAGTAATTCTTTTTCCTCCAATGTTAAGTTAAAGGATGTTTAGTCCAGACAAGAAATATATTTAAAAAAATTTGACTGTCCAGTAAGCTAACTTGACACGTTTCTTTTGTTCAAGAATACAACCCAACATGAGATATTTTATACAGCGTTTGAATAAATCCCCGTCATCTGATTGGTGGGTTGTTGATCACATGACACCATTGGTGGCTCTGACCAATCAGATAACGAGGAATTTATTGAGGGAGTATCAAACAATAATGAATGTTTCAGATTCGTGCAATGGACAGAATAATTTTGATCGGGGGCAGATGGAATGTTTGCCTCGTGAAAGGGAACACTTCATCTGTCACCTCATGAAATTATTCTTACCATTGCACTCATGAACAATTATTACTTGTGTACCAACCAACGGCCCAATGTCAATCCCACGATGCACTGCAACGGCACTACATGAGTCCGGTTCCGGTCTAAATCCAGACCAACACCAGGCTTTTGTTAACAGTCTTTTATTCTTCGTACTTTCTTTCTTTGAAAGTTCAAAGCAAATGCAAAAGGCAAACGGACAGACCACAATCCCAATATGCAACATTAGTGAGTCTGGTTCCGGTGTAAGTACAGACCCACTACAACTTTTTGAAGAGTTTGTAATAAAAATTTGTCCAGTAACAGCTTGGAAAGGTAGCTTCTTTCCAACTCGGACATCATTCTAACAATGCATTGCATTAGCAGTGTCAAATTTATGTTCAAATCTTTTTCGAAACAACAAAACATAGGGCAGTTTTTTTTTTGTCCATTTAGCGTCTGGTCAAACTCGAGAACATTTTAAAGCAAATAACGGCCTGATGAAAAGGTCGATCCCACAATGCATTGCAGCACCGTTTCGGAAGTCTGGTTCCGGCCTCCAAGTCCCTCAGAGACTGCCAAAAAGGTCAATCCCACAATGCATTGCATTGCAGTGACACAAGTCTGGTTCCGGCCTCCACTCCCTCAGAGACTGACGAAAGGGTCCATCCCACAATGCATTGCAGTGACACAAGTCTGGTTCCGGCCTCCACTCCCTCAGAGACAAGGCGAAAAAGTCAATCCCACAATGCATTGCAGTGACACAAGTCTGATTCCGGCCTCCAACTCCCTCAGAGACTGCTATCGCTCAGTTTGCCTTTCCCGCTCTCCTGTCTCATCTCGTACGACTCACGCGCCGCGCTCCTGATGACGTTGGGAGAGTGGACACTGACCACGCTCAGTAGGAGCGGCAGATCCGACGAATCCAAGCCCAGGACACACGCGAGTTCTTTGGGCCGTGTCCGAGGGTTCTGGTCCAGGTACGACGCTAGCGCCGTGCTCTTGAAGTACACTTCTTGGAGTTGGTCCTCCAGGTGCATAAGGCACTGCAAGGGGGCGGAGAAAAGGCGCATTATGAATAACTCATAAGATATGAATAATACATATTTTTTTACTAGACCAGTCCACTAATAAATTCAAATTTATGCGTGCATGTGCAGAAGAAAATATGAAAGGTAAAAAGCACATGCGGTGCATTGGTCATATTTCCAAAATTCCGTCAGTGTTTGGTGCCGTTTGAAGGATGAAAAACCTCCAGAATCAACCAAAGCATCTGTCAACAGACAGAATAGAAAGACAGACAGACTCGGTCAGTCAGTCTGCCAGTCAGTGACTCAGTCAATGCTTCAGTCAGTGACTCACTCAGTAAGTTACTCAGTCACTCAATAACTCAGTCAACGAGTCAGTCATTTAGTCATAGTGTGTCAGTGGCTCAGTCAGTCTGCCAGTCAGTGACTCAGTCAACGGTTCAGTCAGTGACTCACTCAGTAAGTGACTCAGTCACTTAATAACTCAGTCAGCAAGTCAGTCGTTTATCCATAGTCTGTCAGTGGCTCCGGGAGTCTGCCAGTCAGTGACTTGGTCAATGCTTCAGTCAGTGACTCACTCACTAAGTTACTCAGTCACTTAATAACTCAGTCAGCAAGTCAGTCATTTAGTCATAGTGTGTCAGTGGCTCTGGGAGTCTGCCAGTCAGTGACTCGGTCACTGATTCAGTCAGTGACTAACTCAGTAAGTTACTCAGTCACTCAATAACTCAGTCAGCAAGTCAGTCGTTTAGTCAGTCTGTCAGTGGCTCAGTCAGTCTGTCAGTGGCTCAGTAAATGGTTCAGTCAGTGACTCACTCACCAAGTGACTCAGTCACTCAATAACTCGGTCAGTTAGTCAGTCATTTCGTCAAAAGTCTGTCGGTCAGTCAGTGGCTCAGGCAGCACACAAGCTGTTAACTTACAAAATCTGAAGGCATTCTGAGATTGCACATGTTCTGCACGGACTCCAGCAAGTCACCGACGCAATTGGCAGCGGAAATCTCCGCACTTAGGGGTCTGTCGGGAGACTGGCTGGTCCTCTTGCTAGAGAGAAGCTCTACGGTCCAAGTATCGGTGTCTGCAACAATGCAGACAGCTTCAGCTATTTCCCCGTCTAAAACTGAGTGCTGCAAGAGATGAAGATAATAATAATAATACCGGAGTCTTATATAGGGCACGTATCTACCAACAATTAGCTACTCAAGGTGCTGGTATTTATGTCTATCTTTAAAGACAGGTAAATGAAGTTTATGACATACATGAGACCAATATACAATATGTAGCACCTTTATAAAGGGTATACAAGGTGCTGCGGCGCATATTGCAGCCACTGCCAGAAACACCAGGGCAAACCCCTTCTCTTAGCGATAAGTGTTACTGGGTTCTTTAACGTGCATTACACAACATGCATTACACAACGCAAGGGTATTTGGTGCTTTAATAACCAATTTCTTCAAGCGATTTATAATTATTACCCCTCTTCCCAAGGCCATGAGATTAAATCTCTGCATCTCAGGATCGGCACATGACATTTTAGGCCCAATTTCAGGGCTCTGTTAACCACAGAATTCCGCGCTGATGGTCACCAGTTTGTGCTTACCACAATAGCAGACAAATTCTGTGCTAACCCTGTAAGCACAGAATCCTTAGTTGCAGGATGTATACATACGCAGAAACCAAAATTCACTAACCTGTGAAATACGCTTACCATAAGTACAGAATTGTTCTGCTATAGTAAGCAGGGATTTTTCGCTAACGGTTAGCAGAGCCAAAAAATTGGGACCCGGTCTCTACCCTTCACAGATGCTTATTTATATTCCTTGAGGAGGAGTGGCAATTGCAGTACAGTGTCTTGCCTAAGAACACAGACACCAATTTGTGTGTGCTCACAACATTCAATATGGTATATAACAATTCGGGCACGCTATCATTTCTATCACGAAGGCCCCCTTCTATGGCAAAAGCTATTGTTCAGATAGTCTGTTACAGGGCATCATTACTTTAAGTATTTAAGTCATCATTACTCTAGGTATTATTACTACAATTTTGCTTTCATTACCTGTGAAGCTTGGTCCAAGTTGGCTAGCACCTTTTTCCGATCCAGCTCAGGTACCCCGTGAAGAGCCATGTCAGGCACGTAGGTCTGGGAGTAGCCACCTAGCAAAGACCGGCCAAAGTTGTCCACATAGCTTTCGCCGGGGTCTGTATCCGGGGTGACTGGCTCCGAACTGGAGTAGAAAAATAAAAAAACATAACCAATTTTTTTTTTTTAATATATGATCCATGCTCTTCATCAAGTTTGATTTTGTGTTCTTCTAAAGTATTGGACCTACGACTAATATATTTGGAAAAAAAAATCTTTTTCAAATGTGGGCATCTTGAACCCTCTGAAAAAAAGGCTTTTATGACAGGTTGAAACCCCCCCCCCCCCCCCCCGAATGCAATCCTAAATGCCTTTTAAATTACTACTGTTAGGACAAACAAATAACTACTTGTTCATAACTGGCATTTTCTCGGCAACCCAAAAGGCAATTTTCATTATTTGTTTTCAGTATTTGAAGGAAAACGCTCTCAGCTTTTATAATCTGATACCCAAAAACATAAAAATCCACCGATCCCATTTTTTTTTAAAAGGCAAATGTTTTAGGATTGCAATTTTTTGGGGGGTCACCCTATATAGTTCGGTTTTGTACACAAGCAGATTTGTCCTCAGGGTAGACTGGTTCCCAACATTATCGATTCTGAAAGGGGGCTGCAGCCAGTCTATCCTGTGTGAACTGAATTGTTTTCTGCAAAAATTCGAAAGTATTTCACATCTTAACCCTAACAACCCTGAGCCCATCAAGCTCCAACAGCGGGTTTTGCTTGATTTTGGCAGGGTTGGTACCGAACACTGGCCAGTTGGTGTTGGACTTTGATTGACTGGGTACCAAAGGCCCAGGGAGACCCTGTTGAATTTTGTGAGGTTCGGGGCAGAAGGGCATGAGATTTGTGAACACGTTGGAGTTCACTGGCATTTCTTCGTGGGTATGCTCACCCACGGTCCTCAGCACAGCTTGTGGTCAAATGTGCATGTACATATTGCTTTATTTTGTTAGGTTTGGTACCATCCCTATCCAATCACTCGACAATGCATAGGCCCATCCATACCAAGTCAATCATACTCCAACAGTTGGAGTTTGGCAGGTTTAGTACTGTTCCCCGTACAAGGCCTGTTGGAGTTTGGCAGTTTTGGTACCAGTGCTTACAGACCTGTATGCAGCTGTTGAAATTTGTTAGGTTTGGTATACTTTCTAGTGCAAGAGCCTAGGGGGTTAGGGTTAATGTAGATGAGATCTCATTTTAAAGTGATGTTTTTTGTGAGTAATCCGGACAAAACTAAATTAAAGAAAACACAGGTCACAAAAAAAAGGAAATTAAACACTTGACTAACCCTAACTCTCTAGCATTATTAACGACCACACCCATCCTGGCAAATTCCAACACCATATGGGAAACTGCACACACATATTTCTGACTTTGATTCTGGAGGTGTGCCAACCCAATGTAAGAGACTGTCAGTTTAGGGGTACTGTACCCATCCTGACAGATTCCAACAAACTATGCCGTTGGGGTTTGGTGCGTTGAGTTCTGTTAAGGTTAAACACTGTTTTGTTTAAAGCTATAGTCCATCATTTGTAATTTGTGCATTTTGTTCGTTTGAAGCAACAAAAGGGTTCAAAATCTAATGAAGGATACTGAACAACTAACCTGATGAAGTTTCAGCTAAGCTTCAGCTGTACATTCCGAGAAAAACAGCATTCTAAGATCTCAATTTCAAATCAAAAGTTACTGAATCATGTTTTGAATTGTTTTGAATTGCAGCTTTACGCGACGTAGCGCACTGATCCGACGAATTATAACAACCGCGCGCGCGTGTGCGTCGTTCCAATACTTGTGCGCGCTGCGCTGAATAACAAAACGAACTACTAATTTAAATTTTCCTACGGTGCTTCTTAAGAATCACCGTTGGAAATGCCTTCTGTCGATGATTACTTCAAAATGACAGCTTCCCAGAAGGAATAATTTCACAGGGAGTTTAGTTCCCTTACTATCTTTCAACCAAGTTTGTTTTTCAACAATAATTACGCCACTTACTTTTGGGATGGCTGCAAATGATGGACTATAGCTTTAAGAACTCTGTTTTTTGTAACTTACAAGGCTATTGGGAGTTCTTCATGATCCGTCAGCGTCATGTCACTGTAACCTGATGATGTGGTAGAGCCATAAGAGAAGCATCGGTGGTACTTGCGGGTCGGCGACCATACCGGGGTCGTTTGCTGCCCTGTACTGTCCATGCCTCCATCGCAGAGTGCTTCACCTATCTGCAGCCTTAGCGGGGGCGTTGGACGGTGCGCAACGGCCGGGCGTGTGCTGTCACTTTCCGAATTGTCTTTGGAATAAAGTTGGTTCTCGGCGGACGCTGTTTGCGGCCATCTGGTGCCCGAGAAATCCTCATTGGTGGGCGTTTTTGCATCGAGTTCGTTAGCGCTTGAGTCATCTGAAGATTTTTCAATCTTCAGTTCTTTGGCCATTACGGATTCCTGGTAAGCGCGGGCTAGCGGACTTGTGAGCGGGAAGCGCTTGTTCCGGCGCGGCACTGGCGGAGTCCCGTCTAAGCTTTCCGTGTCCGTGTTGTCCGTTGAAGGCACAGGCGTGGCGTCAATGCTCACGCTACCTAGGTCAATTGTGGGGTACAAGTTCAAGCTGGTTGGGGCCTGCATCTTGGTGGTTGTTGATTCCTGAGATTCAGAGAAGGAGAGTTGACCAGCGGTGTCGTCTTCGGGAAGTAGTTCTGGACTTTTGGTTGGAGATGATCTTTCGTGGCCTGGCCTACTCTTATGCTTTGCCAGTCCTTCAGGGTTTGTTTTGCCAGCAGGATTCGGACAAGTGTGCTCCGAGATAAGTCCAGCTTGATTCTCTATCTGCACACTCCGGCCGACAGCCACCACGCGCTCTCGTTTCGAGTCTAGAGAAGCCTCGTCAAAAGTCTTCAGCTTTATGGAGGCAACTCCGGTAGTCCGTTGGTTTTCAGTTGGAGCGACAATCCCAACCGCGACAACGCTCTCCTGTTTAGGCACGATGACGTCCATGTTGTTAAGTAACACCGCCGGCAGCGGTTTTCTCACCTCCGTCTGGGGTGACTTGGAGATGCAAATACCGATGTCAGTTTCGTCGGCAGTCCCGGACAGGATCTTCTGCAGATCGGGGTAAAGTCCCCCCGAGGCCGATCTGTTTATCCTTCCGACCGGTTCAATGGGCAGCGTATCTGCCAAGTTGCCGGTAGACAGACTCCTAGTGGCTTCATGTCCAGACACTCCTAGGCCTACGACCTTTGACCCGGGGTCAGTTCCACTCCACGGTCTATCAGACAAAGCTTCTGAGGGGCTGTCGCACCGTTCCGCGCTCACTGCGTTCCCGTTGGAATCTGCCTTCGCATCCTGTTCCCCCCTCTCAGAGGTAGACTCTTCAATTGTCCTAACCAATTTGAGGTCATCTGTAGGTGAATTTTCATCAGCGTTTGCTGTTTGCTTAAACTTTTCAGTTCCCGCCTCTGTTCTTGGAAAAGCCTGACTGTCTGTTCTCCCTCCAGAGTCAAATGAACTCTCCAGGCCACTATCCGCAGAGTCTGAGCACAGCACTCCCTCCGTTCTGGGAACGGCATCATCAACCCCTTCCTCCGTCTTCTCCCGAATGGGGTCAATCTTTTCAAGCTCCCACGTGTCCTCGTACTCCATGTAGATCTTCTCGCGGTGCTCGGGGATCTCGTGAACCTCGCTGCAGCGGATGAAATAGCTGAGGATGTAGAGGAGGCGGCAGACCACGTCAGCACGGCGGCCGACCACGATGGTCTTGGCCACCTTGACAGGGTAGCCAATCGCACCAAACATGTCCCTGCGTAGCAAAAATTGGATTTGTAATTTTGTAAAAACGCACAGCACCTGACAAGGTACAAGGATTGGATACTCTTCAATAGAATGATAATGTCATTCTTTTCAACTAAAAAAACCCAAAACTTACCCGAGTTGGGCCCAGAGTGGGTTGTAGGGATGCGACTTTGCGAGCATATCCAGCTGCAAGGGAAGCAACAAAAAGGACTATCCTCATTATTTTTCAGATTTTCACTTTTTTTTCCCCCCGACTGCTTTTTAAAAAAAAAGAATACGTCATCCTTCAACGAAAAATTTTGTTTTAGAGGCAATGATTATGCATGTTTCTCACTCAAGTTGAATTTAGACTTGGCCCAAATCAGATCAAAGCACGTGTACAAACACACGTACACTGAAGTGGTACGCGTATTAACATGGCACTTGTGTCATTTTGAGCAAGACACTGCTAATGGAATTCAGGGCTTGGATGTGCAGGACATCACTACATGAAAGAACGAGGAATGAAGTCCTCCTTCAGTCAGTGGGCCTGATGGGGGTAGCAGAGGTTATGAGGATTAACAGGCTTAGATGGTATGGACATGTGGCTAGGAGAGAGGCAACACACTGGCTCCAGAGAGCTTTAAATTTTCGAGTCACCGGAAGAAGGCCCCGTGGGAGACCCAGAAAAACCTGGAGGGAAACTGTAGAAGATGCCAAAACATCTGGTATCGCTCACATGGACCCCACAGACAGGAAAGCTTGGAGAGCAGCCATTAAGGAAATGAATGTCCAACCCCACAAAGTGGGACAGATGGACTCTAAACGCTGATGATGATGTTGTGATGGCAGTGTGTGTCGGAGATATGGAATTAAGTTCGACTTGAGTCAGATCACTCCTAATTCAAAAGTTGTTGATTGATTGATTATTCAATGTCTTATTGACAAGTTCATAACCTTTGAAAATGCTAACAAATGATCAATTCAAATTTAAAATTTATCTTAAAAAGTACGGGGACCCTCTCTTTAAAGGTAAAACTGTGGCTCTCTTATGGTGAAAATGCATCAATTTGTTTTGAAAAAATAAATGGGTTTGATGTTTTACCAAGGTAGAGGAGTGTTTATCCAGATAGGCCCGGCTAGGCGTTGCTTCGGCTGGTACTACCGTCGGTACCCAGGCCAGATGGTACATCAGTACGGCTGTCAACAAACGACTGAAGAAACTGCGGGGAAAAAATAGGAACAGTGTAAAATTGTGTTCCACAAACTGCCCAAAAGATCGCTTTGATTCAGAAGATTAATTGAGCAGTTCCTTACCAGTTTATGGTGGACTGGGTAACACCGAGGTTAAACTGAAATTACACTATGGTAATACCGAACCTTCACTGAGGTTAAACTGAGGTTACACTCAAAATTACACTGAAGCTTCACTGAGGTTGAACTGAGATTACACAGACTACACTGAGGTCATAATGATGTTCCACTAGGGTTAAACGGAAGTATTAAACAATGAGGAAATACTAATTATATAGTGAGATAAAACTAAATAATACTCGGACTTCACAAAGGTTAGGGTGAGATTACACTGAGGTTATACTGAGTTTTGACAACGGTTATGAAGTAACATTAAAAATACAATCAATACCACTAAGACATCCCTGAGGTTAAACTGAGGTTACACTACATGTAAGACTGAATTGAAGCTTCACTGAGATTATGCCGAGGTTACTTTGAGAAAACAGCTTTCCAGTGAGGTTAAATGAGGTTACTCCTTAAGATTAAGCTGAAGATTCACGAATGCGAAACTGAGGTTACACTGAGATTCACCAAATCATACTGAGGTTAGTCTAAGGCTACACTGAGATTACACTAAAATTATGCCGAGGTTTTGCTGAGGATGAACTGAGGCTATACTGATATTACACTGAGGTTACTCTGCGTCTTTGCTGAGGTTATATCTGAGGTTGCACTTGAGATTACACCGACGTTTCACTGAAGTTACACTGAGTTAACACTCGGATAACACAGAGGCTGTAATGAGGGTTGAAGTGAGATTACATAGAGGTCTCCCTGAGATAATACCGAGGTTTAACTGAGATAAAACCGAGGTTAGCCTTTCAAGTTTGTCTGGTTGTTGTTGTGGGACTCCAGCTCCACCATTAGCTCATGCATCAGGTGCTCGCAATCTGAGGCTACACTGAGATTACACTAAAATTATACTGAGGCTTTACCGAGGATAAACTGAGGTTTCACTGAAACTACACTGAGGATATGCTGCCTCCTTACTCGGATAACTCAGATAACACAGAGGCTGTAATGAGGGTTGAATTAAGATTACACTGAGATTTCACCGAGATAACACCGAGGTTACTCTACGTCTTTACTGTGGTTACACCGAGGTTATGACGACGTTTTACGAAGCTACACTGAGCTAACACTCAGATAACACAGAGGCTGTACTGAGGGTTGAACACAGAGGTTTCACTCAGAAAACACCGAGGTTAGCCTTACAAGTTTGTCTGCTTGCTGTTGTGGGACTCCAGCTCAACCACCAGCTCATGCATCAGGTGCTCGCACAGGTGGCCGCGCTGCATCTGATAGGTCATCATGTTGAGCCAGATGGGCCGCTGGATCCTGGGGGCGCAGTATAAGGAATAGACGGCCGAACGGAACTCGTCGAGGGCCTAACGAAAGGAAAGGGAACAATAAAATACAAATTAGTAAGAAGTGTTACCATTGATAGTGTAACAGCCGTGGTATTGTGCGGCAGCCTAAACTCATCAAGAAGGTATGAAAGTGTTGAATAAATGCGGTGCAGTGTTTTGTCAAATCAAACTCTGATGAAGAAATCTCTAGTTTTTTTTTTTTCTTCTTTTTCTCTTACGTCCATAATGATGGGTATGACAACCGTCCTCCTCTGGTAGGTCAGTGCCTTCTCCACGGCCAGCGACAGACGGCGGAAGTGGCCCTCAAAGAGCATGAAGTGCGAGAAGAAGAACGTCTGGAAGTGTCGACTGCGTCCTTGGTCCTCCTCCTCTGGCAGTGAGATGACCACGCCTAGGCCTATCTTAGGGTGGCGTCTTCTGTTCATGGGCTACGAGAACAAGAAAGAACAAGACAAGGAAAGCCTGGTAATGCTGGACCTCATTTGATGCGGGGGGAGGGGGGGAAGGTTGCAGCAATTTTTCCTCATTTTGTTTTATCTCTCTTTTTATTAATAATTCACAATTCAAAAGTGTTTTGCATCTAATTTCACAGCTGGATCTATAGACACATCCATGATCACTGTATGCTGAAGAGGCCCGCTTCAATGGAGCACAATTGTGCACGTTATGGTACAAAGTAGTCCGAACATTTGGGACTCTCAATACTGTGTAAGATATTTTTTCCAACTTTCACTCGGGAGGTAACACACCGAGAATACAGTGTTTACACGTCGGTTAAGGGCAAAACCTAATATTGATTTACATCACCCCGACGCAAAATTCCATCTTATGAATAGTTAAATGCGGTACCCGCTTATATGTACATCGGATTCGAACCAGCCAACCGATCCAATAAGCTCTGTGGTTGAGTGGTAAGACGTCTGCTCTAGAAAGCAGGAGGTCGTGGGTGCGAGTCCCACCCGAGTGATTTTTTTCAACTTAAACTCGGGAGGTAACACACTGAGTATACAGTGTTTTTACGTTGGTGAAGGGCAAAACCTAATATTGATTTAGAGTCCCAAAACTTAAGGTATTGAAAACCTGAAACAACCAGTCCAGCACCGCTTCAGTACTGCATCAATCAACTGTGCCAAAAGAATAATCTAGCATGTCTGGTACTAGTCTTTATTTCTACACATTTCTCCACAGTCAGCCACCAGACTAATGACACTGAATGAAGAGGTCGGTCTTTTCAAACAGTTGGACCATGGTTGGACATGTACCAGTCTAGTGTTTAGCCTCTTTTTGAAATCACTTGACTTCCCTCTCATGTGCAAAATATTGAAGAAAAGTCTCCTTTAAAAAATTGAACTGAGTCTTCAAACTGGGTCGATGAAATACTGAGGACCTTTTCTGAGCCCGATGAAAATTTTGGACAATTTTGCTGGCTAAAGAGGGAGTAAAGTTGGCCTGATTTCGTTTTGCATGTTTTTCAGCACTCCGTGACGGATTATCTGAATAGCTAGCTAGCACACAACTTTGGCCATTAAAGGGGGCCTTCGTGATGGAATTGACAGCGTGCCTGGATTGTTCTGTATCTTGAAATGCGGGGGAAAAAAACTGCATGCATACCTCATCGACCATCAGCGTCTCAAGCGACGACTTTCGCCGGACGCCGTGCTCCATGCTGGTGACTTGGTTGCGCATCCAGCGTCGGTGGAAGCTGTTTGATTGGTTGCTGGACACGCTGCTGCCCGGCGACGGGAACGGGGTCAGGAAACTGCTGCTGGATCCTAATCGGGGTCAAAGTTGAAAGGTTAAATATGGATAAAAACCATTATCAGATTGTGCCTTGTGCACAGGGTAATTGTAATTTAATAGCAATTTTCCTGTTAACCATATATCTTGACTAATTGGAGAACTGCCAACACAGGGCTGGATATCTCATTTGGTAAGAGCACCGGAACGGTAATCCGGAGGTCGCAGGTTCAAATCCCACTCCAGTCAATTTATTGTTTTTGTTCAATTTTCAATCTATACATCTAGCATTATCTATATGTATATGGTATTTATCTTTTAAAATAGATGGTTATTTTCTTTATGTTCTATATTTATTTATTATTTATGATTTTTATTTATTTTATATGTATAGACACTCTTTGCAGTTGTTCTTTTCAGTTTCGGGATTTCTGAAACTGTTTTGGAATGATAACCTACCAGAGACGACGCCGCTGTCCTCATCAATGCTGTTGTACGGGGAGGATGGTGGAACCGCTACTGGTAAACTGTGGGCTGCAGACATGAGGGAGAAAATGAAATGAATTGTGATCTACCGGGTACAATAGGGTAACTTCAAGGTACATGTATTTAGCAGAGAGTCAATGGGTGTAAACTAGGCGTCACTGGGTGGATCAGTCATCTGAAAGCCACTTATAGAATAATTGCCACAGAGCTGATTGCATTTCGTTTTAGAATTTGTTAAGGTTGAACTGGGTACAATAGGGTTGCTTGAAGGTATTTAGCAGTGTCAATGGGCCTAACTAGGTGTCACTGGGTGGATCATTCACTTGAAAGCAACTGAACTAGGTAAATGGGCTGCTTTACATGTATGTTATGTGGGAAGAAGAACTGGGTGTCACTGGGTGTAAACTGGGCATAACTAGGTACAATAGGGTTGCTTTATGGTATTCAGCTAAGTGTCACTGGGTGTAAGTAGGCGTGACTGGGTGGATCGTTAACTCACCAATGGATTCCCTGGCAGGGCAGTCTGTACGCTGTGGGACCATCAGCTCCACAGGAGCCAGGCTAATACTATCTTGATCACTGCAACAAACAAACAAACAAAAAAGAAGCCTCTAATTTATGAAAATGTACAACGAAAATAAGATACTTGCCAATTTTTAGCAGATTACAATTTCAATGCATCTGGGGGAAAAAAACAACCTCGTCATTTTTTTAAAATTTCTTTTAATTTTTTTTGCATTTTCTTCCACTATAGAAGGAAAATTCAAAGCGCCTCATTAATGACAATTCTTCCGATTCTTACAGGTTTTCTTTGGGTCGTAGGACGAACACTTGCGACAGCATGAGCTTCAGCGGAGACTTGATGGTGTGAACTTTGATCGTCGACCCCCGGTAGGCCATGGCAACCGAGCCGTACATCATTTCTCCCAGAAGAATGATGTCCGAGCTGGGGCGCAGACACTAAAAATGTCAACAGAAACAACTAATAATTAATAAATTAACTAAAAATGATACTAAAGGCACACAGGATTTTTTTGATTTTCATGCATATGTTTCATTTGAAGCAACAAAGTTGCTCAAAATCTTAAGGCGGGCACAACACAACTATCTTGTTGAAGTTTCAGCTCTGTAGAAACTGTACATTTTGAGATGACAGAGAAAAAAAACGTTGGCAAAATTTTCCGGTCTGATCTGGATTCCGTCACTTTCGTGATGACTTGTGATGGACTTGTGATGACTTGTGATGACTTGTGATAAATTGTGATGAACTTGTGATGACTTGTGATTGACTTTTAACTGACTTTGATTGACCTATTCTTGACTTGTGAATGACTTGTATTGACTTGTGATGACTTGTGATGACTTAAGATGACTTGAGATGACTTGTGATGACTTGTGATGTCTTGTGATAGACCTGTGATTGACATGTGATGGACTTGTGATGACTTGTGATAACTTAGGCTAGACTTGTGATGACTTTTGATAAATTGTGTTGACTTGTGATAAACTTGTGATTGACTTGTGTTAGACTTGTGATGACTTGTGATTGACTTGTGATTGACTTGTGATAGACTTGTGATTGACTTGTGATTGACTGTGATTGACTTGTGATAGACTTGTGATGACTTGTGATAAACTTGTGATTGACTTGTGATAGACTTGTGATAACTTGTGATGACTTGTGATTGACTTGTGATAGACTTGTGATGACTTGTGATAGACTTGTGATAAACTAGTGATAACTTGTGATTGACTTGTGATAGACTTGTGATAGACTTGTGATAGACTTGTGATAGACTTGTGATGACTTGTGATAGACTTGTGATTGACTTGTGATAGACTTGTGAAAGACTTGTGATTGACTTGTGATAGACTTATGATAGACTTGTGATTGACTTGTGATAGACTTGTGATAGACTTGTGATGACTTGTGATTGAATGGTGATGACTTGTGATGACTGGTGATGTCTTGTGACGACTTGTGATCAAATCACAATCACCTCAACTGAAACACTGGGTTATACTCACTGTGTATTTGTTGGCTGGGTCGCCAGTGGGGTTCGGAGAACCGGTGTTCTCCGACTGCCTAGTTTCCATGGGGCTATTCTTTCCTGAGGCGTTGACGCCAAAACGTCGGCCAAACTTGCACGGATTTCCCTTAGCAGGCGAGGGCTAAAAAAGCGGAATTTCAAATTCAACAAAAAACCACACATCATGAAAAAGAAAAGAACTATTTACAATGAAATGAAAGTGATACTTCTTGGAATGCATTTCGTTGACGCCAAAACGTCGGCCAAACTTGCACGGATTTCCCTTAGCAGGTGAGGGCTGAGTAAAGGGGAATTTCAAATTCAACAAAAAACCACACATCATGAAAAAAGAAATGAACTATTTACAATGAAATGAAAGTGATACCTCTTGGAATGCAGTTCGTGAGAGCTGTGTATCTTTAAAAATATTCAATACGCAAAAACGGGTTATGTTCCTTACCTCCGCCTTTTCTTCATTTTTCTTGATGGCTTTGGAGTCGAAGAGGAGTTTGCGTTCCTTCTGATCACATTTGATGAATACAATGAGCCGGATCTGCTCCTGGTCAAACTCGGGAGCTTGCCAACTGCAGATACATTAGAAAAACCAAAAGGAGAAATATACAGTGTTACTGTAGTCTGTAACTTAGTCTGTCCGCTGTTGACGAGGTGATTCGTCGGGGACGCCTTCGCTGGTTTGGTCACCTCCAGCGTATGAACGAGGACAGCTGGCCGAGGAAGATCCTCGACTACCAGATCGCTGGCAACTACCCACGTGGCCATCCAGAGACGAGGTGGAGCGACAACATCAACAATGACCTAAGGTTCCTGCAGATCAATGCCAGTCTGGCATTGAACCAAGCGTGGTGGTGGAAAGCTATCCAACCAAGAGGACATGATCATCGTGGAGTCCAACCCTCCAGTTTGGGGACAAACGGACTATAAACAGATGGATACTATATCTCATGCATATTCATGATTGAGAGCCAAATTCTCACTGGTTCTTTCACCACTTGGTATCAGCCGGCAGTTTTACCGTTTACCAAGCACGCATGCGAGGATTAACGCACAGGGTAAATACGCATGCATAGTAGACATTGGGCTTTGAGTGCATGTACATGTACCCCCTCAACGTTAAGAAAGGGAGAGTTGGGGGAGACCACTGGGAGAGACATTCAAACGCATTACCGACAAAGCCTGGCGTTCACGCAGAGACGCTATGGCTTTGAGCACATTCAGAATAACATTAGTCATGTGTACTTCATGCTATGCAAGTGCGGACCAGAACGTGCATGCACCGTGCCCCATCCATGGGGCTCGGAAATGTGGTCAAAAGGCTCCCTCTCTTGTTCGTGAACGGAGCCCACTGCAAGGGTTACCTGTGCGCTTGTCTACTACGCATGCGTTTTACAGTGCAGTTGTGGAGCAAGCGCACAGCAATCGCACGGGGTAGTGTGCACGCGCGAATATCGCCCCGGTTAATGTGCTAACTTTGGAGGTCTACATTCCTCAAAGTAGTCGCACAACAGAAAAATCTACTCCCATACAAACGTCACCACTGCTATAATGTACAAACTAACAGGACAGACTTTGAGTAAGCAGGAAAGTTTTTCCTCAAGCGAGCGTTTTTTTCCCCGTATTAACAACACAATTTTCTGAAAATAAGCTGCAGTTGCGGTTTTCCAACCAAACCCTACTCACATACATGTGCGTTAAAACCCTACACCTACCTACAACAAGTCCGGGCCATAGATTCCGGTGTCCGTCCGTCCACGACATTACGATTTGCGGCGGACTGAAAGCCCAAAACACCAACTCTTGACAACTTTCCAACTAAACTCTTGAAAGCGTCCCATTTACTTGAAGGCAAATCGTAAATCTCCCTCCGATTGTTTGAGTTCAGTTTCGTGAACATCGTCGCATCCGTGTATCACGTTTTTGGAAATTTTCTTTTTCTAAGTAATATTTTACTTGTCCAACTTTGAGAACTTCTTTGTTTAATAACAAACTTTCAAAGTAAGATTGTACAATGTATTTTTAACATCACTTGGCCTTGCAGATCAAATCTTCTGTTTCCTTTTTTGCAATGTCAGACAATTTTCTTCACAGTATTTTTTTTTCTCAAACTAAACCCACACAAGCAATATTGATGATTAATCATAGCAAATACAAACATGTGCATTTAGTCCTTAAAAATTAAAACCAAAATGACACAAATATTTTGAAAGAACAACAAAATATTTCTCATTAAACAAAAATGAAAGAAACGGTGACGCAACTTGAAACTCTTAAACCGACATCAAGATTTTGTATAACGGAGCCAGGCTATCGCGTCCCCACAATGACTCACAAACACGAGACACGATTGTTGCGCGGCATGACGCAGCACTACCCCCCCCCCCCTTCCAAACTTGCGCTGGAAGTCTACAATTGGCCCGAAGTAACCGCAGTTTGTCAAGACGTGGAAATCCCTACTTTGACTTCAGTGTCATTCAACTTCAAGGTCGGGCGATGACAACACAAACAGAGTCCAGAACTCAGGTGTCACAGTGACGACAATTGAGATCATGGGGGAAAAAAGTCGCATTGAAACGGTTGTTGAATGGCAAAATTGTAGCATTTTCAGACTAAAGAAAACATGTGTGTTTTAAACTAAGAGACTTTAGAAAGTACATGGACAGTGTCTTGATGTTCAAGTTTGGACCACTTCCTTCTTATTTTGACCTGATGATTGCCTTTACCTGTACTTAATTTACAAAATTCTCCTCAAAATAAATCATCACTCATTACTACAGAATCTCAATATAGCAGACTGAAACAATTTACCAAAAATAGAAAGAAAAGGGCAATATTTTAAAGGAGAAAATAATCTATATTGATTAAAGGGGCATGCAACATAACTTTTATTTAAAATGCAATCCTTGAAAATGCACATTTGTGACCCATTTAACCTTATTTTTCAATTTTCCTTTTGCTATTTTCAAGGGTACTTTTGGTGCTTTTTTGGTTTTCATGCTACGGCTACTTTTGTGTACACATACATGTACACATGTATGTATACATGTAACCTACATTTGTAATGTTACACAGCACCAAAACTTGCCAGAATTTTGTCCGAAAACAAGGACATTTTTTTTTAATGTTTAAACTAAATTAAGGTACAGGTAGTGCACTTTTCAATTAAAATTAACCAAAAAAGAGATGTCAAATACTTAGTTTTCACACATTTCAGAGGAGTGGAAACAAGTACAAATGTGTTCCAAAGAAAAAGTTCCCTGACCTTACAATTGCCCGACGTCTATGAGTTGCTCCCTTTCATCTTAAGTGGGTCAGGGAACCAGACTACAGGAACATGATTGTTTTTCTAGGTTTTTGCAACATCGATACGAACACAAAATTTCAAACAAGTCAGTGTAACAATATTTACTATAAAATACTAAACCCAAAAATCCATCCATTTCTGAAATTACAACAAATGCAAATGTTGTATAAGGGATTGATGTATTTGGATTAAACAAGTACTCATTCGATTCACTGAAAAAGGCGAATACCCTTTTTATATAACCCTTGGTGTGCACACGCAATGTGCACATCATACATGTACGACAGTCCTTCTGTAAATTGAGGCGTGCGATCACACCCCTGGCCCCACGCCATCACATGCCTAAATGCTTCCCGAGAAGCGTGAACAATCGCACGCCTGAATCCCTCAGTACCGCACACCTCGGCATACGTACATTTACAGCATAATTTGTGAAAAATAAAGTACGTCAGTGAAGAGAAAATGGCTTTATTGTATAAAACCAAGATGAATATTATGAAATAATATCCCAGCTTGGACCATAGAATCACACACCTAGAAAAGTCACTCGCCTAGAAAATCACAGGCCTAGAAAAATCACACACCTTAAAAATCCAGGTGTGCTTTTTTCCACACACCTGTGATTTCCAAATCAGAAGGCCTGATACAACGGAGGAGTATAATTACAATAGAGCACGTCTCGACTGCACTATGAATGAACTTTCCAACAATCCAAAAAAGGTCAATGCCTATATGTACACGCACACCCAACGTGTACAATGCACACCCACACGCAGGCACTATCAATGAAGTCTTGTGACTTGACCACACAATGATAAAATTCCGTTCACCAATTCACGTGATGACAACTACACCGTGTAGTGCGGTCTTATCAGTCCATTCACGGGCATGTGATCTGGCATCCTTGTTCAGTTGGCACTGCAGGGCTCCACGACTGAGCTTTTCTGTACGAAATTAAGCCACACCTCTATAATACTTAAACTGATTCTTTTAACAATAAAAAAGACATAGTGTCAGTGCCTTATTGCAAATCTCTGACAGCAAAACTGAAATTTTGCATCAGATTGGGCCAAGGTTTAGTGCAAGTGAAAACATTTTCTAAATACTTTTAATTCTTTTGAAAATTAAAAGGCTGTATTCGACAAGCACACAAACACGCGTACATGTTTAAGTTGATAATTGATACCCATTTGTATTTTGAAGGCACTGCTAGTTACATATACATGTAACATGTTCTTGTTTGTCAACATGTTTTACCCTTAGTAGAAAGAAGTATATTTATGCGTACCTGAAATCTACAGTAGGTGAACTTTGTAGGAATAAATCCAAGCAATAAAGACCAAAAATTCAATTTTTCCTTGACATATCTCGGCTTACAATGTTCATTGTACAGTGAAATGTTATGTAAAATAATAAAATCAAAAAATTTTGTTTTATATAAAACTTGCCAAAATACATAATTTGCATACACACATGTACATTGTAATTTGCCAAAATGTCATGATTTACCAAAAAATGTAATTTGCCAAAATGTACTATGTACATTTACATTTGCCAAAATGTACTGTACGTATATTAATTTGCCAAAATGTATTGTCAAAATGTGTGTAATTTGCCAAAATGTACATGTAATTTGCCAAAATGTACATGTACATGTACATTGTAATGTGCCAAAACGTATGTAATTTGCCAAAACTACAAAAATGTATGTACCGGTATGTACTTTGCCAAAACATATGTCATTTGCCAAAACTGTACATTTAATTTGAATCACATCAACATGTACATGTACATGTACCTGGTACATTGTGCAGATATCAGTCTGACCACATTCCAATCATAGCAGGATCCTTCCCAATGGTACACGCACATAATATTATTATGCACAACTAACAAAATATGATTCCGGTTGTGGTGGCCAAATTAGTCTTCAGCATCTCCCGACGAAATTCATTCAGTTTTTCTGTTAGCTCCCTCCCATATTTAGTATTCAGGCAGTACACCCAAACATCCAACAATAAGGTCTTGACCTTTCATTGACTAAGTGTATGGCATTGGCCTGCCCATGGATGTGCCCCGCATACCTAATGACCATCTCAATGGTCAGAGAATGACCACAAGGCCACAAACTGTGTGTTGACCACTGGGATAGGGGCAAACCTGTATGTTTGACCCCCTAGTCATCTTTTTGGCCAGCCAGGTCAACAAACACAACCATCAATATGATGTCCCTGGCTACCTTCTGTCAAGGACAAGAAAGGACACTTCCTAGAAGTGGCCTACATACAATGTCTGCATCATCATCAAAGGAATAATAGCCATGCTTTCCTTGAAGTTGAAAGTGAAGTCAGGTACCTGAGAACAATGTATTTGCATGTCTTGAACTTTTTTTTGTTCTATGCCCCCCCCCCCCCCCCCCCCCCCCCCCCCCCCCCCCCCCCCCCCCCCCCCGAGTGTCACCAAAATCACTCCAAAAGTGAACATGAAGTTTGAAAAATCAAGCCAATACTCCAAAAGCAGGAATGCAACTGGGGACTTAGAAAAAAACGAGGAAACTCAAAACCACACAAGACTTTGTACAGTGTTTTTCAATTTGTAATGGCATTCATGAGAAGTAAAATCAGCAGATCCGAAGAAAAGTTGCACGCCTGAAAAAGAGAAACTCAAACCTCAACACGAAACTCAAAAAGTCAACTCGCTACTCAAAAAGCCACTCAACACTCAAAAGTTCAACTCAAACCTTGAACAGTCAACTCAAAACTTGACAAGCCAACTCACAACTCAAAGTCAACATGAAAGTTGAAAGGTCAACTCGGAACTCAAACAGGGCAACTCAAAACTCAACAATCAAAAGGTCAAATTGAAACTCGAAAGGTCCACGCGAAACTAGAAATGCCCGCTCGAACAGTCAACTGAAAACCTTGAAAGGTTAATTCAAAACACATAAAGTCTACCATGTACATGTAACTCAAATCTTCTGCTTAAAAAACTCATGTCTACTCAACAGAAAGTCAAATCATGAAGAAAAGAAACCCTAATTTTAGACTTAAGGTAAACTCCCCCCAGCATCCCCCTAGCCAAACCCCTATCTTTCCTAAACTGTGTAATGGGAAAATGGCCCAGAAATCTGCAATTATGAAACAGGCAAGTCATACTTTGTTGATCATTAACGATTGTTCTTGCAAACCACCTTTGAACTAAATTGCATAATATCAACATCTCATGTGGACTTTAAACAGTACATGTATGCCTTGGCCTTGTAAGTCACATGCCACTGACCACCTACATTGTACGTCGCACGAGCGTAATCAACATTGTTACGTACACGCGCTATAATTGGCACAGTCACGTGCCTATTTGGCACACGTTATACAATACTCATAGATTACAACCACAATAGTGATGTGTACAAAATGTACATGTATTTTGAAAACTTTGGTTGTGCGAGTAGTAATGGTCATGATGGTAGGGATTAATGTGCAATTCATTCTTATCACTTGGTTCAAATTTAACCAAATTGTTTTGGGATGTGAAGACGACCTTCTCAGATGACAAGGGCAGGACCCATTTATAACTTCACTTAATTTTTCTCTAAAGATTCGGAAACTGGAATATTTTCTACAATGAAACCTTGCACAAGCAGTGCGGTGGGCCAGTGGTTACGGTGTTCGACCCATGAACCCTGACAGGGACCGTGGTGCTTGTGTTCTTGGGCATGACACTTTACTACAATTGCCTCTCTCCACCCAGGCTCATAAATGGGTACCTGTGAGGGTAGAAACAGATTGCACTGATGCTTGTGTTCTTGGGCAAGACACTTTACTACAATTGCCTCTCACCACCCAGGAGTATAAATGGGTACCTGGTAGGGTAGATCAAGGCCAATTTGCACTGATCTTGGCTGCAGAAAAGTGGTCTCGTGGTCTGGTGGACTGGGGTATTAACTGTTTGCGCTTTGAGACCCAGTTTTGGTGGAAAGCATTCCATATTGAAGCAACTCTATTGCAATTCATGTAACGCATTTATAAGGATTCACTTCGAACCCAAACTTTTTAAGGGGCAATGATCCCATTCTTAAGCAACTGAATGGGCTCTTTCATTCTCAATCCTACAAAATCCTTCAAAAGCTCACATACATTATAACATGACCAATATAACGGTGCATGATACCACATAAAAATATGCACAATTGTTTCAACAAACATTTGTGTACACAACAAAGTATTAAACAGCCATTCTAGTACCGAACACTAATTCTGATTGACATGACAATTTCATATAAAATTCAAAAAAAATATAACCAATTCTGGCCCACACATAAAGTATCGAGATATTTTGAAAACGAAAGAAAAAAAAAGTGATGTACATGTATAAACGGAAGTATCACTATCAAGTATTAAAAAAAGGATTACATGTATTATGTACAGTACATGTATGTTTTTAACTACATTTTAACATATGGAAAATGGAAATGAAACTCACCTTTTATAGGATGCTAGCACTTCTGGTGATCTGGAAATACAAAAAAAAAAAATAATCATTAATTTTTAATTTTCTTGGTGCTTAGGCGTCCAGTTGTAAATATGCAATGTCAGTTTGGGTTACATACAATGTACGTGTAAAAAATGGCAAAAAAAGAATATTTGGATGTAACATTGACACGGTGTCCGAATGTTACGTCCGAATTAATACATTTTTCCTCATATTTTTGTAAAAGTACTTTCAACTGATTTCAAACTTTCTCAAGTATTGAAACACCCTAAGACAAATATTATGTTGAGCAATTGTTTAGAATGCATCAATTGATACTTTTAATAAAATAACCAAATATATGGATGTAACATGCACTGCTTCCCGCAAACGCGGTGGAATGACCCATTTTCAAATGCCATGTAATCGGAAGCAGACCTTTTTTTTTTTGCCTTATAATATAAAATTGAGAAATAGGATTTCATCTTTAATCCCCCCCCCCCCCCCGGCAAAAAAAACCAAATGACAATTTAACGATTCTTAGGCTTTATATCCGTTGAATCACATTTTAGTCATTTGGCGGAAAGATTTCCATATACGAAGTTCACTCAACACCCTGTGTACAAACTCTATGAGATTGGACTGAAAAATTCTAAGTGTTTTCTAAGAAAATGCTTGTATTTTCTCACTGCTCAAATTGACTTTGATGACATGAAATTGCTATCTGGGGGCTTGTTAGTCAATACAGAGGAAAATTAGTGAACTTCGTATATGGAAATCTTTCCCATTTGGCTTGGGAGACTCCAACATTTTTGGAATCCATGCCAATTCTGTCCAGGAATCGCAAGTCCATTTGTTATCGATTCCAATCTTTGCCAGTGGAAGAAAAAACATTTGTAAACAGTCCAATTGAATAAGGCAGGAATAAATGTGTTTGCGGGAGGTATTCTAAAACTCTGTTTAAGACCGGTGGGCGTCTTGATGGGTGATAATAATAAATTACCCAAGGCGAAGCCGAGGGTAATTATCACCCATCCAGATGATTTGAAAAGTGATGTGAGGCTTATACTACATAGACATGTATACAGTTAACAATGTAACTTTAGCATAAACAACGAAAAAGAAACCAAAAAAAAGGACCCAAAAAAAATTTGAACTAGGCCTACACCAAAAAGATGTATTACAAAATCTTTGGGAATTCTGAAAATGTTCAATGTTTTCAAACAAAATAGGAAATGTTTTTCTCTAAAAAATTCTTGATTTTCATGAGAAATAATGACCAACAATACTTTTTGTCTTGAGATTATAATTTTATGCTGAAAGGAATGGTAATAAAGCATATTGCTGTGGTATGTACATGTATGGGTCTTCAACCAAAAAAAATAACAAATATAAATTGCGAAAATACGAAAATAGGGCCTACAAATTACAATACATGAAATATAGGAAAAACTAAATCTAGCCTAATAATAATACTATAGTAACATGCCTTATTTGTTTTTTTTTATATTTCTTGCCTAATAATCAGCGGGGAAAAGACAATATTGAACTTAGTAATAATATGATTATGATAAGGAACTTTGACAAAATCGTAAAGTGATAATTTCCCGTTCAGTATAAACACAAACAGTTTCGTTTCTGGAACGTCTAGTAAAAATGTCTGATCAATTGAAATTGCAACTTACGAGAAATTGTAGTCTTTCTTGTGGGAACGGTACGGGCGAAACCACCGTCCCTTCTTGTCGCGGCCACGGTGGGGAAAATGCGTCGGTACAACGCCATGATACCATGGTCCTACGGTACCTCCGTACCATTCAAACTCAAGGATTACATCTGGAATTAAGTTTTGGAATCGCCATCGTCACGATCGTCATCTTTTCACATATGTGGCCATTCGTCACTTTTTATTGACAGTTCTTGTGTTTTGCAATGCGGTCGAAGTGATATCATCACATGACTGTGTGTGTTACGTTGCCACAAAGAGTCTGAGGTCTGTTTGGTCCCTTTTCACACCCGTTGTTTTACAGTAGCAGTGGGTCTGGGTTTAAGGCAAGCACAGCGGTATTGCGGATTAGTATACAGTGTTCTCAATAGGAATATACAGTGTATTTTTTTTAACGGTGGGGAACCAGTCTGAATTAGTCACGAGACAGGCAACCTCGTCCCCCAGTGCTTACTTTATTTCTAACCACGTTTCTGAATGGTATGAGAGAGAGCAGGTAGTGGTGCGCGCGTACTGCTCGAAATCCTGAGGACGAGGTGAGAGACAGGGTTTTTTTTCTGAATGGCAATGGTGTATCCAGTCATAGAGCTAGGACCAATGAAATAAATTTGAACGGACGCCAATCTGGGAAATGGTTAACGCCATCATTTCAATACAAGACTTTTGACACCAAAACTAACGCTTTATCTCTTAAATAACCCCCCACCCCTTGAAATTCGAAAATTAACCCCAAAATGGCCTTTTCTGGCTATTCTGCCGATTATTGTTGTAGTAAAGATGAATAAAGACTTATTATTTCAGAAACATTCTGGAACAAATGGAAAGAGTCGGAAAGATGCTTAGCTTGAGGTGCTGCTTTGAAAGTTTAACCCCTGAAAGAGGCAACAGGAGCATAGCAAGGGCATTTACATGTATATGGGGGATAATTACAATGTCTTGAAAAGGGCACTTGCACATCCAGGCTGAAATGTATATACAGACACATTTTTTCTCAGTACACTTGGCCTCCGTAAAATCAAATTGGGGGGGGGGGGGGGGGGGGGGGGGGCTGGTACCATCTATCGATGGGGGTGCTGTTCTAACCGAAAATTATGCGCACTAGCATAACGGATGTATGCTGCTTTAAGTTCGCGATCATACATGCATTCTTACGAAGGCGCCCATACAGCCGATGGCACACTAATGCCATGACTTTTTGTAAAGTAATGATTTATAGACATCCTGTATAATTCGTGATTGCACTGATAATGTAAGTAGGCTGATTCAACGGAAATTACTAGGCCATCTTTATTAAAGATGAAAAGACGGACATGGATGGACATTCTTGAATCATACTACTTTCATTATTATGTTTAATCCAGCTCTTGTTCCATTTATTACTCATTCAATGTAGAATTGGTATCATTCAACACTAAAGCAACCTATTTTATTTATGAAATTGAGATGCGACTTGATACATGTTCATAACAAGGACACGTACAAATTTGTGACAAATTTCTGTTCCTGTTATGAAAATGTATGAAGTCTTGAAGATGTGTGCGGCATCCCTTTAGTTTAAAAATACCTACAGGTTTAATGTAAGATTGGTCAGTGGCAACCCCTCAACGGATAGCTTTACTTTAAGAACAAATATAGGATAATTCATGCTTCATTTACTGCTTCCCAACACTTAAAGATGAAATGTCTGTCCATGTTATGAACGTTTATCTTGAAGGTAATCCTCTGTAATTTCTGGAATCCTGAGAAATTTATCAAACTTGCTGGTGGACAATGTTCTTACTATAGTGGACATTAAGTAGAAAAAGAAAAAAATGACAGATTACTCCATGTATCGACTTCTGTCTATGGTTCCCCCTAAATGTCACACTTTGGTTACCGTTTGTGTGGAAAGACCCCCAGGCCTATAGCAGTTTTATACAATAGATTTTACTCATTTACATGTATATCTAAATGCCCGCGACTGTCTGTGATACTTAGTGATAATAGTGCATTAATAATGTTATTAATGTATTAAATTGTCAGTTATGTGCTCATCTATGAAAGTCTTACTGACTTCAGTGGTGTGTTCAATATAAAATGTCAAAGCGATTAAAATGGGAAAAAAGGCATTCATTTCGCAATAATACTCACTGTCCACTGTGCGTGCAGTGCAGATTGAGTTTTTTGGGCGGGGTGTATGGCGTGTCAAACGTTGCAATATTCAATATTTTGCAATATATATGTTGGATGTTCAATATGTGTTTGTTATCTTTTACATTTATGTGCGATGTTCAATATAAGTGTGCGATGTTTTTCATTATTTGCGCGATGTTTAATATATTTGTGCGATGTTTTACATTTATATGCGCTTTTCAATTTATATGTGCGATGTTTTTGACGATATGTGCGATGTTTTCAATATTATGTTAGATTTTTGCATCAAATGTGCGATGTTTTGCGATACAATTGTGTGTGTTGTTTTACAATATATTTGCGATATTCTCAAATATGTGAGCGATGTTTTAAACATATGTTTGACATTTCGAGCTATTCGTATTCGATGTTTCATCGGTATGTTTGCATTCGATCTTTTGCAATATGCATTTGATATTTCCTTTTTCATTCGATGTTTCTTGAAGAGTCAAAGTCTGGTTACTAGACCGCAAAAGTCTGACTATTTTGCCTAAAGTCAGTGTATGAGACGTCAGGGGATCGCGTAAAGTGATTAGAGCCAGACCTAAACGGTAAAACCGGAAGTGTGGGTAATTCTTTAAGCATATACGCAATGCGTTCATCATTGTTTGGGCAGTACCCCCAGCTGTGCCTGTACTACCCATAGTGTTATGTGCATCATCTATGCATTGCATTGAGGAGTGCATGACACATGGTCTGAGCTCCAAGGCCGATGTGCACCTGTCCCGTTTAATGATCCAGTTACCTGTTAATTTGTTACCTGTTAATTTGTTAATAATTTGTTAGCATAAGCTGATGTAAAATTGGGCAAAATTAGATGTTTATGAAAAAAAATCAAATTGTAAGGGGTTAACCTTGCATTTTTTAAAGCAAAATCGGGAAAAATCAGATGTTTCTGGAAAATTGCAGATTGTATGGGGTTAGATGTTTATGAAACACTTTCAAATTGTAAGGGGTGAACATTGCATATTTTAGCGAAATTGGGCAAAATCAGATGTTTCCGAAAAGTTAGAGATGTAAGGGATTATACCTTGCTTTTTTAGTGAAATTTTGCAAAGTTAGATGTTACGAAAAATTTCAAATTGAAAGGGGTTGACCTCGCATTTGTTTAAAGCGAAAATGGGAAAAAATCAAATGTTTCTGGAAAATTGCAGATTGTAAGGGGTTAACCTTGCTTTTTGAATAAGATTAGGGAAAATTAGATGTTCATGAAAAAAAATCAAATTGTAAGGGGTTAACCTCACATTTTTTTTTGCAAAATAGAACACAATCAGATGATTCTGGAAAACTGCAGATTGTTAGGTCTTAACCTTGTATTTCTAGCAAAATTGGGCAAAAAGAAATGTTTATGAACAAATTTAAATTGTAAGAGGTGTACCTTGTATATTTAGTAAAATTTGGCAAAATCAGATTTGTATGAACAATCTAAAATGGTAAGGGGTTAATCTTGCTTTTTTAGCAAATTTTGGAGCATATTTTACTAAAATTGGGCAAAATCAGATGCTTCTAAAAAATCCAGATGTAAAGTTTCCGCAAAAACAGCTGTTGAAAAAGAGCCCAATGTTGAACTTTACTGAGTCTGAGGTCTATCGAGGGGACGATCCTTATTTCAACTCCCGGAGATTTGCTGACAGTCTCTATTTTTCTTTTTAAGAAAGTCGAAATAGCTGAAGAGGGAGGTGAGAATCTATATGTGCCCAGATACAAAGAGTAGAAATCTACGCGTCTGCCTTTTGAAAATACACAATTGCGGTGTTCATTGTTGCGTAATGATCCGCCTAGCACACGACTGTTTTGCACATTAGGCTGTGTTATGCAGCTTCCTAACAAACCAAACACACTGGGCTCATTATATCGACTTGTTTTTACCCATTAAGGTAAAGCAAATGGACCCAGTAATCTTCCTGGCGCGTTTGCTCACCTATAAAGACAACTTTTCTCAGTTTAAGGAAAATTCTAAGGTAACGAAATGGCCGAGTGGTTACGATTCGTCGTCCATGGTTAGCGGGGTCCCGGGTTCGAATCCCGCTGGTGTCTTTTTGGTTTTTAACGTATGAGTTAAATTATTCACTATTATAAGAGATTTAATTTCCCGTCGTAAAGTACCAACAGTACCTTAGCTTAATCGGTAAGCACTGCTGCTGGTACTGTCCGCGAGTTCCAGGTTGGCGCCTTCGTACAGGTTCAGGGCATGTGGTCCACTCGGAGGATCAGGGCTTAGGGGCCGCCCTGTTCCTCCCTTAGCTCTTTGCTTTTACATGGTGCCTGGCCCTCCGGGGTTATATGGATGGATAGGGAAGGAAGTGTGTATTGGTCGGGGACGCCGAGACCCCGGAAGAGAACTAAGGGATCGGCTGGGGCATTGTTATGGCTCAGACCGATCCCTGAAAGCTTGACTAGCACATAACTTTTTGATTTTTTTTACCCTCTATCTTTTATACTTTGGTTTAGTTTGATATCTACAGCTGCTCGGCAGGTCTACGGGTAGTATCAAAATTGAAACAAAGGTGTATGTCATAAATCAATGAATATTTCATAATTGACTATAATCAAAACGGAGTTTCGTTTGATCAATTTGACTATCATTATAAATTATAATGACGCGATTGCCAATTGACGTAAGAAACGCCATAAATTATACCGGGAAAAAATAAAGATGTACATTGTAATAAAAATATTATGTATACATCTTTCAAATAACGTGTCTTTAATTGTGAGCATTCCAAACAATACAGTAATTCGCAATTGTATTAGAATGGTATATGATAGCACGATCAATGCGTCTCTATTCAATTTAAAAAAATATAATTTAGGTCCCTATGTGTGAAATATTCTTTGATTGACTATGAGCTTTCCATACGAATGAGTTAATTCGCAAAATATAGCATAGCAAAATATATTAACCTTACATTTTAGCAAAATTGGGAAAAATCAGATGTTTCTGGAAAATTGCAGCTTGTAAGGGGTTAACCTTGCATTTTTACTAAAATTTAGATGTTAATGAAACATTTCAAATTGATAAGGGGTGAACCTTGCATTTTTTAGCGAAATTGGGCAAAATCAGATCTTTCTGGAAAATTTCAGATTGTAAGGGGTTAACCTTGCTTTTGTAGTAAAATTTGGCAAAAAAAGATGTGTATGAAAAATTTCAAATTGTAAGGTGTTAACCTTGCTTTTTTAGTAAAATTGGGAAAATTTAAATGTTTATGAAAAATTTCAAATTGTCAGTGGTTAACCATGCATTTTTTAGCAAAGTAGGGCAAAATCAGGTGTTTATGGAAAATTTCAGATTGTAAGGGGTTAACTTTGCATTTTTAGCAAAATTGGGCAAAATCAGATTTGTATGAAAAATTAAAAATTGTAAGAGCTTAACCTTGCCAAATTAGGGCAAAATCAGATGTTTCTGGAAAATTGCAGATTGAAAGGGGGTTAACCTTGCTTTTTTAAGCGAAATTGGGAAAAAATCAGATGTTTCTTGAAAATTGAAGATTGTAAGGGGTTAACTTGGCATTTTTAGCATAACTGGGCAATATCAGATTTCTATGAAAAATCTCCAATTGTAAGGGGTGAACCTTGTATTTTTAGCGAAATTGTGCAAAATCAGATCTTTCTTGACAATTTCAGATTGTAAGGGGTTAACCTTGCTTTTTTTAGTGATATTTGGCAAAATAAGATGTGATTGAAATATTTCAAATTGTAAGGGGTTAACCTTACTTTTTGTAGTAAAATTGGGCAAATTTAAATGTTTATGGAAAATCTCAAATTGTCAGGGGTGAACCTTACATTTTTTAGCAAAATAGGGCAAAATCAGGTGTTTATGAAAAATGTTAGATTGTAAGGGGTTAACCTTGCATTTTTAGCAAAATTGGGAAAAATCAGATTTGTATGAAAAATCAAAAATTGTAAAAGGTTAACCTTTGCCCAATTAGGGCAAAATCAGATGTTTCTGGAAAATTGCAGATTGAAAGGGGTTAACCTTGCATTTTTAGCAAAACTGGGCAATATCACATTTTTATGAACAATCTCAAATTGTAAGGGGTGAACCTTGCATTTTTAGCAATATTGGGCAAAATCAGATGTTTCTGAAAAATTTCAGATGTAAGGGGGTTAACCTTGCATTTTTGTTAGCAAAATACGGCAAAACCAGGTGTTCATGAAAAATTTAAGATTGTAAAGGGTTCACCTTGCATTTTTAGCAAAATTGGGAAAAATCAGATTTGTATGAAAAATCAAAAATTGTAAGGGGTTAACCTTTGCCCAATTAGGGCAAAATCAGATGTTTCTGAAAAATTTCAGATGTAAGGGGTGAACCTTGTATATATTAGCAAAATTGGGCGAAATCAGATGTTTCTGAAAAAAAATTCCGATGCAAGGAATTAACCTTACTTTTTTTTTTAGTGAAATTTGGTAAAAATTAGATGTTTATGAAAAATTTCAAATTGTAAGGGGTTCAGCTTGCATTTTTTTTTAGCAAAACAGGGCAAAATCAGATGTTGATGGAAAATTTCAAATTGTCAGGGGTTAACCTTGCATTTTAGCAAAACTGAGCAAAATCAGATGTTTCTGGCAAATTTCAGATGTAAGGGATTATCCTTGCTTTTTTAGTGAAATTTGGCAAAGTTAGATGTTTATGAAAAATTTCAAATTATAAAGGGGTAACCTTGCATTTTTTAAGCGAAATTGGGGGAAAAATCTGATGTTTCTGGAAAATTGAAGATTGTAAGGGGTTAACCTTGCTTTTTGAATAAGATTGGGAAAAATTAGATGTTCATGAAACAAATTCAAATTGTAAGTGGTTAACCTTGCATTTTTTAGCAAAATAGGACACAATCAGATAATTCTGGAAAATTGCAGATTGTTAGGCTTAACCTTGTATTTCTTGCAAAATTTGGCAAAATCAGATTTTGTATGAAAAATCTAAAATGGTAAGCGGTTAACCTTGCTTTTTAAGCAAAATTTGGAGCATATTTTACTAAAATTGGGCAGAATCAGATGCTTCTGTAAATCCAGATGTAAAGTTTCCGCTAAAAAAACAAGGTTCACCCCTTACATTTTGAGATTTTTCATATAAATCTGATATTGCCCAGTTATGCTAAAATGTGCCAAGTTAACCCCTTACAATCTTCAAATTTTAAGAAACATTTGATTTGTCCCTATTTCGCTTACAAAAGCAAGGTTAACACCCTTCAATCTGCAATTTTCCAGAAACATCTGATTTTGCCCTTGTTTGGCAAGGTGATCTCCTTACAATTTTTGATTTTTCATACAAATCTGATTTTGCCCAATTTTGCTAAAACTGCAAAGTTAACCCCTTACAATCTTAAATTTTCCATAAACACCTGATTTTGCCCTATTTTGCTAAAAATGCAAGGCTAACCACTGACAATTTGAAATTTTTCATAAACATTTAAATTTTCCCAATTATACTAAAAAAGCAAGGTTAACACCTTACAATTTGAAATTTTCAAGAAACATCTGATTTTGCCCTAGTTTGCTAAAAACATGCAATCTGAACCCCTTACAATTTGAAATTGTCCATAAACACCTAATTTTTACCAAATTTCACTAAAAAAAAGTAAGGTTAATTCCTTACATCGGATTTTTTTCAGAAACATCTGATTTTGCCCAAGTTTGCTTAAAATGCAAGGTTAACTCATACAAGATACAAGTTAACTCAAATCATAGATTTTTCATACAAATCTGATTTTGACAAATTTTGCTAAATACAGAAGGTTCACCCTCACAATCTGCAATTTTCCAGAAACATCTGATTGTGCCCTATTTTGCTAAAACGGAAAATGCAAGGTTAACCCCTTACGATGTGAATTTTTTCATAAACATCTCATTTTTCCGAATTTTATTCAAAAAGAAAGTTAACCCCTTACAGTCTGCAATTTTCCAGAATTCTCCCGATTTTGCTAAAAAAATGCAAGGTTAACTCCTTACAATTTTAGATTTTTCATACAAATCTGATTTTGACAAATTTTGCTAAATATAGAAGGTTCACCCTCACAATCTGCAATTTTCTAATTTTTCCCAATTTTATTCAAAAAGAAAGTTAACCCCTTACAGTCTGCAATTTTCCAGAATTTTCCCGATTTTGCTAAAAAAATGCAAGGTTAACCCCTTACAATTTGATTTTTTTTTCATAAACATCTTATTTTGCCCAATATGCACCAAATTTTGCTAAAAAAGCAAGGTTAATCCCTTACAATTTTAGATTTTTCATACAAATCTGATTTTGACAAATTTTGCTAAATATAGAAGGTTCACCCTCATAATCTGCAATTTTCTAGAAACATCTGACTGTGCCCTATTTTGCTAAAAAGGAAAATGCAAGGTTAACCCCTTACGATGTGATTTTTTTCATAAACATCTAATTTTTCCCAATTTTATTCAAAAAAAAAAATAACCCCTTACACTCTGCAATTTTCCAATAACATCAGATTTACAATTTGAGATTTTTCATAAAAATCTGATATTGCCCAGTTTTGCTAAAAATGCCAGGTTAACACCTTTCAATCTGCAATTTTCCAGGAACATCTGATTTTGCCCTAATTGGGCAAAGGTTAACCTCTTACAATTTTTGATTTTTCATACAAATCTGATTTTTCCCAATTTTGCTAAAAATGCAAGGTGAACCCTTTACAATCTTAAATTTTTCATGAACACCTGGTTTTGCCGTATTTTGCTAAAAAATGCAAGGTTAACCCCCTTACATCTGAAATTTTTCAGAAACATCTGATTTTGCCCAGTTTTGCTAAAAATGCCAGGTTAACCTCTTTCAATCTGCAATTTTCCAGAAACATCTGATGTTGCCCGAATTGGGCAAAGGTTAACCTCTTATAATTTTTGATTTTTCATACAAATCTGATATTTCCCAATTTTGCTAAAAATGCAAGGTTCACCACTTACAATTTGAAATGTTTCATAAACATCTAAATTTTACTAAAAAATGCAAGGTTAACCCCTTACAAGCTGCAATTTTCCAGAAACATCTGATTTTTCCCAATTTTGCTAAAGTAAGGTTAACCCCTTGCAAACTGTTAAATCAATACATGAAGTGTCCCATTTGACTTTTGTAAAACAAATTATTTTTCCAGTTTTTAGGGTAATGGAATTTTCTCTGTTTCCTTTCTCTTTGTTGTTGCTCTATTTTGCGAATTAACTCATTCGTATGGAATGCTTATAGTCAATCAAATAATATTTCACACATAGGCGCCTAAATTATATTTTTTTTAAATTGAATAGGAAGCATTGATCGTGCTATCATATACCATTCTATTACTATTGCGAATTACTGTATTGTTTGGAATGCTCACAATTCAAGACGTTATTTGAAAGATGTATAAATAATATTTTTATTACAATGTACATCTTTATATTTTCCCGGTATAATTTATGGCGTTTCTTACGTCAATTGGCAATCGCGTCATTATAATTTATAATGATAGTCAAATTGATCAAACGAAACTCCGTTTTGATTATAGTCAATTATGAAATATTCATTGATTTATGACATACACCTTTGTTTCAATTTTGATACTACCCGTAGACCTGCCGAGCAGCTGTAGATATCAAACTAAACCAAAGTATAAAAGATAGAGGGTAAAAAAAATCAAAAAGTTATGTGCTAGTCAAGCTTTCAGGGATCGGTCTGAGCCATAACAATGCCCCAGCCGATCCCTTAGTTCTCTTCCGGGGTCTCGGCGTCCCCGACCAATACACACTTCCTTCCCTATCCATCCATATAACCCCGGAGGGCCAGGCACCATGTAAAAGCAAAGAGCTAAGGGAGGAACAGGGCGGCCCCTAAGCCCTGATCCTCCGAGTGGACCACATGCCCTGAACCTGTACGAAGGCGCCAACCTGGAACTCGCGGACAGTACCAGCAGCAGTGCTTACCGATTAAGCTAAGGTACTGTTGGTACTTTACGACGGGAAATTAAATCTCTTATAGTGAATAATTTAACTCATACGTTAAAAACCAAAAAGACACCAGCGGGATTCGAACCCGGGACCCCGCTAACCGTGGACGACGAATCGTAACCACTCGGCCATTTCGTTACCTTAGAATTTTCCTTAAACTGAGAAAAGTTGTCTTTATAGGTGAGCAAACGCGCCAGGAAGATTACTGGGTCCATTTGCTTTACCTTAATGGGTAAAAACAAGTCGATATAATGAGCCCAGTGTGTTTGGTTTGTTAGGAAGCTGCATAACACAGCCTAATGTGCAAAACAGTCGTGTGCTAGGCGGATCATTACGCAACAATGAACACCGCAATTGTGTATTTTCAAAAGGCAGACGCGTAGATTTCTACTCTTTGTATCTGGGCACATATAGATTCTCACCTCCCTCTTCAGCTATTTCGACTTTCTTAAAAAGAAAAAAAGAGACTGTCAGCGAATCTCCGGGAGTTGAAATAAGGATCGTCCCCTCGATAGACCTCAGACTCAGTAAAGTTCAACATTGAACTGGATTTTTTAGAAGCATCTGATTTTGCCCAATTTTAGTAAAATATGCTCCAAATTTTGCTTAAAAAACAAGGTTAACCCCTTACCATTTTAGATTTTTCATACAATTCTGATTTTGCCAAATTTTACTAAATATACAAGGTACACCTCTTACAATTTAAAATTATTCATAAACATTTCTTTTTGCCCAATTTTGCTAGAAATACAGGGTTAAGCCCTAACAATCTGCAATTTTCCAGGATCATCTGATTGTGTCCTATTTTGCTTTAAAAAAATGCGAGGTTAACCCCTTACAATTTGAATTTTTTTCATGAACATCTAATTTTTCCCAATCGTATTTAAAAAGCAAGGTTAACCCCTTACAATCTGCGATTTTCCAGAAACATCAGATTTTTTCCCAATTTCGCTAAAAAAATGCAAGGTTACCCCCTTATAATTTGAAATTTTTCATAAACATCTAACTTTGCCAAATTTCAAAAAAAAAAAGTAAGGACAATCCCTTACATCTGAAATTTTTCGGAAACATCTGATTTTGCCCAATTTCGCTAAAATACGCAATGTTCACCCCTTACAATTTGAAATGTTTCATAAACATCCAGGCCTAACCCCATACAATCTGCAATTTTCCAGAAACATCTTATTTTTCCCGATTTTGCTAAAAAAAAATGCAAGGTTAACCCCTTACAATTTGATTTTTTTTTCATAAACATCTAATTTTGCCCAATTTTACATTTGGAATTTTTCAAACAAGTTATCAGGTAACTGGATCATTAAACGGGACAGGTGCACATCGGCCTTGGAGCTCAGACCATGTGTCATGCACTCCTCAATGCATAGATGATGCACATAACACTATGGGTAGTACAGGCACAGCTGGGGGTACTGCCCAAACAATGATGAACGCATTGCGTATGCTTAAAGAATTACCCACAATTCCGGTTTTTACCATTTAGGTCTGGCTCTAATCACTTTACGCGATCCCCTGACGTCTCATACACTGACTTTAGGCAAAATAGTCAGACTTTTGCGGTCTAGTAACCAGACTTTGACTCTTAACGAAACATCGAATGAAAAGGGAAACATCAAATGCATATTGCAAAAGATCGAATGGAAACATACCGATAAAACATCGAATACAAATAGCTCGAAATGTCAAACATATGTGTAAAACATTGCTCACATATTTGAGAATATCGCAAATATATTGTAAAACAACTTACACAATTGTATCGAAAAACATCGCACATTTAATGCAAAAAATCGAACATAATATTGAAAACATCACACATATATATCGTCAAAAACATCGCACATATAAATAGAAAATCGCATATAAATGTAAAACATCGCACACATATATTGAACATCGCACATATATTGTAAAACATCGCACAAATATATTAAACATCGCGCAAATAATGAAAAACATCGCACACTTATCATTGAACATCGCACATAAATGTAAAAGATAACAAACACATATTGAACATCCAACATATATATTGCAAAATATTGAATATTGCAACGTTTGACACGCCATAGGGGTGGGTTTTTTTTTTCATGCTAGATACCCACTTCCTATACAAAATATCCCCAAAATGACCAAATGCATCACCTCTGAAGTGGATGCAATCATATTCCAAAATTTTGTTTTTCATCCCCATTATCACCCCCCACTACCACAGCATTTTTTTTTTAAAATACTGATCACTCTGGATTTCCCCGCAATTTTGATTGAAATTTTGACTTTAATACATATCTGTAGGGGTTTTAGTTGTTGCCCCCATAAAACGATCGACTTTGTTCTGTATTTCAAAATTGAAATTTCATCCATTGATTTGTCATGATGACTGTGTAACATGATGAGATTTAGTTTTATGGGAAACCGTCAAACAATAACAAATAATATAACCGAAACAGATAACAGTACTTTAAACGCAAAAAAAAATACAACTTGACCGAATGAAAAAAGAAAGTTAACGCCCATGGACAAATTTATAACACACTCGTTGTTTGAGCAATAAAGTTCGGTCAGTGATCGGTCTCGATGTGTGACATAAGGAGATTCAATTTCGTGAGAAATCGTCAAACAACAACTGAAAGTTTTTATCGAGAAAGGGCGGGCTAATGATAAAACTAGTGGTCTCGCACCAGGATGTGAGCAAGTACATGTACTTCAATAGAGGGCGCGCCACATAAATAGTGGTCTCCATAAAGCATCAACACGGACACTGCACTGTGGAACAAAATGACACACTCGGTTTTCGAACAACTCAAGAAATACAAGATGTAGAGAATTGAAATTTCGTGCACTGCTTTTTCACGATGTGTAACAGAAGGAGATTGAATATCATGAGAAACAGTCGAGCAATAACAATAATATGATCGTAACAATGTAGTGCTTTACACGCGAAAAATCCACGTTGACTTTCATTCGGGTTGTATTTTTCGCGCTTAAAACACTGTATTGTTACGGTCATAATAGCTTCATTGTTTGACGTTTTTGTGTGGGAAATTAATGTTAAACATAAAGACAAATCAGTAGACGAAAATTTAATTGAATACATCTTGTATTTCTTGAGTTGTTATCCCCCAACACGAGTTTGGTGTTGGAGATCGAGACCCGTTGCGGCGCGCCCTCTATTAAAGGAAAATTAAAGTAGGCATTAATATTGGTGCAAGACTACTGGAGGTGCACCCAATCAAATAGATTCCCACAGACAACAGTAGTAAATACATTTACCCAAACCGCCGAATTCTTTTGATAAAAAATACTCAAAACTCTCACAGGTGTTCAGACTGCACGGAAAAATGATGAGCAATATGTCATCTTTAATTTTTCAATTTTTAGTGGGTTGAACATGACATTTCGAGATATTCTCACCCAGAGAATTACCGAGCCCTAAAACGAGTGATGTTTCCCAAAGTGGAATGGTAGCCATCTTGAAAACGGATCCATCCACAACATGGCTAAATTGCGCCACTTTCCAAATCCAAATCCAAAAGGCTATGAATTGGAAGCCCCAAGTCCGTTCCAGAGGTGTTTTGCCATATCTCTTCAACTACCCGATTCCATGGCTCTCAGAACCCTCTAATATAGACAAATTTGAGTGTATAACTTTTATTCATGAGCTCGGCGGACGGATTTTTGACCTGTTTACATGGGTGCACTGGCTCCTCAGACCTGTAAATCGACTCCCCAATAATTACACGTACACGTACCTCCACAGTATTTTTTTGAAATACTCAACACTCTGGATTTCCCGCAAGGCGATTGAAATTTTAATTTTAAAACATATCTGTAGGGTTTTGATTTGTTGCCCCTCATAAAATGATCGACTTTGTATTTCAAAATTGAAATTTCGTTCAGTGATTTGTCATGATGACTGTGTAACATTATGAGATTTAATTTTACGGGGAACCGTCAAACAATAAAAAAAATAATAATATGACTGAAACAAATAAAGTATTACAAACCGAATGAAAAAAGAAAGTCTACGCCAATGGGCCGTTATGACACACTCGCTGTTTGGGCAATAACCCGAGCCAATGCAGGCCAAGCTGTATTCAGTTGTAAGTTCGGCCAGTAACCGGTCTTGATGAGTGACATAATGAGATTCAATTTCGTGAGAAACCGGCAAACAACAACTGAACGTTTCTTTCGAGAAAGGGCGCGCTAAACTAGTGGTCTCGCACCAAGACAAACGTGCGCGCGTGCCTACTTTTCGTTCAATAGAGGGCGCGCCACATAAATAGTGGTCTCCACAAAGCATCAACACGGTTGCCGCACTATTGAACAAAAAGAACAACTTGTTTTTCGAACAACAACTAAAAAAAACCAAGATGTTTTAAAGTAGAAATTTGCACTGATTTTCCACGATGTGTAACAGAGGGTTATTGAATATCATGACAAACAGTCGAACAATAAAAATGATATGATCGGAACAATGTGGTGCTTAAAAAAAAGAAAAATCCACGTTGACTTTCATTCGCATTGTATTTGTCGCGCTTAAAACACTGTATTGTTACGGTCATAATAGCTTCATTGTTTGACGGTTTCTTTTGAAATTAAATCGCTTAATGTTTAAACATAATAACAAATCAGTAGACGAAAATTAAATTGAATACACCTTGTATTTCTTGAGTTGTTATCCCCCAAAACGAGTTTGCTGTTGGAGATCGAGACCACTATTTTTGCGGTGCGCCCTCTATTCAAGGAAAATTAAAGTAGGCATTAATTGGTTCGAGACCACTGGAGTTGCACCCAATCAAATAGATTCCCACAGACAACAGTAATAGATACATTTACCCACACCTCCGAATTCTTTTGATAAAAAATACTCAAAACTCAAAAGTATTTCTTGAGTTGTTGCCCCCAAAACGAGTGTGGTGGTGAAGATTGAGACTTCTATTTATGTGGCGCGCCCTCTACTGAAAGAATATTAAAGTAGGCATTAGTGCGAGACCACTGGTGCACCCAATCAAATAAATTTCCATAGACAACCGTGATAAATCCCCATACTTCAAAATTCTTTCTAAAAAAATACTCAACATTCTCACAGGTGTTCAGGCTACGCAGAAAAATGATGATCAACATGTCATCTTTCATTTTCCTTTCGATTTTTGGTGGGTTGACAGATGACTTTTCGAGAAATTCTCACCCAAAGAAGACCACCCCTAAAACGAGTGATGTTTCCCAAAGTGGAAAGGTAGCCATCTTGAAAACGGATCCATCCAACACATGGCTAAATAGCGCCACTTTCGGGCCCGATTGCATCCAAAATGCTCTGAATTGGAAGCCCCAAGTCCAGGCCAGAGGTGCATTGCCATATCTCTTCAATTATCAAATTCCATGGCTCTCAGAACCCACTTTGAAATATTACCTTCCGAGTAAGATTTTATTAACATTGTATAATACATTTGTTTTACCATACTTAAATTACTCAATCTTGACCTGGAGTAGTTTGCCATCCAAGTGTAACAAATCACTTACTTTACAGAAACGAGCAGTTCGTGTAATTTCGAATGCTGGCTATCGTGATCATTCTGCTCCATTAATTGCTAAATTAAATGTATTATAATGTAATGACTTAAATTACCTTAAGTTAGGAAAACTAATGTATAAATTTATGCATAATTTACTTCCATTATGTTTTACTTCTTGTTTTACCTTAGCATCTAACGTTCATGTATATAACACTCGAAATAGTGCTAGGGGAAATTTGTTTGTCCAATTTAACAGAACGTCAATGTCAAAAATAATGTTATTCACCGAGGTACTTTGTACTGGAATAGTTTAGATGATTCTCTTAAATCGTTACCTTCACTATCTGTCTTTGTCAAAAATTTAAAAACTCATTTTCTCGAATCATATTCATAAATTTACTCATATAGAGGAATTTGAGTATATAACTTGTATTCATGAGCTCGGCGGACGGAGTTTTGGCCTATTTTCGGAGGCGGTCCTAAGGTTTCAGACCTAAATCGACTCCCGAAGTGATCATAACACGTACCTCCACATTTTTAGACAAAATAGTATTGGGGGGGGGGACCAATTTGTTTTTGGTGGAGTGTATATTCATCTTTGAATGTCGCTACATTCTCATGTCAAGTATGAGATATGTTAATGAGGGTCTAAAATTGACACTTCCGGTAATACCAGAGGTGAGGGCCACGTGACCTTGACATTTCAGCAGGCACATTTTCAGGCCAATATTATGCAATTGAAATTGGGAACAGCTAACTAGAGGTTCATGGCTGTTCGCAAAACAGATCATAGGGCTTTCCCGCAGTCCGCACCTATTCTAAAATATTATTTTCTGGACACTTAAGTATGAGTTATGAACGAGTGAAGTTGATATTATGGTCAAATTTGTTAAATAGGCACAAACATCTCGCATGCAGTGCGAAACATTCAGCCTTGAAACATGACTGTCTTATGTTGTTAATGTCAGCAGAAGTCATTTAACCCTAAAACCATACTTAATTTAGCAAGATTCTAAGGTTGAGGTTAATATTTAAATTCTTTAGTGACATTTGTCCTTTTTTCTGATTATATTTGATAAATGTTCCATTTATATTTCATTTATGTTATAAAAGTCTCAATTATTCAAACTGTTTAAAATATACATTTAATTAAAAACAAAAGTCTTTGCAAATGACTGTCAAATTTTCAAATGAGATTGAGTCAAGACTGAAACAATATTTTGCTGTCAGATTTTGTGTTTTGTGAGTGAGGAATTAACCAAGTCTTATTCTGAAAGGGGAATGTTCGGTGAGTTTTGTTTGTTTTCCTTTGTAAGTTTCGTTCACATTATTTAAAGGTTTTCGTCAATGCGTATCGGCAAATGATCATTGGTGGACAGCTGAATTTCGGGGTATGTCTATTAGAGCAGAACAAACCTGTGAATAGAGCATACAAATTACAGAGTGAACACATTTTCTTCTAAACTTTTGCGAACTCGATTACTTTCTGTTTGACTCACACTGCATTTAAGATTTAAAGTACGTTTTCTATGCGTTGAATATACTACGGTATCGGCTTGTTATTCAGAATGATATCCGATTTGATTAGCGATTTCCATTTCAAAGATAAGACCAATATATTTCTCTGTGACTTTGATGAATTAAATTAAGGCTCACGATAGCCATGCTGCGAGAAGGGAGGCCTTTTACACCTTTTTAGTTGCGGCTTAGGCATCGGAAGGTGTATCAACTCCTTCGAAGAAGTGATACCACAATCTCTCTAAGTAATTACCCTCTTCCTGATTTGGAGTTTTGCTAATATAGGCTAGAGCCTTCTGATAGAAGGCTAGTGGATGTCTTAGGATCTGTTGCTTGGTAGCCCCAAAACAGCCGTTATAGCAGACCCAAATTCCTTTGGCTGGTGGTGGCTGACCGTACAGATCTTGGTACATCTCCCCTAATGTCCCATTTGCCATGGTTAGTTTGTAAGTCTTAAAACGAGCTAAATATTTAGCAGGTAAATACATATGCCCCCAATCTTTGAGTACCGTTGCTCTTTTGCAAGGGACACCCTTTTTGGCAGAATCGATAAACTTTTTTATATTTTTGTAGCATCGTCCTTCCATGTTGTCTCCCTGAGCAAAGACAGTGACGTCAGCGAGTCGGTCGTAGTAGGTGGTGATGTGAACAAGATAAGCGTGAGCTTCGCGTCCTAGATTCTCCAGCCGCTCCCAACCGTAGAACTGGAATGGTGGACCAAGGTCGTTCCCTTGATGGTAGATGAGGGTGTGGTCGGCGTAAGGCTTCATCCAATCAAGATTCTCGTTATAATGTGCGATGACGAATTCATGATCCAAAGGTATGGTGCGATCCGTGTTTTTCTTGGAGTTGGCGAGATTCGGATCCGGGTAAGTTAACTCCGGAACGTTGCTCAGAAACTTGTCCACGACCTCGACCCCTTGCATGAAGGAATGATCTTGATTTGCAACCTCGTATTTCCAACCTCCGAACCGTCCACGGGAGTAGATATTTTTGCTTTCCAGCCAAGGTTGTATCATTTCAAGGATCATATCCCTTTTAAGTGAAGGGACGGGATATCCGTGGTCCAAGCGACGGTAGTGTTTGGAGACTACCATATCAGAAGTGATAAACCCGTACAAGACTAAGGCTTGAATGGATTCTTTTATCACGTTTTCCTTACTCCAATACGCTGGATTAGAACTTTTCTGTGGTTCGGCTATTTCGCACATAAGCGACCAGTATTCTCCATCTTTTGGGACATGGTCATCTGAGTAATTGGAGAACATTGTCACGCGGTAGAAAGGAGAATCTGAATCCGGGAAATAAACCCAAGATTTATCAGCGAGGATCCTTGGCAGTTGACCGGTGAGGCCGATGCCTACGATGTGAGTGTGCGTGTACACCAGCTGTGATGCTAGCTCTTGTATCTGCCCTAGGGAAACATAGGTGCTTTGCATCAATGATGTGAAAACATCTAAGGGAGCCGTCGATATAAGGGTATCGTATGCTAATGAGTAATGCGTCTTAACGCCAGTTCCAGCCTCGACAGTGATGATTTTTCGGTCAATATCAATGGCAGTTACCTTTTCGTGAAATCTGAACCAGTGGCTTGGAAGCATTCTTGCAACTGACTCCCAAATTCCACCAGTCCCATTATATTTGGGGAAACGAAAGAAACGGTTCGGTCCCCATTCGGAATCCTTGGCGTCCGTCCCGTTATCTACCTCTTTAATCTTGGTCTTGATCTCTTCAACGTCTGGTACGGCAACCCTCTCTCCAACCCAGGCCGAGTTCATTTCTTTGGTGTCAACTGTCCAGATTTTCCGGTTGTATTTCCTCATAAAGACGTCAGTGAGACCCTCTCCGAATTTCTGCAGCAGCCAGTCGTCGAAATTGTTGTGTTTACGGGTGCTGGGATTTTTGGTAATCTCCTCTAAGCCTTTCAGGCTTCTCTGCTGATCAACTTTATCCATGACGTGGATGTTGTTCTGAACTGGATAAGGAATGAACCTCCTCTTGTCATCTGATCCTTTCATGAAGGCAAAAGACGCCCTGCGCCGGTAGTTCCACTCGGGTACTGCCATGTTCAGGACTCGATCAAAGTAGGTGTAATGGGAGAATACGACGTGAACTCCGACGTCCCAGAGAAAACCTTTATCATCCCTGACGGACGAGGCTAGGCCTCCTGGTTTGCCTAGCTCTTCCAGGATAGTGATCATGCTGTTGCTTTTGCCTTGCTCGATATCGTAGAGTCTTTTAGCAGCACCCAGAGCGGTAGGTCCGGAGCCGATGATGACGATTTGATGTTGTCGATGAAAAGACTGTTTCTCATTTTCCCGGCTGGTGTGTACAGATGATGCACGGCCTCTGTCTATCCCTGGAAGGAGTAAAAGAAACAATAAATTACAATTGTTTATGATAAGGACACTTATCCAAATAAGGCAACCTGATGTCAACAAGTATAGTGCAGTGTGTGTTCCTAATTTGAAGAGAACAGAGGCGGTAATTATTTTGGTATTATAAACACGTTGCTTATTTGTGCTTCACCGGGGCTCTTCAGAAAATATATTTAAATGTATCTATTTTATTTTAACGGGGGAAATTTTCACATCCTTGTGAGTGTCTTTGTGGAAGCCTCCGATGTCTAATTCAAACATAAAGGAACGTGAAAAGGGGGGAAGGGGGTATGATATGGAAATTTTCAGTATGAATAATGTATGCGCCTCATCAGCGAATCACGCTACAGATCAATGATTGTTGGTTTGGTAACCCCAATACCGGCGCGACCGCGAAGTGGCCCACGGCGTGTCTTAAAACAGCGTGGCGCGTCCAATCAAGTGCCAATGAGATCCGTTGGATCGTAAGCACGGTTCATTCTAGTTAACACAACCGCAAACCCGGAAGTTACAGTCGAGCCAAAGTTGTGGTCCTCATAGTCCGTGGGCTATGGGGGGGGGGGTCCCAGTGCATCCCCCACCCCCAGAACCCACCGCCACCGATATTTTTTTTAATCCTCGGCATGTCCTTAATAGAAAAAAAATGTTAACACGTAAAATTTAGGGATGAACTCCCTCAGGAGGCAATTTATTGTAACCGCCTCTGATTGAGCTTAGATGCATTTTCCTAGCACTAGGGTTGAAAGGGGAAGAAACAAAACGCCATAACCTGAGCAGACCTTGACCGATCTTAATGTAACTCAGCACAATTATTCTTCATGAATAAATCTTTTGAAAAATAGCTTTGTAACAGTTTTAATAGTTTTATAACAGTGTGGTTCACCTGTTTTAAACGTTGTGGTTAATTTTGTATTTAAACCCTGAAAAAATAAGTTTAAGACAAGACATCTTCTTTTTTTCAGTTTGTGAGTGTCTTAAAGGAACCAGGGGCAGGGGAAACTCCAGGGTTGGGAATTACGATAGTATACTCTGCTCTTCGTCAGGAGTAAGAGGGATTCCAACGACCAAAGAGCTGCTGTGTAGGATGACTTGGGCAGGGGATGCTACATGTACATGTAGCTGATCATTGGGGTATAAGTGTGATGGAAGGAAGTTGTGAAAAAAGTTGTCAAGGGTGTAGGAGACCCACAGACTGACTAAGGTGTGGGAACTAAGCTTTCCGTACGTAGGTGACCCATTTGATTGTCTGGAAGAGGATAGGGCACCAGATGTCACTGATAAACGAACCAATATCTTGGGGGTACCGTGCCCTGGAATAGACCCAGTGGTTGTCCTCAGACTGTTCAGTATCTCCAGGCAACTGTTGGTCTCTTGCATCCGATTGGGAAGGTTGGAGATCTCTACAACTCTATGATAGTCTTGGGCAACTGAGTACATGTAGTGGTATAGTGACCATCGCAAGTTGAATTCGAAGGTATTCGCGCACCAACGACGCCTGAGGCCGGCCTCTGATCGACTCCATGGGCGCGTGCGCGTTGAGATTGCGCAAGGCATGATGGGAAACAACATGGCGCAGCAAGATCTCGTACCCATGGGAACGAGGTTGTGGCCTCAGGCTCACGCGAAGACGCGGTGGCTATAGCTTAATTGTGCACATTCAGGAAGTCGTGCGTACTTCGCGCGCGAACCAGTACAGTTCAGTCCGCGAACGCTGTGTGTCCCGTCCACGGAGCTCTCAAAAGCGGTAAAAACGCGCCCTCTTTTTTTTTTAGCGCACAGAGCCCATTGGGCCCTCTGTATTCGGTTTCCATGACGATTCAAGGCATTTTCAAAATGATAAATATATTGAACTTTTACCAAGATTGGTAAAGGTATGTGCATGTATCTCCAAGATTGACCCGACACCTACCAACCCAAAGGCTAAGACGGTGTTTACTTATTCAAAATGTATATTATTTTCAATTTGCCCACACCTAACTCTCAAAGTAGCTCAACAGCAGTTGGATAATCATAAATTAGGTGCTGTTGTATGATTTGGTGGCTTTCAAGATGAAAAGTTAATTGGAATGTTAATGATGAGGAATGTTTCGGAAAATTTTCAAAATAAACGTGTAAATTGACTGTAGCGCCCTCCATACTTGGTTTCCACGACAACCAAAGATATTTATCGAAAGACCTATTCATGAAGAATAATAATTGTGCTGAGTTTGATTAAGATCGGTCAAAGTCTGCTCAGGTTGTGGCGTTTTGTTTCTTCCCCTTTCAACGCTAGTGCTAAGAAAATGCATATAAGCTCAGTTGGAGGCGGTTACAACAAAATGGCCTCCTGAGAGAGTGCATCCCTAAATTTTACTGCTAACATATTTTTTTCCCTATTGGGGACATGTCAAGGATAAAAATATATATCAGTGGCGGTGGGTTCAGGGGGGGGGGGGGCGGTGCACTGGGACCACCATAGCCCACGGATTATAATGGACCACGGGCAGTGCTGTACATGTAGGGCCTGTATGTACATGTACAAATGTACCGTGTGCTGTGTGCCGGGCTTCGTAGTACGGTGTGACGGACTGGGGTCCGCCGTGTGCGTGAACCTGTGAATTCATGTCTATGTCAGCGAAACAGAACCAATTGACCCTTGACTCCCGCCTTATTAAGCTTAATGCATTAGTAGCCTAAATCATGCGAACGAATCACCAACGGCCGAAAAAAACCTCACTGTCCCTAATGCCGGGTCTACAAACCTCGATTCTGATAAAATAAAATGGCGTTACCAACCCAGGTGTTAAATGGGTACCGGCATTATTGAATGTTGGGAAGGTAACAGACTCGCTGTGGAGGAGGTGGAGGTGTGGCGATCCCCCCACAGCAGCATATGAGTCTGGCCCAATCGCTATGAATGAGAGATGGACACGCCGTTCCTGTGAACACAGGTTCGTCCCCCTTTACCTTTTTTACTTTTTTTGTTTACCAAAGTACTTAAATGTATAGCATCGAAAGTGATGTGCATTGGTTATAGGGTCCGTTATATGTAACTCAATCATGGATTTCTTCAAATAAACTGCGTTTTGTCCTTTCCTATTTTGTACATTCAATTTAATTGTGTTCAGAATGAAATCAACAATATATACTGCACATAACAATGCACAGACAAAGAAACAAGGGACAGTTGAATTCGATCGTTCGATAAAAAACAGGAAAGAAAGAAAAAAACGACGTTTAATAAAAGGATCTGTTGATGTTTCGATTGAACAACACTTTGACAAAAACTGTTGGGTACAAAACTAATGGACAATGTTATTTGCCCAAACTTTTGTATGAATTACCTTATTGTTGGTTCATTGGCGGATAAAATTTCACCAATGATTGGGAAGCATTTGCCTAAAAGTAAAGGCAGTTGGTATTTTGCCAACATTTGGCTACATACCAACCCATTTGACATACTCTTTTTATGAGTATAAGAAAAAATATGAGTGAAGTCAACAAATAGAATATCACCAGTACAAGACATTAGTCATACGGCCTGTTTTAATTTGGGCCACGACACGTGAGTTTTTAATAAACCAACAATAACTATAACTAGAAATGTGGACACACACCAAATGTTTCAAATGCCCCTTTAATGTGACGTAACATGAAGTGTGATGACGTCACAATGAAGTCACTTGAACGTTCATCTATAACACATCCCGGTATAGGTACATATCAAGTTACAACCAAATCGAACCAAGAGTTCTTTAGATTTAGTCCTTAGAAAAGTGCCCCTTTAATGTGACGTCACATGATTTGTGATGACGTCATCACGACTTCACTTCAACTTTCATCTTTAACACGTCCCTGTATATGTGCCAACAAATTGTTAACCCAATCTCACTTGTACTTCAGAAGATATAAGTTTTTGAAGAATGCATCTTAGATGTGACGTAACGTGACCCCCTGATGACGTCATGATGACAAAAATCCTCGGGGCCCATCTACGGGTGGTGGTCGATGTGTGTACGAAGTTTGAAGTCGATCACATTTACAACAGTCCCAGAGTGTACTGGTGGAAGAAAACGTGTACAAATCGTATGTAGAAAAAAATGCACGTTTAGTTTGACGTAATTTGACACATGATGACCTTTGATGGCTACAATAGTAGTTGTTATTTGTATAATCATGACCCATATATACGTACGTTCTGAACTCTGCCACGTTTGTGGCCTTTGGACTCTTCACTAAATCTTAAACCATAAATAAAGCCATTGCTGAAACATATGTACTTTCTGGTATGAAGAGAAACTGTTGGTATATGCTATATATGTGAGTAATTGTATCACAGTCACTCTGTGGACATGCGATTTTGTTTCCAACCATCTGCAAGCCCATGGGGTGTCTAAAACTAGTAGATCGTTAATCCAGGTAAAGATTTTTCCGAAAAAAGGGATAAATGCAAATGATGTATCAGAAGAAAAAAGGGGCTGGTTAGCACCCCCCCCCCCTCCCTCCATTTACTAGACATGTTTCCCGCCAAGTGCATCGCCGCCACTGGTGATTCTTTTACCGTATCAAACGCACATCTGTTTTGAGCAGTGGCATAGCCAGGAATTTTTCAGTGGGGGGGGGGGGGGGGGGGGGGCGTCATGTAGGGGCGTCAATCGCTTCTCAAAAGTGGGGGGGGGGGACATACCTTGATCAGAACTGATGCGAGCGCGGAGCGCGAAGCCCTTTCAGCGTGGTGGTTCGGGGCCCGCTTAAGGGCCCCGAAAACAATTGGATTCTAGATGTTCTGTGGTGTGATCTGAAGCAATTTCTTACCACTTTCCTCCATGCTTTAACTAATATTTTCTTAGCAAAAGACAATTATTTGAACATCGTTTTCGAGGTTGGAGTCATTGAATCAGCTATCGGTATTCTGAGCTATAGGCGTGGGGTTCGGGGCCCGCTTAAGGGCCCGACAAAAAGTGGATTCTCGATGCTCTGTGGTTTGATCTGAGGCAATTTCTTACCACTTTAACTAATAATTATCTTAGCACAAAAGATAATAATTTAAACATAATTTTCGAGGTTTTCTCAGCTAAAGGCATAAGAAAAATTTGTGAACATTGTTTTCGAGGTTGGAGTCATTGAATCAGCTACCAGAATTTTGAGCTATAGGCGTGGGGTTCGGCGCCCGCTTAAGGGCCCCGAAAAATGTTGGATTCTAAATGCTCTGTGGTACTATCTGAGGCAATTTTTGACCACTTTAAGGCCAAAAAAAAAAATAAGTCGGTCTCTGGTCAGCGCGCGCGTCGATTTTAGGCATGCGCGTCGATCTTTTTTTTCCAAAATGTTCCGCGGTAGCTCCAACGGCGCCCTCTATTTCCGCGCCTCCTCATTTTTTTTTACCAAAGAGCACCAAGGAATGGGAAACTGCACCAAGGCAAATGATCGAGAGCACCAAGGCAAATTATGGGGCCACCAATGTACATGAGGACACCAAAAAAGCAAAATAGTACCCACCTTGTCTGTACAATCCAAGCTGAAGAAAAAAAAAAAAGAAGGGGAAAAAAAAAAAAAAGCCGCGTGGCCGCGTCAATTCCGGAACTTTGGTCTGACCAGAGACCGAATTTTTTTTTTTTTGGCCTAACCAATATTTTCTTAGAAAAAGATACACTGTAGTACATAATAGGGCCCTGTAAATGAGACACGAGTTCAAAAATCTGGGGGGGGGGGACATTTGATATTGTGTCCCCCACCCTTCAAAATGTGGGGGGACCAGTCCCCCTGTCCCCCCAGGATTGACGCCCATGGCGTCTTGAGATCTATGATAATTTTTTTAGAAACTCTAAATCTCAGTGGGGGGGGGGGGGGGGGGGCGACTGGGGGTGGGGGCTGAAATGGACATTTGCAGTATGAATAATGTATACGCCTCATCGGCGAATCACGCTACAGATCAATGATTGTTGGTTTGGTAACCCCATTACCGGCGCGACCGCGAAGTGGTCCACGGCATGTCTTAAAACAGCGTGGCGCGTCCAATCAAGTGCCAATGAGATCCGTTGGATCGTAAGCACGGTTTATTCTAGTTAACACAACCGCAAACCCGGAAGTTACAGTTGAGCCAAAGTTGTGGTCCTCATAGTCCGTGGGCTATGGGGGGTCCCAGTGCATCCCCCACCCCAAGAACCCACCGCAACCGATATTCTTTTAATCCTCGGCATGTCCTTAACAGAAAAAATGTTAACACGTAAAATTTAGGGATGGACTCTCTCACGGCGCCATTTATTGTAACCGCCTCTGATTGAGCTTAGATGCATTTTCCTAGCACTAGTGTTGAAAGGGGAAGAAAGAAAACGCCATAACCTGATCAGACTTTGACCGATCTTACTCTTACTCAGCACAATTATTCTTCATGAATAGATCTTTTGAAAAATAGCTTTGTAACAGTTTTAATAGTTTTATAACAGCGTGGTTCACATGTTTTAAATGTTATGGTTAATTTTGTATTTAAACCCTAAAGAATAAGTTTAAGACGAGACATCTTCTTCTTTTTTTAGTTTGTGAGTGTCTGAAAGGAACCAGGGGCAGGGGAAACTCCAGGGTTGGGAATTACGATAGTATACTCTGCTCTTCGTCAGGAGTAAGAGGGATTCCAACGACCAAAGAGCTGCTGTGTAGGATGACTGGGGCAGGGGATGCTACATGTACATGTAGCTGATTATTGGGGTATAAGTGTGATGGAAGGAAGTTGTGAAAAAAAGTTGTCACGGGTGTAGGAGACCCACAGACTGACTAAGGTGTGGGAACTAAGCTTTCCGTACATAGGTGACCCATTTGATTGCCTGGAAGACGATAGGGCACCAGATGTCACTGATAGACGAACCAATATATAATGGGGGTACCGTGCCCTGGAATACACCCAGTGGTTGTCCTCAGACTGTTCAGTATCTCCAGGAAACTGTTGGTCTCTTGCATCCGATTGGGAAGGTTGGACAACTGTTGGCCGAAACACTTGTCGGCTACAGTAGTAATTGTTATTTGTATAATCATGACCCACATACGTTCTGAACTCTACCACGTTTGTGGCCTTTGGACTCTTCATTAAAATAATCTTAAACCATAAAGCCATTGCTGAAACGTAATGTTTACTTGCTGGTATGAATAGGAACTGTTGTATATGCTATATATGTGAGTTTGTATTACAGTCACTATGTGGACATGTGATTTTGTTTCCAACCATCTGCAAGCCCATGGGGTGTTTAAAACTAGTAGATCGTTAATCCACGTAAGGATTTTTCCCAAAAAAGGGATAAATGCAAATGATGTATCAGACGAAAAAAGGGGCTGGTTAACAACCCACTCCCCCCCTCCCTCCATTTACTAGACATGTTTCCCGCCAAGTGCATCGCCGCCATTGGTGATTCTTTTACCGTATCAAACGCACATCTGCTTTGAGCAGTGGCGTAGCCAGGAATTTTTCAGTGGGGGGGGGGGGGGGGGGGGGGCTGGGGGGGGTGGAACATTTCATGGGAGGGGGGCGTCATGTAGGGGCGTCAATCGCTTCTCAAAAGTGGGGGGGGGGACATACCTTGATCAGAACTGATGCGAGCGCGAAGCAGGAAGCCCTTACCGCGTGGGGGTTCGGGGCCCGCTTAAGGGCCCCGAAAACAATTGGATTGTAGACGTTCTGTGGTGTGATCTGAAGCAATTTCTTACCACTTTCCTCCATGCTTTAACTAATATTTTCTTAGCAAAAGATAATTATTTGATCATCGTTTTCGAGGTTGGAGTCATTGAATCAGCTATCGGTTTTCTGAGCTATAGGCGTGGGGTTCGGGGCCCTCTTGAGGGCCCCGAAAAAAAGGTGGATTCTCGATGCTCTGTGGTGTGATCTAAGGCAATTTTTTACCACTTTAACTAATAATTATCTTAGCACAAAAGATAATAATTTAAACATAATTTTCGAGGTTTTCTCAACTAAAGGCATAAGAATTTTTTTTTGATCATTGTTTTCGAGGTTGGAGTCATTGAATCAGCTACCAGAATTCTGAGCTATAGGCGTGGGGTTAAGGGCCCCGAAAAATGTTGAATTCTAAATGCTCTGTGGTGCTATCTCAGGCCATTTCTGACCACTTTAACCAATATTTTCTTAGAAAAAGATACATTGTAGTACATAATAGGGCCCTGTTAATGAGACACGAGTTCAAAAAAATGGGGGGGGGGACATTTGATATTGTGTCCCCCACCCTTCAAAAAGTGGGGGGACCAGTCCCCCTGCCCCCCCCCCCCGCCCAGGATTGACGCCCATGGCGTCATGTAGATCTATGATAATTTCTTTAGTTTGTTAGGTTTCATGGGGGGGGGGGGGGCTTTGAGAACTCGAAACAGAAACCGACTTTTCATTTAACCACATGTATCTACACGTTGTGTTTGAACAAAATTGACTTCTGACCATCTCAATTAAAAGAGAAAGTCACAAGTCTCGACAGGTGTTACAGTTTCACCCAATGACATACTGATATATGTAGTCAAAACAGAAACGCAAAATCGAAACGCAGAGGGTCAAAAATATAGCAATATTTGAAAGGAGCTACCTGAACCAAAACCGAACTCCAGCTTCCAGGCGATCCCAGTCGTCGCAACGATTACGACTGTCGCCAACAAGACGAAGAGACGATACCGATTCATCATGTTGGAGATAAACGTGGAACAAAACGACTAGCTCGACGCTCGAAGAACGGCATACATGTATTCCAACTGTCTTTGTTTAGCAGTTTAGAATTTACGGTGTTGTGACGATACATGCCGCGTACACTGTCTTTATATCATTGTGGAGAAACAGTTTAATAATTAATAATAGTTGATTTATAAATTTGGTCAACAGAGGGCGCCCGCCCGATCACCGTTATTGCCACAAATCTGTATTATACTTAGCCTGGTTCCCTGACCTGGCATTTTCCCCCGAAATCCAGACGTCTAAATTGTAGGTCAGGCGGCCTCCGTGGCTAAAATAAAACATGACGACGTTGAGGGCCCATTTTCAAAGCTCGGCTTCGTTTCCGATTTCGCTTAATCACTTGAAGCTTGTTATGTTCCGATCATTTTTTTTAAAAATAAATCACTTGCTTCATTTATCATACAGTTATGATATACAGTTCTATATTTCTGTAAGAATGGATACAACGCCGAGTTTTGGAAAATCCCGGTAACTGTCGTCAAATTTAAAATAGTACATGACGCAGCAAAAAGTTTGCCCCTCGTTAACGATCCGAGTGTACTTGATGCACAAAATCGTCGTTGAATTTCAAATTTTCCAAATGAAAGCAATGAATACTAATTATCAACTCATTTTTGAAGTTTTAAAAATCAATTAGCAGTTAATAAAACCTATATTATACTCGGAAGTACTCGGGCGCTATCCGATTGACAACGAAATGAATTCGGCAAACTTCGGACATTTTCGGAAAAAGGAGGAATTCCTCCCGTTTTAGTCATGTGACGTATATTTGTAATGCAATGTATTATTGACGGCTGCCTGACCTAAAATTCATCAGGAATAGTCAGAATCTTTTGGTCTGGGAACCAGACTATATTAAACTGACTCAGTGGTTATTGCCAAGAGCTAGCGCAGACTAGCTGTGTATGTGCACTAATATAAAAACAGAACATGCAGCGGAGGGTTATGTCTGTAAAGACCGGCAATCGGTTTTGTGTAAGGATATGTAGGGCCACATTAATTATTGTTACATGCCTGGAAACGGGGGTATTTGGTATAAATTATTTCATTTTCATGTATACTCTAAACAGCGTAATGTTCTTTAGAGTACTACAAGAGTGGTTATTGTAAGGGAAAGGGTGGAGGTAACCCAGACGGCGGTGACCAGACTTCGCAAGACAGCGCTCCGGAACTCATTCTGGGTCAGCAAATAGTTTACGAGAAGATATGAGTTCTTGTAATGGCGTCCGAAGTGAGAAGAATGTGAGAGTTAAGCAGGTGGAATCTCTCTTGAATACGGCTACAAATCATGGTGAATATGTGAGCCGTGCTTTGGCCTGGTGCAGCGAATGGCTGCCTCCTCCCTATCTATTTCGGTCAAGGAATATGGCAACTAATGAACGAATGAGAATGAATATATGATTTTCGAGACCCAAATTCACCCAAAGCGCTACTCCACGCATACTACAATTGATAACACGGATGGGGTGTGTGTAGTCATTCTTCGACAGTACAGCGTGTGTCAATAAAAACGCAGGATTAGAAACAAAAATATTAAGAATATAAACCACCCCTATTCATCATAATGTTAACGCTCTTTTCAAAGTATCTGTCCTTCTCTTCAATATGCTTTTCATTTGAACAATCCTGTCCAGAGATAGAGAACATTGAAGAAGGGTTATAAATTCCAAGCTGGTCTGATTTGTGAAATCACACATACCTAATGAAAGGTTTGAATTCAGTACAGGTGAAAGTATCTGTGGACCACAAAGAAGGACATGTGTGGCAGGATTAGGCTTACATAATCTTTTAGTCCACAATCATTGTTATTAGTCAATAATTCATGATGCTTTGAAACAATGATAGTCCAGTTATTAAATTTAAGTGATACTTATCATCAGTTGTTTCAAAGAAAGTTTTGTTCTGGTTTAATTGTCTTCAATACATACCTACATTGTACATAACTGGTCGTTGTGTTAAGGTCATTGAATCAGACCAACCCGCTTCAGAAGGGCTTCACAAAACTTGTCATAACTTTTGAACCAAAAGTCCAAATTCCACCAAACAAAAATCTTGTCAAAGATGAAATTATGGACAATCAAATCCTTATCAAATTAGGCACACCAGTAGCATAATTTTTTCAGAAAAAAAATCGCTTTGAATCCTGCGTTTTTATTGACACACGCCGTAGTAGCCTTGCTGACGCTAACGAGCTCTATTGGTTCTTCAAGCCGTGTGTGGCGAGTGTTGGGACGACTGGGACGCGATAAGAAGTTGCACGTTTCAGCGTGAGTGTGCGGTGAGACAAGGACACTAGAAACTGCCACTTAAGACCTGAAATACATACAGGCCCGGCTCTTAAAATGAGGCCAGCTCGCCCCAGACGTGGAAACCAGCAGGACGTAACACAACACACACAGACACGTTTGTTTACACCCCTCTGCAGTAACCTGTAACTACAGCGGATATGCTGCAACTCCTCAGACCTGCTCAGCCAAGAGGGCAGCAGTGCAAAACCTGCCACAAAATTGGACACTTTGCCAAGGTCAGCAGATCCAAACGCAAGCACACGAGGCCATTCAGATAGACACCGCAGACTCAGACGATCGATACCCCTGATGGTGATTTTTATTCGTCGGTGCCATTCACCACAATCAGCCCCTCATCGATGATGTATGGAGACAGTACGTCTTTGTACATTGCCAGACAGTGTCGTTTCTGTTAGACAGTGATTCCGAGGTGAACATCTTCAAGTTGCCGATGGCGATCTACAGAGCGCTAAGTCTCCCAGACAAATCTCTGCGGCCGTCCCTGACGCATCTCAGTGGCTACTTCGGTGGTAAAAGTATACCACTAGGCCAGACCCAATTAATGTGCCGGGTGAAAGGCAAGACACTGCCATTGAAGTACCTCATCCTGGACAAAGGGGAACCAGTCCTGGTCCTCTGAAAGCAAACCTGTGAATGATTGGGACTGTTGAAGCCAGTCTATACACTAATCGGCCACGACAGTCTCTTTGAAGGTCCAGTGACCATCAAGATTGCAGAGGATGCCACACCCTACTCAGTCATTGCCTCCCGTCGGATTCTCCTTCCGCTCAACTCAAGAAAGAGCTGGAAAAGCTAGAAGTGCAGGGAATCATCCAGCGCATCAAGGTGTCAACCGACTGGTGCTTACCCATTTCATTAATTTCATTTCATTTCATTTCATTTATTATTTCCCAGGTTAGAACACACATAGACACAGAATACAATACAAACATTTAAGGTAACATGCCAGTGTAACAAAAACAAAAACAAACAAAAACAATATTGTTAACGCACCTGAAGGATTGCCAAAAGCGAACTTAATTACTATCTGGTGACTGTCCCTAAAAATGCTATCAAGTGCAAAGAAAACAAAAACATGCATGTACATTATAAAATAACCAATCCCATTATAAAAGAACCGAACCAACAAACGTGTGCATTCAATATACCATTGTCATATCACCAATATCCCATTGTCACATCACCAAACGGCAGACATTCGACTGTGCGTCGACCTACGTCAGCTCAACAAAGCCGTCGCCAGAGAACGTTTCATCATACCCACAGGTGAGGAAGTTTTAGGTACACAGATCTTCTCACTGTTAGATACCAAGCATGGCTTCTGGGAGGTGCCACTCAGCGAAGAGAGTCAAACGCTGGCCACCTTCATCACTCCGTACGTGCGTTTCTGTTTCCGGAGACGTACCAACGCATTATGCAGGCATAACCGGCGTTATCGTCTACATGGACGATGTGTTGATCACGGGGCACACTAAAGAGGAGCACGACGAATGGCTACAGCAGACTGCAGACTGCCGGACTTAAGCTCAACAACAAAAAGTGCAAGATCGCACAGATCGACTTCCTTAGAATGAAACTCAACAAAGATGGCATCCTCCCTGAAAGAGGAAGTGAAGCGCCTCATGGGAATGGTTAATTGGCTCGCACGATTCATTCAAAGTGCATCGTCAGTGGCAGCCCAGGCGCGGATCCATGGGGAGGGGGCTGGGTTCGGGGGTCAAAAACCCCCCTTCTCTGTCAAAAAAACCGAGTCGAGACCGAGCACAAGCCACTGGTCCCACTGATAAACGACAATCATCTCTGCAATGTCCCTCTCAGGTGCCATCGTCTTCTCATGCGGTTGATGAAATACAACTGCTCAGCAGTCTACACACCTGGGAAATACCTCGTTGTTGCCGACACCTTGTCACGAGTCGCCTTGAAATCCACAGCAGACATCACCGACAACCTTGAAGAAGAGGTGGAGGCTCATGTCAACATGGTCACCAAGCACTGGCCTGTATTATGCGGTAAACTGATAAAGTATGCACGAGAAACAACCCTTGATGACAACCTCACAATTGTGACAGCGTATGTCAGCAATGGATGGCCCATTTACGCACAAGACATTGAATCTGCCAGAGTTCGAGGCTACTTGGAGGAGCAGGACCAAAATCAGCTTGATTGATGGAGTCCTCACCCATGGCAATAGCATCATCATTCGAGAGAAGATTAGGCCAGAGATACTCAAGAAGGCCACTAAGGCATCAGTAAGAGCAGGCTACGAAATTGCCAAGCAGTTTTGTGGCCAGGTAAGAAGTGCCAGCACTGCCAGACAAAACAGCCAACCCAACGAGCAGAACCACCCATCTCCAACTCCCCCCCCCCCCCCTACCAGAGAAGCTGTGGCGACGCATGGCCTGTGACTTGGCAGATGTGAAGGGAAAGCAGTTCATCATCTTAGTGGATTACTACTCCAAATGGATTGAAGTCCACCACCTGCACAAGACAACATCCTTATCTGTCATCAATTACATGAAAGCGACATTCGTTCGTTTTGGTACCCCGGAGGTGGTTATGACGGATAACGGTCCGCAGTTACAAAGTGACTTCAAATTGTTTTCTAACATATCGCAATCAAGCCCCTACTATCCACAAGCGAATGGCCAGGCAGAAAATTAGGCCGTTCGCATTGCCAAGATGATTCTACAACAATCGGATCCAATTCAAGCTCAGATGACCTACCGTTCCACTCCGATTCCAGCTCTGGGTGTTACTCCAGCTGTACTTATGATGGGGAGAGAGATGCGAAGTACACTGCCGCTACACTAATACTTCCACTCAATCTTCGTCCAAAGATTGCCAGCCGTAAGCAGTTGAAGAAGGCAGACGAATCGAGCAAATCCAAGAGCGCAATCTACTTTAATTGAATGCACGGTGCGAAACAACTGAGCTGAAACCAAGCGATGACATCAGGCTCCGCACTAAAGCTGGATGGAGTTCGAAGGGCAATGTTATCCAAAAGGCTGGTCCACCTCATTCCTGTGTCGTCAACATCAAATGTGCAGACTACCGCAGAAATCGGCGTCAGCTCATGCTTGTTCCTAAGCCTTATCCAGAACCCGTCTATGAAAGTCCAGATCCCAAACACCAATGACCCACAACCACCACAACCCACACTAACCGGTAGAGCTCAGCGCACAGTACATCCACCAGCTATGTACAACACTCCAGCTATGTCATGAACTGGAGAACTTTGAACTCTCATTTGTTCACATTCCTCACCCGTCACCTTCAAAAGTACTTAATTGCATCTCAAACATTTTCATATTGAATTAGATAATTTAATTTGGAACAACTAATTTCATTCGTGGATTTAAAGAACCTGCATTCATGACATTAGAGAACCTGCATTAAAGAACCTGAATTCATGACATTAGACTCTAAATTTCATCTGAAAAACTGCAATCATAAATCTTGGATTGGACTATTAAAATGTCGCTTAAATATTGCTTCATCACAATTTGAAACGTCCCTGGCACATTGGCCAACCCGAACGGCATTCATGTGAATTAGAAGGGTACACGAAATGAGTTTCCTCTACAGAAACAGGATCCACGGCAGCCTGATGGTAGCCGTGCGCTTAATCGATAGCCGATAAATACTTAGCACCCTGTATAAATATCCTCTAGTGACTCCTCTATGCGTGGTAGAGGAAAAGCATCGCGAACAGTCTTCGCATTTAACTTCCTGACATCGATGCACAGACGCAGTGCATCGTCGCGTTTCCTCATTAACACGACTGTGCTCTCCTAAGGACGCTCACTTCGCCTTATGATCTCCTGATCCAACAAGTTTAGCAAGATGGTCTTCACCTCCTGAACACAGTGAGGTGAAATCCTCCTATACGGTTTATTGACCGGGGAGTCATCCACAGTGTTAACTATAATGAGGGATCTGGTTGCAGCACCCAACATCAATTAACCTCCCCTTTAGAGAACACCTGATCATGTTTCTGTATGAAAATTCTCAGAATTGGAAGCCCCAAGTCCGGGCCAGAGGTTTATTATTTATTTATTATTATTTATTTATTCTCATCATGTAAAAACATGAAACTTGTCTCCTCGTTCTGCACACAAATATGATGTATAAAACACTTAAAAACTTCACATTAAAAACCAAAACAAAAACATATTACATAAATGTACAAATAGGCGTAACAATATAAGAACACTGACAAGAGTACACGTAAACAGAAATAGAACAACAAATTGAGCCTAATTAAATAAATAAATAAAATATCTTGATTGATAGAGCTATTATGTTTAAAGACGAAAAATGGGAAGGACACAATGGCAAGCCGGGGGGGGGGGGATTAGAAAGCCAGGGGGATATGAGCGGGGGAAAAGGAAACAGGGAAAGGGTTGAAACTTACATGTACGAGGGGTATAAACACACACATTTACATCACGATTTAAAAAGCATAATATCTACTATAAGTCTGATTAAAAACACGAGATTGCCCTGGGTAAAAATAAGGGGAAAAAATGTATCGTGTTAACGAGATTTCAATTTACTAATTTAACCCGACACAAATGGGTAGATGTGTGAGGAGGGGTGGATAAGAATATTATGAGATAAGACAGAATAAGGGCTAATCTGATTGCACTAAAAACACACTACAGCACGATTATAAAAACAGCATTATCTAGTATAATTCTTGTTAAAATGTGAAACTGCACTGGGTAAAAATGAAAGGTTGTGTCGTGTTGTACGAGAGTTCAATTGACGGATTCGACCTGACCTGTTTTGTACTATGAACGAATGGAGTGGGTGAGTATCGTCTTGCATAATGGTTCTCAGTTTGGATTCAAGAGCATTGTGGTACATTGATTGAATGTCCAGAACATCAACACCAATGACCCTGCTGGCAATTTTAGTGATCCTTTTCAACTTGTTCGAATTCACAACAGTCAAACCATTAAACCAGGCGATACAACAAAAAGACATGACGGACTGTATGACACTCTGATAAAAAAGCAACATAATATCACGATTAACATGAAATAATTTCAATTTCCGCAGGAAAAAGAGCCGTTGACTAGCCTTGGCACATAACTTAAGAGTATTCACATTCCAATTCAATTTACTATCAATGTACGTCCCAAGGTACTTATACTCTGTCACAATTTGGATTTCATCACCACTAATAACAACAGGTTTGATAACATTCTGATTTTTCCTAAAATCAAAAACAATTTCTTGCGTATTCTGCGTGTTCAATATTAGGAAGTTATCTTTGCACCAATTACAGAACTTAACAATTTCGTTCCTGTATCCAGTCTCATTGTCATGACTAATCAACCCTGTCAGTGAGGTGTCATCTGCATATTTTATCATAGGACACATAGGGTCTTCACTTCTGAGGTCACTAGTGTCACTAGTCATTACCATATCTCTTCCATTCCCCATTTGATGGCACTCAAAACTCGCTAATATAGAATATTTTGAGGGTATAACTTTTATTCATGAGCTCGGCGGACGGATTTTTGGCCTATCTACAGGCGTGCACCCTATAATAGCAGGCCATTTTCATATTTTAACACAAAAACACATTCAGGAGAAGCAGAATATCTCCAAAGTCAATATTTTGAAAAACAAATTGAAAGAAAAAAATTATCCGGAGTCAAAATTTGGCCCGCAAATAGTGACTTTTTTGCGCCTGCTAGCTGTAGAGCGCCCCCAACGACAATTAATTGAGTTCCAGCTACTTTGAAGCTCAAAATGCCCCCCCCCCCCTTTCCACTCGAAATTGCTGTTATCGGCTGATAGCCTACGACTCCCTTACGATTTGGGAGCATCCGTTACGGAAAAGCCCTTGTTGATACCTTTAAAATGCTTGTTCCCCCCTCCCCATAGGCTCCGCCCACTGCAAAAAACCGCCGCCGCAAACCGCAAGCGCGGCGGCCATTTTTAAATATCAGTCTCTTCAGGGGACAAAGCTGAAGCAATTTGTTTCTTTTAATATGTGCTTTGCATTCCAATCACACTAAGACTTTATACAATGTGAGGCCGGGATAATTGATTTCCCCTTTAAAAAAAAGCAATTAAAAAAGGTATTTACTGGAATTAGTACATGTTATCAAAAGTTATGCATGTTTCACTAAAACAAAACACAGTTTTTTCAGCTATCAAGTGGTCTATCTGAAGCACCGTCAATATATCAATATTACTTGATTATTCGATATTATTTGATATCGATATTGCTGATACCAATATGATTTTTAATGATATCGAAAATATCGAAAATGCATCAGATTATCGTGAAATTAAATCTCCTGTTTGTGCTTTTACTTTGTGTTTAACGTTTGCTGTGTAATGAAATAAAACTCGTCGGCAACTTGTACTTGTGACTGAAAATGAAAAACATCAGGTAATGCCAAGCGACGACGCTATGTGCTCTGCGTTTGCTGAAATTCGCGGTCTCCCAAATGAACAACCTCAAAAGATACTGCCCATTATGGACAAAATCTCAGTGTTGAGATTTTTTTTAAGTTTGCTCAATATGCTGCAGAAAAAGCCGTTAACAAATTGGGACAATTTTTGCTTGAAGAAGTTCCATTGCCTATTTATTTCACATTTTCTTAAAATTTTACTTGTATTACTTTTATTCTCGATATTGTAATTTCGCTATATCGATTATTGAAAATTCTGATATCGACGGTTATGCTAAAATTATGTTTTGAATCTATCCAGATGAATGAACACCAGAGATTACACACAGGCAATCCAATTAAAATGAGATTTAATTTGAGTCAAGACTGAAGCAATAGTTTCACGGTCAGATTTTGTGTTTTGTATATGAGGAAATAACCAAGTCTTTATTCTGAAAGGGGAATGTTCGGTGAGTTTTGTTTGTTTTCCTTTGTAAGTTTCGTTCACATTATTTAAAGGTTTTCATCAATGCGTATCGGCAAATGATCATTGGTGGACAGCTGAATTTCGGGGTATTTCTATTGAAGCAGAAAGAACCTGTGAATAGAGCAAACAAATTACGGAGTGAACACATTTTCTTCTAAACTTTTGCGAACTCGGTTACTTTCTGTTTGACTTACACTGCATTCAAGATTTAAAGCACGTTTTCTATGCGTTGAATATACTACGGTATCGGCTTGTTATTCAGAATGATATCCAATTTGATTAGCGATTTCCATTTCAAAAATAAGACCAATATATTTCTCTGTGACTTTGATGAATTACATTAAGGCTCACGATAGCCATGCTGCGAGAAGGGAGGCCTTTTACCAGAGTTGTAATGACTCGAGTCAATGACTCGACTCGAGTCCGACTCGAGTCACATTTTTTGGCGACTCGACTCGACTCGAGTCCCGACGGGTAAATGACTCGACTCGACTCGAGTCACTGCGAGCAAATGACTCGACTCGACTCGAGTCCCTCATCAGAATGACTCGACTCGACTCGAGGAAGGCTAATGAGACTCGAGTCCCAAAATAAAAGCAAAACTTACTTGCGAAAAATATTTGCAATGACTTACGCTGCGCCGTTGGCGTTGCCAGTTTTTGTTCACGTCACGTTAATGTTCGCGAATAATGTACGTTTATATACAGCGGCAGTCTGTTTCCTTCCTCCATAATGAAACAACAAACATACACCGTGTCGCGGACTCCCACCTTGTGGTTCTATAGCATGTTATGCTAAACCCGGAACCAGACTTAAAACGCATTTCTCAATCCGTGGTTTCATCATCGGTTTCGGGCGATTTTGAAGTTCTTGGTGGAACGCTGGCTAAATTCATGTCCCGATTTCACACACAAAAATGGATACTGTAACGCGCGTCGCCTAGTCGGTCCCTTGCCTCTCTGGCCCAGTCCCGATGGAGTTGAAGCACCTGCGGTTGGAGGCCACAGCACCAAGTGATGAACAGCACTCCCAAATCTGCTCCACCAGGGGAAAGCGCTAACTCAACTTGTGTTTGGGATTTAGGGGATTGGGTGGATTAACCTGTGGTTTTGGGTGGATTAGCCTGTGGTTTGGGAGGTTGACCGGTGGCTCTGGGTGCCTGATCGGTGGCTCTGGGTGGCTAACCAGTGGCTTAAGTGGCTCAAGTGGCTCAAGTGGCTCAAGTGGGGGAGACTTACACCCTAATTAGTGACAATTAGACAATAAAACAGAGACAGGAGACTTCTTTGACTTCTTTGGTCCCACCAGGCGAAGAAGTGAGATTTAATCTCTCGAACTGTGCCTTTTATAGGCCAACATGGTCATATACATTCACATACAATAAATGCCCCTCACTACTTAAGTACACAGGGTGCCTCAACCAATGAAAATGCAGTTTTGCTTAGTAGATGACTTAAGCCACGCCCACTAACAGCGCTGGCCAATTAAATGCTGATGTTCTAGTATAAGTGACTGGGTACTAAAGAAAAGTCACTATACAGTTCATGTTAATGTATAAAACGTATAGTTGATGATTCATCACATGACCTCCCCCCAGAGTTTTCAGTCCCTGAAACTGTTAAGTTTTAATTTATTAAAGTTTCCACACAACAAACATTTGAAAACTTAAGATTTTGAATCATAGCCACATCCTTCATTCAGTATTCTTATATAAAATTTACAATCTTTGCAGTTGACAAAGTGGGTTTAATAAATCTCATAAGCAGCAGTATTTGTGCACACAAACCTAGTTTAACAATCATCTTAGAACAACTCTAAAATCGAACGATTAATCCTTTTTATCAACACATGACTTTATATGAAATAGATGACTTTATATAAAATAGATGGCTTTATATAAAATAGATGAGCAACACTTTCAAAATACCTCTATAAAAGTCTTCTTAGTACATGTACATGTATAACAAAATAAAGTGGTTCATATTAAACCAACTCCTTTAGAAATAACTTGGTCCTCAACTTTTAAAGTTTCAAAATTAACTGTAACTTTTATATTAAACAACTGAACATTTCAAACTTTAACCTTTAAAACTCTGTAATTATTTGGAACTTTAACTTTAGAAGTAAAAATCTTGCTTTGCCTCTTTCTGGGAGTGCGATACTCCTCGGCGGAATACCTGGGTAATGGTCGTTACCTCAATATGATCTGCCATCTCCCCAGCTGGGTCTTCACTTTCTGTGGAGGAGCTCACTTGGGGCACCATCTCGGTGTGAAGCTGCCTAAGCAGCTTCAATGACTTTCCCCCAGTCTTGGGGTGGCCAGTGGCAGTGGAGGTTGAGGTGGAACTAGCGGTGGCTGTGGTGGCCGGCAGTTAAAAGTTGCCGCAACGATGACCATTTTAGCTGATTTTTCTGCTAAATCCCTTTCTTTCTTGTATGGGCTAAACATCGTAATCCTGTAGCCTAGTGGGACGTCGTCGCTGGCGTTTTGGGTACCGCCCGACGGAAAATTGGGTATTTGATGCTGGTTCTTGCTCCTCGTCTTGAATTAGGCCCGTTGTGATATCTTCACTGCCGTTTTCTTGGGTGGAAATGTGTTGTTTGATCATCGTCCACCAAGTGAACACCATCTTCATCAGTTGGTGGAGGTTCCCGCTCATCCTCGGTCTCCGGCTCCACAGGAACGCTATCTCTCCCCTCGGTTCGCCATTTTCTTCTCTCTGGGCCTGTGTAGATCTTCAGTTTGTCATAATGCACAACCTTCGGCTTTGATTTTGGTTTCTCCTGTATCCGGAAGGTCACGTCTGATAACTTCTGCAGGACTAGATACGGGCCAATCCATTTGAACTGCAGCTTGGGAGACAATCCTTTCTTGCGTGCAGTGTTGTGCAGCCATACAAACATTCCAGCTTGTATCTTGCTACCCGAAACATGGCGATCATAGTTGCGCTTTTGCCTCCGAAGATTTACTTTCATTTTGCTCCGAGCTCTTTGATGTGCCTCACTCATTTTCTGTCGGAGATTTTTGGCATAGTCAGTCGACATGTGGTCATCACTGTCGTTTGGTAGTTCGGTAAGCGCGTGCAGTGGTAGTGCTATCTCCCGCCCCATAAGCATGGTGCAAGGTGACTCTCCGGTGCTTTCTTGAGCCGTACTTCGGTATGCCATCATCGAGTATGCCAACTGGACATCCCAATCCTTCTGGTCTGGCTTTACGAACGGCCCAACCAGATTCACCAAGCTTCGGTTGAATCTTTCAATGAATCCGTCAGACTTAGGGTTCCATGGGCAAGTTCGCGTCTGGTCGATCCCCAGCAATCTGCAAACTTCTTTGAATATGGCAGACTGGAAGTTTGTGCCTTGGTCACTGTGGAGTTCTTTTGGACAGCCATATCTGCAAATAAATTGCTCCACCAGAGTTTCTGCTATGGTCGGTGTCTTCTGGTCTGGCAGTGCGTACGCCTCAATCCACTTCGTAAATGGATCTCCCACAACTAGTACATACGCATTGCCTCGGTCGCTCCTGGGCAGGGGGCCCATAACATCCAGAGCGATTCTCTCCATCGGTGCGCCAACCGTGTATTGTTGAAGGGGAGCTCGGGGTTTCTTGCCCGATGATTTCCTCCTTGCACACACTGTGCATTGTCGAACCTTGGAACGCACATCGGCCGATACTCCTGCCCAGTAGTACCTTTGTCGGACCTTGTGTAGGGTCTTGCGCACTCCTTGGTGACATGCCGTTTTACTATCATGGAGCTCATCCAGGACACTTTCCCGCAGGCATGACGGCAAAATTACTTGCAACTTACATTGCCTTCCGTCATCTGTCTCAAAGCGTCGGCATAGAGCTCCCTGTTGCATCTTCAGCTGTTGCCACTGGGCCCAATATGTTTTGGTTGCTGCTGACTCAGTGGAGAGAGATTCCCACTCTGGTCTGTCCCCTCCATTCTCCTTAGCTCTGACAATAGGTCCAATCGTAGGATCACCCAACTGTTTCTCCCTCAGTTCCTTCAGCGTCCATTTTGGTGAGAGACTTATCATTCTAGTCCCACGATCTGCATGCACCCCTGTCGTCGATACGTTTTGTTGGCCATGACCTTCCCCTTTTGTCTCCTCCTGTTTTCCCTCGTTCCGAGGATCGCCAATTGCCGAATCTTCTGGGCAACTAATTCTAGGCATCTCCACCTGGTCCTTTTCGTTCTGCTCTATACCTCTTCCGCACTGCTTGCATGGCATGCGGGAGAGTGCATCTGCATTCTGGTGGACTCGACCTGGCCGATGTTGGATCGTGAAGTCGTACTCACTCAAGATCTCCATCCATCTAGCCAGTTGTCCTTCTGGGTCACGGAAGTTTAGCAACCATCTCAAGGCTCCATGATCGGTTCTGATTACAAAGTGTCGACCATACAGGTAATGCCTGAAGTGCTTGACAAATGTCACAACGGCCAGAAGTTCTCGCCTCGTGACGCAGTAATTCCTCTCTGGCTTTGACATAGTACGGCTGGCATATGCAACGACTTTCTCCACACCATCATGTTTTTGGGATAGCACAGCTCCCAGGCCTGTGCTACTGGCATCCGTGTCTAGTACAAACTCTCCTCCTTCTTCGGGGTAGACTAGTATGGGTGCTGATGTCAACTGTGTCTCTAGAGTGCGGAAAGCAACCTCGCAGTCCTCTGTCCACAGGAACATCCGGTTCTTTTCCATAAGTCGGTGCAATGGTTGGGCAATCTTGGCAAACCCTTGAATGAACCATCGGTAGTAAGAAGCCAATCCAATGAAACTCCTTACATCTTTGGTGGACTGAGGTGTTGGCCATTCCTCCACAACTCTCACTTTCTCGGGGTCCGTGGCTACGCCCTCACAAGATATCACATGTCCCAGGTAGGCTACCGATTGTTTGAAGAGGCTACATTTCTTCGGCTTTAGTTTGAGGTTGGCCTGTCTCAGCCTCCGAAAGACTTCCTCAAGTCTCCCTATCTCCTCATCCACCGTCTTGGCGAAGACCACGATGTCATCTAGGTACAGTAGTAGTGTTTCCCACTGAAGCCCGGAGAGAATCCTTTCCATCAGCCTCTCGAATGTAGCCGGGGCGTTACAGAGGCCAAAAGGCATGACCTTCCACTGGTACAGTCCTCCTCTAGTAACGAAAGCTGATTTGGCCTTGGCATCCTCGTTTAGTTCCACTTGCCAGTATCCACTGGCCAGATCTAGGGCACAAAACCACTGTGCCCCTGCTAGCGAATCTAAGCTGTCGTCCACCCTGGGTATCGGGTATGCATCTTTCAGTGTGTGTTCGTTGAGAAACCGGTAGTCCACGCAGAACCGGGTGGATCCATCTTTCTTCTTCACTAAGACGACTGGAGATGCCCATGGGCTATTTGATGGCTCGATTATCCCCTTCTGTAGCATGTCTTGTACCTGCTCGTCCGCCTCAGCCCGGTGCCAGGTAGGGAGACGTCTGGGACGTTGGCGTATGGGGGCCGTATCATCTGTCCTGATCTCGTGACGCACCAGGTCCGTTTTCCCCAGGTCTCCCGTGCCCTTTGAGAAAACGTCTTGATACTCGATGAGTAGCTTCTTCACCTAGTCTCTATCTGGACTCTCCAGTAAGTTCTCAACACTCTGTTGGTACAGATCGGTGAGATGTTCTGGAAGCTCTTGACCAGCTTTATTCTCTGCTGTTTCTTCCCCTCTTTCCATCATCCTAATCGTAGAGCGATCATCTTTCTGAATGTCCTTATCAGCCGTGGATGTGATGGTCCCCAAGACACTTCCTCCACTTATCATCACAATTGTAGTACCTGGGTTGAACACTCGGACCGGGTATTTATCTGCAGTGGCATCCACAAGTACCCTCGCTACCATCAGACCTCGTTTTGCCACCTTACTCCTGTCATTTGGCTCGATGATCCCCCATCCATGGAGGTCTTTCTTCTCGTCCAGGACACCAGTGATGATTGCTTCATGCCCGGGTGGTATCCTTGTAGTCCTGTCTGCTCGCACTCGGCAGCTGAAAATGCTTGTCTGATCTTTTCCTTGTAAAGGAATTACATGCTCCCCAATCTTCAATTGCCGATGCCTCAAGTCCAGTACACTGCCAGTGGTCAGCAGGTAATTCATGCCGAGTATTCCTTGGTTTCTGATGGATGCAACCAAGACTTCCACCTCCGCTTTATATCCTCCAATTTGTATCTCCATCTGGGCACTTCCTTTTACTGGGAGTGGTTTCCCATCGGCTTGGCGGATAACTTCATCGACCGGTGTCAGTATAGGTCTGGTTTCTCGATCCATCAGGTTGTACTCTTTTGTGTCTATCAATGTCTCTGACGACCCAGTGTCTATTAGGAATGGCAGTGGATGTGTCCCAATTTCACCCGGCACGAATACCCCATATGAAGCAACTTCACTTGGCAGTGGTACTGGGAGGAGCTGCTTCCTTGGAAGTTCTCCACCATCCTCTACTTTTTCTGGATCTGTATCACAGGTTTGGGGTCTTGTGTTGCCGACCTTCCCACGACCCCTGGGTTGGTCCGGAGTCGTTTCCCGACGGTGCGCTGTTCTTCAGTTCAGGGCAGTTTCTCTTAAAGTGCCCCGTGTTTCCACAGTGGTAGCAGGCTAGTTTTTGACGCTTCTGTTCGAAGTCGGCTTGTTCAGGGCGCCGTGTGTCATTCTGCATTGCTTGAGTTAGCCCGGCCAACATCTGATGCACCTGCCTCAGTTGCTCCGACATTGCCCGTGTTTGCCTTTCAAACTCATCCCTTGAGACAATCTCCACTTGTCTTGTGACTCGATTGTTTCTGTCTGGGCGACCACCCTGGTTTCGCTGCCGTTGTCTCTCCGCTTTCAGAAAAGACTCGGTCTCCAGCGCAGCTCTGATCGCCTCATCCAACGTCTTAGGGTGCGCTCTGAAGATTCCCGCTCTAATTTCTGCATCGGGTATGGCATCCACCAGATACCCTCGTGCCAGACGCTCTCTACTATCTCGGGGCAGCTCAGGATACGCCAGCTCCGTGAGTCGACGTATTCCCTGCCCCAGCGCTTGCAAACTTTCGTTTTCTGTCCTTGTTCTGCTCCTAAGCTCGGCTAGGTACGTTTCGGCTTGCTCACCAGGCCCATAACGTCTTTCTAGTCTTGCTGTTAGCTCCGCATAGGTCAGCACTTCTCCAGTAGCCCTGTCTCCCAGCACTTGCTGTGCTTGACTCTTGAGACTCGCTGCCAGGAAGAAAGCTTTGTCCTCTGCCGTCCAGCTATTAATAACTGCACATGACTCAAAATGAGATTTGTAGTCTCTCCATGGCACCACCCCGGCGAATCGATCCGGCACGATATTTGGCTTCCGATGAACTCTGCTGGTTCCTTCTGCGCCTGCCACTGCTGCTCTCTTTGGTGGATCCTGCCCCTTTTGTTCAGGCAGAGTTTTCTTTTCTACTGATCCTTTCTCTCCCGGATCCACTGGTTTCCTCAGGTGCTGCCCTGTGCTCCTGACTTCTTCCACCACCCGCTGTGGTGCTGTGCACGTCTGATGTCCAGGCGCCTCTCCCAACCGCTGCTGTAGATTACACCTCGCATCAAACGCCGACTGTGCGGTGTTTATGCTACCTGGCATTTCCCCTGGAGCCTGCATCCTTGGCCGGGCCGAAGGCCATCCAGACTCCACCAGACCATCGCTCGTTCCAGTAGGTCTCTGCCGTCGAACCTCTGCTGGTTCTACTCCGCCCCAATCAGTCAAACTCCGGTAGACTGGCTGCTCTACCAACCCCGGTCCCCATGTCACTGGTGTTGACATGAATCTTGCCTGAGGAGAGGACTCCGCTGTGCCGACTGTAGGTGTCATCACTTCCCCAACTCTTCCGGTCTGTTGGAAGAGCTTTTGTGCCGTCACTGGCTCCTGCGCCCTGATGCCAACACCCGGCATCCTCTCGGCAGATCTTGCCGGTGTCAATATAGGAGGCGATGGTGTTACCGCAGGGTGTAGCCTAATGCTTGCTCTGCTGGTCACCCTGGCCGGTGTCGTCTCAAAGTATCCCACACTTTCTTCCAACATCCTGTCTCTGCTGTCCATTGTTGCTGTGACTAGTGGTTCTCCACGTCCACCCTGAATTCCGTTATCCTCAAATCACTGCTTCTGGTAGATCAATTCTGACCACTCTCACCCTGTGGTTCCTTTGGCTAGCTGTCCCGTCACTCTCAGTGGATCCCACCGCTGCCACCAATGTAACGCGCGTCGCCTAGTCGGTCCCTTGCCTCTCTGGCTCAGTCCCGATGGAGTTGAAGCACCTGCGGTTGGAGGCCACAGCACCAAGTGACGAACAGCACTCGCAAATCTGCTCCACCAGGGGAAAGCGCTAACTCAACTTGTGTTTGGGATTTAGGGGATTGGGTGGATTAACCTGTGGTTTTGGGTGGATTAGCCTGTGGTTTGGGAGGTTGACCGGTGGCTCTGGGTGGCTGATCGGTGGCTCTGGGTGGCTAACCAGTGGCTTAAGTGGCTCAAGTGGCTCAAGTGGCTCAAGTGGCTCAAGTGGCTCAAGTGGGGGAGACTTACACCCTAATTAGTGACAATTAGACAATAAAACAGAGACAGGAGACTTCTTTGACTTCTTTGGTCCCACCAGGCGAAGAAGTGAGATTTAATCTCTCGAACTGTGCCTTTTATAGGCCAACATGGTCATATACATTCACATACAATAAATGCCCCTCACTACTTAAGTACACAGGGTGCCTCAACCAATGAAAATGCAGTTTTGCTTAGTAGATGACTTAAGCCACGCCCACTAACAGCGCTGGCCAATTAAATGCTGATGTTCTAGTATAAGTGACTGGGTACTAAAGAAACGTCACTATACAGTTCATGTTAATGTATAAAACGTATAGTTGATGATTCATCACAATACGGACGGGCCCACCTTTAAATAATCAGAAACAGTTTTGTATAATGCAATTAGGTTTTAACGTTGTCAGCGATCAGCGAACAACAAAATCTACACCCGAAGCCAAACCAGTTATAAGACCGAAGTTTCACATCTTCTTATCTGTGACGTGAGCTAGCAATGGAAACTGTTGGTTGGGTACCATACAGCATACTTCATGACTTTGGATTTCCGTAATAGACTGGTGCCTTGTATTCTTTCTCTTTTTTGTTTGTTGCTTTTTATTGTAATTAAGTGTTCAAATATTTGTGACTCGAATTGACTCGAGCTAAATACTTGACTCGACTCGACTCGACCACACTCTGTGACTCGACTCGACTCGACTCGACCTTGTTGACCTAATGACTCGACTCGACTCGAGTCACTTCTTTAAAATGACTCGACTCCACTCGAGTCACAAAAATCAGTGACTCGTTACAACTCTGCCTTTTACACCTTTTTAGTTGCGGCTTAGGCATCGGAAGGTGTATCAACTCCTTCGAAGAAGTGATACCACAATCTCTCTAAGTAATTACCCTCTTCCTGATTTGGAGTTTTGCTAATATAGGCTAGAGCCTTCTGATAGAAGGCTAGTGGATGTCTTAGGATCTGTTGCTTGGTAGCCCCAAAACAGCCGTTAAAGCAGACCCAAATTCCTTTGGATGGTGGTGGCTGACCATACAGATCTTGGTACATCTCTCCTAATGTCCCATTTGCCATGGTTAAATTGTAAGTCTTAAAACGCGCTAAATATTTAGCAGGGAAATGCAAGTGCCCCCAACTTTTGAGTATCTTTGATCTTCTGCAAGGGACACCCTTTTTGGCAATATCGATATACTGTGTTATATTTTTGTAACAATGTCCTTCCATGTTGTCTCCCTGAGCAAAGACAGTGACATCAGCAAGTCGGTCGTAGTAGGTGGTGATGTGAACAAGATAAGCGTGAGCTTCGCGTCCTAGATTCTCCAGCCGCTCCCAACCGTAGAACTGGAATGGTGGACCCAGGTCGTTCCCTTGATGGTAGATGAGGGTGTGGTCGGCGTAAGGCTTCATCCAATCAAGATTCTCGTTATAATGTGCGATGACGAATTCATGATCCAAAGGTATGGTGCGATCCGTGTTTTTCTTGGAGTTGGCGAGATTCGGATCCGGGTAAGTTAACTCCGGAACGTTGCTCAGAAACTTGTCCACGACCTCGACCCCTTGCATGAAGGAATGATCTTGATTTGCAACCTCGTATTTCCAACCTCCGAACCGTCCACGGGAGTAGATATTTTTGCTTTCCATCCAAGGTTGTATCATTTCAAGGATCATATCCCTTTTAAGTGAAGGGACGGGATATCCGTGGTCCAAGCAACGGTAGTGTTTGGAGACTACCATATCAGAAGTGATAAACCCGTACAAGACTAAGGCTTGAATGGATTCTTTTATCACGTTTTCCTTACTCCAATACGCTGGATTAGAACTTTTCTGTGGTTCGGCTATTTCACACATAAGCGACCAGTATTCTCCATCTTTTGGGACATGGTCATCTGAGTAATTGGAGAACATTGTCACGCGGTAGAAAGGAGAATCAGAATCCGGGAAATAAACCCAAGATTTATCAGCGAGGATCCTTGGCAGTTGACCGGTGAGGCCGATGCCTACGATGTGAGTGTGCGTGTACACCAGCTGTGATGCTAGCTCTTGTATCTGCCCTAGGGAAACATAGGTGCTTTGCATCAATGATGTGAAAACATCTAAGGGAGCCGTCGATATAAGGGTATCGTATGCTAATGAGTAATGCGTCTTAACGCCAGTTCCAGCCTCGACAGTGATGATTTTTCGGTCTATATCAATGGCAGTTACCTTTTCGTGAAATCTGAACCATTGGCTTGGAAGCATTCTTGCAACTGACTCCCAAATTCCACCAGTCCCATTATATTTGGGGAAACGAAAGAAACGGTTCGGTCCCCATTCGGAATCCTTGGCGTCCGTCCCGTTATCTACCTCTTTAATCTTGGTCTTGATCTCTTCAATGTCTGGTACGGCAACCCTCTCTCCAACCCAGGCCGAGTTCATTTCTTTGGTGTCAACTGTCCAGATTTTCCGGTTGTATTTCCTCATAAAGACGTCAGTGAGACCCTCTCCGAATTTCTGCAGCAGCCAGTCGTCGAAATTGTTGGGTTTACGGGTGCTGGGATTTTTGGTTATCTCCTCTAAGCCTTTCAGGCTTCTCTGCTGATCAACTTTATCCATGACGTGGATGTTGTTCTGAACTGGATAAGGAATGAACCTCCTCATGTCATCTGATCCTTTCATGAAGGCAAAAGACGCCCTGCGCCGGTAGTTCCACTCGGGTACTGCCATGTTCAGGACTCGATCAAAGTAGGTGTAATGGGAGAATACGACGTGAACTCCGACGTCCCAGAGAAAGCCTTTATCATCCCTGACGGACGAGGCTAGGCCTCCTGGTTTGCCTAGCTCTTCCAGGATAGTGATCATGCTGTTGCTTTTGCCTTGCTCGATATCGTAGAGTCTTTTAGCAGCACCCAGAGCGGTAGGTCCGGAGCCGATAATGACGATTTGATGTTGTCGATGAAAAGACTGTTTCTCATTTTCCCGGCTGCTGTGTACAGATGGTGCACGGCCCCTGTCTATCCCTGGAAGGAGTAAAAGAAACAATAAATTATAATTGTTTATGATAAGGACCTGTATTCAAATTAGGCAACCTGATGTCAACAAGTATAGTGCAGTGTGTGTTCCTAATTTAAAGAGAACAGAGGCGGTAATTATTTTTTTGGTAATTATAAACATGTTGCTTATTTGTGCTTTACCGGTGCTCTTCAGAAAAAAATATTTCAATGTATCTATTTTATTTTAACGGGGGAAATTTTCACATCCTTGTGAGTGTCTTTGTCGAAGCCTCCGATGTCTTATTCAAACATAAAGGAACGTGAAAAGGGGGGAAGGGGGTATGATATGACATTTGCAGTATGAATAATGTATACGCCTCATCAGCGAATCACGCTACAGATCAACGATTGTTGGTTTGGTAACCCCAATACCGGCGCGACCGCGAAGTGGCCCACGGCATGTCTTAAAACAGCGTGGCGCGTCCAATCAAGTGCCAATGAGATCCGTTGGATCGTAAGCACGGTTCATTCTAGTTAACACAACCGCAAACCCGGAAGTTACAGTTGAGCCAAAGTTGTGGTCCTCATAGTCCGTGGGCTATGTGGGGTCCCAGTTTATCCCCCACCCCCAGAACCCACCGCCACCGATATTCTTTTAATCCTCGGCATGTCCTTAATAGAAAAAAAATGTTAACACGTAAAAGTTAGGGATGCACTCTCTCAGGGGGCATTTATTGTAACCGCCTCTGATTGAGCTTAGATGCATTGTCCTAGCACTAGGGTTGAAAGGGGAAGAAAGAAAACGCCATAACCTGAGCAGACTTTGACCGATCTTACTCTAACTCAGCACAATTATTCTTCATGAATAAATCTTTTGAAATATAGCTTTGTAACAGTTTTAATAGTTTTATAACAGCGTAGTTCACCTGTTTTAAATGTTGTGGTTAATTTTGTATTTAAACCCTGAAAGAATAAGTTTAAGACGAGACATCTTTTTGTTTAGTTTGTGAGTGTCTTAAAGGAACCAGGGGCAGGGAAAACTCCAGGGTTGGGACTTACGATAGTATGCTCTGCTCTTCGTCAGGAGTAAGATGGATTCCAACGACCAAAGAGCTGCTGTGTAGGATGACTGGGGCAGGGGATGCTACATGTACACGTAGCTGATTATTGGGGTATTATTGTGATGGAAGGAAGTTGTGAAAGAAGTCGTCAAGGGTGTAGGAGACCCACAGACTGACTAAGGTGTGGGCACTAAGCTTTCCGTACGTAGGTGACCCATTTGATTGTCTGAAAGAGAATAGGGCACCAGATGTCACTGATAGACGAACCAATATCTTGGGGGTACAGTGTCCTGGAATAGACCCAGTGGTTGTCCTCAGACTGTTCAGTATCTCCAGGCAATTGTTGGTCTCTTGCATCCGATTGGGAAGGTTGGAGATCTCTACAACTCTGTGATAGTCTTGGGCAACTAAGTACATGTAGTGGTAGTGACCATCGCAAGTTGAATTCGAAGGTATTCGCGCACCAACGACGCCTGAGGCCGGCCTCGACTCCATGGGCGCGTGCGCGTTGAGATTGCGCAAGGCATGATGGGAAACAACATGGCGCAGCAAGATCTCGTACCCATGGGAACGAGGTTGGCCTGAGGCTCACGCAAAGACGCGGTGGCTATAGCTTTTGCCCATTCAGGAAGTCGTGTGTACTTCGCGCGCGAACCAGTACAGTTCAGTCCGCGCACGCTGTGTGTCCCGTCCACAGAGCTCTCAAAAGCGGTAAAAACGCGCCCTCTTTCGTTAGCGCACGGAGCCCATAGGGCCCTCTGTATTCGGTTTCCATGACGATTCAAGGCATTTTCAGAATGATAAATATATTGAACTTTTACCAAGATTGGTAAAGGTATGTGCATGTATCTGGAAGATTGACCCGACACCTACCAACCCAAAGGCTAAGACGGTGTTTAACTTATTCAAAATGTATATTATTTTCAACTTTTGCCCACACCTAACTCTCAAAGTAGCTCAACAGCAGTTGGATAATCATGAATAAGGTGCTGTTGTATGATTTGGTGGCCTTAAAGATGAAAAGTGAATTGGAATGTTAATGATGAGGAATTGTTCGAAAAAAATTCAAAATAAACGTGTATATTGACTGTAGCGCCCTTTATAGTTGGTTTCCACGACAACCAAAGATATTTTTCGAAAGACCTATTCATGAAGAATAATAATTGTGCTGAGTTAGATAAAGATCGGTCACGGTCTGCTCAGGTTATGGTGTTTTGTTTCTTCCCCTTTCAACCCCAGTGCTAAGAAAATGCATGTAAGCTCAGTTGGAGGCGGTTACAACAAATGGCCCCCTGAGAGAGTGCATCCCTAAATGTTCACTGCTATTGGGGACATGTCAAGGATGAAAAAAATATATCAGTGGCGGTGGGTTCAGGGGGGGGGGGGGCGATGCACTGGGACCCCCATAGCCCACGGATTATAATGGACCACGGGCAGTGCTGTACATGTAGGGCCTGTATGTACATGTACAAATGTACGGTGTGCTGTGTGCCGGGCTTCGTAGTACGTTGTGACGGACTGTGGTCCGCCGTGTGCGTGAACCTGTGAATTCATGTCTTTGTCAGCGAAACAGAACCAATTGACCCTTGACTCCCGCCTTATTAAGCTTAATGCATTAGTAGCCTAAATCATGCGAACGAATCACGAACGGCCGAAAAAAACTTCACTGTCCCTAATGCCGGGTCAACAAACCTCGATTCTGATGAAATAAAATGGCGTTTGTTTACCAACCCAGGTGTTAAATTGGGTACCGGCATTATTCAATGCTGGGAAGGTAACAGACTCGCTGTGGAGGAGGTGTGGCGATCCTCCCACAGCAGCATATGAGTCTGGCCCAATCGCTATGAATGAGAGATGGACACTCCGTTCCTGTGAACACAGGTTCGTCCCCCTTTACCTTTTTTACTTTTTTTGTTTACCAAAAAACTTAAATGTATAGCATCGAAAGTGATGTGCATTGGTTATAGGGTCCGTTATATGTAACTCAATCATGGATTTCTTCAACTAAACTGCGTTTTTTCCTTTCCTATTTTGTACATTCAATTTAATTGTGCTCAAAATGAAATCAACAATATATACTGCACATAACAATGCACAGACAAAGAAACAAGGGACAGTTGAATTCGATCGTTCGATAAAAAACAGGAAAGAAAGAAAAAAAACGACGTTTAATAAAAGGATCTGTTGATGTTTCGATTGAACAACACTTTGACAAAAACTGTTGGGTACAAAACTAATGGACAATGTTATTTGCCCAAACTTTTGTATGAATTACCTTATTGTTGGTTCATAGGCGGATACAATTTCACCAATGATTGGGAAGCATTTGCCTAAAAGTAAAGGCAGTTGGTATTTTGCCAACATTTGGCTACATACCAACCCATTTGACATACTCTTTTTATGAGTATAAGATAAAATATGAGGGAAGTCAATAAATAGAATATCACCAGTACAAGACATTAGTCATACGGCCTGTTTCAATTTGGGCCACGACACGTGAGTTTTTTTAATAAACCAACAATAACTATAACTAGAAATATGTGGACACACACCAAATGTTTCAAATGCCCCTTTAATGTGACGTAACATGAAGTGTGATGACGTCACAATGAAGTCACTTGAACGTTCATCTATAACACATCCCGGTATAGGTACATATCAAGTTACAACCAAATCGAACCAAGAGTTCTTTAGATTTAGTCCTTAGAAAAGTGCCCCTTTAATGTGACGTCACATGATTTGTGATGACGTCATCACGACGTCACTTCAACTTTCATCTATAACACGTCCCTGTATATGTGCCAACAAATTGTCAACCCAATCTCACTTGTACTTCAGAAGATATAAGTTTTTGAAGAATGCATCTTAGATGTGACGTAACGTGACCCCCTGATGTCGTCATGATGACAAAAATTCTCGGGGCCCATCTACGGGTGGTGGTCGATGTGTGTACGAAGTTTGAAGTCGATCACATTTACAAAAGTCCCAGAGTGTACCGGTGGAAGAAAACGTGTACAAATCGTATGGAGAAAAAAATGCACCTTTAGTTTGACGTAATTTGACACATGATGACCTTTGACGACGAAAATCTTCTAACACCAAAAGTGGGTGGCGGTCTATATGAATGCCAAGTCTGAGATTAATTGGATTTTGAAAGTGTCAAAGTGTACTAGTTGAAGAAAAACGTCTGAAAAAGGAGAAGAAAAACATCTTAACGAAAACAAGAGCTGTTTCGGAACGTTTTCCGAAGCAGCTGATGATTCTAGCAAAAAGTTCCACGGTAAGGCAGTACGGGGGAGAAACGTGCATGCGTAATACACCACCGTTATTAAAAAGACAGCTGACCCTTTGTTATTTGTATAATCATGACCCACATATATACGTTCTGAACTCTACCACGTTTGTGGCCTTTGGACTCTTCACTAAAATAATCTTAAACCATAAAGCCATGGTTGAAACGTAATGTTTACTTTCTGGTATGAATAGGAACTGTTGTATATGCTATATATGTGAGTTTGTATTACAGTCACTATGTGGACATATGATTTTGTTTCCAACCATCTGAAAGCCCATGGGGTGTTTAAAACTAGTAGATCGTTAATCCACGTAAGGATTTTTCCCAAATAAGGGATAAATGCAAATGATGTATCAGACGAAAAAAAGGGGCTGGTTAACAACCCCCCCTCCCTCCATTTACTAGACATGTTTCCCACCAAGTGCATCGCCGCCATTGGTGACTCTTTTACCGTATCAAACGCACATCTGCTTAGAGCAGTGGCGTAGCCAGGAATTTTTTCTAGTGGGGGGGCGCTGGGGGGGGGGGGCTGGAACATTTCATGGGGGGGGGCGTCATGTAGGGGCGTCAATCGCTTCTCAAAAGTGGGGGGACATACCTTGATCAGAACTGATGCGAGCGCGAAGCGCGAAGCCCTTAGCGCGTGGGGGTTCGGGGCCCGCTTAAGGGCCCCGAAAACAATTGGATTCTAGATGTTCTGTGGTGTGATCTGAAGCAATTTCTTACCACTTTCCTCCATGCTTTAACTAATATTTTCTTAGCAAAAGATAATTATTTGAACATTGTTTTCGAGGTTGGAGTCATTGAATCAGCTATCGGTACTCTGAGCTATAGGCGTGGGGATCGGGGCCCGCTTAAGGGTCCCGACAAAAAGTGGATTCTCGATGCTCTGTGGTGTGATCTTAGGCAATATTTTACCACTTTAACTAATAATTATCTTAGCACAAAAGATAATAATTTAAACATAATTTTCGAGGTTTTCTCAGCTGAAGGCATAAGACATTTTTTTGAACATTGTTTTCGAGGTTGGAGTCATTGAAGCAGCTACCAGAATTCTGAGCTATAGGCGTGGGGTTCGGGGCCCGCTAAAGGGCCCCGAAAAATGTTGAATTCTAAATGCTCTGTGGTGCTATCTGAGGCAATTTCTGACCACTTTAACCAATATTGTCTGAGAAAAAGATACATTGTAGTACATAATAGGGCCCTGTTAATGAGACACGAGTTCAAAAATCTGGGGGGGGGGGGACATTTGATATTGTGTCCCCCACCCTTCAAAAAGTGGGGGGGGGGGGGGAACCAGTCCCCCTGTCCCCCCAGGATTTACGCCCATGGCGTCATGTAGATCTATGATAATTTTTTTAGAAACTCAAAATCTCAGTGGGGGGGGGGGCAAGTGGGGGGCTGTCGCCCCCCCCCCCCCCCCCCCCCCCCCTCCCCCCCCCCCCCCCCCCCCCCCCCCCCCCCGTGGCTACGCCACTGATTTCAAGGAATTTTAATTGGTCTATTATTATTATTTAACTTATATGAATGGAGGAAAAAGTTTGTGCGTGGCCGATTCGCATGATATCGCTGACTGAAACTGTGTGACCCACGGAGCATATGTCTATAATACGTGTTCCTTGGTGTGAGCAAGCAGTGCAGTGGGTGTTAATACGCATTTTAGTTTCTATTTATGCGCTATGTCACGCCGGTTGTCAGCTTACTGGTCCGCGGTCGCCGGTCGAAGGGTCGTTTCTCAGTGGTCATCATGTGGATCATTCGCGACTATTTAGATTTAGATCAATGATAATTTTTTTAGAAACTCAAAATCTCAGTGGGGAGGGGGGGGGGTGACTGGGGCGACAAGGTTTCATTGGGGGGGGGCGGTCGCCTCCCCCCCAACCCCCCCCCCCCCCCGGTGGCTACGCCACTGGCTTTGAGAACTCGAAACAGAAACCGACTTTTCATTTCACCAATGTATTTACACGTTGTGTTTGAACAAAATTGACTTCTGACCATCTCAATTAAAAGAAAAAGTCACAAGTCTCGACAGGTGTTACTGTTTCACCCAATAACATACTGATATATGTAGTCAAAACAGAAACGCAAAATCGAAACGCAGAGGGTCAAAAATATAGCAATATTTGAAAGGAATTACCTGAACCAAAACCGAACTCCAGCTTCCAGGCGATCCCAGTCGTCACAGCGATTACGACTGTCGCCAACAAGACGAAGAGACGATACCGATTCATCATGAGGGAGATAAACGTGGAACAAAACGACTAGCTCGACGCTCGAAGAACGGCATGCATGTATTCCAACTGTCTTTGTTGAGCAGTTTAGAATTTACGGTGTTGTGACGATACATGCCACGTACACTGTCTTTATATCATTGTGGAGAAACAGTTTAATAATTACTAATAGTTGATTTATAAATTTGGTCAACAGAGGGCGCCCGCCCGATCACCGTTATTGCCACAAATCTGTATTATACTTAGCCTGGTTCCCTGACCTGGCATTTTCCCCCGAAATCCAGACGTCTAAATTGTAGGTCAGGCAGCCTCCGTGGCTAAAATAAAACATGACGACGTTGACGGCCCCTTTTCAAAGCTCGGCTTCGTTTCCGATTTCGCTTTAGACAGTACGTCTTTGTACATTGCCAGACAGTGTCGTTTCTGTTAGACAGTGATTCCGAGGTGAACATCCTCAAGTTGCCGATGGCGATCTACAGAGCGCTAAGTCTCCCAGACAAATCTCTGCGGCCGTCCCTGACGCATCTCAGTGGCTACTTCGGTGGTAAAGCTATACCACTAGGCCAGACCCAATTAATGTGCCGGGTGAAAGGCAAGACATTGCCATTGAAGTACCTCATCCTGGAAAAAGGGGAACCAGTCCTGGTCCTCTGAAAGCAAGCCTGTGAATGATTGGGACTGTTGAAGCCAGTCTATTCACTAATCGGCCACGACAGTCTCTTTGAAGGTCCAGTGACCATCAAGATTGCAGAGAATGCCACACCCTACTCAGTCATTGCCTCCCGTCGGATTCTCATTCCGCTCAACTCAAGAAAGAGCTGGAAAAGCTAGAAGTGCAGGGAATCATCCAGCGCATCAAGGTGTCAACCGACTGGTGCTCACCCATTTCATTAATTTCATTTCATTTCATTTCATTTATTATTTCCCAGGTTAGAACACACATAGACACAGAATACAATACAAACATTTAAGGTAACATGCCAGTGTACCAAAAACAAAAACAAACAAAACAATATTGTTAACGCACCTGAAGGATTGCCAAAAGCGAACTTAATTACTATCTGGTGGCTCTCCCTAAAATTGCTATCAAGTGCAAAGAAAACAAAAACATGCATGTACATTATAAAATACCCAATCCCATTATAAAAGAACCGAACCAACAAACGTGTGCATTCAATATACCATTGTAATATCACTAATATCCCATTGTCACATCACCAAACGGCAGACATTCGACTGTGCGTCGACCTACGTCAGCTCAACAAAGCCGTCGCCAGAGAACGTTTCATCATACCCACGGGTGAGGAAGTTTTAGGTACACAGATCTTCTCACTGTTAGATACCAAGCATGGCTTCTGGGAGGTGCCACTCAGCGAAGAGAGTCAAGCGCTGGCCACCTTCATCACTCCGTACGTGCGTTTCTGTTTCCGGAGACGTACCAACGCATTATGCAGGCATAACCGGCGTTATCGTCTACATGGACGATGTGTTGATCACGGGGCACACTAAAGAGGAGCACGACGAATGGCTACAGCAGACTGCAGACTGCCGGACTTAAGCTCAACAACAAAAAGTGCAAGATCGCACAGATCGACTTCCTTAGAATGAAACTCAACAAAGATGGCATTCACCCTGAAAAGAGGAAGTGAAGCGCCTCATGGGAATGGTTAATTGGCTCGCACGATTCATTCAAAGTGCATCGGCAGTGGCAGCCCAGGCGCGGATCCATGGGGAGGGAGCTGGGTTCGGGGGTCAAAAACCCCCCTTCTCTGTCAAAAAAAACCGAGTCGAGACCGAGCACAAGCCACTGGTCCCACTGATAAACAACAATCATCTCTGCAATGTCCCTCTCAGGTGCCATCGTCTTCTCATGCGGTTGATGAAATACAACTGCTCAGCAGTCTTAACACCTGGGAAATACCTCGTTGTTGCCGACACCTTGTCACGAGCCGCCTTGAAATCCACAGCAGACATCACCGACAACCTTGAAGAAGAGGTGGAGGCTCACGTCAACATGGTCACCCAGCACGGGCCTGTATTATGCAGTAAACTGACAAAGTAAGCACGAGAAACAACCCTTGATGACAACCTCACAATTGTGACAGCGTATGTCAGCAATGGATGGCCCATTTACGCCCAAGACATTGAATCTGCCAGAGTTCGAGGCTACTTGGAGGAGCAGGACCAAAATCAGCTTGATTGATGGAGTCCTCACCCATGGCAATAGCATCATCATTCGAGAGAAGATTAGGCCAGAGATACTCAAGAAGGCCACTGAGGCATCAGTAAGAGCAGGCTACGAAATTGCCAAGCAGTATTGTGGCCAGGTAAGAAGTGCCAGCACTGCCAGACAAAACAGCAAACACAACGAGCAGAACCACCCATCTCCAACTCCCCCCCCCCCCCCCACCAGAGAAGCTGTGGCGACGCATAGCCTGTGACTTGGCAGATGTGAAGGGAAAGCAGTTCATCATCTTAGTGGATTACTACTCCAAATGGATTGAAGTCCTCTACCTGCACAAGACAACATCCTTATCTGCTTTGGTCCGCTTTGGTACCCGGAGGTGGTTATGGCGGATAACGGTCCGCAGTTCCAAAGTGACTTCAAACTGTTTTCTAACATATCACAATCAAGCCCCTACTATCCACAAGCGAATGGCCAGGCAGAAAATTAGGCCGTTCGCATTGCCAAGATGATCCTACAACAATCGGATCCAGTTCAAGCTCAGATGACCTACCGTTCCACTCCGATTCCAGCTCTGGGTGTTACTCCAGCTGGACTTATGATGGGGAGAGAGATGCGAACTACACTGCCAATACTGCCACTCAATCTTCGTCCAAAGATTGCCAGCCGTAAGCAGTTGAAGAAGGTAGACGAATCAAGCAAATCCAAGAGCGCAATCTACTTCAATCGAATGCACGGTGAGAAACAACTGAGCTGAAACCAGGCGATGACATCAGGGTCCGCACTAAATCTGGATGGAGTTCGAAGGGCAATGTTATCCAAAAGGCTGGTCCACCTCATTCCTATGTCGTCAACATCAAATGTGCAGACTACCGCAGAAATCGGCGTCAGCTCATGCTTGTTCCTAAGCCTTATCCAGAACCCGTCTATGAAAGTCCAGATCCCAAACACCATGACCCACAACCACCACAAACCACACTAACCGGTAGAGCTCAGCGCACAGTACATCCACCAGCTATGTACAACACTCCAGCTATGTCATGAACTGGAGAACTTTGAACTCTCATTTGTTCACATTCCTCACCCGTCACTTTCAAAAGTACTTAATTGCATCTCAAACATTTTCATATTGAATTAGATAATTTTGGAACAACTAAGTTCATTCATGGACTTAAAGAACCTGCATTCATGACATTAGAGAACCTGCATTAAAGAACCTGAATTCATGACATTAGACTCTAAATTTCATCTGAAAAACTGCAATCATAAATCTTGGATTGGAGAATATTAAAATGTCGCTTAATAAGCATTGCTTCATCACAATTTGAAACGTCCCTGGCACATTGGCCAACCCGAACGGCATTCATGTGAATTAAAAGGGTACACGAAATGTGTTTTCTCTACAGAAACAGGATCCACGGCAGCCTGATGGTAGCCGCGCGCTTAATCGATAGCCGTTAAATACTTAGCACCCTGTATAAATATCCTCTAGTGACTCCTCTATGCGTGGTAGAGGAAATGCATCGCGAACAGTCTTCGCATTTAACTTCCTGACATCGATGCACAGTCGCAGTGCATCGTCGCGTTTCCTCATTAACACGACTGCGCTCTCCTAAGGACGCTCACTTCGCCTTATGATCTCCTGATCCAACAAGTTTTGCAAGATGGTCTTCACCTCCTGAACACAGTGAGGTGAAATCCTCCTATACGGTTTATTGACTGGGGAGTCATCCACAGTGTTAACTATAAGGAGGGATCTGGTTGCAGCACCTAAAAACATCAACCTCCCCTTTTAGAGATCACCTGATCATGTTTCTGTATGAGACGCGCAACACGTTCTTTCTCCTCGCTGCTTAGACTGCAAGCTGCAAGTGCTATACGTGGAGGCAAGCAATATTTGTTTCCACCGGCTGAACAGATGAATTATTCCCCTGGTGGTAGCCCATCTTTGAGTTTCTCATGGTCAGACTTAAATGAGTCCTCATCTAAGTCTTTCGGATTTTCAACCAGTACATAGTTGCCGGTCACATTCACACCGGTTTGCATTTGATTCAACTCGAAACAATCTGAGGTCGAAGCCTGAGTCACGTACCGTTGCAAGCTTCGCGTAGTTGGCATCAACAAGGGCTGCATGGGTACACGTTCTATTTTCATATTAGTGCACATACATAGCTAGGCTTCGCTAGCTCTTCGCATTGACCGTGATCGGGGAGTCGCCCTCTGTTGACCGAATTTATAAATCAACAATAAATGGGTGTAACCCTGCAAAAAAAATCCCCTAGACACTAGTGCTAAATGCGCATACTTCAAAATTCTTTTAAAAATACTCAGAACTCTCACAGGTATTCAAGCTGCACAGAAAAATGATGATCAATGTGTCTTCTTTCATTTTCTTTTCATTTTTTAGTGGATTGACCATTGACTTTTCGAGATATTCTCACCCAAAAAAGACGACCCCTATTTTCCCCAAAGCGGAAAAGTAGCCATCTTGAAAAACGATCCCTCCACAACATGGCAAAATGGCGCCACTTTCGAGCCCAATAGCATCCAAAATTCTCAGAATTGGAAGCCCCAAGTCCGGGCCAGAGGTTCATTACCATATCTCTTCAATTCCCCAATTTGATGGCACTCAAAACTCTCTAATGTAGAATATTTTGAGGGTATAACTTTCATTCATGAGCTCGGCGGACGGATTTTTGGCCTATTTACAGGCGTGCACCCTATAATAGCAGGTAACTTTCATATTTTAACACAAAAACACATTCAGGAGAAGCAGAATATCTCCAAAGTCAATATTTTGAAAAACAAATTGAAAGAAAAAAATTATCCGAGGTCAACATTTGGCCCGCAAATAGTGACTTTTTTGCGCCTGCTAGCCGTAGAGCGCCCCCAACGACAATTAATTGAGTTCCAGCTACTTTGAAGCTCAAAATGCCCCCCCCCTTTTCCACTCGAAATTGCTAATATCGGCTGATAGCCTACGACTCCCTTACGATTTGGGAGCATCCGTTACGGAAAAGCCCTTGTTGATACCTTTAAAATGCTTCCCCCCCCCCTCCCCATAGGCTCCGCCCACTGCAAAAACACCGCCGCCGCAAAGCGCAAGCGCGGCGGCCATCTTTAATTATCAGTCTCTACAGGGGACAAAGCTGAAGCAATTTGTTTCTTTTAATATGTGCTTTGCATTCCAATCACTCTAAGACTTTATACAATGTGAGGCCGGGATAATTGATTTCCCCTTTAAAAAAAAAAGCAATTAAAAAAGGTATTACTGGAATTAGTATATGTTAACAAAAGTTATGCATGTTTCACTAAAACAAAACACATTTTTTTTCAGCTATCAAGTGGTCTGTCTGAAGCACCGTCAATATATCAATATTACTTGATTATTCGATATTATTTGATATCGATATTGCTGATACCAATATGATTTTTAATCATATCGGAATATCGAAAATTTGGAGTTTTTGATGATATCGAAAATATCGAAAATGCATCAGATTATCGTGAAATTAAATCTCCTGTTTGTGCTTTTACTTTGTGTTTAACGTTTGCTGTGTAATGAAATAAAACTGCAAATAAAAACATCAGGTAATGCCAAGCGACGACGCTATGTGCTCTGCGTTTGCTGAAATTCGCGGTCTCCCAAATGAAAAACCTCAAAAGATACTGCCCATTATGGACAAAATCTCAGTGTTGAGATTTTTTTTTAAGTTTGAGCAATATGCTGCAGAAAAAGCCGTTGGAAAATTGGAACAATTTTTGCTTGGAGAAGTTCCATTGCCTATTTATTTCACATTATCTTAAAATTTTACTTGTATAACTTTTATCCTCGATATTGGAATTTCGATATATCGATTATTGAAAATTCTGATATCGACGGTTATGCTTTGAATCTATCCAGATGAATGAACACCAGAGATTACACACAGTCTTTATTCTGAAAGGGGAATGTTCGGTGAGTTTTTTTTGTTTTCCTTTGTAAGTTTCGTTCACATTATTTAAAGGTTTTCATCAATGCGTATCGGCAAATGATCATTGGTGGACAGCTGAATTTCGGGGTATTTCTATTGAAGCAGAAAGAACCGGTGAATAGAGCAAACAAATTACGGAGTGAACACATTTTCTTCTAAACTTTTGCGAACTCGATTACTTTCTGTTTGACTCACACTGCATTTAAGATTTAAAGTACGTTTTCTATGCGTTGAATATACTACGGTATCGGCTTGTTATTCAGAATGATATCCAATTTGATTAGCGATTTCCATTTCAAAAATAAGACCAATATATTTCTCTGTGACTTTGATGAATTAAATTAAGGCTCACGATAGCCATGCTGCGAGAAGGGAGGCCTTTTACACCTTTTTAGTTGCGGCTTGGGCATCGGAAGGTGTATCAACTCCTTCGAAGAAGTGATACCACAATCTCTCTAAGTAATTACCCTCTTCCTGATTTGGAGTTTTGCTAATATAGGCTAGAGCCTTCTGATAGAAGGCTAGTGGATGTCTTAGGATCTGTTGCTTGGTAGCCCCAAAACAGCCGTTAAAGCAGACCCAAATTCCTTTGGCTGGTGGTGGCTGACCGTACAGATCTTGGTACATCTCTCCTAATGTCCCATTTGCCATGGTGAGTTTGTAAGTCTTAAAACGCGCTAAATATTCAGCAGGGAAATACAAGTGCCCCCAACTTTTGAGTATCTTTGCTCTTCTGCAAGGGACACCCTTTTTGGCAGAATCAATAAACTGTGTTATGTTTTTGTAGCATCGTCCTTGCATGTTGTCTCCCTGAGCAAAGACAGTGACATCAGCAAGTCGGTCGTAGTAGGTGGTGATGTGAACAAGATAAGCGTGAGCTTCGCGTCCTAGATTCTCTAGCCGCTCCCAACCGTAGAACTGGAATGGCGGACCCGGGTCGTTCCCTTGATGGTAGATGAGGGTGTGGTCGGCGTAAGGCTTCATCCAATCAAGATTCTCGTTATAATGGGCGATGACGAATTCATGATCCAAAGGTATGGTGCGATCCGTGTTTTTCTTGGAGTTGGCGAGATTCGGATCCGGGTAAGTTAACTCCGGAACGTTGCTCAGGTATTTGTCCACGACCTCGACCCCTTGCATGAAGGAATGATCTTGGTTCGCAACCTCGTATTTCCAACCTCCGAACCGTCCACGGGAGTAGATGTCTTTGATTTTCAGCCAAGGTTGTATCGTGTCAAGGATCATATCTCTTTTAAGTGAAGGGACGGGATATCCGTGGTCCAAGCGATGGTAGTGCTTGGAGACTACCATGTCAGCAGTGATAAACCCGTACAAGACTAAGGCTTGAATGGATTCTTTTATCAAGTTTTCCTTACTCCAATACGCTGGATCAGAACTTTTCTGTGGTTCGGCTATTTCGCACATAAGCGACCAGTATTCTCCATGTTTTGGGACATTGTCATCTGAATAATTGGAGAACATTGTCACGCGGTAGAAAGGAGAATCAGAATCCGGGAAATAAACCCAAGATTTATCAGCGAGGATCCTTGGCAGTTGACCGGTGAGGCCGATGCCTACGATGTGAGTGTGCGTGTACACCAGCTGTGATGCTAGCTCTTGTATCTGCCCTAGGGAAACATCGTCGCTTTGCATTAATGATGTAAAAACATCTAAGGGGGCCGTCGATATTAGGGTATCGTATGCTAATGAGTAATGCGTCTTAACGCCAGTTCCAGCCTCGACAGTGATGATTTTTCGGTCAATATCAATTGCAGTTACCTTTTCGTGAAATCTGAACCAGTGGCTTGGAAGCATTCTCGCAACTGACTCCCAAATTCCACCAGTCCCATTATATTTAGGGAAACGAAAGAAACGGTTCGGTCCCCATTCGGAATCCTTGGCGTCTGTTCCGTTATCCACCTCTGTAATCTTGGTCTTAATCTCTTCAATGTCTGGTACAGCAACCCTCTCTCCAACCCAGGCCGAGTTCATTTCTTTGGTGTCAACTGTCCAGATTTTCCGGTTGTATTTTCTCATAAACACGTCAGTGAGACCCTCTCCGAATTTCTGCAGCAGCCACTCGTCGAAATTGTTGGGTTTACGGGTGCTGGGATTTTTGGTAATCTCCTCTAAGCCTTTCAGGCTTTTCTGCTGATCAACTTTATCCATGACGTGGATGTTGTTCTGAACTGGATAAGGAATGAACTTCCTCGTATCATCTGATCCTTTCATGAAGGCAAATGACGCCCTGCGCCGGTAGTTCCACTCGGGTACTGCCATGTTCAGGACTCGATCAAAGTAGGTGTAATGGGAGAATACGACGTGAACTCTGACGTCCCAGAGAAAGCCTTTATCATCCCTGACGGACGAGGCTAGGCCTCCTGGTTTGCCTAGCTCTTCCAGGATAGTGATGATCACGCTGTTGTTTTTGCCTTTGCCGAGATCGTACAATCTTTTAGCAGCACCCAGAGCGGTAGGTCCGGAGCCGATGATGACGACTCGATGTTGACGATGAAAAGACTGTTGCTGCTGTTTCCGACTGGTGTTTATGCACTCGGGTACAGCTGGTGCAAGGCCTCTGACTGTCCCTGCAAGGAGCAAAAGAAACAATAATTGTTCATGATAAGGACACTTATCCAAAAGGCAACCTGATGTAAACAAGTATAGTGCAGTGTGTGTTCCTAATTTGAAGAGAACAGAGGCGGTAATTATTTTGGTATTATAAACATGTTGCTTATTTGTGCTTTACCGGTGCTCTTCAGAAAAATATATTTCAATGTATCTATTTTATTTTAAAGGGGGAAATTTTCACATCCTTGTGAGTGTCTCTGTGGAAACCTCCGATGTCTAATTCAAACATAAAGGAATGTGAAAAGGGGGAAGGGGGTATGATATGGAAATTTGCAGTATGAATAATGTATACGCCTCATCGGCGACTCGCACTACAGATCAATGATTGTTGGTTAGGTAACCCAATACCGGCGCGACCGCGAAGTGGCCCACGGCATGTCTTAAAACAGCGTGGCGCGTCCAATCAAGTGCCAATGAGATCCGTTGGATCGTAAGCACGGTTCATTCTAGTTAACACAACCGCAAACCCGGAAGTTACAGTTGAACCAAAGTTGTGGTCCTCATAGTCCGTGGGCTATGGGGGGTCCCAGTGCATCCCCCACCCCCAGAACCCACCGCCACCGATATTCTTTTAATCCTCGGCATGTCCTTAATAGAAAAAAATGTTAACACGTAAAATTTAGGGATGCACCTCCTCTGATTGAGCTTAGATGCATTTTCCTAGCACTAGGGTTGAAAGGGGAAGAACGAAAACGCCATAACCTGAGCAGACCTTGACCGCTCTTAATCTAACTCAACACAATTATTCTTCATGAATAATGGTTAATTTTGTATTTAAACCCTGAAAGAATAAGTTGAAGACGAGACATCTTCTTCTTTTTTTAGTTTGTGAGTGTCTTAAAGGAACCAGGGGCAGGGGAAACTCCAGGGTTGGGACTTACGATAGTATGCTCTGCTCTTCGTCAGGAGTAAGAGGGATTCCAACGACCAAAGAGCTGCTGTGTAGGATGACTTGGGCAGGGGATGCTACATGTACATGTAGCTGATCATTGGGGTATAAGTGTGATGGAAGGAAGTTGTGAAAAAAGTTGTCAAGGGTGTAGGAGACCCACAGACTGACTAAGGTGTGGGAACTAAGCTTTCCGTACGTAGGTGACCCATTTGATTGTCTGGAAGAGGATAGGGCACCAGATGTCACTGATAGACGAACCAATATCTTGGGGGTACCGTGTCCTGGAATAGACTCAGTGGTTGTCCTCAGACTGTTCAGTATCTCCAGGCAACTGTTGGTCTCTTGCATCCGATTGGGAAGGTTGGAGATCTCTACAACTCTATGATAGTTGAATTCGAACGTATTTGCGCACCGACGACGCCTCTGATCGACTCCATAGGCGCGTGCGTGTTGAGATTGCGCAAGGCATGATGGGAAACAACATGGCGCAGCAAGGCCTCGTACCCATGGGAACGAGGCTGGCCTGAGGCTCACGCGAAGACGCGGTGGCTATAGCTTGTGCACATTCAGAAAGTCGTGCGTACTTCGCGCGCGAACCAGTACAGTTCAGTCCGCGCACGCTGTGTGTCCCGTCCACGGAGCTCTCAAAAGCGGTAAAAACGCGCCCTCTTTTGTTAGCGCACGGAGCCCATTGGGCCCTCTGTATTCGGTTTCCATGACGATTCAAGGCATTTTCAAAATGATAAATATATTGAACTTTTACCAAGATTGGTAAAGGTATGTGCATGTATCTGGAAGATTGACCCGACACCTACCAACCCAAAGGCTAAGACGGTGTTTAACTTATTCAAAATGTATATTATTTTCAATTTGCCCACACCTAACTCTCAAAGTAGCTCAACAGCAGTTGGATAATCATAAATTAGGTGCTGTTGTATGATTTGGTGGCTTTCAAGATAAAAAGTTGATTGGAATGTTAATGATGAGGAATGTTTCGGAAAATTTTCAAAATAAACGTGTAAATTGACTGTAGCGCCCTCTATAGTTGGTTTCCACGACAACCAAAGATGTTTTTCGAAAGACCTATTCATGAAGAATAATAATTGTGCTGAGTTTGATTAAGATCGGTCAAAGTCTGCTCAGGTTGTGGCGTTTTGTTTCTTCCCCTTTCAACCCTAGTGCTAAGAAAATGCATGTAAGCTCAGTCGGAGGCGGTTACAACAAATGGCCTCCTGAGAGAGTGCATCCCTAAATTTTCACTGCTAACATTTTTTTTTTCCTATTGGGGACATGTCAAGGATAAAAAAAAAATCAGTGGCGGTGGGTTGGGGGGGGGGGGGTGGGGCGGGTGCACTGGGACCCCCATAGCCCACGGATTACAATGGAACACGGGCAGTGCTGTACATGTGTGCTGTCTGCCGGGCTTCGTAGTACGGTGTGACGGACTGGGGTCCGCCGTGTGTGTGAACCTGTGAATTCATGTCTATGTCAGCGAAACAGAACCAAATGACCCTTGACTCCCGCCTTATTAAGCTTAAGGTACTAGTAGCCTAAATCATGCGAACGAATCACCAACGGCCGAAAGAAAAAAAAAATCACTGTCCCTAACGTCGGGTCTTCCAACAAACCACTCTCCTCGATTCTGATGAAATAAAATGGCAGTAGTTTACCAACCCAGGTGTTAAATGGGTACCGGCATTATTCAATGCTGGGAAGGTAACAGACTCGCTGTGGAGGTGTGGCGATCCCCCCACAGCAGCATATGAGTCTGGCCCAATCGCTTTGAATGAGAGATGGACACTCCGTTCCTGTGAACACAGGTTCGTCCCCCTTTACCTTTTTTACTGTTTTTGTTTACCAAAGAACTTAAATGTATAGCATTGAAAGTGATGTGCATTGGTTATAGGGTCCGTTATATGTAACTCAATCATGGATTCCTTCAACTAAACTGCGTTTTTTTCCTTTCCTATTTTGTACATTCAATTTAATTGTGTTCAGAATGAAATCAACAACATATACTGCACATAACAATGCACAGACAAAGAAACAAGGGACAGTTGAATTCGATCGTTCGATAAAAAACAGGAAAGAAAAGAAAAAAAACGACGTTTAATAAAAGGATCTGTTGATGTTTCGATTGAACAACACTTTGACAAAAACTGTTGGGTACAAAACTAATGGACAATGTTATTTGCCCAAACTTTTGTATGAATTACCTTATTGTTGGTTCATTGGCGGATAAAATTTCACCAATGATTGGGAAGCATTTGCCTAAAAGTAAAGGTAGTTGGTATTTTGCCAACATTTGGCTACATACCAACCCATTTGACATACTCTTTTTATGAGTATAAGATAAAATATGAGAGAAGTCAATAAATAGAATATCACCAGTACAAGACATTAGTCATACGGCCTGTTTTAATTTGGGCCACGACACGTGAGTTTTTTAATAAACCAACAATAACCATAACTAGAAATGTGGACACACACCAAATGCTTCAAATGCCCCTTTAAAGTGACGTAACATGAAGTGTGATGACGTCACAATGAAGTCACTTGAATGTTCATCTATAACACATCCCGGTATAGGTACATATCAAGTTACAACCAAATCGAACCAAGAGTTCTTTAGATTTAGTCCTTAGTAAAAGTGCCCCTTTAATGTGACGTCACATGATTTGTGATGACGTCATCACGACGTCACTTCAATTTTCATCTATAACACGTCCCTGTATATGTGCCAACAAATTGTCAACCCAATCTCACTTGTACTTCAGAAGATATAAGTTTTTGAAGAATGCATCTTAGATGTGACATAACGTGACCCCCTGATGACGTCATGATGACAAAAATCCTCGGGGCCCATCTACGGGTGGTGGTCGATGTGTGTACGAAGTTTGAAGTCAATCACATTTACAAAAGTGCCAGAGTGTACTGCTGGGAGAAAACGTGTACAAATCGTATGGAGAAAAAAATACACCTTTAGTTTGACGTAATTTGACACATGATGACCTTTGATGACGAAAATCTTCTAACACCAACTGTGGATGGCGGTCTATATGAATGCCAAGTCTGAGATTAATTGGATTTTTGAAAGTGTCAAAGTGTACGTAATAGTTGAAGAAAAACGTGTTCAAACCCTATGGAGAAAAGGTCTGAAAAAGAAAAACATCTCAACGAAAACAAGAGCTGTTTCGGAACGTTTTCCGAAACAGCTGATGATTCTAGCAAAGGGTTCCACGGTAAGGCAGCACGGGGGAGAAACGTGCATGCGTAATACACCACCGTTATTAAAAGACAGGTGAACCTTTTGGATTTCAAACCTTTGGTCAAAATGTTATCAAAATTCCTAATGGCTTAGCAAGGTGTAATAATACCGGCACCCGAAACACTTGTCGGCTATTATTTGTATAATCATGACCCCTACGTTCTGAACACTGCCACGTTTGTGGTCTTTGGACTCTTCACTAAATCTTATACCATAAAGCCATTGCTGAAACGTAATGTTTACTTTCTGGTATGTATAGGAACTGCTGTATGTGCTATGTTAGTGTGAGTTTGTATTATATCCCTTATAAAAATCCACTATAGTTTCACCATTATAAATTTGTAGTTTTACTATAGTATTATTATTTACTGCAGTATTATTGTAGGAAATTTAAAGTTAACTTGTAGTAAATATATAGTGCCGTATTAAAGTTTACTGCAGTTTCACATCATACAAAAACTATAGAAACACTAAAGTACGACTACAGTTTTAACACTCTACGTTCTACACATTTACTGTAGTTTCACTACATCCAAAAACTGTAGTATTACTTTTTTTAAAAGCTGAAGTAGGACTACAGTTTTAACACAATACTCTCCGCATATTAACTGTAGTTTCACTACATCTCAAAACTGTAGTATTACTTTTTAAAAACTGAAGTTAGGACTATATAACGGTTTTAACACAATACTTTCTGCATATTAACTGTAGTTTCACTACATCCAAAAATTGTAGTTTTACTTTTTAAAAACTGAAGATAGGACTACAGTTTTAACACAATACTTTCCGCATATTAACTGCAGTTTTACTACTTCCGAAAACTGTAGTATTACTTTTTAAAAACTGAAGTTAGGATTATAAAACGGTTTTAACACAATACTTTCTGCATAATAACTGTAGTTTCACTACATCCAAAAATTGTAGTTTTACTTTTTAAAAACTGAAGATAGGACTACAGTTTTAACACAATACTTTCCGCATATGTAGTTTCACTACTTCCGAAAACTGTAGTATTACTTTTTAAAAACTGAAGTTAGGACTATAGTTTTAACACAATACTTTCTGCATATTAACTGTAGTTTCACTACATCCAAAAATTGTAGTTTTACTTTTTAAAAACTGAAGATAGGACTACAGTTTTAACACAATACTTTCCGCATAATAACTGTAGTTTCACTACTTCCGAAAACTGTAGTATTACTTTTTAAAAACTGAAGTTAGGACTATAGTTTGAACACAATAATGTTTGCTTATTAACAGTAGTTTCACTACATCCGAAAACTGTAGTTTTACTTTTTGAAAACTAAAGTGGGACTACAGTTTTAACACAGCACTTTCTACATTATTGAAGTTTCACTACATCCAAAAACTGTAGTTTTAGTTTAAAAAAATGATTTGCCTTGTGGAGACTTGACAAAATTGCATGATCTCCATACATCGAACTGCATGTGAGGGACACAAAATAATTAGGTATCAGTAATCTACCACTCGCATTCTGAACCATGCAACGTTGAATATGCTACAGCACCATATCTGCACAACACAGTTTATTGAGCTAAACAGGAAACAGTCCACATGTTACATCATCAAGAGAATCATGTTACATGCCTAGCCTAACACACACACACACACACCCAGACCTGTTTCACATACCTAGTGTGGACTTTCCTTTCTTTTCGTGTAGTTAAGGAACACCAGTGGAAAAACTCATTTTTCTCAAACTGTGAAAACTCTTACAACCCAATTTTTTTTCAATGATTCCCTTTAGTGTTTCTCTTCATTCTGCTACAGATAAACCTAACCCAAAAATGCCTCTAAACCTGTTTTCCAGAAATGGGGAAACACTGTGTGGACGTGGGCAAGTCCACACTTCGTCGCTGCTACCTACATTATGTGGACGTCTTTTGTTCGGAAGTCCACACTGCGTATGTAAGACAAGCTCACACACAGCATGCATAGTGTAGCATGGGCAAGTCACATTATGCAATGACCTTGCATACCAGATAAACGGTCAGTGTGGAAAATTTGAAAACTACATTCAGTTGCAACAGTGCTGCAGTGCTTTGCAAGAGGCCAGAAAAGTTGAATTAAACTGGGTCAAAATCATGGATATATTTGCATGACATGTGTGCCTGATGTGGACATAAGTTACTGTTCATTTGCACACGCATCCTGTACATGGTTAGCATGTAGAAATACACTGGATGGATGATCGGTGGACATGTTGGAGCTAATTCTACCTCCATGGAGTTATAGACATGATGATGCCTGGCATGATATGCCTGGACCATGGAGAAATGCCTGGACTCATGTCTCACGGAGTCACGCGTCACAATCACAAGCTGTTGTAGGCCCTATGCGGTAAGTCTACACATTCACGTTTGGCTTTTATTCAGTTTGTTGATGATATTCCGTTATGGCTGTCCTACGCCACACTTGGATCAGACATGCTGGATATTAAATCAGCTGTAAGCATATGTTAAAGTTTAAACTGAATGACTAGGAAAATTATATTTGAAAAAATTGGACCCAGTTTGTGCAATATTTTAATTATTTGTGTGTATGTATTTATTTTCATTTGAGATACATCGTACAGCATTAGCAGCAAGAACTTATCCCCCAACCCCTGACAAAAGTTTGGTCATGTTGGTGATGTGTAAAAACATGTATTATAAACCACAGCAATCCAGGTATTCCATTCAGCCATACATACTGTACATGTGTACAGTGTTTGTTACTCTGTTAATTTACTTGGGCTCGTGAGAAATTTCACAACAAGATTTCACTGCATCCTACTTTTGCCACGAACAAACTTACCAAAGAAAGTTTAGCAATAAATTATATTCAATTTGAGGGAAAGCTGAAAAAAATGTATATGGAAGTACATTTTCATAATTTTACCTTTTACAGGGCATTGCAGATGATATGCGTATTACTTCATTAACATGTAAGCTGTGGGCATTTTTTTTGTTTAAACTTTCACAGTCACAATCAAACTTTGAAAACTGTTCTTGTTGATAGATGGTACATTTTCATTATAAAAGACACTTTGAACAGACAAATGTGCGTTTTGTGGCAAACATTGTCACAATAAAACTGGGGCTTCGTTGTGTTTAAAGACTGCACCATCCCCTTTGTAATAATCCAAACCTAAGTGTATTCAGCTGTATTTTTTCAGCTGTTCATTTTCCTGTTCATAACTTTTTAAGACCGTAATATTTTTTAAGGTTAAAATGTTTTGCCTTCAAAAACAAGTGCATTCCTGTTTGAGAAAAATGCTAGTGTATGCATTTTTGAACATTTGATTTATGTTTAGTTAAATGATTTTTCTATTTTTGCACTTTTTAGGGTGACGTCATTTAAATATCATAAATATGTTAATTTTAGTAAAAGTAATGCACATGTATTTAATACTTGTTTGCAGGTGGCATATAAGCCAGGTGCCACAACAGTGACGTACATGTACATGTTTATTGTTTAACTTAAACTCTTTTTGTTGATAACATGTGTAACACAAGTATGAGCTGATAACTCCTTCGTTATATTTTTCAATTTATTTTACCCTTTGACAAGTTCAATTTACAGTCTTTGAACACTTTTTGCATCAAAACAGTTCTTTAGCTCATTTAACAAATAACTGAAAGTGAAGATACCTTCTTTTCAAGTACATGTACATGTATTTGCTCAACTTGTGAAATGTAAGCTTTATTTCATTTGTGTGACAAATATAGGATGATGCACACGAAGAAGAAAAAAAAGTCTTGTCTTTTTTTATTATGTGTCCTTTTAAAGTTTTTTTAGTTAGTTTGCCCATAAAATGTTGTAGTCCACTGGTCATCGGAAAATGAAGCAGTTTTGCTGGAAGATATACATGTAGTGTACGTCGTGGTAAACTGCACCAAAAGAAATGTAGTAGTGATTGTGGAGTTTCTTACAGTACAACTACAATACTTGTATTCATTTTTACTGCACTAAATCTCGAGTAATATCTGCAGTAAAACTGCAGTAGAATTATAATAAACCAAAAATGAATGTTCATATTACCGTAGTAAAATTGAAGTACTACAGCGCCTAAACTACAGTTGCCACTGCAGTAAATATGGGGTAAATACTATGATAAAATTTTAATAAAAATGCAATAAACTGAAAGTAAATTACTACAGTGTTTTTAAAGTGAAACTGCAATTCCACTATAGTAACCTTTTTTTACTACAGTAAATATGCAGTTTATCTCTACTAGAATTATAATAAAAGTATAATAAACCCCCTTTTATTTTAATATTACTATAGTATTTTTACTACAGTAAGTATGCAGTTAATCTCTAATAATATTATAATAAAAGTACAATAAATCCACAGTATATTTTAATTTTACCATAGTTCTTCTGTAGTAAATTACAATACAACTGCAATTAAATTATAGTAAATATGAAGTCATCAAAATTACAGTAATACTGTAGTTTTACCACAGTATACTTGCAATAATTATATAGTTAATTGTCGTAAAATCACAGTTTTATCACAGTACCACTGCAGTTTTACTGTAGTAATTGAGACATTTTCGGCCAAAACACCATGATTTTACTGCAGTAATTACTATAGTTAAATCAAGGTAAAAATGAAGTAGACCTAGGTGAAACTGTGGTTTGATTATATTCATATTATGGTCTTAGTGCAGTGTAACCACAATTTAATTGCAGTGTTAACTACAGTAAATCTACGGTGGGCCCCTACCTCCATTTACTAGACATGTTTCCCGCCAAGTGCATCGCCGCCATTGGTGACTCTTTTACCGTATCAAACGCACATCTGCTTTGAGAACTCGAAACAGAAACCGACTTTTCATTTAACCAATGTATTTACACGTTGTGTTTGAACAAAATTGACTTCTGACCATCTCAATTAAAACAGAAAGTCACAAGTCTCGACAGGTGTTATTGTTTCACCCAATGACACACTGATATATGTAGTCAAAACAGAAACGCAAAATCGAAACGCAGAGGGTCAAAAATATAGCAATATTTGAAAGGAATTACCTGAACCAAAACCGAAGTCCAGCTTCCAGGCGATCCCAGTCGTCACAGCGATTACGACTGTCGCCAACAAGACGAAGAGACGATACCGATTCATCATGTTGGAGATAAACGTGAAACGGAACGACTAGCTCGACGCTCGAAGATCGGCATACATGTATTCTAACTGTCTTTGTTGAGCAGTTTAGAATTTACGGTGTTGTGACGATACATGCCACGTACACTGTCTTTATATCATTGTGGAGAAACAGTTCAATAATTACTAATAGTTGATTTATAAATTTGGTCAACAGAGGGCGCCCGCCCGATCACCGTTATTGCCACAAATCTGTATTATACTTAGCCTGATTCCCTGACCTGGCAATTTCCCCCCAAATCCAGACGTCTAAATTGTAGGTCAGGCAGCCTCTGTGGCTTAAATAAAACATGACGACGTTGACGGCCCCTTTTCAAAGCTCGGCTTCGTTTCCGATTTCGCTTTATCACTTGAAGCTTGTTATGTTCCGATCAATTTTTTTTAATAAATCACTTGCTTCATATATCATAAAGTTATGATATACAGTTTATATTTCTGTTAGAATGGATACCACGCCGAGTTTTGGAAACTCCCGGTAACGGTCGTCAAATGTAAAATAGTACATGACGCAGCAAAAAGTTCGCCCCTCGTAAACGATCCGAATGTACTTGATGCACAGAATCGTCGTTGAATTTCAAATTTTCCAAAATGAAAGCAATGAATATCAATTAGTAACTCATTTTTGAAGTTTTAAAAACCAATTAGCAGTTAATAAACCTACATTATACTCGGAAATACTCTGGCGCTATCCGATTGTCGACGAAATGAATTCGGCAAACTTCGGACATTTTCGGAAAAAGGAGGAATTCCTCCCGTTTTAGTCATGTGACGTATATTTGTAATGCAATGTATTATTGACGGCTGCCTGACCTAAAATTCATCAGGAATAGTCAGAATCTGTTGGTCTGGAAACCAGACTATATTAAACTGACTCAGTGGTTATTGCCAAGAGCTAGCGCAGACTAGCTGTGTACATGTATGTGCACTAATATAAAAATAGAACATGTAGCGGAGGGTTATGTCTGTAAAGACCGGCAATCGGTTTTGTGTAAGGATATGTAGGGCCACATTAATTATTGTTACATGCCTGGAAACGGGGGTATTTGATATAAAATATTTAATTTTCATGTATACTCTAAACAGCGTAGTGTTCTTCAGAGTAATACAAAAGTGATTATTGTAAGGGAAAGGGTGGAGGTAACCCAGACGGCGGTGACCAGGCTTCGCAAGACTGCTCTCCGGAACTAGTTCTGGGTCAGCAAATAGTTTACGAGAAGACAGGAGTTCTTGTAATGGCGTCCGAAGTGACAAGAATGTGAGAGTTAAGCAGGTGGAATCTCTCTTGAATACGACTAGAAATCATGGTGAATAATGTGAGCCGTGCTTTGGCCTGGTGCAGCGAATGGCTGCCTCCTCCCTATCAATTTCGGTCAAGGAATATGGCAACTAATGAACGAATGAGAATGAATATATGATCTTCGAGACCCAAATTCACCCAAAGCGCTACTCCACGCATACTACAAGTTGGTAACACGGATGGGGTGTGTGTAGTCATTCTTCGACAGTAGTAGCCTGGCTGACGCTAACGAGCTATTGGTAGTTGGTTCTTCAAGCCGTATATGTGGTGAGTGTTGGGACGACTGGGACCCGATAAGAAGTTGCACGTTTCAGCGTGAGTGTGCGGTGAGACAAGGACACTAGAAACTGCCACTTAAGACCTGAAATACATACAGTTCCTGCTCTTAAAATGAGGCCAGCTCACCCCAAACGTGGAAAACCAGCAGGACGTAACACAACACACACAGACACGTTTGTTTATGGTGTAAATCGAGGATTTTCTTTTGTTTCTCTTCCCTTTTCCTTTGTTTGTGCTTTCACTTTTTCGCAACAGCTCTCATTGGTTTTGTACACGTTTTCCAACAGAGGAGTTCTCGATTCGGTTTCTGTCCTCGATTTATCGATGGTGTTGCACGTGTGTGTCCTCGATTTACACCACAAACACGCGCAGCAAAGTCACACCCCTCTGCAGTAACCTGTAACAACTGCGGATATGCTGCAACTCCTCAGACCTGATAAGCCAAGAGGGCAACAGTGCAAAAACTGACACAAACTTGGACACTTTGCCAAGGTCAGCAGATCCAAACGCAAGCACACGAGGCCATTCAGGTAGACACCGCTGACTCAGACGATCCCTCCCTTGACAGTGATTTTTATTCGTCGGTGCCATTCACCACGATCAGCCCCTCATCGATGATGTATAGAGACAGTACCTCTTTGTACATTGCCAGACAGTGTCGTTTCTGTTATAGACAGTGATGCCAAGGTGAACATCTTCAAGTTGCCGATGGCGATCTACAGAGCGCTCAGTCTCCCCGACAAATATCTACGGCCGTCCCGACGCATCTCAGTGGCTACTTCGGTGGTAAAGCTATACCACTAGGCCAGACCCAATTGATGTGCCGGGTGAAAGGCAAGACATTGCCATTGAAGTACCTCATCCTGGAAAAAGGGGAACCAGTCCTGGTCCTCTGAAAGCAAGCCTGTGAATGATTGGGACTGTTGAAGCCAGTCTATACACTAATCGGCCACGACAGTCTCTTTGAAGGTCCAGTGACCATCAAGATTGCAGAGGATGCCACACCCTACTCAGTCATTGCACTCCGTCGGATTCTCATTCCGCTCAACTCAAGAAAGAGCTGGAAAAGCTAGAAGTGCAGGGAATCATCCAGCGCATCAAGGTTTAGCGACTGGTGCTCACCCATTTCATTAATTTCATTTCATTTCATTTCATTTATTATTTCCCAGGTTAGAACACACATAGACACAGAATACAATACAAACATTTAAGGTAACATGCCAGTGTAACAAAAACAAAAAAAACCCTTCTCTGTCAAAAAAACCAAGTCGAGACCGAGCACAAGCCACTGGTCCCACTGATAAACAACAATCATCTCTGCAATGTCCCTCTCAGGTGCCATCGTCTTCTCATGCGGTTGATGAAATACAACTGCTCAGCAGTCTACACACATGGGAGATACCTCGTTGTTGCCGACAGCTTGTCACGAGCCGCTGTGAAATCCACAGCAGACATCACCGACAACCTTGAAGAAGAGGTGGAGGCTCACGTCAACATGGTCACCCAGCACTGGCCTGTATTATGCAGTAAACTGACAAAGTAAGCACGAGAAACAACCCTTGATGACAACCTCACAATTGTGACAGCGTATGTCAGCAATGGATGGCCCATTTACGCCCAAGACATTGAATCTGCCAGAGTTCGAGGCTACTTGGAGAAGGCCACGAAGGCATCAGTAAGAGCAGGCTACGAAATTGCCAAGCAGGTTTGTGGCCAGGTAAGAAGTGCCAGCACTGCCAGACAAAACAGCCAACCCAACGAGCAGAACCACCCATCTCCAACTCCCCCCCCCCCCTACCAGAGAAGCTGTGGCGACGCATGGCCTGTGACTTGGCAGATGTGAAGGGAAAGCAGTTCATCATCTTAGTGGATTACTACTCCAAATGGATTGAAGTCCACCACCTGCACAAGACAACATCCTTATCTGTCATCAATTACATGAAAGCGACATTCGTTCGCTTTGGTACCCCGGAGGTGGTTATGACGGATAACGGTCCGCAGTTACAAAGTGACTTCAAATTGTTTTCTAACATATCGCAATCAAGCCCCTACTATCCACAAGCGAATGGCCAGGCAGAAAATTAGGCCGTTCGCATTGCCAAGATGATTCTACAACAATCGGATCCAATTCAAGCTCAGATGACCTACCGTTCCACTCCGATTCCAGCTCTGGGTGTTACTCCAGCTGTACTTATGATGGGGAGAGAGATGCGAAGTACACTGCCGCTACACTAATACTTCCACTCAATCTTCGTCCAAAGATTGCCAGCCGTAAGCAGTTGAAGAAGGCAGACGAATCGAGCAAATCCAAGAGCGCAATCTACTTTAATTGAATGCACGGTGCGAAACAACTGAGCTGAAACCAAGCGATGACATCAGGCTCCGCACTCAATCTGGATGGAGTTCGAAGGGCAATGTTATCCAAAAGGCTGGTCCACCTCATTCCTGTGTCGTCAACATCAAATGTGCAGACTACCGCAGAAATCGGCGTCAGCTCATGCTTGTTCCTAAGCCTTATCCAGAACCCGTCATCAGCAGACATCACCGACAACCTTGAAGAAGAGGTGGAGGCTCACGTCAACATGGTCACCCAGCACTGGCCTGTATTATGCAGTAAACTGACAAAGTAAGCACGAGAAACAACCCTTGACGACAACCTCACAATTGTGACAGCGTATGTCAGCAATGGATGGCCCATTTACGCCAAAGACATTGAATCTGCCAGAGTTCGAGGCTACTTGGAGAAGGCCACGAAGGCATCAGTAAGAGCAGGCTACGAAATTGCCAAGCAGTTTTGTGGCCAGGTAAGAAGTGCCAGCACTGCCAGACAAAACAGCCAACCCAACGAGCAGAACCACCCATCTCCAACTCCCCCCCCCCCTACCAGAGAAGCTGTGGCGACGCATGGCCTGTGACTTGGCAGATGTGAAGGGAAAGCAGTTCATCATCTTAGTGGATTACTACTCCAAATGGATTGAAGTCCACCACCTGCACAAGACAACATCCTTATCTGTCATCAATTACATGAAAGCGACATTCGTTCGCTTTGGTACCCCGGAGGTGGTTATGACGGATAACGGTCCGCAGTTACAAAGTGACTTCAAATTGTTTTCTAACATATCGCAATCAAGCCCCTACTATCCACAAGCGAATGGCCAGGCAGAAAATTAGGCCGTTCGCATTGCCAAGATGATTCTACAACAATCGGATCCAATTCAAGCTCAGATGACCTACCGTTCCACTCCGATTCCAGCTCTGGGTGTTACTCCAGCTGTACTTATGATGGGGAGAGAGATGCGAAGTACACTGCCGCTACACTAATACTTCCACTCAATCTTCGTCCAAAGATTGCCAGCCGTAAGCAGTTGAAGAAGGCAGACGAATCGAGCAAATCCAAGAGCGCAATCTACTTTAATTGAATGCACGGTGCGAAACAACTGAGCTGAAACCAAGCGATGACATCAGGCTCCGCACTCAATCTGGATGGAGTTCGAAGGGCAATGTTATCCAAAAGGCTGGTCCACCTCATTCCTGTGTCGTCAACATCAAATGTGCAGACTACCGCAGAAATCGGCGTCAGCTCATGCTTGTTCCTAAGCCTTATCCAGAACCCGTCTATGAAAGTCCAGATCCCAAACACCAATGACCCACAACCACCACAACCCACACTAACCGGTAGAGCTCAGCGCACAGTACATCCACCAGCTATGTACAACACTCCAGCTATGTCATGAACTGGAGAACTTTGAACTCTCATTTGTTCACATTCCTCACCCGTCACCTTCAAAAGTACTTAATTGCATCTCAAACATTTTCATATTGAATTAGATAATTTAATTTGGAACAACTAATTTCATTGGTGGATTTAAAGAACCTGCATTCATGACATTAGAGAACCTGCATTAAAGAACCTGAATTCATGACATTAGACTCTAAATTTCATCTGAAAAACTGCAATCATAAATCTTGGATTGTAGAATATTAAAATGTCGCTTAAGCATTGCTTCATCACAATTTGAAACGTCCCTGGCACATTGGCCAACCCGAACGGCATTCATGTGAATTAAAAGGGTACACAAAATGTGTTTTCTTTACAGAAACAGGATCCGCGGCAGCCTGACGGTAGCCGTGTGCTTAATCGATAGCCGTTAAATACTTAGCACCCTGTATAAATATCCTCTAGTGACTCCTCTATGCGTGGTAGAGGAAATGCATCGCGAATAGTCTTCGCATTTAACTTCCTGACATCGATGCACAGACGCAGTGCATCGTCGCGTTTCCTCATTAACACGACTGCGCTCTCCTGAGGACGCCCACTTCGCCTTATGATCTCCCGATCCAACAAGTTTAGCAAGATGGTCTTCACCTCCTGAACACAGTGAGGTGAAATCCTCCTATACGGTTTATTAACTGGGGAGTCATCCACAGTGTTAAGTATAATGAGGGATCTGGTAGCAGTACCCAACATCAATTAACCTCCCTTTAGAGAACACCTGACCATGTTTCTGTATGAGACGCGCAACACGCTCTTTCTCCTCGCTGCTTAGACTGTAAGCTGCAAGTGCTATACGTGGAGGCAAGCACCGGCTGAACAGATGAATTATTCCCCTGGTGGTACCCCATCTTTGAGTTTCTCATGGTCAGACTTAAATGAATCCTCATCTAAGTCTTTCGGATTTTCAACCAGTATATAGTTGCCGGTCACATTCACACCGGTTTGCGTTTGATACAACTCGATACAATCTGAGGTCGAAGCCTCGCACCGTTGCAAGCTTCGCGTAGTTGGTATCAACAAGGGCTGCATGGGTACACGTTCTATTTTCATATAAGTGCACATACACAGCTAGGCTTCGCTAGCTCTTCGCATTGACCGTGATCGGGGAGTCGCCCTCTGTTGACCGAATTTATAAATCAACAATATATGGGTGCGACCCTGCCAAAAAAATCCCATAGACACTAGCGCTAAATGCGCATACTTCAAAATTCTTTTTAAAATACTCAGAACTCTCACAGGTATTCAAGCTGCACAGAAAAATGATGATCAATGTGTCCTCTTTTATTTTATTTTCATTTTTTGTGGGTTGACCATTGACTTTTCGAGATATTCTCACCCAAAAAGGACGACCCCTATTTTCCCCAAAGCGGAAAAGTAGCCATCTTGAAAAACGATCCCTCCACAACATAGCAAAATAGCGCCACTTTCGAGCCCAATAGCATCCAAAATGCTTAGAATTGGAAGCCCCAAGTCCGGGCCAGAGGTTCATTACCATATCTCTTCAATTCCCCAATTTTATGGCACTCAAAACTATTTACAGGCGTGCAACCATCCGTTTATTCACACTGATATAACACAGTGTACATGTAGGTGGCATGTATCGTCACAGCACCGTAAATTCTAAACTGATATACCACAGACAGTTGGAATACATGTATGCAGTTCTTCGAGCGTCGAGCTAGTCGTTCCGTTTCACGTTTAGCTTCGCAACATGAAAACTCGGTATCGTCTCGTCTTCGTCTTGTTCACGACAGTCGTAATCGTTCTGACGACTGGGATCGCCTGGAAGCTGGATTTCAGTTTTGGTTCAGGTAATTCCTTTCAAATATTGTTATTTTATGACATCTGTGTTTCGATTTTGTGTTTGTGTTTTGAAATCTTCATAGACGCCAGTATCGATATGCGTATGTCCGTATGTATATGTGCCTGTCATTGGGTGAAACAGTAACACCTGTCGATAATTGTAACTTTCTTTTTCAATTGAGATGGTCAGGAGTCAATTTTGTTCAAACACAACATTATAAATACATTGGTTAAATGAAAAGCCAGTTTCTGTTTCGAGTTCTTCACGACGTCACTTCAATTTTCATCCGTAACACGTCCCTGTCTATGTACCTAAAAAGTTTCAACCCAATCTCACTTGTACTTCAGAAGATATAAGGCTTTGAAAAATGCATCTTATATGTGACGTTACTTGACACCTGATGACGTCATGATAACGAACATCCTCGGGGACTATCTGCGGGTGGTGGTATATGTGTGTTCGAAGTCTGAGTCAATCACATTTACAAAAGTGCCAGAGTGTACTGGTGGAAGGAAACGTGTACAAATCCTATGGAGAAAAAAATGCACCTTTAATCAAACGTAACTTGACATCTGATGACGTCATGATTACGAAAATCTTCAATGACTATCTGTGGGTGGCGGTTTATGTGAATGCCAAGTCTCAAGTTGATCGGATTATCGAAAGTGCCAAAGTGTACTGGTTGAAGAAAAACGTGTACAAACCCTATGGAGAAAAGGTCTGAAAAGGGAGTTAAGTAAAACATCTTAACGAAACAAAGAGCTGTTCGTTTTCCGAAACAGCTAATGATTCTGGCAAAGAGTTCCACGGTAAGGCAGTACGGGGGAGAACCATGCATGAGTAATACACCACCGTGTATGTATGAGAAGACAGGGCTAATCGTAGTCCGTTTAACTGCGCATTAAACTGCGGCAATTTCTTGTCAGCGGCATTGAGGACACAATTGGAAAACTCAAAAATTGGGGTGTGGAGGTGGATGGACATCACCTGACTATCCGGTTCGTTAGCCTGACGTCATCTCATTTCAACCATGCGTACTTCACACGCTGTAGCATAGCACGAATGGAACCGGAAGTTAACGCACCTCGAGTGTTTATCCAATGGGCGCTAGTAATCAGTGGTACGTACACGCGTGTGTATCATGTTTGAACTAACGAACCGGATGGGGTACGGTGTCCGGTGTCACCGGAAGTGCAATGAGAATTGAATATTACTCGATAACGGAAGCATTTTTTTTTTTACAATTAAACACAATATGGAAATAGTAAGTGAGGGGTGCCAAGCACGGGAAAAGGCGTGACTTTATCGACCGAAAAAGGCGCCCTCTAGTGGCACATCGATAGTAATATGCGCTGAACAAGTAACTTATATGGTGTATGTAACCCCTGTGTAGTTCTTCAAAACCGCAAGAGCTCTCTGATTACACCTGTGCACTGTGGAATTAGCCGGAAAGATAAGCGTTCTTAGGGCTGGAGGTACTGGAGGATGGGACATTTAGTGAATTGGGTGGGGGATGAGGGGGGAAGTGTGCAGTTTAAACTTGTGATTGGCTCCTAACACAACTCTCTGTAAAATTTACATGAATCTGTCCAAGATGACAATGCTGTGCTGCAGATCCAGAAACTTTACTGTGTAGTACAACTTCTCCTGATACAGTTTTGTAGTGGTACATGACTCGCACAGGCACAGATTGACTACCATAAAATAGAAAATAAAATGTATTTGTTACAAGAAATTACCCAGTGTTTGTGTAACCTTATTCTAACAGAATTAGCTCATTACATATCACTTACATGTGCTAAACACATTCACACACATGTCCAAAGCAATATTGATGTAAATACACATGTAGGCCCCTACAATGTACATGTACATAGAGTGAGTGTATCAACTATGACCTAAATCCAGTGTCAGTCCAACCAGTTGCATTGACACTAGCTACTCCACATTTAAAGAATACTGATTGCAAGAAGGGTTTCTGTACACCCTGTACAAATCTCGACCCGCAGTAGGCCCTATGTGCTTTTAACGTGTTCCACAATAACGTGACTATACAACCAACAAATGCGTTGAAAAATTCAACTTTTAGGCTTATAAAACGGTACTAAATATCACACTAATCACTAAATAATTTATAGAAATTGTTTAACAGTAAACTGCTGTACCAATCATTTAATAAACCTCAGCGGGATTATTGCTTTGGGCGAAGAAGTTATCACACAAGTTGCAAACTTTAAAACGCTAAAGCCATGTTGCTGTGGAGCGCTTGGTTACGTCATTCTGGTATAGCTCCCTCACTACGCAAAAAGAAGAAATCTGAGTTTGGCCACTACATTACATGTATCTAGTTAAAATTAAATAATTTTCACAAATATCTGCACAATAAAATGTAGCACCTCTTTTAGTTTCTGTGTTACAATTTACATGTAGAACTGAAAATGTGACATGGATTAGACTTCGAGTGACAATGAAGACTAAAGTAGGGCCTACATGTACAAGTAGGCTACACAGACTTAAAAAAAAACTAAGCCTACTTCATTTATTGAGGGCCAAATATTGTAGCATAGCAGCGTACTTTGAACGCTTCCTGTAGGTTAGGGGTATCTTCTTTCCAAGAAAATGTCACTGTTTTCCCATTTACCGTTAAACGGTCGCACTTGCTACTGCAACAGACTCAACCAGCTGATGGGCCTGCATTTGGTCTGCTCCCATGAGAACATGAGGCATATTAAAGTTGTAGTTTCCGCTTCACGGTTGCTCCTCGGCAGGATCTTGTTCCATCACAGGCTTCGCTTCCATGTTACTAGAATCGTCCTGAAACCAAAATTTGAGAGTTACAAATTAATCATCATGCTAACATCCTGTTCTGATAACTACCATTACCATTGTACCCTGTGCAACCAGTGGAACCAAAGAGAACTGATATGAACTGCTTTAAATAAAATCCGATTCATTTTTTTCCTTCATTTTCTCTGCTTCCAAACACACATGATAATTTCTGTGGGTCACCAAACTAATGCAATATGCACACAGCAGTTCACAGTGTATTTGGGGTTCACTGTGTATTTCAGGCTTAACATAAGGTATAGAAACAGTTCACTAACCATGTCAATGGCTTTTAGTATAGTATTTGAGAAGCGGTTCAACTGGTGGCAGCGCAATCGACAGATAGCATCACGATCAACCGATTGCGCTCAACATTAATACTAGTAGGGAGCTAGGGGCCTTTTCCGTTTGCAAAAATTGTTGCGTAAAGATACTAAAAAAAAAATTCAACTCGAACTGAAAAATAGGCCTAATGGGTAAAAAGTCTCTTTTGTTAGAATTCTGAATAGAATTTTAGAGTCGCGGAAGTCGTTTGATCTTTAAAGCGGCAAAATGCTCAAAAATAAACAAGACATATGGACCATATATGCCCGTCCGGGGAAAGAATTCCATAGATGGACTTTACTTGACACCCTGTGTACAAACCCTAGTATGACTGAGACTGGTCTGAAAAATTATGTTTTCTCACTAAATATTTCAATATTTTCCGTGCTAAATATCACTTGTTAGGACATGTTCCCGCTTTCTGATGGCTACTAGTACTAAGTCATGATTTTACTCAAAAACATGGATTTTACTCAAAAACTAGGAATTTCCAAGGTGGGTTGTGGTTGCAAATGGAAGTGTTTTAGAAAAGGGATATTAAGTCCGAATTTCAGCCCAGGAAATTAACTATGGTTAAAATAAGAGCATTTTGACATAAGTGTGCGACGTTGCAAAATGTTAGTACACGAGAACAAAGGAAGTACCCCATGCCTATGTGGGTGTGCTTGTGTGTGTGTGTGGGGGGGGGGGGGGGGGGAGGGAGGGGGCTGGACAACACTATAGGGGTGCTGTTGATGATACACGTGTACATCTTTATGAATACTGACGCTTACATCGAAACGCCGCATTTTATGCCTCTTTGTATATTTTTCTGACTCCATTTCAGTGCTATTTAACGCATATTGGTTGTTGGCAAGTCCGTAAAATACCTCGTAATCCGCATATTTTTCGTTTCTCATCATGAAAAAGTGGGGGGGGGGATTATTTAATAGCCCATCCCCCGGTCAATTAGTGGCGGATATAATATGTATACGCCCCTATTTACCAATGTCAAATAAGAGAGCATTAAAGTTGGAACTTCTGTGGTGAGGCACTTGTCAAATAGATTTTCAAATTGCATTGATATTTTTCTAGCATTACATAAGCTATGAGCTTTCCAGTGAGACATCGCACGACATGAAAAATCGGCCCACGACATGTAAACAATAATAACTTTTGAATTAAGAGTGGGACGCTCCTGGGTGTTCTGAATAGTGTGCACAATTTTCTGCATTGGAGTGCGCCATTTGAAAACACTTTTAAAATTGGTATAAATACCTGAAAAAAAGCGAACAAGCAAATTTATTTGTTAAAGGGCATTATATTCCTTTAAATTTCGTTTGGACAAGAAAAACGAACATTGGATAAAGCACGTGTATACCAATTTTAACATGATTTTTTTCCTTGTTTAGTACATGATTTATAAATGAACGAAAATCACGTGAAAATCTATGATTGTAATACCTGATTAACCCTGATTTAACCCAAACTCCTAGTCAGTTTTCAATAACTAGGAAAACCAGTCAATTAGTTGTTTTAGAGTGTATGGCCAGTGCTGGCCAGCGGCTGTCGTGACTAACGTTGGGCATAGTTGCGTGCACGATTTAAATTCTCCATTATTTTTTTACGTATCGTCCACCTTAAATAAATACATTTTTCGATACATTTCGTGACGCAAATGAACACCATCCAGGCCCAAGATACGTATGATTGAATACGCCACTCAATCAACACAAAACATAAACAAAACACATTACCGACATACCGACCCTATTTTTGAAAGGCGTGTAGATCGAAGCAGAAGTCTTTTAATTGGAAACTTATATTTAAACCATACTTTTCCAGTTCAAGAGGTTGCAATGTTTGTGAGATGTTGATTCTTTTTAATTAAAAAAGTATTATAAATCTCTTCTAAATTTTAAGGACAAATGTAGCTTAAAGACCCACAGATTTGTTTTAGAATGCACCAGAAATCTTCTCAAATAAAACAAATTTCGTGGCCCCTAAGCGGGCCCCCAACCACAAGCCGTGGCTTCGCAATTTGTTGAACCCAAACAAAACTTCCCCACAGCTTTGCAAAGATCCTTGGCAGAACCTGCTTCACCCAAAAGCAATGAACCTCCAACATGACTTTGCCAAAGTTGTTATTAATGGATGCGTGCACCTTTTCATTCGATTGTTCCATACTATAGGCCATCAGCCTGGTGGTTGGATCAGTATTTAGAAATAATTACAAAATGTCACAGGTGCAGTGGTAAGCAATGCATTGTCACTCACATTAGTATGGTACTGGAGGCATAAAATAATAAGGGGACCAGAGTGTGACATTGTTATATTAAGGGTGGGTATTATTTCACTCTTTTTCACTTTTTAGTATTCTGCCCCCTTCAAAATATGTATTAGCCTACTACAAACAACAATAAAAATTTGAAAAGTTTAACCCCCTGTACATGCCGCCAAAAAGTTTTGGGCGAAGGGCGCCCTCTATGGCTAGTTAAAATGACATGTTCCCTGACTTCTAATGTACTTATGAAAGGCAAATTGTAAGGTACTATACCATAAATATTAAAAACCATTTGTGCCACACAGGAGATGAGCTGTTCATATTTTGTGGACAAAGTTGGCGGTTTTAAGTCATTAAACGCAATAGATTTTGCAGTTCAATGATTATTCAAACATGCTACCTTTAAGTTAAGTTATTTTTTACTGGCCATTTCTTGCACTGATTGTGAAAAGGTTGTTATTTGGTCCATAGTTTATCCACTCACTTTCCCTGAGCATAATAGGACTGCCTTCCTAATTTGAAACTTGTACTGATGGACCTTTTCTTTGTGAAACACTGTTTGTCTGGAGCTAGTATCAATAATAACGGCAACATCTCCTTTTTTATTGTGATATCACCACTCGGTACAGGGCTATTAAGTTGCATTGGCATGATATGATTGTTAAGTTTACAATTTGTGAACTCCACTTACTTTGCCAATGTTGAAATCCGCCTTGCAGTAAACTTCATGGATGATTTGTTTCTTATTTTGTTTTCAATATGAGGTGGGTAAAACATTTGTATTAATTACATTTAGTGCTTCATATCAGCCCAAGTCAACATGGTCAAAGCTGCGAACTATTGATCATATCGAGCGAAGATAGCCAGGTTCCTTCCGAGAATACTCGGGTGTAACAATTTTACTATACCAGAAGTAATGTGCAGTGGAATTCTGCACAGGAGGCTATCGCGGAAAATGTTGAGGGGGGGGGGGGCGGTTTCCTCCCCCGGCCCCCTTAGGGTTAACAGAGCCGGCTATAAACATCTCTTAAATAAGTAGTCCAATGCATTCAACATTAATCATGCCCGCAATTACTTTTGAACGAATAGAATTATCATGTTCTCTGTTTTTCCCTTTCAATTCAATTCAGCATATTCAAAATCACGTAAAATTTTAACACTTAGACTAATACAAGCCGAGTTATGTAAGCTGGGAAAACGGGAACAAATCAACAAATTGCAAAAAATTAAAAGTGCAATCCTCCACTTTTGGCAATTTTAAAGGGCCAATTTAATTTCAGGAACATTGTTTTCAGCTTTTGTGTTTGTAATTATTGTTTTGGTATGTGCTGAAAACATTTTTTTTTCAGGCAAAACAAAAATAAGTAGACCTTCTTATAACTGCATTCCGCATGCAAACCTGCATGGGCATGTGTTTTAAACCTAAGATTTTGTTTAAGTAAGAATTTGTATTGGCAATGGTTACAATTGTAATGACATACATGAAACACACTAGAGGTGAAACAAAAGGATTTACTAAACAAAAAATAAGGGACGTTTCTTTATTTCCTCTATTTAAATAACTTATGTCTAGGCTGGACCAGAGTGAGAAAAAATGGTCTGGAGCCGAAAAATAGTTACATACAATTTGTGCACATGGAGACTTTGAGGGCCATGTACAGGGGGGTTAACGGTCTCAAATAATTTGTTAAGTGTTTTTCCCTTAATTCCCATGAGTCACTACATATTTTGAGGGGGGCAGCTCAAAAAGCATGGGCTAATACCCACCCCTAGTTATATATGTTTGTATGCAAAATATTTTCTTTAACCTTTGCAGTATAAATTTGTAGGACTGGTTGATCTAAGTACTTTAAACATACATGTTTCATTATAGGACTGGATATTCTTCTTACATGACGAAAAACCTGGTTTCACGTGGAACATTGACACCGTTCCTGTGTTACACGTGAAATTGGTGACTTATTTGTGCCATATTTCTGTTGGTTTTCGTCGAAAATGTCTCAAATTCATGGGCCTATATGATATAAAGCAGTGAAGATACTTGTGTCTGTTATGAACATTTGAATTTTCAATGGAAGGCTTATATTGAGAAATATAGCGCAAATAAGTTTCTAGTTTCACGTGTAACAGGGAAAACCATGGTGTCCCCCAAATGTCCGTTACTGCTGCTGCTGTTTTGCCATAGTCTCATCATAGAACCGTTGGCATTCTCTTGTGTGCCTTTGCTCTTGCCACGGCCATTCCTCCATCCGTCCACTTCTTGATGTTATCGATCCATCCTGTTTTCCTACGTCCTGGCCTGGCCTTCCCTTCTACTTCTCCTTCTGTTCATTATCACATCATTCATATACAAGAGAATTATAGACTAATAATCCGCTGGGACGTCATTCCGCTAAGGATGCAGCTGGCCGGAACATACTATCATGTACAACCGCCCTTTACTACACGTACACGTATATCGAGCGAAGATAGCCAGGTTCCTTCCGAGAATACTCGGGTGTAACAATTTTACTATACCAGAAGTAATGTGCAGTGGAATTCTGCACAGGATGAACTCGAAGATAAACTATGAGGTATGGGAAGACCATTCACATCATCAGACCAGGTTGATGAATGTATGGAAGACTAGGTCCCAGACTATAGTCTAGTCGACTAGGCAAATCTGACGCTATATTTGGACAATATACCACCAAAGCAGACAGCCACGATGATTGATGTTTAACCCTAAAGGGGCCGGGTTATTTTGACCATCTCTCAGCCGGGGGGCGGCGCCCTAAGATCTCAGTTATCGAGCGACGAAAAATTTTGAAACTCTGCACATGGATAGAGCAACTCTTCCTAAACATACCCAAGAAATTTCATGACTATAGGTCAAAGGGTTTTGGAATTATGGCTAATTAATTATTCATATGTACGAATGGCAAATCTGCCCTGTGTACACGACGTATATTCGAAAATTCAGCTTTCGCCGGAAAAATTTTCGCTACGCGGCAACCCGTGGTCCGATTTTTATGTTTTTGGTATCAAAAGATGCGCAAAGCTCGAGGCTAAAAAGTCATAACAGCTCGGGTCGCGAAATTTTTTTTTTTAGAGGCTATCGCGGAAAATGTTGAGGGGGGGGGCGGTTTCCGCCCCCGGCCCCCTTAGGGTTAACAGAGCCGGCTATAAACATCTCTTAAATAAGTAGTCCAATGCATTCAACATTAATCATGCCCGCAATTACTTTTGAACGAATAGAATTATCATGTTCTCTGTTTTTCCCTTTCAAATCAATTCAGCATATTCAAAATCACGTAAAATTTTAACACTTAGACTAATACAAGCCGAGTTATGTAAGCTGGGAAAACGGGAACAAATCAACAAATCGCAAAAAAATTAAAAGTGCAATCCTCCACTTTTGGCAATTTTAAAGGGCCAATTTAATTTCAGGAACATTGTTTTCAGCTTTTGTGTTTGTAATTATTGTTTTGGTATGTGCTGAAAACATTTTTTTTTTTCAGGCAAAACAAAAATAAGTAGACCTTCTTATAACTGCATTCCGCATGCAAACCTGCATGGGCATGTGTTTTAAACCTAAGATTTTGTTTAAGTAAGAATTTGTATTGGCAATGGTTACAATTGTAATGACATACATGAAACACACTAGAGGTGAAACAAAAGGATTTACTAAACAAAAAATAAGGGACGTTTCTTTATTTCCTCTATTTAAATAACTTATGTCTAGGCTGGACCAGAGTGAGAGAAAATGGTCTGGAGCCGAAAAATAGTTACATACAATTTGTGCACATGGAGACTTTGAGGGCCATGTACAGGGGGGTTAACGGTCTCAAATAATTTGTTAAGTGTTTTTCCCTTAATTCACATGAGTCACTACATATTTTGAGGGGGGCAGCTCAAAAAGCATGGGCTAATACCCACCCCTAGTTATATATGTTTGTATGCAAAATATTTTCTTTAACCTTTGCAGTATAAATTTGTAGGACTGGTTGATCTAAGTACTTTAAACATACATTTTTCATTATAGGACTGGATATTCTTCTTACATGACGAAAAACCTGGTTTCACGTGGAACATTGACACCGTTCCTGTGTTACACGTGAAATTGGTGACTTATTTGTGCCATATTTCTGTTGGTTTTCGTCGAAAATGTCTCAAATTCATGGGCCTATATGATATAAAGCAGTGAAGATACTTGTGTCTGTTATGAACATTTGAATTTTCAATGGAAGGCTTATATTGAGAAATATAGCGCAAATAAGTTTCTAGTTTCACGTGTAACAGGGAAAACCATGGTGTCCCCCAAATGTCCGTTACTGCTGCTGCTGTTTTGCCATAGTCTCATCATAGAACCGTTGGCATTCTCTTGTGTGCCTTTGCTCTTGCCACGGCCATTCCTCAATCCGTCCACTTCCTGATGTTATCGATCCATCCTGTTTTCCTACGTCCTGGCCTGGCCTTCCCTTCTACTTCTCCTTCTGTTCATTATCACATCATTCATATACAAGAGAATTATAGACTAATAATCCGCTGGGACGTCATTCCGCTAAGGATGCAGCTGGCCGGAACATACTATCATGTACAACCGCCCTTTACTACACGTACACGTATATCGAGCGAAGATAGCCAGGTTCCTTCCGAGAATACTCGGGTGTAACAATTTTACTATACCAGAAGTAATGTGCAGTGGAATTCTGCACAGGATGAACTCGAAGATAAACTATGAGGTATGGGAAGACCATTCACATCATCAGACCAGGTTGATGAATGTATGGAAGACTAGGTCCCAGACTATAGTCTAGTCGACTAGGCAAATCTGACGCTATATTTGGACAATATACCACCAAAGCAGACAGCCACGATGATTGATGTTTAACCCTAAAGGGGCCGGGTTATTTTGACCATCTCTCAGCCGGGGGGCGGCGCCCTAAGATCTCAGTTATCGAGCGACGAAAAATTTTGAAACTCTGCACATGGATAGAGCAACTCTTCCTAAACATACCCAAGAAATTTCATGACTATAGGTCAAAGGGTTTTGGAATTATGGCTAATTAATTATTCATATGTACGAATGGCAAATCTGCCCTGTGTACACGACGTATATTCGAAAATTCAGCTTTCGCCGGAAAAATTTTCGCTACGCGGCAACCCGTGGTCCGATTTTTATGTTTTTGGTATCAAAAGATGCGCAAAGCTCGAGGCTAAAAAGTCATAACAGCTCGGGTCGCGAAATTTTTTTTTTAGAGGCTATCGCGGAAAATGTTGAGGGGGGGGGCGGTTTCCGCCCCCGGCCCCCTTAGGGTTAACAGAGCCGGCTATAAACATCTCTTAAATAAGTAGTCCAATGCATTCAACATTAATCATGCCCGCAATTACTTTTGAACGAATAGAATTATCATGTTCTCTGTTTTTCCCTTTCAAATCAATTCAGCATATTCAAAATCACGTAAAATGTTAACACTTAGACTAATACAAGCCGAGTTATGTAAGCTGGGAAAACGGGAACAAATCAACAAATCGCAAAAAAATTGAAAGTGCAATCCTCCACTTTTGGCAATTTTAAAGGGCCAATTTAATTTCAGGAACATTGTTTTCAGCTTTTGTGTTTGTAATTATTGTTTTGGTATGTGCTGAAAACATTTTTTTTTTCAGGCAAAACAAAAATAAGTAGACCTTCTTATAACTGCATTCCGCATGCAAACCTGCATGGGCATGTGTTTTAAACCTAAGATTTTGTTTAAGTAAGAATTTGTATTGGCAATGGTTACAATTGTAATGACATACATGAAACAAACTAGAGGTGAAACAAAAGGATTTACTAAACAAAAAATAAGGGACGTTTCTTTATTTCCTCTATTTAAATAACTTATGTCTAGGCTGGACCAGAGTGAGAGAAAATGGTCTGGAGCCGAAAAATAGTTACATACAATTTGTGCACATGGAGACTTTGAGGGCCATGTACAGGGGGGTTAACAGTCTCAAATAATTTGTTAAGTGTTTTTCCCTTAATTCCCATGAGTCACTACATATTTTGAGGGGGGCAGCTCAAAAAGCATGGGCTAATACCCACCCCTAGTTATATATGTTTGTATGCAAAATATTTTCTTTAACCTTTGCAGTATAAATTTGTAGGACTGGTTGATCTAAGTACTTTAAACATACATTTTTCATTTTCGGACTGGATATTCTTCTTACATGACGAAAAACCTGGTTTCACGTGGAACATGGACACCGTTCCTGTGTTACACGTGAAATTGGTGACTTATTTGTGCCATATTTCTGTTGGTTTTCGTCGAAAATGTCTCAAATTCATGGGCCTATATGATATAAAGCAGTGAAGATACTTGTGTCTGTTATGAACATTTGAATTTTCAATGGAAGGCTTATATTGAGAAATATAGCGCAAATAAGTTTCTAGTTTCACGTGTAACAGGAAAAACCATGGTGTCCCCCAAATGTCCGTTACTGCTGCTGCTGTTTTGCCATAGTCTCATCATAGAACCGTTGGCATTCTCTTGTGTGCCTTTGCTCTTGCCACGGCCATTCCTCAATCCGTCCACTTCCTGATGTTATCGATCCATCCTGTTTTCCTACGTCCTTGCCTGGCCTTCCCTTCTACTTCTCCTTCTGTTCATTATCACATCATTCATATACAAGAGAATTATAGACTAATAATCCGCTGGGACGTCATTCCGCTAAGGATGCAGCTGGCCGGAACATACTATCATGTACAACCGCCCTTTACTACACGTACACCTACTGCTGGTGCTGCTGCACGTCTTCAATACCGTAGAAACCTTAGAACATCAACGCCATTTGCGCCGTGCAGACTGCTCCCAAACCCAACCCATGGGCCCCGCTCGGTTTTATGGCGCCGACCGACCCGCCAGTCGCATTGTAGGTAATAATGGCTTCTTGTGTGCTTTTTATAAGACGTTAGCCTGGTACTGACTAACCCCACACACAGCCTCCCTACTCTGCCTGGATGCAGTTTAGCGTCAATGTCCGTTACAGTGTGAAGCAAAATATCTTTTGGTGCCATTATATCTGTTAGCTTTCTTTGAAAATTTCTGAATCTTATAAATTCCATAAGCTAATAAATGGCACTTATTATTCTATAACATTCAGACATTTTCAGATGGACATATTGCACCAAATAGTGCTTATGTCCTTATTTAGAGGTTGGTTCCCCATTTCACGTAAAACCAGTAACTTGTATGCACCATATAATCTTAAGTATTTCATTAAAATGTCTCAATTTCTTTTAGTATGTAGTCATACCAATTAGTTTATAGAATAAATGAATTTCAAACTTTTTTAGTGTAATGTTGCAGGATATTTATGACCAAAAAAACAGTGATTTTACGTGTAACGGGGCTACCAAATTTGGTGTCCCCTTTACACGTGAAACAATGATTTTCATCATGTATGAAGAAGATACATTTGCTTTTAACGATTCATGTTTTGAGTGACAAGGACAAACCATTACCACATACTGAGACTGTCAAGAGTGCAGAAAATACTTTATGTACAAAGTTATGCATATAAATATGTATTGGTATACCCTTATTTATGGAAATACCCATATACAGTGTTAAAGTTGCTCTCCGTGTGCTAGTTTCCGCATTCCACCACGATTTGATTTTTTAGAATTGCTTTTTTTTTCTTCTAGTAATAACAAAGTTCTTGACGTTTGAATTAGACATCAGAGACTTCCACAGAGACACTACCAAAGATGTGAAAATTGCCCCAGTTGAAATAAAACATATATATCGAAATTTGTTTTCTGAAGACCACAGGCACAGCAAAAATAAGCAACGTGTTTTTAGTACCAAAACAATTACCGTCTCTAATACAATCCTGTTCTCTTATACACACACACTGATCTGATACACCGTGCCCTCTGGAGACATGCACACAATAGGGAACAAAAGATTGTATACGTCTCCACAGGGCAATTTCTATAGATGAATACGTCTCCACAAGGTTTTCACGAAATAGATATATGGATTTTACTAAATAATTTGGAATTTCCAAGGTATGTTGATGGTAGAGTTTTAGAAAAGGGATATTAAGTCCGAATTTCAGCCAAGGAAATTAATTCTGGTTAAAATAAGAGCATTTTGAAACTGTACTTTCAAACTCGAAAACTTTAGTACACGAGAACAAAGAAATGTCTCCTCAAGGATAAACATTTCAGTATGTTTGCACTATACTTGTTTACATCTGGTTGCCTTTTGGATAAGTGTCCTTATCATAAACAATTATAAGTCATTGCAATTCTTTTGCTCATTGCAGGGATAGACAGAGGCCGGGCACCATCTGTACCCAATTACATACAGACCCGCAGGGAACATGAGAAACAGTCTTTTCATCGTCATCATCGAATCGTCATCATCGGCTCCGGACCTACCGCTCTGGGTGCTGCTAAAAGACTGTACGATCTCGGCCAAGGCAAAAACAACAGCGTGATCACTATCCTGGAAGAGCTAGGCAAACCAGGAGGTCTAGCCTCGTCCGTCAGGGATGATAAAGGCTTTCTCTGGGACGTCGGAGTTCACGTCGTATTCTCCCATTACACCTATTTTGATCGAGTCCTGAACATGGCAGTACCCGAGTGGAACTACCGGCGCAGGGGGTCATTTGCCTTCATGAAAGGATCAGATGACACGAGGAGGTTCATTCCTTATCCAGTTCAGAACAACATCCACGTCATGGATAAAGTTGATCAGCAGAAAAGCCTGAAAGGCTTAGAGGAGATTACCAAAAATCCCAGCACCCGTAAACCCAACAATTTCGACGAGTGGCTGCTGCAAAAATTCGGAGAGGGTCTCACTGACGTCTTTATGAGGAAATACAACCGGAAAATCTGGACAGTTGACACCAAAGAAATGAACTCGGCCTGGGTTGGAGAGAGGGTTGCCGTACCAGACATTGAAGAGATCAAGACAAAGATTAAAGAGGTAGATAACGGGACAGACGCCAAGGATTCCGATTGGGGACCGAACCGTTTCTTTCGTTTCCCCAAATATAATGGGACTGGTGGAATTTGGGAGTCAGTTGCAAGAATGCTTCCAAGCCACTGGTTCAGATTTCACGAAAAGGTAACTGCAATTAATATTGACCGAAAAATCATCACTGTCGAGGCTGGAACTGGCGTTAAGACGCATTACTCATTAGCATACGATACCCTTATATCGACGGCCCCCTTAGATGTTTTTACATCATTGTTGCAAAGCAACGATATTTCCCTATGGCAGATGCAAGAGCTAGCATCACAGCTGGTGCACACGCACACCCACATCGTAGGCATCGGCCTCACCGGTCAACTGCCAAGGATCCTCACTGGTAAATCTTGGGTTTATTTCCCGGATTCAGATTCTCCTTTCTACCGCGTGACAATGTTCTCCAATTATTCAGATGACCATGTCCCAAAACCTGGAGAATACTGGTCGCTTATGTGCGAAATAGCCGAACCACAGAAAAGTTCTAATCGAGCGTATTGGAGTAAGGAAAGCTTGATCAAAGAATCCATTCAAGCCTTAGTCTTGTACGGGTTTATCACTGCTGATATGGTAGTCTCCAAACACTACCGTCGCTTGGATCATGGATACCCCGTCCCTTCACTAAAAAGGGATATGATCCTTGACACGATACAACCTTGGCTGAAAATCAAAGACATCTACTCCCGTGGACGGTTTGGAGGTTGGAGATACGAGGTTGCGAATCAAGATCATTCCTTCATGCAAGGGGTCGAGGCCGTGGACAAGTTCCTGAGCAACGTTCCGGAGTTAACTTACCCGGATCCGAATCTCGCCAACTCCAAGAAAAACACGGATCGCACCATACCTTTGGATTATGAATTCGTCATCGCCCATTATAACGAGAATCTTGATTGGATGAAGCCTTACGCCAACCACACCCTCATCTACACCAAGGGGAACGAACTGGGTCCACCATTCCAGTTCTACGGTTGGGAACGGCTGAAAAATGTCGGCCGAGAGGCCCACGCGTATCTTACTCACATCACCACTTACTACGATCGGCTAGCCAATGTGACCGTCTTTCTTCAGGCGGACAACCTGAAAGGAACTTGCTGGAAAAGCGTGCCGGTGTACATATCGAATGCCAAGAAGGGCGTGCCCTGTCGAATTAACAGACGTCGGTACACCGAATGGGGTAATATCCGCTTTCCCCAGCTTAAACTCGACGAAGATAAGAAGAAAAATGTTCCCTTGCTGAAGGCAAACCGGACCCTTGGTGAGGTGTACCAGGACCTGTGGGGGTCTCCTCCGCCTAAGCAAGGGATGCCGTTCTGTTGGAACGCATGTTTCGGAGCAACTAAGGCCATGATCCATAAGCATCCTTTAGAGTTTTATCAGAAAGCACAAGGTTACGTTAGCACATACTCCAACCAGGAAGAAGCACATTATATAGAGAGGTTTTGGCTCCAAATATTGACCTTTTAAAACTCGAACTACTATGCAAATCTCATTCATGTCGAAAGCTTCTTGCCTTCAGCCTCGCATCTGCGATTCGGTACGTACCAGCGGTGTGTATGGAATGGGGGAAAAGAGAACCATCGAACGAACGCACAATCCCGTGCATGGTATTTTGCCACGTAAACCACAGAGCTAGGACATAAAGTGCGACTTGGTATTAAAATGAAACAGATGATTTCTAGAGAAATGTGATATTAACTAGTTGATGTGCCAAATTCTACCACGATCTTTCCGCACGAGAACTGCAAATCTGTTTCGATACTATTTCCCACGAATGTTAGTTCGAAATTTAATAAGCTGTTTCGGCTACTCTGCAGAAACAGCTCTTGTTTTCGTTCAGATTTTTTTTAACTTGGTATGTACCTATACCTATACCGGGATGCGTTATAAATGAACATGTAAGTGACGTCATCATTACGTCATCACATGTCATGTGACGTCACATCAAAGGGGTATTTTTCTAAGGCCTGTATCTATAGAACTATAGATCGGATTTGGTTATGACTTGGTTAGTTGATATGTACTTAGACCAGGATGTGTTAAATTTGAAGTGATGTCATCATGTCGTCATCACTTGTCACAGTGTCATTTCAAACAGCCGAAACAGCTATTATTTGTCCACAAACACATTTCTAGTTTCTCATTGTGACTGTATGCTCGTTGTGACTGAATCATCTTTATATTCTCGAATTCCTCATCGCATAATTAGAAGGGAAATAAATTACGGAGTCTTAGTTTTGAATAAGGGTTTCTGTTGTCTTTTTTTAACCATACAAATTGGAAACTCGCGAACAGGGCGGCACCTTTTGTGCCTTTGTGTAACTGTGGGCCCTGTGTTCAACAAGAGGCGAGTTAGACTGTGTAACACGACCAGCAACGTCAGGGTACCGTACTCACAAAGGCGAAACTTTTTAAAAGGATAATTTTGGACAGTGTCAGGGTTTCCAAATATTGTTTTGATTTTTGTTTTATATTCCCAAATAAAATTATACAGCCACATTAATTACAGCGAACGAACTTTGAAAAGGTAATCCTGATGCGCTGCCGATGTGAGACATCACTCTTCCTTTGGTCGGGCTCCCTTCCTCGACACCGGTTCACTCGCTTGCAAATCGGCGCATTCCACCTGCATTTGAACACACACGCTCTGAGAAAATTAAATTGGACATCCTTGATTTACAATACAGTTTATTTTCACACATCAGTATATGAAATACTGTAAGTGTTTGCTTGGTGGTTGATTGTCACCAGATTGGTGAGATTTTTCATTGCGGTTATTTTCCCTTCCCAAAGGGGATTCAAACTAATTAAAGCCTAAGTCACACATTCGCGGTTTGGAGCTACGGATCTCCACGGTTTAAAATTCGTGATAAACCGTGGGAGTACCGTATTCATCCTTAGTACATCCGTGGTTATCCGTCATCTTCCTTGGGTATTCGTGGAGGTGCTACGGAAGTTCTAAACTTCCGTGGTGAACAGTCATGAAAATTATATGTGGCTATTCGTGCATAATCTTGGAGATTCGTAGCTCATTCGTTGTAGAAATCTCTACGAAGTCGCTACGAATGTCCTACGGATATGCCCGGTTGTGCTACGGTTCTGCTAAGGTTGTATATTACGAATATCCACGTTTCATTCGTAGGAGAACCTTGGTCATCCGTGACCCAATTGCAGACAACCGTGGCATTAACGTCATTATTCTTAGTAATACCGTCGATATTGTTCACCAATCCGTCTTTATTCTTGACAAACCGTGGTATATTTGTAGAGAAACCGTAGGACAGTCGTGGCTATCCGTCCTGAAACCGTAGTGCATTCTTAGAAAGTCGATTTCTCCACCAACCTCGACGGTTCATCGTGAACGATTGATTCTTGGTAAACCGTGGATATTCGTAGCGCCAACCGTGAATGTGTGACTTGGGCTTAAATATAGAACATGAGTCGAACACCGCAATACTAAACGCCGCCTTCGCGTTAGACGCTATACCGTGCGCCAGAACCGGTAGCCATGTTTTCATCACCGAGTTATCCTTTCAGTGACGTCACGTCATCGTTGGCGTACTCTTTGATGTGTACGGCATGACAACTTATTCAAATTCTTAGCAAGTCTAAGCAAAGTGACCAAATGTTTTTAGCTTCAAACAAAATTTGGAATTGCTGAAATGTGTTGCAATCTTGCTTGAAAACCATCTCTTACAGATAGCATATATCGGAGATGCCACCATGACGTCATCGGCTACTAATGTCATCTTGAAGTCAAATTAATCGAACTCGAACCAAAATGTTTGATAAACGATAATTATAAATGAAATTAACAGGGCGTTAATTGAGCATTCTTTTGGAGATCCACAGTTTAAACTGTATTGAACCAGAGGTTATTGCTGAGAAAAGTAAAGTTTTGTTTTAATCTTTTAAAGGTTATAAAGTACAGTTAAAGTAACCCTATATAAAAGAGTTCTATTTTTTTAAAGGTTTAATAAACGGCAATTACAATCGAAATTGACAGGCCGTTAATAATTTTTTTTTTAAATCCAAGTTAGTTTTAACTTCAATGAACCAGAGGTTATTGTACTGAGAAGTAAAGTTATGGTTCTTTTAAAGATTATGAAACATGCTTAGGATCCTGTATGAATTTGAAATGGTTGAATTTGTTTTTGAAAGTTTGAAGAACTATTCAATTCAATTCAATTCAATAAAACATTTATTTTCACTCTGTGGAGGCATCATCCTAGAAAGCCGAAGCTTGTGGTGGATGCGCCCAACAATACAAGACAAAACAAGAATTCAGAAATAATGACAAAAGTTAAACATATAACGGTTAAACAAAGTGAACACGACAATAAACAACATATTAATAGCGGCTAAGCCAACTTTATAATGATTCAGGTATTCTGAGAATTAAGTAGGAATTTTTTTGGTTTAAATTTGAATGTACATTTGTAATTAACTTGAAGGGCAATTAGTTATAGACGGTGAAAGGTAGCTCCAGATTGTTGGTCCAGAGAAAGAATGTTGAGAAAAAGGTTGTTCTGACTTGAGGGGTATGTAATTTGGATGAGGACCTAGTGCTATAATCATGTATGGATCTATTAAATTGAAGAGAAAAAAAGGTTGTGTAGCGATTCAGGAAGTTGGTTATGTACAAATTTATACATAAAAAACATCTTGTTGAAAGACATTAATATTACTAGTAAGAGGCAAAAGCTTGTGTTTCATGAATAAAGGAGTGGTGTGTTCATTAACGTGCACCATACGATACGACTTGCCCTTTTCTTCAGTTTAATCAATTTATCAAGATTTGACTTGCAGGTGTAAGCCCAAATTATGTTACTATAAGAGAGGTAAGAGAGAACTAATGAGTACGCAAAATGCTCGACGGAAGAATATACTTCAATCTACTCATGATACCAATATTTTTGGAAATTTTGTTTTCTAATTCTTTAGTGTGGAATTTCCATGAAATACATAAAACGGTTTGATAGAATCCTATACCATTTCCAGGAATAAGCTGAGATAATTGCGGTGATAGACGAAACCAGTGTTTGTGTGGGGAAAACACGCCAAACAAGTACAAGAAAGCGGAGCTTCTGAACCCAAAAAGGAGCTCGAAGAACAGGGGAAAAACGGAAGTCGGCAGATGGGGTGGTGGGTTAAATTTCATCGGCAAAAACTAGGACAAAAGGGGTAGGGCACAAACAATACGTCCACGATTGACCGAACGTCCACGATTGAAATTTGTGTACAAAACCAACGAGAGATGTTGCTACAAAGTTAAGAGTACAAACAAAGGAATGAGGATTAGGGACGATGGTGGTCCACCATTGCCAGTGTTTACAAAGACGTACAAGCATTACATTCACTGTGTCGACTTCCGAACAAAAGATATCCACATAAACCAGTTTTCAGATGCAAAAAACACTGGGCATACATTATAACCAACCCACTCTTTCAATCGCGCCTTAAATGGGAATGTCGAACACTTAGTTTTCATTTCGATCAGCAGATCCAATGGAGTTAAAGGCGCTATCTGGTGAATTGTGTGTTTCTAAACTTGCTCCAAGGTTGAACTCAAACATCTGGAGCATGAGTTCGTGTTGTTTTATACAACTTGCGTGACTACAACGAAGTTTTGCCTTCTGTCAAGCTAAAGGTAATTCATGTATACAAAATGTCCAAACATAAAAAAAAACTTGTAAATTATTATGAAATACCTTTGTGAATCTTACTCTGAAATCATGGCACCTGATGTGCTGTCATTGTCATAAAAAGTGGAATTTTGTATTAATTTCCAACAATGATCGGCTGACCATCGTTAAAAAAAAAAATTGCCTTTATATTTAAATTCTGCCCCATATTTTCCAAATTTAGTCAGTCCACATTTTGTTTGCAATTTGTTACACATCCGTTAACAATGGCAAGCCAACTAGTCTGGTTCCCTGACCTGACAATTTCCCGACGTCTATAAATTGCTTCGTTTCGTCTGATGTTGGGTCAGGGGGCCAAATTAAAACTACAAGAACAGCATTCTTGTCTTGTTTTCCAGCATCCGTGAACACAAATATTAAACATAATTATCAGATTTAACAATATTTGCTATAAAATCCCAGCCTCCAAATCAATTTATTGCTGAAAATTACAGCAAAAGCAAATGTTGTGTATTTACCTTTAAGCATCATCCTTGATCAAACTTTCGGAATCAATTTAGTTTCCTGAACGTCAGATGTTTCAATTTACTGGTTTTTTTATTCTCCCAGCATATTCTTATACAGTTTCTGATTTACTTGAGACAATATTAGTGATACCAAAAAGTGCGATATCGAAAAACGATTGGGTTTCCTCGTTCGCACGCTAGTCACAGTCACCTGTTGAAGATTTTTTTCTCGAAAAGGTATTTTCTTGTATGTCATTTCTTTTTTTGCATCATCTAGTCTCGTCTCGTTTTTGTCTTTTTAAAGTTATCTCCGCAAATTTTGTTGTCTAGGCTGTCAACGTAACATCTTTTAAACAATTTTTTTTATAAATGGCCCTTTATAAATTTTAATAAAGGTATTTTTTACTTTGATGTTTTTATCTTGCTGTCTATAGTTATGCTGTATTTGAACCTTGTATTTTGTGATTGGACTGTTAGTATTGCTTTGTTTGTTGGACAGCGGTCTGGATATACCCCTCGTTTGAAGACAGGTTATTTTGGACATTTTTATTTCCATGATTTCCCCTGTTCAACTTTAATTTGACTACCTAAAGATGTAAAATAAATAAATAAGTGAAATAAATGATGTGCCGTCTGTCTCTGGGCTCGATCCGTGGACGAGAACCCCTTCAACGGCCAGAAGTTGTGGAGACCCTCGACTGGTTCCCGGTCCATCCACTGCGTATATCCAATGATTCAAAGTTTTTTGGGGCGGAGATTAGTCTGGGAGACCATCGTAAGTTAAATAGAATGCGTGGGTTTTTTTTTGGAGATACATACATTTATTTCGATGCTGCATAAAGGACGATACATAATGTTATATATTCAAATTGACAATACATGTACATATATATATTTACAATAGTGAACATTAACTAAATGGCAGCATCTAGGTCCGGGGTGAAGCATAAGCTTTTGTTCCCCAGCCTATGGACAGACAGACAATTGACAGACATACATGGAAAGACAGAGCACAAACCGTGGCACCGGTGTAAGACAGTAATCAAGGCCGTTATTATCCCTACTCCTCGCACCGGGTAAAGTTTCGTGCAAGAGCTGGAAAGTTGAACTTTGACATGACACAGGCTGCATCCGAATCAACTGTCTAGAGCTAGGTCTAGGTCCAAGCCCATTGAAAACACACGGAGACGCGCTGACAATAGACGTAGCCGTAGCTCTGGAAGCCCTACTTCGGACATGGCCTCTAGGCGCCCGCCGGACGTCACGTTGGCAGCCATGTTTATAGTCTGGTTCCCAGGCCAAAAGATTCTGACTATTCCTGATGAATCTTAGGTCAGGCAGCCGTCAATAATACATTGTATTACAAATAACGTCACGTGACTAAAACGGGAGGAATTCCTCCTTTTTCCGAAAATGTCCGAGTTTGCCGAATTCATTTCGTCGACAATCAGATTGCGCCCAAGTATTTCAGAGTACAATATGGGTTTTATAAACTGCTAATTGTTTATTAAAAACTTAAAAAACGAGTTGATATTTAATATCCATTGCTTTAAATTGAAACATTCTAAATTAAACGACGATTTTGTACTCGGATCGTATACGAGGGACGAACTTTTTTCGGCGTCATGTACTATTTTGAATTTGACGACCGTTACCGGTATTTTACAAAACTCGGCGTGGTCTCTATTCAGCTCCGCCTACTAACAGTGATATTTGGGCGCCTAACTTTGAAGTTTCCAGGTCAACGTTAGTCAATGTATTATCATAACTGTATGATATTATGAAGCAAGTAATTTATTTATTTTTAAATGGTCGGAACATTAAAAGCTATAAGTGATAAAGCGAATTCGGACACGAAGCCCTGTCTTTTAAAAGGGCCTTCAATGTCGTCATGTTTATTTTTAGCCACGGAGGCTGCCTGACCTATAATTTAGACGTGAGCGTCGTGAATAATTGCCAGGTCTGGGAACCAGACTAGCTAGCTACCGGTCCCAATATTTTTAGGGGGCGGGAAACACTCTACGCGGCGCATTAGTCTTGTTCCCAGACCAAAAGATTCGGACTATTCCTGATGAATCTTAGGTCCGGTAGCCTCTGGTAATACATTGTATTACAATTTACATCAGGTGACTAAAACGGGAGGAATTCCTCCTTTTTCCGAAAATGTCCGAAGTTTGCCTAATTCGTTTCGTCGACAATCGGATAGCGCCCGAATATTTCCGAGTAAAATATAGGTTTAATTAACTGCTAATTGCTTATTACACACTTTTTTTTAAATGAGTTGATAATTAATATTCCTTGCTTTCATTTCGAGAACTTGAAATTCAACGACGATTTTGGCCATCAAGTATACTCGGATCGTACGGGCGACCTTTTTGTAGCGTCATGTACCGTTTTGAATTTGACGACCGTTACCGAGATTTTCCAAAACTCGGTCTTCATTCGGCTCCGCCTGCTAACAGTGCTATTTGGGTGCCTAATTTTGCAGATTCCAGATCAACATTAGTCAATGTTATTTTACAGATATATCAAACTATATTATCATAACTGTATGATATTACGAAGCAAGTGATTTATTTAAATATTTGATCAGAACATTAAAAGCTATTAGTGATAAAGCGAAACGGAAACGAAGCCGAGCTTTAACAAAGGGCCATCAATCTTGTCATGTTTATTTTTAGCCACGGAGGCAGCCTGACCTACAATTTATAGACGTGAGCGTTGGGAATAATTGTCAGGTCTGGGAACCGACTACGCGGGGCATAGGCACCCAATCTCGTCCCCAGGGTGTCGAGCAGTACGCGCCCACCACTGACTGCTCTCTCACCCTGGTATTGGATCATTTGCAATGTGCAAGATTTTTGAAGACGAATGCAAATGAGGAATAGTCTGGTTCCTGTCTGCACGTTACATTAGCGTTTGTTTTTGAATGCGGTGTCTGGGGTAAAATCAAATCGCACGCCGTGAGTTAAGAAAACACGATTGTTTTCGAAGTTAAAATTTTATCCCGCCAATATGCAGTATTAAATTTCATATTAATATGATCAAATTTGAAAGAAAAGTTTTGAGAAGACGTGGACGTTATAATTACACTGATTGTGAAAACACGTACTGCACGTTGGAAATAACAACGCCTAGTACACGATATAAATCATCTACAAGCCAACTGACCTATCGCGGTCACGGTAGACTCGCGTAAGAATCGTGTCAACGCAGTTTGTGAAATATTGTCCAATTACATGATGTACAAATGGACGCGGAAGGCGCAAAATCTGAGACAATAAAACGTAGTGTACATAAACTCTATAGTGTTGTCTAAGGGGCGTGGCTAACTTGCAAACGGCGATAGGTCAATTGCGGTATCGAATAATCAGACTATAGGAAGAAAGTTTCCTGTCCAGGGCTTACTGTTGGAAACGAGGTTGAAAATAAGTAAGCACTAGGGAAGGGGTAAATAGGCACCAGTGTCATATGAAAATCGGACCCCTTTTCCCTATTATTGGTTAATCCCTCGCACGTGACAGGTCACTCTCCCGTATGTAATTCTAAAATAGCATATTCTCGTACCTACGCATGCGCAATACTGCCAATGAGTTCCCATTACATGGTATACAAATATTGAGTGGCTCAGCGTGGAATGGGAGGAATATTATCGCGAGGTAAAGTCCAGATTTTACCGAGCGATAATATTCCTCCCATTTCACAATTTAAAGCCACTCAATATTTGTTTTATATAACTGACATATAGATCCTTGTCATTTGATATATTTGAACTTTTTTCAATACAAAACTGGAGGAAAATGTATTTCTCTCTTCCAAAATACCCCTTCACGAAAATGTTTGAACCTAACGCTGTAGCGCTGGCTCTTTGAAACAATACGCGCTACGCGCAACGCTGAACGCGCACACCAGCATGCATTTGCACACAAATACCGCGTTATGATCCTAACTGTTGAATAGTATTTCCCATTCCCCATGGGCGGATAGTACTTTTTGAGCCGCGGCATGAATGGGAGCAATAACGAATGCCACGTGATGTGAGTTCCACCAATCAAATGACAAGGATCTGTATGTCGGTTATATAAAGTCGGATATTCAGGCTACACAAGAACTTGACACTAGGTCCTGGAACAGCCCACTTGGGCTACAAAACGCGCTTTGAACGAGATGATGTTAATCGAAAAGAACATTTAAAAGTAGGATATAAACATCCACACAATTATCCTTTAAAAACTGGGCGTTTTTTGTGTGTTATTCCTGTATTATGCGTGCGAAAATGAATTTCGGGGTCCACTTTTGCGACCCCATAAATTCGAGCTGTTTTGATGCTAGTTGTGATTTAATTCGTAAAGTGTTCGACTTTTGCGGACGTTGAAGACACCATATTTTTTGCATTGGTGATTGGTCACCGCTGTTCCCGAGACACGCAACGTGTATATCGTACACTAAGAACGACTCGGACACGAAAAACGTATTCGTACTCCGTCGTGTCCGATGCAAACAAGCCGGTTTTTTTTTTCGTCTTTTCTCGGGAACGGTAAAGACATGTAGGTTGGTTTCCTTTCAACCATATTTTTAAAATAGGCTAAGTTAACAATCCAAAACATGAAATTTTCGGGGATTTCAGGACCTAGTGTCCCTTTAACCGTATATTGCGTGCTGCGGGATTCCCCAAATGAGCAATATAGAGTGACTAATTTGGTGGCGTGGGCGCACGTGCACGCCAGGCTCAGGGTGACCGTTTTAGCCGATTTTTGGCTAAATTTGACAGAATTTTTGTTAAAAAAACGAGTCTGACAGAAAATTTGACAGAATGGATTTTTTTGGCAGATTTCTGACAGAATTCTGCAAAAATGGTTATTTGACAGAAAAACAGCAAATTTTAACAAAAAAAGGTACATTTTGTTTTAAAAAGCTTCAATCCTTTCAAACAAACCCTTGCATAAGGGGACAGGTGGCTGGTCTAGGTGCTGAGGTTCACTGGGAAACGAAGTTCGTCCGCGCCGGATCCGCGTTTTGCCCAAAATTTTCCAATAATTTCACAACATCTTTATGTGACTAGGTTGTTTATTATGTAATTTGAATCTTAATTAAGGCAATACTACCAATCTGCATGTGATTTTAAGTGATTAGTGTATTTCGAGTAATTCTGGGGAATTTGGCAGATTTTTGATAAATCTGACAGATTTTTGATGCGCATTCAGCAGAATTTGGCTCTGACCTTACGCTCACCATGGCCAGGCTTGCCATACTAGCCTGCCATCATTTCTGCGGGGAACCGTGAGCATGCTGTTGCGATTTCAAATTCATCGGATCGGAAAACTCCACAAATCGTCCGGGAGATTATAAGTGGTCCTCGATCACTACATGTGTAGCTTCTTCTGATGTCTTCGACGCACTCACAATGCATGATCGACATTGATCTTGAGATGATTGGTGAGTCGTATATTATGCCTTATTTTCACTATCATTACTTGCACCTTATTGGCCAGGTACGAGCAATTACTAGTCACATCCTTTTGCCTTAGGGGCCATTCAGAATGTTCAATGTTTTAAAATTTCGACTTTTTTTCCAAATTATTTTGACCCACCCACCCACCCCTAATTTCGATTAATAAAAAACTGATTTGTGACGCAGTATTAAAAACAAAACATGTACATGTACATGCACTTGCATACATGTACACATTACATCCTACTGGTGGGCCTGTGCGTGTTGCGTGTCCTTTCAGAAAAATGTCCATTGCTGCTGAGTGCTCGGCGTCCAAGTCTACTGAAAAACCACCTCCTCATGCCACAGTGGATATATATACACGTACATGACGTACATGTACAGTACATACAGGGGACGAAGTTGGAAAAGAAACACGCATCGCAATATCAGAACGCTTGCGCGTAGTTCAGGCAAGTCAAAAGATCTTTTTTCTTTTCTTTTTTTGGCTTTTTTTCCCATGAAAATTGAATTTCGATTTTCAATTAATTAGCTTGACCCACCCACCCTCAATTTGGAAAAATAGTCGAAATTTTAAAACACTGAAAATTCTGAATGGCCCCTTACAAAGTGACAGGGTAGAACTAGTCATTATGCAATTGTTACTAGTTTCATTATTTATACACCATGATCTTGAGAATAATTATGACAATGTCTGGAAAACAGAATGAAAGGCTGCGCCCCTCATCATTTATTTCCATGTTTCCTGTGTCAAATGGCTGTTTCTTCATTTCAAACTCAAGCTACACTTATGCACCTAATGTTTCCCCCACCCCACCCCCACCCCCATGCGCTGCCACCCCAGGTCCAATGTCGGGATTTGGTCACGTTTTTCATGCCCCAGGGTGGGGAGTTTGGTCACTCGAATTACATTGTTGCCATTGGCGTACTTCATGGAAATTAAATTACTAGTGTGCCCCACGTATGTATGCCGGGGATTGTCACTTCCATTTTTGCCCGAGGGGTGGGGATTTTGTCACTTCAAAAGTGACAGTCCCCACCTTTTGGGTGGGAAAGCCCGGAGGGGAGGGGTGGGGAAACGTAACAATTGATATGTGCATTACGTCAAAATACTTCACCGTTCACACTAGTTTTTTTTGTAGACAGTCAATACGTACGGTATATTTAAGAAGGTGATTTGTTAATATACCAATTGGTGAATGTGCATGTCTGTGCCGTTTGAATTTCATAACAAGTTTGAAATTCATTTTATTCGAAGGTGAACTTCTCTATTCTTCTACCATCAACCACATGACATAACAGGATGTCGTTTAGGTTTGCTCGGCCGACCCATTCCGATGTTGCTTTTGCCATGAGCCCACTTTTAGACAGGTGTATCAAAGCAACAACTGTAACACATGGCTTTAATGTTGTTCCTGCATGCATAATCCCATAAAAGGGGACTATAGGCCGTTTCGGATTACTTAAAATACATCTTGATCCTGACTCTATTATGCTTCAGTTTCTTTCGAATTACATAATATTCGAAGAAGTCTGAAAGGATCACAACTTATTTTTTTTTTCTCAAATTGTATGGAAAAGTTCAATACGACTTAAATACAATTCTGTTCGATATTTTTACAGCATTATACGTACATTCAAGTTGTATGTAGCCCAATACAGTTTACTTTTTTTGTATTGTTCAACCTGTCCAGTATACATGTTTTCACTTTCTCGGTTATGCATGCAAGAATACCCAGATTTCACATTCATTACAATTGCAAGTCCCCATACACTGTGTACATTATGTGTCGAGCTTTTTATCTGGAAATCCTGATGCGCTTTGGATGTGTAGGGTGAACGAACTTAGTGGCGTGATTCATATTGTTCTCCGAGCGGTATTGCACACTGAGGGGAAAACCCAGAGCACGCAATATCATGATTGAATGTACATTACTGTGTGCGTTCGAGCGTGTTACTCTTGATATTCCCGGGTGCAAGAAAATGTTGCGTGCGCATTATTACTCTCGGTGCAAGAGTACACTCGCCTTTACCCTCGTACCCAACCTCGTCCCCAGGGTGTCGAGCAGTACGCACCCACTAACTGCTCTCTTACCCTGGTATTGGATCATTTGCATGTTCAAACTTTTTGAACACGTATGCAAACGAAGAGTAGTCTGGTGCCTGCATGTGCGTTACATTAGCGTTTGTTTTTGTATGCGGTGTCTGGGGTAAAAACAGCATCAATTCGTCGCGCCGTGACTTATGAAAGCACTTTTTTGAAATTGAAATGTTACAATCTGGCACGCCAATATGCACTATCACATTTCATATTTATATGAGCAAACTGGAAAGAAAAGGAGTATTATTTAGCAGGCGGCGGACGTTATAATTACAATAATCGTGAAAACACGTAATGCACGTTGGAAATAACAACACCAACTACACGATATAAATCCATTACTAACAAATTGCGGTATCGAACAGGATACAGGAAGAAATTGTCCTATCCAGAGCTTACTATTGGAAACGAGGTTGGAATAAAGTAAGCACTGGGGACGAGGTTGCCTCGTGCCCTCAAGAGTATGCCGCACGAGAAATACGCTCGAACTATTTGTTTCGGTTTACTCGGCTGACCTAGGCCTATATTCCCAGGCATTAATTAATAAAAAAAAAAGGCGTTGTACGTGTTTATAGGGACAGACCCTGAGCATGAAATTCGTAATATATTGTTTGTTTTTACAGGTTATTAAAACAAAAGAAACCCAAATGACAGGACCATTTTCTTAATGAACTTCTGCATGTAGCACTTTAAAATCTAGGATATGAAAGCCCAACTAATCAGCCTTCTTTTAGCACAAGAATCATTCAAATCACTCATTTACTTTTCAAGTTACGGAATTCTAAACAAAAACACCGTTTTAAATTTCTGTCAACGGATCGCAATAAAGGTAAATTTTCTTTCAGCAAAACGGCAACAGTTCTCATACAGGGATGTACGTGTACTGTTTTCGTTTTGCTAAGGGAACACTCACCATTTTTTGTGATTGAAATTTAAACTGTGTTTTTGTATAAAATTTCGTAACTTGAAAAGTAAATGAGTGATTCGAATGATTCTTCTGCTTAAAGAAAGCTTATTAACTGGACTTTCATATCCTAGATTTTGAAAGTTCTACATATAGAACTTCATTAAATAATAAGTCCTGACATTTGGGTTTCCTTGTTTTTTACTCACCATCCTTATCCAGTATTTTGTTTCAAGATAACACGCAGTAAAAAGAAAACAAATTGCCAGTGTATCCCAAAAAGGTTGGTTACTGTTTCAAGTGATCACCGCGTGCAGAAAAGCATGCAAAGAAAATCAATATAATTATACCGCTCATCCAAAATCATAAGAAGTATATTCTAAGGAAAATATGAAAGTTGGCCGGCGGTGACAGCTCGGTGTTGTCTGTTCCGATAACCCGCACATAAGAGTGTGTTACTTCCGGTAAGGGTCAGGGCTAGGGTCAGGGTGATAGGAAAATGTGCAATCGGAACATAGGGGTGTCGAAACATAGGGGTGTAGGAACGTAAGAGGTGTAACCAAAATTGGCGTATTAAATCCACCTTCAGATATTTATTCACAATGTAAATAAGGTTGTTTTGTAATTGAATGATTTTTTAGTAGTTTTATTGTATATTTGATAATGCGAATTTGCAATTTGGAATTTTATCTTGCATATTTTGTTCTCTGTTGATCGGATTTCACTGAAATGGTAGTTTGATCAAGTGGACAAACTGTGTATTGGTTCGTTAATCACAGAATAAGTAATGGTTGCTACCCATGCGAGATGATGGCGACCACAAATAGTGTTATCCAAAAGCCTGGTTCGCATGAATTAATGTCTATTTATGGTCTGTGTAATGAATATTTTTGTAACAAACGTCATTTTACAGACTTTGCCTACGGAGAGAGGAAATAAATCCGACTCAGTATGTACATTTGCTACGAGCTCATCTAGCGCAGAATTGAAGCACAATGTCAGACTCCAGTGATGGTAAGTCCAATCGGTGAAAGGTTTCATTCAAGGGCATTTTTTGTATTAAAGACTCCATATCATTAATGATATGTTCTTACATAACTGCAACCTGAGATGAGCCTCAATTCCAGCGACAATGCAGTTCTTCACCAAGAGTTTGCCATGGAGAGTCCGTTTTTCAAATTTACGGTCGACCAAACAGGACCCGTTTTGAATGATTTGCGCATTGCGTTCTGACACCTTACAAAGAAAGCAATATGTTGATAAAAAGAAGGAAAAGGGCTAACAAATAGTCAAATCATACGCTTACGAAAGTCCTGACCGAAGACAACGAATAATTTTGAATGTGCCGCGCTGCGATATTTTTCGACCATCACCCCAATGCACTGGAAAAAATTAACTCTCCATGACAAAGTCTTGGTGGCGCACTTCAACCACCTGATTAAGATGTATCTACAACTTTGTATACTTGGTATTGGATAATATCGGACCTAAAATACACAAAACAATTCCCTTGATAAACCATCACAAAAATTTACATATTCCTTCTTGGTTATGGCAATAATCCTTAAGTCTTACTTCTAATTTTGCAGATGATTTTGGGCAAAAGTTACCACCGCTACACATCTACCTTAAGAGGGTTCTGGACAAATACCCGGAAGGTGGACAGATCTTGAAGGTAGGAATATTCGTCTGTACATGCTGCAAAAAGATTATTGTTAGAAATGTTGAAACGTGTTTTCAAATTTGTACATAACAGAAACGATTTTCAACATAATTTATTCGTTTTCCCCCTTTATACATGAAACTGGCCATTATGAAAGAGAGAGCATAGTTAAAGCTGTCCTGTTGAATATAGATATATGTCAATTTCAGGAGCTTGTGCAGAATGCAGATGATGCAGAAGCAAAGAATGTCGTTTTCCTTTACGACAAGTCGCAGCATCCAAGCCATCAATTGTGGTCTGAGACATTGAAGGACTTCCAAGGACCAGCCCTGTATGCCTACAATGATGCAACCTTTCAGAAGCAAGACTGGTACAACATCCAGCACCCTGAGCAGAGTGGGAAGCTGGAAGATCTTTCCAAGGTTGGGAGGTTTGGCCTAGGCTTCATATCCGTCTACCATCTTACAGGTGAGTAACATGTATATACACTATGACAACTTCCTTGTCATCAACATATACTCTTTATATTAACAGTGTACCTCTTATTGCAGAAGTGGTTTTCTAAGGGTTGACCTTTTTTCTCACAGACATGCCCTGCATCATCAGTGGAAAGAAAATCGGTTTCTTGGACCCACTAGAGAAGCACTTCATCCATGACCCACACACCAACACAAGATACAGAGGCAGACGTGGTAAGAAGTGGAAGATGACATCCGATCTCCTGGCTGAATTTCCAGACCAGTTTTCACCTTATCTGATTGACTTGTTTCACTGTAATCACAACAACTTTGACAATGGTAAATTAGAGGGTACTATTTTTCGCTTTCCGTTGCGAACCAGCGAATCACTGATCAGTAAGTCGGTTTTCACTAATCGTAAGCGTATGCTTGACCTCTTTGCGTCATTCCAGAGAGATGCAGAGATATCCATGTTGTTTCTCAAGCATGTAGAATCCATAAGCGTTTACGAGAGAGACCAAAGGTCTGAGAATCCTAGGCTTATCTGTAGAGTACAGATCCACCAAGAAGATCGTCAGCAGCTTCATATGGACAGAACGACATTCCTGAGCCGGATTCTCTTGAAGCAAGACATTCAAACCATGAGCAGTGTGCGTATCGAGAAGCAAACTGCACAACAGACAGCTCAAACGACCAGCAGATACATCACCTTGAACATCTTAAAGAACCAGAGTACATCCAGACGTCTCCAGGAACTGAGCCAAGATGATGAATTGAAGTTGCTGCCATGGATGGGGATGTCCTTCCGAATTAGCTTCGCGGGAGGTTTAGGTGACGAACAGCAAAGTGGCCGTGTGTTTTGCTTCCTACCATTGCCAGAGAGTGAGAGGACTGGATTACCAGTCCACGTTCACGGCTACTTTGGTCTTGGAGACAACCGTCGCAGTATCAAGTGGCCAGATCAAGAGTCCCAGCATGACAACAAGGCACTCTGGAACAAGCTCCTCACACAGGAAGTCTTTCCTGAAGTCTATGCAAAGGTCATCCAAGCTGCTATAAAGAAGAGTAAAGATCCCTCTGATCCAACGCAGCCGTTAGATGTGTATAGAGCATGGCCTTCAACCGGGCACGTTAAGGCAAATTGGTCGGCAGGAGTCCGAAACTTCTTGCAGCTGTTAGCAAACGAGCCCATCTTGTACACAGAACATGATGGCGGCTCCTGGATGAAGCTAAAGGACCTGTATGTTGACCCAAAGGGAAGTGCTTTGGTTGCAAAAGTGCTGAGAATCAAAGGTTGTCCAGTTGCACAGCCTCCAAACCACATTCTCGAGTCTCTTCGATGGGCAGGTGTGAGTTACAACACGGTTACACCTGCACTCGTGAGACAGTACATCAGAGGGGATCCACTGCGGTTCCTGTCACGTGACGAGAAGTTAAAGCTTCTTAAGTATGTGACTAGTGACACAGTTTGTGATCTGAATAACCTGTGTCTACTTCCCTTGCAGAGTGGTGATTTCGTTACGTTTCGTAAGAATGCGCCAAAAGTGTACATTGCAACCACAGAGAATCCAAGTTCTCTGATCCCAAATGGGGCATCAAGATTCGCTGCAAGTGAACTCCCAGCTTCACTGCAGACAGATCCCAGAATAGAGCAATACACACAGCTTAAACACCTTGGCGTTAATGATGTGGCACCTCTATTGAAAGAGATGCTTCCAAGCACATGGAGAGGCGGAACAGATGATACCGTACCATGGACCCCAGGACAGGGCCAACAACCAACAAAGGAGTGGTTGGCGGAGTTTTGGAGATGGTTGGTGAAAACAGATCTTGACGCATTCAAAGGTGTTCCCCTCATTCCGGTAGCACACGATCGCATTGCCAGACTACAACATAATAGGCTCATTTGCCAGGCACAGGCGGGAGGCTCTAATTGGCGTTCTCCAGCACGCTTATCCGATAACATCTGCTTCTTTCTGGAGTCTGTCGGAGCAGTTGTTATACGTGATCTCCCATCTTATGTAAGTGATCATCCACGCATCAACAGATTTGTTAGTGCTGCAACGCCTGAAGGAGTAATCACTATCCTAGAAGCATGCACCCACAATAACATTGTTGAACACGTCAAGAGATTAGCTGCAAGCACAAAAGACGAACTGCGAGCATTCTTTGCAAAAGCCCAGCATTTTACGACCCGGCAAAGTGACATCTTGAAGTCTCTTCCTTTCTTTCTAGGAAGTGATGGGAAATATGTCTCAGTGAAGACATGTCCACTTGCAGTCCCCGGTGACTATTTTGGGTTACCAGTGAAAGCTTTGAGACGCCGATGTCTTATTATAAGATCTGACGAGTCAGACAACCTGCTGACACGACTCGGGGTTCACAAGCAACCAGTCGATGAGTTTCTACGAATAAACGTCCTCCCTGCAGTACAGGAAAGGTTCTATAGTGACGGTGATTCACTGAAGATCATGAACTGGGTCTTGGAGCAACCAAGATTTGACGAATTGGTGGCAGACCTCAAGTTTATTCCGATTTCTGAAGGCAGAGCAAGTCCAAAGGGGCTGTTTGAGCCCACTAAAACCCTGCAGGTGATGTTTAGAGGCAGCAGCAAGTTTCCGGTGGGACCTTATTCCAAAGGCCGACTGTTAATCAACTTGAAACGGGTCGGACTCAAAACAGAGGAAGACGTGGCAGCTGATGATATTTTGAGGTGTGCAAATGAGGTTTCGCGAACAACAGGTCGGGCTAATGTTGAAAGGGGATCAGTCCTATTACAACACATCAACCGCTATCCAGGTATCCTACGTCAGCAAGTCAAGAGGAACAGGATATGTAAAGCACTATATAAGTTTCTTGAAGACTTGTCTTGGGTTCCGTGTGTAGCTTCACGGCCTGCTAACTACCCTAACAAGGCTGGTTGGATTGCAAACTCCCATACACTCTACTCACCCACACAAGTAGGACTCATTGATTCTGCTCTGCTTCAAGGCTCTGTGCTTCCTCTTGTCAGTTTACGTGACGTCAGAGATGAACTACTGGATGCCTTTGGATGGAAAAAGAATCTTGATCCCAGCAACTACCAACACGTGGAACGAGTTGTGCTTCATCTGAAGAATGTAGCAAACAGCTACCAGAATGTTCATGGTAATGTGTATCTCGTTTCTCATACCGTTTCTGAGATATATTCCTTCCTCATTCGAGCAGAGAACGTACAGTTGAGCCACCTTTTTCATCAGCACATGAAAGCCTCACAACCATGGGTGTGGCATGGTTTTGGGTTCACTACTCCTGACAAAATGGCCATGAGCAATGGGACACTTGGCATTACGTTGACCCCTTATCTACGCCTTGTTCCTCAGGATTGTGTCCAGTACAAACGTTTCCTAAACAACATGGGTGTCCAGGAGACCTTCCAAGACAGCGCTCTTTGCGAAGTGCTGCAAATTGTCAGTCAAAAGCATGGAGCCAACTCGGTTACCAATAAAGAGGATTACGAGACTGACTTAAATCTTGTCTGCAACATCTTACGGCACATGGTAAACCAAGAACGATTTGACAACAAGATGTCGGGAATCCTCGTTCCATGTAGAATTCGGAGAGGAGAAAGAAAGCTACACATGGCAAGCTCATCTCAGTGCCTGTATGTTGATGAGGAGAGACTTGCAAGGCAGATATTCGAAGAAGGTTCCCAAGACTTCGACAGGCCAATAATTCATGAGTTAATACCGAACTTGGTGGCTCAGAGATTAGGATTGCAACCACTGAGTCATGTGATTGCTCCTGTTGAAGCAGTAGAATATGGATACGAGGTTGCCGGTCCACACGAGACGACAGTAAATGCAATCAAGCGAAATCTTGACATGTACAAGGAAGGGCCTGGAATCTTTAACGAGTTGATTCAAAATGCTGATGATGCTGGAGCTACTGAAGTCAAATTCCTTCTAGACTGGCGCGACAACAAGCAAACAGCTCACGACCTTCTGGGTGAAGGAATGAAGTTATGTCACGGACCTGCTCTCTGGGCTTATAACGATGGCATTTTCTCAAAAGATGATATTACAAATATCTGCAATATAGCGGCCCAGAGCAAAAAAGATCAGCTGGACAAAGTTGGGAGGTTCGGATTGGGATTTACGTCAGTTTATCACTTGACAGATGTTCCAAGTGTTGTCAGCGGACCCTATGTACTCATTTGTGATCCAAGAACAACCCATCTTGGGTCCCGTGTTAAGCCGGCACAACCAGGCATCAAACTTGATCTGACATATGACAACCACAGACGGACGCTTGAGAGTTATCCGAACCAGTTCCAACCATACAATGGCATCTTTGGTTGTAAGCTGCCAGAGGCTGCACACTTCGAGCACACACTCTTTAGGTTACCACTGCGGACAAAAGCGGAAGCCGATGGCCAACAGCCCAATCAAATTTCAGATTCTGTCTTTGATTCCAAAAAGAGTACAGACCCATTGTTAAAGGCTTTGCAGAAGTCGGTGTCTACTCTGCTCCTCTTTACCCAGAACGTGAATAAAGTTACCGTGGAACAGCTTGAGTCTCAAAACATCAAGAACATGACAACAGTGATGTCTGTCACTGTTTCACAGGTCAGACAGCTGCCACGGTCAATTACAGCACCAACAAATAACTTGAAAACTCAACGTGGTATCCTGAAGGCAACAGCAAAACGTTTGAAAGTCCCAGACCAAGGCCTTCCAGTTCCAGAAACAACCATGATTGTGAAGATGAATCAAGAAACGTGCATATTGGGCGTAGCTGCCAAAAAGAAACCAAAGCAAAAAACATGTCACTTCATCGTGAGCTCCTGCATGGCAACAGGAAGGCCTCTAGATCTCGCTCTCACCAAAGAGGGCATCAAAGCTGGAGTTATGCCATGTGGTGGGGTTGCAGCACAATTAAAATCTGGTGAAAGAGGGTTGACCCCTGAATCCACACAGGGTAAGGCCTTTAGCTATCTCCCTCTTGATGTCTCCACCGGGTTACGCGTTCATGTCAATGGCAACTTCCTGCTTCAACCTAACCGCCGCCAGCTGTGGAGCAAACCCTCATCTGACACGGGAGAATTTGAGACCCGTTGGAATATCTGCTTCATGGAATCAGTCTTGTTGCGTGCTTTTTTGAATCTACTGAAAGATCTTCAAATGTTGCAAGGACAAGGTGTTGTCGATACTCGCAACTTCCAGTGTTTGTGGCCAAGATGGAGTGAGTCCGAAAGTGACTTTCATCCTTTCGTTAAAGCCTACTACAGGGAGATAGGAACTAGTGGCGATGCCCCAGAAGTATTCTTTGTCCAAAGTAAGTGGGTATCAGTGCATCAATGCTTCTTCACTGATTGGAGTCGGACAGATCCAGAACAACTGAGACGAAGCATAAAAGCCGTGCTAGACAAGCATCAGGACCCGAAACGATGTGTGGAACTGGGAAAAGATGTAGTTCACAGCATCAATCAAGCAGGCGCTCAAGGGGTTTTCGACCGCAACACCTTCAACATCCAGCGATTCTTGTCTGAGGTATTCTTTCCGATGTTGGAGAATAACCCTCATGACATCGAGTCGACACACAGGAACAGTATTGTTCTTCACATGTTGGACCTTCGTCTTGGAGAAAGAAAACTTGCAGATTATGATGAATCACTGAGGGCTACAGAGTGCATACCGACCTCCCCAGAAGGCGAAGACTTGGCAAGACCTCAGGATTTGGTGAATCCCGAATCACCAGTTGGATCACTGTATAGCGAGACTGACTGTCGGTTTCCACATGGGGAGCAGTACCGTAAACAAGAACGTCTTTTGTCTTTATTCCAGCTAGGAATGGCTTCACATGACTTATCTTGGGATGATATCTGTGAGAGAGCCCAATCATTGTCAGAGGGGGAGAATGTTGACCAGAGATGCGTAACTCTTCTGAAGCTGATCGATGAAAAACTCAGAAGGTATGACGAACCGACACCCGATCAAAGGAAACAAATCCGGCAGGCAGCTTTTCTTCCAGTCCTGAAGAAGCCCCCAGGCTATCCTATCGATTGGTTTCAGACTGACGACGAGTTTATGCCAGCAGACATGCTTCATACACGAGAACACAAGAACCTTCTTGGTTCAGTTCGACCACTCTTGGACGAGAAGAGATTGGGGTCTGACGCAATGAGTGACAAGGTCAAAACCTTTCTGGGTTTCACAGGAAAACAATTTGCAGTTGGTGATGTCACTGCACAGCTTGTTATTCTAATTGATCGAGCACCTAAGTCGGCTGTGCAAACATCTGCTATGGTGCGCAGCATATATTCATTCCTCCAGAGCACAATCTGTGCAGTGTCTCCAAACGGTGATGTTACTATCAAAGAAGAGCACCGTGCTGCTGTTAACGAACTTCGTTCAATGGGATTTGTCTTCTGTGATGGCAAATTCAGAGAGTGTACGCAACTAGCTTTTAACTACGAAGGCAAACATGGACCATATCTGTACAAAGTTTCCCATGAGCTAATTTCATTCAGCAACCTGTTGCGGATTTGCGGTGTAAGAGATCGTTTTCAGCTGGAGGATTTTCTTCTCGCTCTCCAGCTTCTAAAGAACACCCATGGTGAGAAACCTCTAAATCAATCAGAACTGAAAACCGCGACGTCGATGTTGTCAGAAGTTGTGTCATTGTTGACAGGAAAGCATGGAGAACATGCTGAAGGTAGCCAGCAAAGCAGCTTGCAAACAGGCTTAATCTATGTCCCAGATAACTGTGGGATCTTGCGGTCACCCGAAGAACTGACATATAACGATATTGAATGGGAGGGAAGTCGTGACGAAGAGAAGTACACACATCCAGATATAACATCCCGCGATGCTCAGGTTTTGAATATCATCACACAAAGGCAGAAGTACATCGGTAGCTGCTCACCGTTGCATGGTTTTGCAATAGATTTCGGCCAGAGTGAAGAATTAACGGATCGTCTGAAAAACATACTGGGGGCGTATCCAAACGTCTCTGATGTATTCAAAGAGCTTCTTCAAAATGCCGATGATGCAGGATCAACAGAGATACACTTCGTTTATGACCCACGTTATCACGAAGCAAAGAAGGTCGTATGTGATTCCTGGGCTGCCGTAGGAGAACTTCCATCGCTCTGTGTGTATAATGACAAGCCATTCACTGAAGCAGACATCAAAGGCATTCAAAAGGTAGGCGTTGGTGGAAAGAGAGACGACATAACAACAACTGGGAAGTTTGGAATCGGTTTCAATGCAGTCTACCACCTGACTGATTGCCCGAGTTTCCTGAGCAACAGTGACACCCTTTGTGTGTTTGATCCGCTGTTGATGTTATCTCCAGAGACGAAAAAGTCTTCACCAGGGATGCATCTAATGGCAAACGATCGGTTCAGGGAGAAATTCCCTGACATGTTGAGAGGATATCTTGAGGATATACCAGCCTTTAGTGGAAAGGGGGGAACAATTTTCCGATTACCACTCAGAACACAGCCATCAGGGCTCTCCAGAGAGACTTACCATTCAAGCAGAGTGCAGGAATTGCTTGGTGACTTCAAGAAGGTGTCCCAGGAAGCACTTCTTTTCTTGAACAACATCAAATCGATCAGTGTTTCGTGTATTGATGAGCACACCAACAAACTGACAACAGAGTACCATATCAGTGCAAAGTTATCGGAACAAGATGAAGAACGACGTGCAAGGTTCACGAAGCACCTCAAGCTTTTCACTGATAACCCCTCTGAGACAGTTGAGCCGATGTCCCTTGTCTACAATCTCGTGACAAGTGACTCACATGGCGCAGAACAAACATGGCTCATTTCTCAGAGGCTGGGGTTTGAAGGTTCTCCTGCTGAATGTATGCCAGCTTTAAGCCTAAAAAGGCCCCTTCCCCGTGGTGGAGTAGCCGCTCTCCTCAGGGACAGCAGACCGGTGATGGCAGCAAGTCAGCTGCACAAGGCCTACTGCTTTCTCCCGCTGCCGGTGCACACCGGATTACCAGTGCATGTGAATGGGACGTTTGAGTTGGATTCGGCAAGAAAGAATCTCGCAAAAGGCGACGATTATACGATGGTTGATTCTTCTGACGAGAGTGGTCTCATCCATAGATGGAACCGAATACTTGTGCAACATGTGCTTGCCCCGGCCTATGCTACATTAATTGAGCACGCCGGAGGAATACTACTTGGGGTAGCTGATACCGAGTCTTTGAAACAGCACCTTTCGCAGTATGATGACCTTTTCCCAAAGCGTTTGGAGAACTATCATGGAGAGTGGAAACTCCTGGCAAAGGCGACGCTCCAGTACATCGGTAGGAAAAACCTGAAGGTTTTACCTGTTGTGCGTCAAACCAAAGATGCTGTCACAACTACCTGGCATCATCCAAATAGTGTTGACAGTCTTGCTTTCACGGATAACTTCGATCCGGCATTGCCTGAAGCAGGTGTGAGCTTAGTGAGAGATGATGAAGTACGGGATTTAATACGCTCCTTTTTGCTGAGGGTCAACTTTAACCTGCTGGCCAGCTCCCGGAATATATGTTTGGCGTTTCAAGCTTGTGGTGTCGAGGCAAAGTTTGTAAATCCAAAGTCAGTAGTTCAACATCTTTCTTCTCACCCAGTGGCACAGGCCCTCCCTGCTCCTTTGGAGACAACCGATTTCAAGAACATCAAGACTCTTCATACTGTGTTTGAGTACTGCCTTGAAGGTGTCGAAAATCCAGCTGAGTTGAACGGCTTACCCATCCGTCTGACGAATGATTGCATACTGCGTGAGTTTTCAACAAGTGATGGTTCATATGTGACGGACCACACCATGGTACTACCTTTTCTGAAGGATATATTCCTTCACAGCAGGCTTGTTTCATCTTGCATTGCTTGGTTCAAGAGGAAAGAGAATTCCGAGGCAGCTTATAGCAGTGGAGTGCTTAAGCAGTTTACCATCACTGAGCTTGCCCAACACCTTGGGAAGCATCTGCCAGAGAGCTGGCAAGGTTGCAATCAGCACGTAGAGTGGACGCCAGACACAGAAGGCCATCCCTCCGAGTCGTGGCTTGGACACCTTTGGGCATTCATCTGCAGCGAGACATTACAGGATTCCTCCCTCGATTGCATCAACCACTGGCCAATATTCCCCACTACGTCGGGAAAACTGGTGCCACCTTCTTTGTCCAAAACTGTGTTACTCCTGCAAAACCAAGTAGGGTTAGGGATGGAAATAGCCAATGTGCTGCGCAAACTTGGTCTCCCTCTTATTTCGCGGACCCTTATGTGTGAGCTCAGGACAACCTTCCTCACTGGTACTCAAGTGCAAGTACACCATGCACCACCACGACTAGACGAACTACTTGCGAAACACCTAGCCCTGCCAGCCTCAAGACAAGATGTGACAGATGTGATCGCATTCGTGCTAAAAACAGGCGGAGGCTTTGGTCGTCTGACGCTCCAAGAGTGCGACACTCTACTTCATTATTTCCAAGAGGACGAGAATCTGTCGGAGGACAGCAAGAAGACTATCAAAAAGCTCTCAGTTTTCAAACTTCTAAAGGAACAAAACACCACTGATCTTCACCGCTACGATGACTACCACACTGCAGAAGGCTACGCGATGTTGATGGTTGAGTCCAAGACATGGATGGACAACATGCACTGTGTTATTCTGGAGCCCAATCGTAGCTTGAATCTGATCTACGAACAGCTAGGAATAACGCCCATCACACAAGCTGACATGTATCTCAAGTACATACTTCCAAGCTTCCTATTGCTCAGTCAAGAGGGTCGATTACAGCACGTCAAATTCATCAGAGACAGCGTTCTAGGCAAAGCTTCAGAACAGGAGAGGAAAGAAATTATTGAGCGTCTTTCCCACATTGCGTTCATTCCAGACAGAACGGGTATACCTCGACAAGCATGCTTTTTTTACGACGGTGATAACTCTGTTTTCAAAGCGTTGATTGATCCAATAAAGCTACTGCCTGAATCCATGGGAACCCTGAAATGTTTCCTGGAAAGGATTGGTCTCCATTCAACAGTTACTCAAGCCGACTTCCTACAGTTTTCACAGGAGGTAGAAAAAAGGTCGGGTGAGGTCAAAGACAAGAACGAAAGAGATGCATTGTGTCGCATTTCTCGTCTTCTGACAGATCAACTGAATTTCAACAAAGAGCTCCGCAATCCAGACTTCCTGAAGAAAATCTGTACGATTAAGTTCGTTCAGTCGGTGACAATCAAGAAAGAGCTGCTTGACATCCACCCTGCATGTTCTTTGACGAGCAGTGATAACAAGAAAGTACCCCCATTCGTTGCATACAAAGGATCAGTGTCGGGGGAACATTTGGAGCTCGTCTGGTCAGTTTGTGTGATACTACCGAATGGGGCCATACCGAGAGACGACAAACTAACTAAGGACGTTACTGTTCATGAATGCCTTGGAATTGAAAACGTGATTGTTGACAAAGTTGTTTCGCACACCCAAAACATCTGTGGGCTGATGGAGACACACAATGCGATTCACAAGAAAGACACACTGCCTTCAGAACAGAGAAAGACGTTCAAAGGCGTCATGGGTAAGATTTTGGGCTTCTTGAATGGAAGCATGCGTAAGCACAGTGATGACATTAAACGTCGGTTGAAGTGCACTCCAGTATGTCTTGTGGAGGAAGGCAGTGTATTGGTCAGAGCAGATCAGTTAGTATTTGAAATGGACAAACATCTAGAGCCCTCTTTGCGACCGTACTTGTACAAAGCGCCACGAGAATTGTCCGATTTCGATCCTGTCTTCAAACTGCTTGGAGCCCAGGAGTCATGTTCCTTGGACCAACTGGCAGGAGTTTTGGCGTCAATGAAAGTGGAATGTGGTGATGAACGTCTGGGTCCCAACGAAAAGAATACAGCCGTGTGTGCTGTAGGAGCAATAATTGGCCTGTTGGACAGTGGGAACGGTCAATCAAGGTTTTCTGTACCCGAGCTGTATTTGCCAAATACAGAATACTTCATGAGGAGGTCGACAGATCTTTATTATGCCGACCCAAACCAAATGGATCAATACAACCTTGCATCCACAGACAGAGAATTCGTCCTTCCCTTAAAGCAGTGCGGATTTGAGGTTCAGGATGAAATGAGGCTCATTGAACTTCTTCAAGAGTCTCTCCGACCTAAGAATCTTGGTGATGAGATGAATGAGAAGCCGTTAGAAACCAATAAAGACTGTCCTGCTGGACAGCATTGTGAGTATCTGGAAGGTGTTAAGCGAAAGGTGAAATCAGAGGAGATGACTCGAGTCTTGCTAAGACTTAAGCAACACCAGTCCGAAAACAAACAACTAAGTGCTGACATCAAACAGCACATAGTACAACTCCAGCAATTTGACAAATTCGTCTGCAAAGTGGAATTGAAATTTGGCTTATACGACAAGAATGGGCATAAGATTGCTGAACGGAAATACTCCCGGGAAGCGTACTTCAACAAATCCACAAATGAAATATGCCTACGGCACTCTTCGCCATCTCAGCAAAGGGGTCCTACTTCCAGACAAATCGCAAACAGTTGCAACGCACTCCTAGAACATCTGTTGGATGTGTATCATTTGAGTATCTTTATAAGTGTCTTGGACTGTAAGAGTCTGGACAAGATGAATTTGATTCTTTCCCAGTCTGAGATCCCCGAGTACGATATCACAGCAAGAGCTCTCCAACCGGACGAGTACAGACCAGGAACTCTTATACCAAGCGATATCCATCACCTGCTTGATCACGATCCGTACAACCTTTTCCGCGAAGGTGAGATAGTAGGTTATGAAAGAAACATTGACGAAGGCGACCAGTTGCAGTATGATGACAATGACGACCTTGCTGATGGTGCTACTGAGAAAATCTATGCAAAAATCCTTGAGCAGATTGACAAGAGGGATGAGACAGTCAATTTATCGAGACAATACAAAATTGACGTTGGAAGAAAGGATCCCATCACTGTTAAAGTGACTACCCTATATAAATTTCTGCGACCAAAGAAACAGCCAGACATGACAGTCGTTCCTTTCACTGGGGAACCTACATCTGATGTCCCACCTGCGGCGCATTTTGACCGAGCTCTTCCAGAAGACATGCAGAAAGACGAAGAGCAGATTAAGAAGGAGGTTGACGAGGTATTTGGACTACCGCCAGAAGAACGCAAAAAGGTTTTGCATCGTCTCTTTCGCAAGTGGCATCCCGATAAGAATCCAGGCCAGCAGGACCGTGCCAATAAGGCATTCCAATTCCTCAAACAGGAAATTGAAAGGCATGAAAGGGGCTATGAGTCCAACCAGCGGTGTTCTAATCAATATTCCAACTGGGAGTCAGAGGTTAATAGGGACAGGGAGGAAGCCAGAAGATATCAAGAGAGGTATTACCAAAGTCGGTCCAGCGCTAGTTCAAACAGATCATATGATAACTTTGTACCACCGTCCTTTACCAGAGAGACCCCAGATCCACGAAAAGCACGGCTGTGGTTCCGTCAGGCCAAGGAACACCTAAAGGTTGCAGAGCAGACGAGTCAACATGACCCAGTTCCGACTCAATGGATAGCCTTCCAAGTACATCAGGCCGCAGAAACTGCTCTTAAAGCAGCTCAGTACAGTCTGGATGGACGTCCGGATATAGAGAGTAACGATCTAATATCTCTAGCAAGTGCTGTTGACCAACACAGGGACGTAACCTCTAACCGAGTGTCTGAAGTAACACATGAACTAGTTCGTCTGAGTTGTGACTTCAGAAAACCTCGCTACCCGCAGAGGAACTCAAAGACAAGTGGACAGGAGTACAGTGATTTCCGCACAGCAGAAGTTTTGAAGAAGTGTGGAGAACTGCTGAACCTTGTCCAAGAAATCATCGGTATCAGGTTGTTTTAAACAACATGATACGAAGCTGAAACAAGAAGCTTCATTCCCTTATGACAATAAATGAACAAGTGGCTGGAAGAGCCTAACTGTTCATTTGTGGGAAATTTGTTCACTTCATTTTTAGTATGCTAAATGTCCCGTCTATCTTTCATCTGACATAGAATATGTACGCGTACCTTCGATGCATACATGCTTAGTCAGAGATACCCGAGCCAGGAGGAACTGCAGCTTTTGAAGCTGACTTTGAAAACGCTAATTTAATATTTTACCATTTATATATGTACGCACTGAGCAACTAGGTAGGGAGATTATACTGCTTTGAAATAAAATTTGGACACTGTCGAAAGCTTTTCGAAGATTCCTACGCCTGAGTCTGTCTTGTGCCTGTTTGTAGCCAAGTAGCAGGTGATTTGTTCAAAGAGATCATTGTGAGCTTGTTAACTGTAGCTAGTATTAACGGCAGGGGTTTTCCTTAGCGGTCGCCCGCTCGCCAAATGCGAGTGAAAACAGCGGCGGGCGAGTCAAAACCCTCCTCTCAGTAGTCCGACGGGCGAGTCAAAAAACTGTTAAAAAAATAAAAATAACGAAATTTTCCCTACAGTATTTTTCAATCAATCAAAATAAAAAGTTAAGGGTGATACAACACATGAATGCTTTTGCCACGCCGACCGAAATAAAAACATTGGTAGTTTGAATTCATATCACTCCATGTATATTCGCAGTGCGCTGGGCATTGAAATCCCAACGACGAATACGACACGAGGCGAATCAACGTGTATTTGCCATTACACATTGTGCACACATGCAGCGCACGTGATTTACATGTACTTCGTCTGCAGTCCACACGGGTACGGTACGGACGTGCGTACGTTAACATCGTATTCGTATCATACAACGTGGTGAGGAGAAAACTTTCATGACAGTTTCACTGCCAAAACTAGTGCCCGAACGGATTCTTGGGATGATTTCTTGAACACTATCAAACGAATGTACCGAAAAGATGAGGACAATATGAGATTCGAGGGGCCTATTTTGAATGTAAAGACTAGTGAATGTAAAGTGGACCGTGCTCCAGAAAACGTTTTGGATTGACGTGACCAGCGTAAGTTTGTGGGTCGCCCGCCCGCAGCGCTTCTTGGCTAGGCACGCTGATTGCACCATTCTTCGCTAGAAATGCATGGCGCGCGCGAGAGATGTTTTTTTTTTTAAATACTGGCCTTCTCACTCATTTTCAAACAAGTTAAAACAGTTCAGTTTATACTAACTTGGTAAACTCCCATTAATACCACGACTGTGTGCAATGTTTTCTTGTTCCTCAAGATAACGCTTTTTTAGTTCGTGTTTTATCAAAACATGTCGGAAATAGAACACCTAAAGCCTTAAGTTCGGAACGAAGCACACTGCATAAATTTTGATTATAACTTCTCCCCCTATATTTGATTCCTGTTAATTAAAGCCTTGCTCTATGTTAAAGCATGGACGATTTAAGAAACATTGACTTTACTTAAAAAGGAACTACATGCAATATTATGTACATGATTAAGATAATTGCCGATTGTATTCATATTGCATAATTTATTATCAAAAATGTTATCAAAAATGCTTATGGTGATTTGATTGAAACTGAAAGTTACTATTAAAACATGTGGGCTAGTGAAAAAGGTTGCGGGCCAGTGAAAACTCTGGTTTACTGGCCCGGCCGGCCAGTAAAGGAAAAAGTGAAGGGAAACCCCTGTAAATTAACGTATCGGTATTAATACTATACTTGATTAAGAAATTGACAGAAATAAATCAAACGCAAGTGTTTATATTTGTTTTGTAGTTGTGGAAATTTAAGTCGAACATTAATTAAGCGCACGAAATATTGTCTGTATATGTGTTTTAAAAGCACTAGAAGTTATCGATGTAGAATAACAGTTATCATGAAACAAACCAGTTATCATGCTTAGCAAGGTCAACAAATACTTAACACATGTACGGAACAAATATCGTTGTTGGGATTCCGCATCGTTGAAAGAACCATTCGTGAATATGATTGAGTATACTCAGGCTACAACCAACATCTCAAATGCAAGACAATGCTTCGTTTTCATATTGTGTTGAAAAGACTGCAGAAGCAGGGTATTACGTGTAGTTGTAAACAAATGTATCTAGCGCAGTTTAAAGAGAAACAGTTAAGACTCTTTTTTGTTCAATTTTTTTTGATCTGACACATCTTTGATGACAGTTTTTACAAACTTTTGTCTAGACCAGGACAATTTTCCTTCTTTTAAATAGATTTTGAAGTATTGTCCGAAGATCTCAAATTAAAGACAGTTTGTTATCAGTATCTTGTCTGAGTGATTGCCGAGCGTTACGATTCTGGTTTTTTTTTTACAAATAATTGTAAAAACGGTATTAAACATTATATGCGATAAAATGTTAATTATTAACATAATCCGCCACATTTTTTGTGCCTGGATATGACGATTGCATTCATCGTATTGAATCATTCCGTTTTTAAGATTGATCAGTCATGTTTGAATGCGATGAAGCATTTATGTTCCGATGGCTCTTGTTTTAACATTGTGCTACAACCTTTTTTCGTAATCTTTGTAGTAAACCGTTTTTCGTAAACGTAATGTTTTTAATTTTTTTCGTAAACCTTGTGGTAGAACCATAATTTTTTTGAATATCCTTTGTATATCGCACAAAAGACATGTAGAGAAAAATTTTGTGTTTGAAATTTTGATCCAGCCATGTCTTTATTGCAACCTGACACTAGTAATTGATGTAACTTGAAAGCCGTACAAATTAAGCGAACGTTGATGATGATTAATGATTAAGTAAAGAAATATATATCCTGAGAGAAAGAAATATTTGGCAAGTAAGACAAGGAAATATCAGGCGAAACAGTTGTTTAAAAAAAGAAAGCTTAAATAATTGTAGACGTAACAGGAAAATACTGAAATACAGTTAACGTAAGTGTTAGTTTTTAGGTTTAAAAATCGTGTAGAGTGTTCTTCTCTCCACTCGTAGAGATTTAGATTTTTAAAAAAAGCTGTTAATTTTTCAAATCTTCAAAACGTCCTGTTCGTGCTTTAAAATGCGAAACACTACACAGTTGAGAATTAAAACTCTGAATAATTCCTTCGGCTAAAATGAAAGCATCTGCAAACGACCAGGAGTCGATAATGATGTTATTTGACCTTTGAAATGATCGAAGATTAAAAACACTTAAAGTGAAGGAATTAAGTTTAGTAAGTGTCATCAATCCAGGTTATTTTTTATTACTATGCATTCGCTGGAATAACATTAAAACTGAAGGTTAAAGTTGTTCACATTTTTTGTAACACCAAAATTGTACTACACCAAAAATTGTACTACAGCATGTTAGACTGCTGAAGTAGCATACGTTTTCTTTTATATAGTACGTCTACTTAAAGAGCAGCAAAAGAAAACATTTACTGATCACCTGCTTAAGTTTTAATCTGTTGTTTCGGTTAAGTGTTATGATTTTATATGGGTTGAGGTTGTGTACTTTTATATACTCATAATATTGTGGTAAAGCATAACTCGTACAGTGAACATTTATGATGATTGGACTACTGTTTGTGATAATAATAGTTGTTTTACGAAATAATAAATATAGGGATCTTACTTACTAAGGTTGAAATTTGAAGTAAAATCAGATAAATAGTGTCATAAATGAGGCTATCGAATAGCACAATGGTAGTAAGTAAAAGTAGGATTTAGCAAAATGGAAATAAAGTATGCAACTGCAATTTGTTTGTCAGCAATTTCGGAGTCAACGTTTCTCCGTGATATACCTGAGGTTAATTAATGTAGAAATATTTGTGATGTTTTCATGGCAACTTTTACTCAAAACTTAGCAAAAAGGTTTTTTCAACATGGCCTCTTGCAATTTGTGACAAGGTCATTTTGGCGTATAGCCAGTGGCAGCACTAGGGGGGGGGGGCATGGGAAACAAAAACGACTACACTTCTCTAAGTTACTCTAGTGGCTTATTTCCGGACTACTGACAATGGGCACTCGAGTGTACACAGGCTAGATTTTGTTTTGACTTCCCCCCCCCCCCCAAAAAAAGTATTTCCTGTCCCCCCCCCCCCCTTCCTATTTGAGAGTCTGCCGTCGCCACTGCGTATAGCTGTATTAGTTTTCGTTTTATTCCGTCGTTCGCATAACAACTCGCACAGGACAATTAGCCAAGTCTTCTTCTTATTTTGTGAACATTTCACAATTGACACAATATTGTGTGCATATCACATTTTAATATACTGCCCTCTCTCGTGAAGAATACATTATGTCATCTGATCCGGATTTAGTTCTTATAGACCTTAATCATGCTGCCACCATTTTAGTCATGTTCCCTGTATCCAAAAACAGTACTGAATTATAATGTTTCTTGTGCAAACAGGAACCAGACTATTCGACTTCCAGCGTTGCTTTGGTTACGTTGATTTTAATCGGGGAAAAATCAAGATGGTCGCAACATGATAATGGTCTCTATATAGCCTATATTTTGTAGCAGTCAGTGAGGTTTAGCTATCACGTGCTGCGTTAGGTCGCTGGTTTGGATGCTGGGAGGCTGCTTGTTCAAATCCTGGAGGGAATTTTACATTTTTATTTCCACCCCCCCCAAAAAAAAAATCTTCCCTAAACTGTGTTAAATCAACTCCAGATGATCGCATTTAAAATGAAACTCAACCTTTTCTTATCATTCATGGCTCTGTGGGAATTTGTTTAAATGGAAATCAAGTCCGAGAACCATTCCGAAAGAGGGCAGTATATTCATCCTATGTTAAGATGTGACATGCACACTATTGGTCATATGTACACAGCTGCGTTGGCACAGGAATCAATTAAAGACAAGGGCGCCCTCGTACAACTGTAAAGTTGTAACAACGTATTTTGGTTTCGTTTTGATGCCTTCACTCAGTGGCGTAAATCTACTGGCGAGGTGGGGGGGCATGGGTTAGTGACCAAAAAAATAGAATTGCCCGGCCGAATGGGGGGGGGGGACCGCTGGAGGCCACATTATACTAGGGGGCGCTCTTCAGGATAAAGATGTATATCAATATGTATACCCAATGCTATTGAATACATTTTAGTTGTTGGGACGTTCGCAAAAGACCTCAAACCTCCAATCTTTTCTCAACACAAAAAAAGTGCACCGGGGGGGGGGTTCGATTCAAAAGCCCATCCCCCGGTCAAAAGGTGGGGGGTATATACCCCCATCCCCCCCCCCTCCCCGATTTACGCCCCTGCCTTCGCTCACGCACCGACCTAAATATGCCCGATTCAGTTTTATAAGCTATCAAAAGATAAACTAGGATAAACTGCAAAGCTTGAAAAACGGAAACACCAACTTATTTGACTACGTTTTCAAAACGATATGAGGATGAATTACTAAAAATGTATAGGCTATTGTTGATGTCCCCTATAGAGGCCCCCAACGTGGCTCAAGTTGATTTTTCCGCCTTCAGTGCTTTACTATCAGAACACACACAAAAAATCCATGTACAAACCAAGCAGACTAGAGAAGGTGACTAAAAACACTGAGTTGGAAACTTAATTTTCAGGTTGCTCGCAAGATGGTTTAATCAATTGTGAATTTAACCCCCCAAAAATGATTTTATGCTTTGCAATCGAAGGATTTGAGAATATGTACAAAATTAGTCCGGGTAAAACAAGGAAAGATAAGAGCAAATGACAAGGAGAAATACAAGGCTACCAGATGTTGAGGGAGTCGGTGTACTGAGAGAAAATATCGAAATCACTTAATTTGAGCGGGAAATTATTCAGCAAATATAGACAACAAGGATTACAAAATGTTATCGAGGCGAGCATGATTTCTATAATTGCAACATTTTTGACAACAGATCATGCAAGGCATTTGAAATATTCAAATCTGCACGGCTACAATATTATGTCCAAACAAAATGGATTATGTGCAAATAAACGGAGGAAATTTGACAATTGGAGAATACTTATTCAATGTACAAAATATAGAGTTTATTTGTTTATTTATTTGTTACATTTCTTTAGCGAGGATATGGCCTTACAATTTAAAACTGGTTTCCCATGGAGCCCTGCAAACGCTACAGTGTTTGTGACTACACACATATACAAATACAATACATACAAATACAATACATTACTAATACAATACAGCACAATGAAATAGAATAAAAGCGTATGGGATTACTGCATGATGGTCAAGCAACTATTATGAATATTGTACAACTATTACAAAGAAACATGCACAGTTTGAGACGACATCGCTAACAGACTTTCCTAAAGGCCTAAGGTGAAATAAGTGAACACGACGGATTTGGGCATTTCTTGTGACATCGAGAAAATATATTTCTATATCATTCGCTGATTACGGGAGGGGCGAAAAACTCGCCAAAACTATTGGGAGAAAAACGGGAAAATTCGCATCTGGCTCCGTATTATGGCAACCAACATTGTGAAAATGAGGCAATATACACGGGATATATGCTATGCCAATCTTAACTAATTTTCTGGATTATGAACAATTAACGATCATGTACCCGCCAGAGAGTTAGTGACTGGCGGGTACCGTCTCAAGAGCTACCACAGCAAAATGGCCACAGATATGGATTACTGAAATACAATTATCAATGACACTAATAAATACGAGTGGGTGTCGACATTTGTTAAATTATCTACAGTTTGCAGTATTTAAAATGAACGGCACCTTAAAAAACCATACATTTAGCATATATACAAAATGAGGATATTAATTAGCCACAATGATGCAATGTTGGAGGCACCAAATATCAGCAATTTTCACAGTAGAAAATACACAAATACCGTCACTTAAACATACACAATTACATGAGAAAATTGGTTTTTCCAATTGAGCTCACCGGAAGGTACCTAATTATGCACAAAAATGGGCCGTCAGAAGCCGAATACAGCTGGGCGAGGCTTCATAGTGATACTAAAGAAATAGCAAAGTTTGTAAAGGAAGGAAAATGAATGTGGCTGAACTCAGGAAACGCAAAGAACGAAGAAAGAACAGCGCTCTACGTCGATCCTTCTCTCAGGACGGCATGTGCAGGAATGACTGCCTTGAATTTCGCGCTGCACCACGCCCTAATGCTCAACTAAACACAGGCATTTCACTTGTTCGCCTCAACAATGCAAACAAAAATTCCTATTCACAAATAAGGAGAGCTCCTGGAAGGGCGGTGGGTATTTACACATTCCTAAGAGGACTTTACAAGTTACTTCACACTGTTTAAATCTGTGTAAGGAAACAAATGAATCGCAGCTTGCAAATTTGGTTGGCTACACGTACCATTGTGTCAAACAATTTAACCTCCAATGTCAGTATTAATCCTAACACTTAAACACCTTAGCGACCTGATTTGTTTGTTACAACGTAATGATTATATTCCAATAATGTTTAAACTTAAGTCAAGTAATCACCGTCGACTGGAACATTTAGAGTTACATCACATTGTTTTTACAGTATAATTTTCATCAAGCTCTAAACATTCCCGTTGATAACTTTTCAGTATACCTACGCGTTACAAAGTTATTACAGAGAAACTTTAGTTTGTCGCCATTTTCCGATTTTTGTATTTACAATGAACCGCTTTAAGCTGCATAGACCTATCATTGCATCTTTTCACTTGGCCTACTTTGTGTACAATCATACCAGATTAACTATGAACATCGCCAGCAACTTTAAATTCCAACTCAACACACCTACACCACCCCACTACAGCTATGCAAGTTATTTTACAACGTCCAGTGTGGAGCCAGGATTTTGCAAGCATGAGCCCCCTCCCAAGTCGTCGACAGTAGTTTACGCCACTTCTTAGGATTCCAAATCAAGGCACCACAATGTAGGAAGCATCGAAGAGAGTTTGTAACAGAGAATGTCAGATTTGGGGAAAACTTCAATCCAGGTAACGTCACAGTAATTTAGCGAAGTGCAACTTTTAGTCAAGCTTCACAAAATCGTCTCAGAAGTCATTCACTATTCCGTTGCTCAATCTTAATCACTCACAAGCTATTTCAAGTTGACCGTGGTAACGTTTTTACGCATGCGCCCTCAATAATGCCAAAGCTACTCAATGTACAGGGCAACAAGAAAATACTAAAAAGAAGGGGAAATACTCACTTAAACTGAAGGTATGAAATTACATTCTACTTCAAATCAGGACAGATCATAGGTTGGAGGGAAACAAGCACCAGGCAAGGAATTCCAAAGAGACACAGCTTGTGGGAAAAAGTTATTGGAATAACCTTTTGTTCTACATCTAGGTTATAGCAACAGTGTATGGATGAGAGCAGGCAGAAAGTCGGGTTTCTGTCTCAAACACTCTGATTGGAGGAACCAGGTTGGATGGTCTCCATCCTTGATATTTGTGTTCTTACTTGTGTCTGACTTGGGACTTGACTTGCGATTGACTCGACTAAAAGTCAGGATTGGCGTCGATGTTCAGTGCGCTTGGACCGGTGATTCTTGAGCGGCCTTCACTGGTGGAATCACTCGAAGTTCTATTTGCTCCGTCTGCTGCGGTCGGCGGCAGCGGCGGCACTGTCGAAGGAGCTTTGCCAACGGAGGGAAAGCCTCCAAAAAAGCCGCTCGATACTGACTGCTGGTCGCACTGTATACCAGAGTATTGATGGAGCAGTTGATGGGGCGAAAGATCGCTACGCAGAACAACAGGTCGAGACTGGTCCAGAACATATCCAAGACAGCTTCAGCTCCCGACTGTGAGGAGAACAGGATAATAAGAGTGTTAACGGTTAAGGCGATTTCCGTTGAACTGAGCAGGAAGAAGACAGCAGAGTTGATGACCAGCATGCGGACGACGGGGTAAACTCGACGGGTTTGGCCTACTTGACGCTCTCGGTCACTGTGGCACAACTTAATAACGATGTAAATATACGAAGAAATAGTTATTGTAAACGTAGCCAGGTAAATCAGTAGAAACAAGACACCAGCTACTTTAGTGAACACCTCATTCTTGACATAAGTGGAACTAGTTAAGAATCCACCCAAAACGCCTGTGACAAGTGCCGCAACCCAGATGCCTGCCGATACCTTGGCTGCTCGAGACTTGCTCGCTTGCGCTCTCTGGGTTAGCGGTTGGCGTACGGCGAAGAATCTTTCAACCGCTATGACAGTCACGAAGCAGTACGAAGCAATCTGCATCGTTGATAAAGCTACGTGTGAGGCCAGGGAAGCACCTGGATCTACAGTGTGTGTGTTTTGTATTGCCCATGTTATTGACATGCCTAGGGTCAGATTGGTAGCGTCAGCCACTGCTAAACTCGACAGATAGACGTTGATGATCGTGCGCATGGACTTCACTCGAATCACCACGAAGAGAAAAATAGAGTTCAGCAGGATTCCAATGGGGGCGATGATTCTGGCGAACTGACCGATGATGTAATTGTAGTCTTGCTCATGAGCTTCGACATCACGGAAAAGCTGCTCCTCATGGGCTGTCAGTCCGTCGCTATGTTCTATTGTTCCATTCATCTTTCTTACAAGAAACGTCTTGACAGGCCTGATTCACAAGTCCAAATGTATCTACATTGATAGCCAGATTATAACTCGTCTTGGGACCGAGCAATATGAAATAAGAAAAGAAAGTGAGAAACACTGGACATGCATTATAACCAACTCACTCTTTGCGTCTTAAATGGGATGTCAGAAAACTTAGTTTCCATTTCGATCAGCAGATCCAATGGGGTTAAAGGCGCTATCTCGTGAACTGTGTAGTTCTCAACTCACTCCAAGGGTAAGCTCGAACCTTAAGAGCATGGGTTCGTGCAGTTCAAATTACCCCTATGGGATTTTGTTTTATAGCATGAGAAACAATAGCAATGTCCTGCAATCTTAATCACGTGGTTGGAACCTAATTACACCCTGCATCACCCACGCTGCCCCACCACAACCCCACCCGATCCCACCCCACCCCCAAAGTTTGGCCAAAGTTATACACACATTTCTAATGAACCTAAACTCCCGAGTGTTAGCTCTATAGACCATGTAACATTTCTTTACAAATTGGATGTTGTGGTCACGTGATGTCAACTTTCTGCAAACTGATCTCTTCTGCTCTGCGTGTGTATTCCTTGAAATGTGATTGGTGTAAAAGTGGTGACGTCAACTGTTTAATGTGGGCAAAATAACATGCAAAAGATGCTTAAATGTTTGGGGTGCCTGTCGGTTGCACGTTGGTAACAGTAATTGCAAGCCAGCTAGTATGGTTCCCCGAGCTGACAATTCCCCGACGTCTATAAATTGTTCCGTTTTGTCTGAAGTATATAGGGTACGTCAGGGAACCAAACTACAAGAGCAGCATTTTGTGATTTTTTTCTAGCATCTGTGTACACAAATCTTTAAACATAATTATCAGTTGAACAATGTTTGCTATAAAATACCAACCCCCAAATATATCAATTTCTGAAAATTACAGGAGAAACAAATTGTATTATTACCTTGATCCAACTTTTGGAATCAGTTTAACTTGCTGAACGTCAGAAGTTTACATTTACTTGTTATTTTGTCCCAGCATATTATGATAAACATTTCTGGTTAGCTTGAGACAATATACTGGTGATACCAAAAGTTCATTATCAAAACACCATTGTGTTTCCTCGTTCGCACGCTAGTCACAGTCACATGTTGAACGATTTATTATCGGAAAGGTATCATTGCTACAAAGTTATCACGTGATCTCACTACGGTAATATTTTAACCATGATTTTGGGGTTTATTTGTGAAACTCCAGCAAAAAAACATTCACTTAGACACATTTGTAAAACTTGGATTGAGGCTCATTGGAAAGGACATTGAATAAGCTTATATTCTGGGATTTGGGTGGGGAGAAGTGTTGATTGTGGATGGATGCAGGGGCGGATCCAGCTTCGACTCAAAGGGAGTTAGCTGTCAAGGACGGGTAGGGGTAGCAGGCATGTGCTTGTTTGCTCTGCAAAATTTCCTTTCTTTTGGGGTCTAGGGTAGTAGTCCACCCCCACCCCCCTCGAAGATCCAGCACTGCGGTGAACTGGGCAAGAATTCGTTTCCTACTTTTACTACCAAAATGTCAAGAACATCCAATAAATCTTAGACAAATCCATACTTGTAAGGAACTATACAGACGCACAACCAAACGCGTGTTGAAAAGAAAATGTGTATGGTAGCAAATAAGCATTTTTAAGTGACAAATAAGTGACATTTTTTTACTTTACCTAATTTATGTACAAAAATATTCATACAAGATTGTATTATGAACCGCGCCACCTACTGTACAAATTGTGATATGTACACAAATATGGAGGAGGCTGGGTTGCCACAAGAACAGTTGAAGAGAAAGAGCGCCCTCATACAACTGTTAAGTTGTTACAACGTATTTTGGTTTCGTTTTGATGCCTTCGCTCACACATCGACCTAAATATGCCCCATTCAGTGCCGAGAAATAAAGGCTCAGGTTTTATAAGTTATCAAAAGATAAACTGGGATAAACTGCAAATCTTGAAAAACGGTGAACACCAACTCATTAGGCTACGTTTTCAAAACGATATGAGTATGAATTACGAAAAAAAAAAAAAATAGGCTATGATGTCCCCTTACGGCCCCCAAAACAAAAAAAACTATCCGGAAATGGGCTCTATAAATAGGTTGCTTAAAGTGGGTTTCTTTTGTTGGGGGACGCGGGAAAGGTTTGGTATGAAGCCCGGGAAGGGACAGGGTGGACATTTTCTTTGGCATTTGCTAATTCGTTCGCACGAATAAGTTATTCGTGGGAACGAATTAGTAATTCGTGCGAACGAATTACTAATTCGTTCCCACGAATTACTAATTCGTTCGCACGAATTAGTAATTCGTGCAAACGAATTAGGAATTCGTGCGAACGAACTAGTAATTCGTGCGAATTAATTAGCAAATGCCAAAAAAAATTTCCACCCTGTCCCTTCCCGGGCTTCATAGTTTGGCAAGATGCCGGGGTCATTACAGAATGTTACAATTGTACACATTTGTTCAGACTGTGTGTTTTTCTATGCTGGGAATGATCAGTCGTGGTACTGGTAGCAGTGTGGCAGGTTGACCACAGAGTTGTTGCTGAATACATAAGAGTTTCTTCAGAAGTTGGAAATCCTGTGTGTTTGACCCCTTTTCCTGCGTTTTGCCGGATGCGGAGGACAAGGGCCCAACAGGTTCCCGTTACAATATAGTGATTACAAAAATATACCAGGGCGAGCATGATTTCTAAAATTGCAACATTTATGACAAGAGATCATGCAAGGCATTTGAAATATTCAAATCTGCACAGCTACAATATTATGTCCAAAGAATATGGATTATGTACTAAAAACAGAGGTAAATTCACAACATGAAGCATAATTAATCAATGTACATAATATAGAGTATATTTCTATATTTGTTTATTTATTTATTTATTACATTTCTTTACCCAGTGTATGCCCAAACAGTTTAAAACTGGTTTCCATTTGGGGCCCTGCATACACTTCAAATGTCTACACACATGTATAATACAATACAAAATTGAAAATTAGGTTCAATGGGACACAAACGTGCATTTTAAAAGATTGAATTTGAAAAAAAATAGCCTGCAAATTGGGCCCTTTAAGCAGAATCTGCAATCCAGTTACCGTCTCAGGATATTTCATCGACGTGTGACTTTTAGTCAAGACCTCACAAAATCCTCACATAAGTCAATCGAAATGAAATCCTTCGATCTAAATTACTCACAAGCTATTCAAATGTAACTATGATTAGGGTTTCTTATGCATATTTGCCCTCAACAAGACTTGTAGCCACTCAAGTTAAAGGGATACAAGATAAAAATAAAAAGAAGAATAATCAGGAAAACTAAAGGTAGGAATTAACATTCCTCTTGAGGTTGGAGGGAAACAAGCACCAGGCAAGGAATTCCAAAGAGATGCAGCACGTGGGGAAAAAAAGCTATGGAAATATCCTTTTGTTCTACATCTTGGTAATTGCAACAGTATATGGATGAGAACAGGCAGAAAGTCAGGTTTCTCAAACACTCTGATTGGAGGATCCAGGTTGGATAGTCTCCATCCTTGATATTTGTGGTCTTACTTGTGTCTGACTTGGGACTTGACTTGTGATTGACTCGACTAAAAGTCTGGATTGGCGTCGATATTCAGTTCGCTTGGGCCGGTGATTCTTGAGCGGCCTTCGCTGGTGGAATCGCTCGAAGTTCTATCTGCTCCGTCTGCTGCGGTCGGCGGCAGCGGCGGCGCTGTCGAAGGAGCTTTGCCAGTGGGGGGAAAGCCTCCAAGAAAGCCGCTCGATACTGACTGTTCGTCACGCTGTACACCAGAGTATTGATGGAGCTGTTGATGAGGCGAAGGATTCCTACACAGACCGCTACGTCGAGAATGGTCCATAAGCGATCAATAACGGCTGCCGGTGAGAGCGTGGAGAACAGGAGTATAAGGGTATTAACACTGACAGCGATATCCGTTGAACTGAGCATGAAGAAGACAGCAGTGTTGATGACCAGCATGCGGACGACCGGGTAAACTCGACGGGTCTGGCCTGCTTGAAGCTCTCGATCACTGTGGTATAACTTCATAACGATGCAAATATATGAGGTTATAGTTATGGTAAACGAAGCCAGGTAAATCAGGAGAAAGATGACAACACATACTTGATGGAAAACCACATTCGTTACATAATTGGGATCAGTTGCGACTCCACCCAACACGCCCGTGACCACTGCCGCAACCCAGACGCCTGCTGATACCTTGGCTGCTCGTGACTTGCTCGCTCGCGCTCTCTGGGTTAGCGGTTGGCGTACGGCGGAGAATCTTTCAACCGCTATGATAGTCACGAAGCAGTACGAAGCAATCTGCATCGTTGAAGAAGCTATGGCTAAGGCTAGGGAAACGCCTGAGTCTATGTGCCTATATTCTGTTGCCCATGCTGTTGACATGCCTAGGATCAGAAAGGCAGCGTCAGCCACTGCTAAATTCGACAGATAGACGTTGATGATCGTGTGCATGGACTTCACTCGAATTACTACGAAGAGAAAAATAGAGTTCATCAGGATTCCGATGGGGGCGATGATTTTCACAAACTGACGGGTAATGCTGTCGTTGTCTTGCGCATGAGCATCAACATCACGGAAAAGCTGCTTCTCGTGGGCTGTCAGTCCGTCGCTATGTTCTATTGTTCCATTCATCTTTCTTATAGGGTGGCGTCTTGAACAGCTTGGTTCGCAAGTCGAAATGTATCTACATCGATAGCCAGATTATAACTCGTCTTGGGTCCGAGCAATATGAAATCAGAAAAGAAAGCGAGAAACACTTGGCATGCATTATAACAAACTCACTCTTTGCGTCTTAAATGGGAATGTCAGAAAACTTAGTTTCCATTTCGATCAGCAGATCCAATGGTGTTAAAGGCGCTATCTCGTGAGTTGTGTAGTTTTCAACTCCCTCCAAGGGTAAGCTTGAACCTTAAGAGCATGGGTTTGTGCAGTTCAAATTACCCCTATTGGATATTGTTATATAGCATGATAAACAGTAGCAATGTCCTGCAATCTTAGTCACATGGTTGGAACCTAATTACACCCTGCATCCCCCACGCTGCCCCACCACATCCCCACCCGATCCCACCCACCCCAAAGTTTGGCCAAGTTATGCACATATTTCTAAACTCCCGAGTGTTAGCTCTATAGACCATGTTACATGAATTTACAAATTGGATGCTGTGGTCACGTGATGTCAACTTTCAGCAAACTGTTCTCTTCAGCACTGCATGTGCATTCCTTGAAATGTGATTGGTGTAAAAGTGGTGACGTCAACTGTTTAATGTGGGCAAAATAACATGCAAAAGATGCTTAAATGTTTGGGTTGTCTGTCGGTTGCCCGTTGGTATGACGGCACAGGTAACACGGTCTATAGAACTAAGCCAATAATGGCAGATGTTTCCCATTCTAATTTTGTTTTGTTCCAATTTGCAAACACCTCAAATACGTTGGGGTGCGACGTCATGAAACTCCATTTTGTCTCTCAATTAAATTTGATATCAATAATGACATTCTAATGTTTGTATAAAAAATGCGTGACTACAAATATGAATTACCTGCAGTCAATTTAAACATCGTCCTTGATCCAACATTTGGAATCTAATTTCCTGGACGTTAGAACTTTCAATTTCCTAGCTCTTTTTTATTTTTATTTTTAATGTTTTGCAGTTTCTGGTTTACTTGAGACAATACTAGTGATACCAAAAGTTCATTATCGAAACACAATTGTGTTTCCTCGTTTGTACACTAGTCACAGTCACATGATGAACTTTCCATTCTGAAGGGATTATAGCTACAAAGTCATCACGTGAACTTATTACTGTAATTGTTCAGCCATGATTTGGGGTTTTATTGGTGACACATGCAAAACAACACTGCGTCTTGACCTCAAGATTCTGACCATTCAGCGAGCGCCTTCTATTGGGTCTTCAGTAACCCGTTGGTGTATTACAAAACATGTGCATAAAATTTACCATTCAACAGCTTAGGCAGGATTGTCTGCTCCAAATGACGTCGCAATTTGTAAAGTGGACTCCGATTGGCTTGCGCCCGGAGTCTCATTAAGATTTGCATGCTCACATAATTATACCAAACGTTGTTGCTGAGCCTGCGGGATCCGTTGAACTACGGCTGATACTAAGACTGTACAAAATGGCAATCTGACAAACTGTGACAGAGTTACAGGTATACTCAGTTTCCAATTCGTTTGGCCGGAATTTTTTCTCTCAAAATCGAGAAATTAGACATTAAAGTTTCCCGACTGAACTCCTTAGGAAGTTTACAAATTAGCTTCATTGAAATTAAAGGGAGCTATTTCGTTGTTCTGACTTCTAACGCATAGATCGGACTTTCGATAATTTTTGCCTGTACAGTGTATTATTAGTCTAAGGATCAGACATTTACATGTGCGGAGCCACGGACGAACGTCTGATATATCCTAGCAGTCAAATTGTATGCGACCCCGCGAGCCAGCCAATCGGAGTCGACTTTGGAAACTGGGACGTCATGTCGATTAGAAATGTGGACTAAGCTGCTGGTTGGTCAATTTTGTTGTCACGTTTCTGTAATACAACAACGGGTTTACCGAAGACCCGATAGAAGGCGCCCGCTGAATGGTCAGAATCTCGAGGTCAACACGCAGTCTTGTTTTGAATAATCGCCGAATCTGCTCGCATATCATAGACCCTTGCTGTGTAGGGGATATTGCATAGACTAGGTTTTGTGCCGGAGGGCAATGACCAAACTATGAGTTCACGTGATGACTTTTTAGCCATATAATACCTCTTCGAGAGTAAATCGTTCAACATGTGACTGTGACTACAGGGTACAAACGAGGAAACTTAATCGTAATTTGATAATGAACTTTTGGTATCACCACTATTGTCTCAAGCAAACCAGAAAACGTATAAGAAGATGCTGGGGAAAAGAGCAAGCAAATTGAAACTTCTGACGTTCAGGAAGTTAAATAGATTCCGAAACATTGGATTAAGGATGATGCTTAAAGGTACGGTAATAAATAGCATTTGCTTTTGCTGTAAATTTCAGAAATTGATGGATTTGGGGGTTGATATTTTATAGCCAATCTTGTTAAACTGATAGTAGTGTTTAAGGTTTTGTGTTCATATATGCTGGAAAAAAAAACAAGATCATGTTGTTCTTGTAGTTTGATTCCCTGACCCTACTTTAGAAGAAATGGAGCAATTTTTTGACGTGGGGGAATTGTCAGGTCAGGGAGCCAGACTAGCTGGCTTGCCATTGCTACCAACGGGCAACTGACAGGCAACCCAACATTTAAGCATCTTTTGCATGTTATTTTGCCCACGTTAAACACTTTACGTCACCACTTCAAGGGATACACAGTGCGGAAGACATCAGTTTGCTGAAAGTTGAAATCACGTGACAACAACATCCAATTTATAAGATGGAATTTTGGAACATCCAATTTGTAAATCTAACATGGTCTATAGAGCTAACACTCGGAAATTTAGGTTAATTAGAAATGTGTGCACAACTTGGGTAATCTATGGGGGCGGGGTGGGATCGGGTGGGGGTGTGACGGGTTCAAATTAGGTTCAAACCACATGACTAAGATTGCAGGACATTGTTATTGTTAATCATGCTATAGAACGATTCCCAAAAGGGGTAATTTGAACTGCACGAACCCATGCTCTAGAGGTTAGAGCTCACCCTTGGAGTGAGTTGAGAAATACACAATTCACGAAATAGCGCCTTTAACTCTATTGGGTCCGCTGATCGAAAAGGAAACTAAGTTTTCTGACATTGCCATTTCACGCGCGAAGAGTGAGTTGGTTATAATGCATGCCCAGTGTTTATTGCTTTCTTTTCTTATTTCACATTGCTTCGTCCCAAGACGAGTTATAATCTGGCTGTAAATGTAGATACATTTCGACTTTTGAACCAAGCCTGTCAAGACGTTATCCTATTAAAGAAAGATGAATGGAACAATAAGACACAGCGACGGACTGACAACCCATGAGAGGCAGCTTGCCCGTGATGTCGAAGCTCATGCTCAAGACTACGAAGACATAATCCATCACTTTATCAAAATCGTTGCCCCCATTGGAATCGTTCTGAACTCAATTTTTCTCTTCGTGGTAATTCGAGTGAAGTCCATGCGCACGATCATCAACGTCTATCTGTCGAATTTAGCAGTGGCTGACGCTGTCTATCTGATTCTGGCCATGTCGACAACATGGGCAACAGAAGATACACACGTAGCTTCAGGTGCTTTCCTAGCTGTTAACATAGCTTCTTCAACTATGCACATTGCTTCGTACTGCTTCGTGACTGTCATAGCGGTTGAGAGATTCTCCGCTGTACGCCAACCACTAACCCAGAGAGCGCGAGCGAGCAAGTCACGAGCAGCCAAGGTATCGGCAGGCGTATGGGTTGTGGCAGTTGTCACTGGCACTTTGGGTGGCCTCGCAAATGATACCAATTATGTCACTAACGTGGTTTTCAATCAAGTATGTGTGGTCATCTTCATCTTGATTTACCTGGCTACGTTTACCATAACTATTTCCTCGCATATTTACATCGTTATTAAGTTATGCCACAGTGACCGAGAGCGTCAAGCAGGCCAAACCCGTCGAGTTTACCCCGTTGTCCGCATGCTGGTCATCAACACTGCTGTCTTCTACGTGCTCAATACATTGGACATCGTTTACCTTGTCGTCTACCTTATATTCCTGTTCTCCTTGCACTCAGCAGCAGAAGCTCTCGATATCTACTGGACCAGTGTTGACATGTTGTTCTGCGCAGCAATCTTTCGCTTCATCAACAGCTCCATCAATACTCTGGTGTACAGCGTGACGAACAGTCAGTATCGAGCAGCTTTCTTGGAGGCTTTCCCCCCGCTGGCAAAGCTCCTTCGACAGTGCCACCGCTGCCGCCGACCGCAGCAGACGGAGCAGATAGAACTTCGAGCGATTCCACCAGCAAAGGCCGCTCAAGAATCACCGGCCCAAGCGAATTGAACATCAACGACAATGCAGACTTTTGGTCGAATCCATCACAAGTCAAGTCCCAAGTCAGACACAAGTAAGACCGCAAATATCAAGGATGGAGACCATCCACCCTGGTTCCTCCAATCAGAATGTTTGAGAGAGAAACCCGACTTTCTACCTGTTCTCATCCATTTACTGTTGTTATTACCTAGATGTAGAACAAAAGGATATTCCAATAGCTTTTCCCCTCGTGCTGCATCTCTTTGGAATTCCTTGCCTAGTGCTTGTTTCCCTCCAACCTATGATCTGTTCTGTTTCAAGAGGTATGTTAATTCCTACCTTCAGATCTCCTAAGTATCTACTCTTCTTTTTATTTTTCTCATGTAGCCATGTACCTTAAGTGGCTTCGAGTCTTGTTGAGAGCAAATATGCATAAGAAAATCTAATCATAGTTAATTTGGAATAGTTTGTGAGTGATTTAGATCGAAGGATTTAATTGTGATTGACTTATGTGAGGATTTTGTGAGGTCTTGACTAAAAGTCACACATCGATGAAATATCCTGTGACGGTAACTGAATTGAAGATTCTCCAAAGGGCAACAAAAAGTTAATTAATTTCTTCAAAATGCACCTGTAAGCACATAATCCTTTAGGGATGTACGCATGCGTAGAAGTCAAAATTCCTCGCTAACCCATAAATATGCTTACCGTAAGCACAGAACGTTCTGTTACAGTAAGCAGGGATTTTTCGCTAACGGTATAAAGCAGAGCAATGAAATTGGGCCCAGGTCCCACGGTAGTTTCAAACTTACACACATGGCGAACCAAGTGCTCACGGTTCGAGGCAATTTTTTTTTCGTGAACATAATCATTGTGTGACTCGAATTTCGACTAGTTCCAGGACGGCTCAATTTTTTTTTGAGGACCAAAATGTTTTTGTGCCAGAGGAAAGTATAGTACAGAGGTCGGAAGCTATGTGTCAAGTTGAACACATGGACTGTGGTTTCCTAGTTCCTACAGTTTTATTTCGCTCGTACCCCCGCCCTGCAAACAGGACGCTGGGATACTCTGATAAATTCACGCTCTGATTGGTTAGATTTTGCGTGACCTGTGCCCTGCGTGTCATCACGGCCATGACTCTGCAAGGTTTGAAAGGGCCGTTAAGACTGATTCGTTACTCTTTTATCCCAGTTTAGAGATTTTTTTTTTCGTTGAAAAGCGTAATAATGTAGGAAATTCTGTAAAACTTATCTGTGTTGTAAAAGTCCGTCACTTGCTCAGGCTCCGTTTCGAATCACGAACGGTCGGATTGCATATTAAAATACGACGCTCAAAATTTTGTCCACATGGTCCGCAATGAAACAGAAATCACATCCGGTATGGAACGTGTGCATTTCTATGGGATGTTTTCGGATAGCATTTGCGCACATTGTCTAACTGCAGTCTTGAACAGCTGCAGCCAGATGCTTTATACATAGGCCACTTCCTTCACCAGATTCTGTGAAGCTCATCAGAGTATCCCAGCGTCCTGTTTGCAGGGCGGGGGGGTGGGGTACGAGCGAACAGTTTTATCGGAATTCGATCCATAAACTCCGCCCCCCAACAAAAAAGTCAAGGTCGCAATGTGTTCTGCACGTTGTGTACCTCCTATTGCAAACCCTATGTTAAACCTTCAAATACCACTGCAAAACACATTGAATCGATGCTCATCCCCTTTCCCTGATACGGATTCGTCAAAAAAAAATTATGAATAGAAAGAAAGAAATTTTTATCTTGTTTTAAAGTTGCAGAAAAGAATGTAAATGGGAGAAGAGCGCCCCTAGCGTTAAATGAGGTCCAGCCCTCCCAGCTCTTTGAATTTGCAGTGGCCGGCCACTCAGCCATCCCAAATTGTGGCTGTGAATTCGCCGGTACAGACAAAATACACTGACCAACTGAGGGGGAGTGTGGCCTAGTGGTTAGGGTTTGTGACTCATGATCAGAGGGTCAGGGGTTCAAATCCAGCTGCTGGTCATTATGTTGTGTCCTTGGGCAAGCCACTCCACCCCCACTTGCCTATCTCCACCCAGGAGTGTAAATGGATACCGGCGTTAGCTGGGGAGTAACCTGCGATGGACTGGCATCACATTCAAGGGGAATGGAAATATTCTCAGTCGTTTCATGCAACTGACACCGGAGATGAATGCCGGCCTGATGGGCCACTTGGCTCGTGACAGACTTTACTTCACTTTACTGACCAACTGACCAACTGACCAACTGACCAACTGACCAACTGACCAACTGACCGACACCCCAGTGGCCAGTTGGACCATGGTTTGATCAACTTACCGTATGACCACCGACCACTGGATCAATCCCAACAATCTAGAATGACATTGCAATGCAGAGACCAAACTTTCGGATGCGCTGCCCGCAACCTGCAACAACACCAGCGCATCGCTGGAATTGGAAACTGGGCGGATATCCTGTCAACTGTCAATTGTTCCTGTAATTCGACAAATTCCATGCACTGTACTTTATAGTACATTTCTGACAACAGGAGGGAAACTTGTGATAGCGGGGTGTGCTGTTCTGGCGATACCAAAATCAGGGGCGGATCGAGGAATGATTTCGCAGGGGGGGGTTTCATCAGCAAAAAAAATCTGAAAATGTACACAGGTTTTTTTCTCCGGACACTTGGCCTCCGTAAAATAAAAAACTGAGGGGGGGGGGGGGGAGCTGGTACCATATTTCAATAGGGGTGCTGTTCAAATTCGACGATTATTAACACTAGATTACAGAATGGTGTACCGTATTTTGAACAGGCAGACATTATACCAGTATAATTTTTGGGGGGTGTCACAGCAGGGGGGGGGGGGGTGTTCGACTTATTTTTTAGGAATTTGTTTTATTTTTTTTATTTTTTTACAGAGCGGGGGGGGGGTTGACCCCCAAAACCCCCCTTCTGGATCCGCGCCTGAAGTATTCAACTTCCAAGCAAACTAGGTGATTTGTTTTCCAAATTGGGTCCGTTCGTTTGTACCGAAAATGGTTCATTAAGGAGCCATTCCTTTAGACTTGTGCAGAGCCAACATAAAGTCTCCCATATTAACCCATTTGAAAATACTCCCCCTCCTTAAACCTTTTAATATTATACTATTCTTTACCGAATAAACCATTTTAAAGCATTTTGCTCCATTAAAATTAGTTCTAGAAAAGGTATAGTTAAAGAATTAGGGAGACCAAAAATGTTTCCCCAATGACCAATGTCGTCCTATGCTTACTACAAAATGTCTCCTTAATGCTTACTACAAAATGTCTCCTTAAATGTGTTATGTAATGTTGTAAATGACACCTGTAGAGATGTACCGGTCCTTGTTATTTTCAAGTTTCACCCGATATTTAGATTTTGTTTTTAATTTGCTTTTTTTAAAGCAATACAAATGTTGTTCCACGGCAATCGTTAATACGGCATCGAACGAAAACAAATCTGCCGAGTTTACTTATGGAAAATTTACTTTACAAATTCCAAATTATTACTTGTGGCCCGAGTACCGCCCGACATCAATTAATTTCCACTGGTCCCGCCAATGTAAGCATCTATAATGTAGGGATTGGGAGCCAGGATCACAAGCGGATCTGTTTTTGTGTAAAAGTAACCCAAAAGCCACTTTACAAAAGGCTGCAGATGTCCAAAACAGATGAAAAGTAAGGTTTTTTTTCACTAAACTAAAACGTGTAAGTTGGAAATTCGTTAGGAGAGAATAGTTGAATTTGTTGATGAGCACAGAGAGTCATCTTTAAAAAAAAAAAAGTCAAAAGAAAAACACGATTACCTTGAAATGTTTTCGTGAACTAATTTCCTTGAAATGTTTTTGTTGTCGCATTCTAATTATGGAATTGGGAACTTAATGTTTAGCAATAACAATGGGGCCATCATGTGTGCTTATTGTGACATGCGAATTGTATAAATTCACTGCTTAATACCGATAGACGTTTTGCGTTATAAAGGCAAAGATAGTGGACAATGCTCATGGGCGTCGCGAGGGGGGAGGCAAGGGGGCACTTGCCCCCCCCCCCCCCGGAAAAGCAAAAAAAGCACCCAAAAACAGAAGGGAAAAAAAGAGACAAAAGTAAAGAAAAAAGGTGCGAAGTCATAGTGGTGTAAATTTAATAGGTTGGGGGGACCAAAATGTCCCTGCCCCCCTCTAAAACTGATAAATCGAGAATGTTTAGAGAAATACAGGCATTTTTTTGACAAAAATATGTTTTGCCTCCCTCTAGAAAAAATCCTGGCGATGCCCATGACCATGCTTTTTGTAAGTCGCTTGCATAGGCATGCCCAAATTAATCTTTAAGTGCATTCGTTGTTACTAAGTTCAAATAGAGATCGATTTGGAGCTGTTTATATACCGAATTTGCGTAAAGCTCTGAACTTGTTTCTGTATGATATGTAAATTATGCCTGCTTTGAAGTCTTACAAATTGACTTTATTTTATACAGTTCTTTATCACACATTGCAGGGGCGGATCCAGTTTTGGATCAAGAGGGAGGTTTAGCTGAAAAGAAGGGGTTTATCATACATTTACTGTGTTTTTCTGCATGATATTCCTATTTTGCTGTCCAAGAGGGATTTAGACCCCTTTATCCAGCCCCTCCGACACTGCACTTTAGTTGGAATTATGTCATTCACTTTTTTTTTATTCGCACTCCATGTTAGGCAGGAGCTCAGTCGATTAATAGCCCCATGCTCGTTTCCTACACTTCCTTTTAGCGTGCCTCCGGTATAAGCATGGAGGAATATTCCTCTATTGTATGAGTTTGCTATCATAATATGGTGCGGTGTTTAAAGGGAAAATACAACATTTGCAAACATCAAAAAATAAAACTACCAAATCATTTTGAAATGACTTGCTGGACTGTTAGTGAATGACAGTGTAAAGCATACTGTAAAATCATGGCACCTGGTATACTGTCATTTTCAAGAAAAGTGGTATTTTTGTATCAATTTCCAACGCTGATCGGCTGATCAGCGTTGGAAACAACTGGCTTTTTTTCAAATACTGGCCCCAATTGACCATCGCACTTGTTTGCAATCGATTACAAACCTATGAACGGGTACGAGCCAGCTAGACTGGTTCGCTGACCTTACAATTCCCCAATGTATGTAAACTGCTCTGTTTCTTCTTATATGGAGTCAGGGAACCAGACTACAGGAAAATGATCGTTTTTCTTGGTTTTTATAGCATTTTCGAACCCAAAACCTCAAAAAAGTCAGTGTAACTATATTTGCTATATATTTCTAACCCCCCAATTCCATCCATTTCTGAAAATTACAGCAAAAGCAAATGATGTATATTCCCTTTAACCACAGTTGAAAACTCATATGTGAACATTGACATCGCGTGCCTTTTGTTTCGTAGAACATACACCCAGCTTGCACTTTCAATTGATTTATAAAAAAAGTCATTGGTGGTATTTTTGCTGACACCCAACCCAAACATAGATTGGCTCGTTGAGTATACAAACCAACCAAGGCCGCTGAAAAAATAATGATCTTTCTTTTCCTGATAACGTTTGTAACTTCCATCAAACTGAGACAAATATTTACCTAAAAGTTCTTTCAATTCCTGGTAAACTAACGAAGACCGCGCCACACAAGTGGCGTGTTATATTAATTACAATTTTAAATTAAACTATACGGTGTGTATATGAAAAAAAAAGAAACCCAGATGTAAATGTTAATTATCAAAGATCTAATAAATAATTTCAAATAAGTTAAAGATCACGAAAACACCAATGTGTCCTCTTTCCAATGCTACCTTGATTGTGTGTCTGTGGCCACGGATGACTTCAACGTGCCTTCAACGTGGCTACCACCTCTTTCCACACAAAGCTCTGCAGCACGACGTCGCATATCGCTGACCGCCCGTCTTAATACTACGGCCAGCCAACAATAATAGTCAGGTAAAGCTTCCCTATAATAGGCCTATTCTTGTAAAGTTGCATGTGTTTAACTTTGTGGTGTTTTTTTTTTTTTTTTTTTTGCTGGTTTTTTTTTTTCATGACGATGCAAATCTTGTACAAAATGTGATCCCAACTTCATGGCATGTTGTCCACAATGTCGTGGTTTTCGCAGCTCGAGGGCATTATGAGTTGTTTATTATGAGTTGTTCATGATATGAAAACGTATAAAGAAACGGCCATGACCAACTTTGGTAATGTTGTCTTATCAGGGTGCATAGCACCACAGAGCTGTGAATTACTGCCCGCGAGCTCAATTATATGTTGTGATCTCCACAGGTAACTTTGAATAAGAAGTCCTTGTGGCCTATACTTGGGACACATTGTAGAAATATTTCTGGAGATCAAGCTTTTGTAACGTGTGGCTTCCAACTCGAGGGGTTTCCTTCACAAAACCCCACTTGTGGGCATCTTTCGCATCGAGAGGTCGGGGGCTACACTTAGACCTGGGCCCGTAGATTGGCAACCATTTTAGGAATGGTTTGGAGAAGGGAATATTTATAAAAATAAAAAATGGCTTTCTCTGGTAAAATTGAAAAAGAAACCTAAGAGGTCGTAATCTTTAATTCCGGTGAGAAACACATTGCCGCCTTGCTCCTGAGCGCCACCAGGTGGCGCTTTTTATGTCCGAATTCTGTGTTGTTTTCTATATGAGCGCGTGTTTGGTGGAGTGCAGTGGAACTATCACCATTAACCCTGAACAGCCACCCGCCAATAACAGCTTTGAACTGCTCTCTTATTGGCCAACAAAAATCCCCGTGACTACAAACTTCACGCACGCGTCAGCCAATCCCGAGAAAGGAAGTCGGCCGCCAGAGCGCACTACGTCTTACGTCATCGCAATGACGAAACATGTTCACACAACACATAAAAGGAGCCCGAGTAATTGGGCAGGGTATCAAATGCAGCTGGCGGCGTAAAAAGAACACTTGTTTTAGAATATTTCCACCACCTCAAGTTGAAATTTGCTGCGCCTCAGCGTGAAACGGCCTGTGACGATGACGGGGCTTACGCTACTTTTGACGGCACTGCTGGCCAGTGCTGTAACGCTTATTCACTCCCGGCCCGTGGAGAATCCCTTCGATCCCATGGTAAGCACACACAAAATGTTTACGGGGTTTTTTTTGGGGGGGGGGGGTCATCTAAGCTTGATTTTTTTTAGAATAATGGTTTGTATTTGTCGATTTTTGTATGTGTTTTATTTGCTCTTGAATTGTGTTTATTTTTTAATTTAATTTACCTTTTAACATAAATCACTGTACCAGTCAGCTTTCGAGTTTCTAAATAGTGATATTGTACCCAAATAAATCAATCAATCAATAAATAAAAACTTAAAAATGAATGAAACATTATAAGGTACTTAGCTCCAATATTTCCCAGATTTTACGCTCATTACTAGCCAAACTGTAGCACCAAAGTTGTCCCAAACTTTGTAATGGAAATATTGTTGTTCTTGAATTTGACAGACGTATCTAAGCGACTTCGGCTACTTAAAAAGACAGTCGACCGACGGGACCGGTATGGATGCTAATGAGAAACGACAAGGGATACTGAACTTCCAGTACATGGCCAACTTGACACAAACCGGTGAGTACGTGAACAATGGACTGATCCATTAAATGGCCCGCCCACTGCGCATTAGTCTGGTTCCCTGACCTGGCAAATCACTGACGTCATAAATGTGTAGGTCAGGTAGCCAACCTCGTCCACATGGTGTGGAACAGAACGCGCTCACCACTACCTGCTCTCTCACCCTGGCACTGGATCATATGCATGTGTGAAAGTTTTGAACACGCATGTAAATGATGAATAGTCTGGTGCCGTCCTGTGCTTTACATCAGCTTGGGGGTTTTTTTGCATGTGGTGTCTGGGGTACAATCAATTCGTCGCGGCGAGAGAAATGGCGTGAGTTACGAAAACACGATGTTTACAATGTTATCCAGTCAATATGAAGTATCACATTTTCATATTAAAATGAACAAATTGGAAAGGAACTTATTCTTAGTCAGAAGGTGTGGACGTAATAATTACAATGAACGTAAAAAAACGTAATACACGTTGGAAATAACACCAAGTACACGATACAAATCCAGTTCTTGCTAATGCGGTATCGAATCAGGATACAGGAAGAAAGTTTCCTATCCAGGGCTTACTATTGGAAAGGAGGTTGGAAATAAAGTAAGCACTGGGGATGAGGTCGGTCAGGTAGCCGCCACGGCTAAAAATTAACATGGTGGGCCTTTTTCAAAGCTCGGCTTCGTTTACTGTTTGGCTTTATCATTAAAATAAACACGCGTGACTGGAATGACGAATTGCTTTCCAACGGCTTGATTGATTTGATGAGGACCAAACTTTTTGTACCACGCAACTCCTTCGCGCAATAATTACATGAAAACTGCAAATTTTGAAGATGTATAGTTGTGTAGATTTGGCAATATGTCAAACTGTTATCATTCCGTTACACACACCAAGAGGTTGGGCGAACGGTCTGGGGTTTTTTTTGCTGAATGGTTGGTCAACATACCAACTGCAGACACTTTTGGGTAAACTCTTCCCAATAATTGGTAATTTTTTTTAACCCGAATTAACCGACAATTTCAGTAATTAATACCAAAGTTGGGTGAAGTGTCCAACAGTTTGTTACCAACTTTTGTGTTTTTATAACATTGCAGAAACACGTTTTAAAGCCCTAAAAGGCTGCATTTGAGATGAAAGGATCCCTTTAAAACAATGACCTTTTCCTATACGGGAAGAATTCCATATACATGGACATCACTAAATTTTCCCTGCAGTGACCTATCAGCCATCAGAAAGCGAAAACATGTCCTCAAAAGTCAAATTTAGCAGGGAAAATATTGAAGCATTTACTGTGAAATTCAAGGAATTTGTTAGATCAGTCTCATACGGTTTGTGCACGGGATGCCAAGTGATGTCCTCCTGTACACCTGTGGTGTATATCATGTGTACAACACATTGACCTTGTTATAAGTAAATAATTTTGTTTCCTGGTCTACCCTCGCATCAAAATTAAAACAAGAATTTGTCACAATACTAAACTGCATATCATATCCATGGAAGGGAATCGAACTGAAAACTGATTGTTTAAAGAGGCATGTTTTATTCGCACACAATCTATACAGCAATAATGGTCAGAATCCAAGAAAAGAGAGAGATGTTCGACTAGACCCATGATTTACCACCCGTCCGAGTTAAAAGGGCAAAACTATCTTATTTATTTCATGATTTCATATTTAGGATGTAAGGTGATCTTTGAAATTCGTTGTGAAATCCGTCCAACGTAAAAAGGTGCTGTCAACGAATTTCAACGCAAAATAGGTTTTTTTATTTTTATTTTTTTATTTGTTTTTAAATTAAATTGCTGTAACAGTACAAAAGTAACTTTTGAATGAGACATCGAAAGAAACAAAGAAAGACCAACATTTAGGAATGGAATAATTACTTTAAACATTTCAAATTATTTACAGCATGACAATTATTTAAGTTCTCGCAGGGTAGACTGGATCCCGCCTCCTATCTCATGATCTCATGAACCAGTCTGCTCGCAAAACAGATCACTTTGCAAGAGGGTTGCACACGCCAAAAAAAATAGACAATGTGTAGTTTTCATTAAAATACAGTCACAATATATGTGGAGCGCCGTGATACAATGGTTACGGTGTTGGACCCATGTGACGTGGTGCATGTGCTGTGACGTGTTCCCCTGACGGGGAACATGGTATTTGTGTTCTTGGGCAAGACACTTTACTACAATTGCCTCTCACCACCCGGGAGTATCAACGGGTACTTGTAAGGGTAGACACCAGATTGTGCTGATATCACCGCACATTACTATTTTTATTAAGTTGAAAATATGTTGGGAGACGTAATTTCCCTACTCCCAGTGTTATCGGGTGTGCCACACTGATTGTCGTACCTTCCCCATGCAGGTGAACTTGATCAAGACACCATGGACATGATGAACATGTCTCGTTGCGGCATGCCGGACAACATCGGTCACGCCTTGGACGCTAGACGGAAGAAGCGGTTCTCCCTCGGACCAACATGGAGCAGAACCGACCTGACCTATCGCATCGACAACACGACCCCTGACATCCCCGACCGAGCCGACGTTGATGCAACCATGGCCGCAGCTCTGAAGGTATTCTACACTCTCAAAAGTGCCTGGCCACATTGACCCAGAATCCGAGTTCTGTTCCGCCTGGCACTTTTTTATAGAGTCAAAAGTGACACCTCTCCGGGTCAACATGACCCTTTCGTGCAGGTTTTCTGGGTTAAAATGACCAGGGAAATGAGTTTCAGCGTCAGCCTTGACGCGTAAGAGTGCCAGTTTCAACCCATGAAAGTGTCAGGCCAAATAGAACCGGGATCCCGCATCAAATCTCACCAGGAACTTAGTGTATAAAATATAAATCCTTTAAGCTTTGACCGAACAGATATTTCGCCGTAGTTTATGAAATGCCGCATAGTACGAAATTAACAGTGTTGCATTTGCTGGTCCCAGAGTGCCAGACTAGTGTCCTCCTTGAGCCTGATTGACTCACTGACAAGTGACTGACTGCCCGACCGACTGACCGACTGACTGTCACTGGTGACTGGTTTGTTGGCTGTTGAAGAGAACCGGGCAGTGCTATCTTATAGAATTATCCCAAAGTGTGCTGAATCTGGCCCATCGTGTAAACCAGATGCATGAAAAGACTTCCAGTGAATAACCATTCTGGACCAATTGAACACAAATTTGTGCACTATGTGACCAGCTTTGCTGGGCTTGCCTTATCTTGGTTTTTCCTGTCTTGTGCTATTTAGGTCTGGTCGGACGTCACACCGTTGACTTTCACCCGAGTTACTGGCAACACTCCGGCCGACATTGTCATCTTCTTCGCCCCAAGCAACCAGGGCCACGGGGACAGCAGCCCGTTCGACGGCCCGAGGGGTGTCCTGGCTCACGCTTTCTACCCGGAGATTGGAGACGCTCATTTCGACGAAGGAGAACAGTGGACCATCAACTCTAACTCAGGTGGGACCAACTGGAATCATAATATGTCTGCTCCCTCGATCCAGGGATGAAGTCGACTACTCGAGCCCATCACAAGTCCCTGCAAGTCCATCATAAATCCCTGCAGGTCCATCACAAGTCCTCCAGTCCCAATTTAGCTCACAAGCTATTCAAATGAGCTTTGACAAAGGACATTCCTTTGTTATTGTTCATCCACTGTTACTTGTGACTGGACTTATGACTGGACTTGTGACTGCACTTGTGACTAGACTTGTGACTAGACTTGTGACTAGACTTGTGACTGCACTTGTGACTGCACTTGTGACTGCACTTGTGCTGGACTTGTGATGGACTTGTGATGGACTCGACTAAATGCCTGCCCTGATAAAATGAACAAAAAAAATATTTCTTAACATTATTTTGTACAAGCCTGCAGAGTGGTTCGTATTCCATTCCACGTGTTTATAACCTCGTTCCCAGGTTCTGCTTTCAATCTCGAAACAATTGTAGACCCTGGGGGAAAACTTGCTTCCTGTATTCTGATTAGATCCCACAATAGCAATAATGGATTTATACCGTGTAGTTGGTGATTTTGTTTCCAACGGTCACTAATTGTATAAATACGATTTTGAACGTTCACTGAGATTTATAACGTCCACGGCTCCTCAGAAACGATCCTCACTTTTCCATTTTGCAAATAATCACATTTAGTGTAATACTGCATTAATTGTAAGATTAGGCCAAAAATAAATATTCGGTCTCTGGTCAGACCAAAGTTCCGGAATTGACGCGGGGACGCGGCTTTTTTTTTTTTTTTCTTCAAGCTTGGATTGTACAGACAAGGTGGGGTACTATTTTGCTTTTTTTGGTGTCCTCATGTACGCTAGTGTCCTCCATAATTTGCCCTGGTACTCTCGATCATTTGCCTTGGTGCAATTTCCCATTCCTTAGTGCTCTTTATTAAAAAAAAAAATTGCAATAGAGGTGTAGCAATAGAGGGCGCTGTTGGAGCTACCGCGGAACATTTTGGGAAAAACAGATTTACGCGCGTGATTAAAATCGACGCGCGCGCTGACCAGAGACCGACTTATTTTTGTTGGGGCCTTATCACAATTTGATTCGATGTGAATTATTAGCTGTTTCGGTGTACACACCGAAACAGCTCTTGTTTTTGTTATTTTTTTTTTGGCTTTTTCGCAATTTTGCGAAAAAGCCTTTCTTTTTGTTCTGATTTTTTTTTTTTTTAGCTGTTTCGGTGACACACCGAAACAGCTCTTGTTTTCGTTAAGATTTTTTTTTTCTTTTACTTTTTTTTATTTTTTTGGCTTTTTCGCAATTTTGCGAAAAAGCCTTTCTTTTTGTTCTGATTTTTTTTTGGGGGGGGGCTTTTTCGCAATTTTGCGAAAAAGCCTTTCTTTTTGTTCTGATTTTTTTCTTTCTTTTTTTTTGGCTTTTCCGCAAAGTTGCGGAAAAGCCTTTGTTTTTGTTCTCATTGGCTTTTTCGCAATTTTGCGAAAAAGCCTTTGTTTTTGTTCTCATTTTTTTTGGCTTTTCCGCATAGTGCGGAAAAGCCTTTGTTTTTGTTCTCTTTTTTTTTTTTTTTTTGGCTTTTCCGCAAAGTTGCGGAAAAGCCTTTGTTTTTGTTCTCATTTTTTTTTTTTTTTTTGGCTTCTTCTTTTTGTCGCCTAAATCCCATAGACTTTGTGCACGTTTTTTCTCAACGCCACTTTTGGCATTAATCTTTGTCCTACATCATTCAAAGTTAGCATAAGCATAGTCCCTATAGCAAAGATCTGTCCCGAAGATTGACGTCATGGTGACGTCATCGACTAATTTATTATAGATTTTTGAATATTTAATTTTCCCCATAGACTTTGTACACAGAAGATTAAAAAAAATTGTCGATTTGCAAAGGGCATTTTTGACTCTTTGCCAGTAATTCATTTACACCACTCTTTGTCTAAGCAAAGACCCTAATTTAAACAACATTGTGTAATGATGACGTCATGATGACGTCATCAGGTGTGTATTTATAGGCAATTAAATTGTGACACTTTTAATATTCAAAAATGCATAAGAAATCAACCGTACGCGTCCGCAGCATTTTGTTGCCGGCAAGTGGTAGAATAGGTTGAGGTCTTTATTTTATTCACTGTACGTGAAATCACGTGACCCTTGCTTCCGGTCGAAAAAGGCCCAAACCGGAAGTGGCTTATCATTTGAAAGTGGTAATAGATATAAACTTGCTTTTAACGGTGTTAGTCTCTTGGCAAATAGTATTCTTCAAATCATCTACCGATGACGTCATGCAATCTTCGAGCGCCCTCTAGCGACGGGTTGAAAATTAGCAAAAATGTATTTTGAATAGATGTCTGTGGCGAAGTTTGTCGTAATCGCCTAAATATTGGTGTATATGATGACCTTGACCCACTTAAGACGTGTGCGAAGTTTTAGGCAAATGACGTCATCAGACCGGAAGTTACAATAAAAAGACCCTTTTTCATTTGAAAATTCCTGAAAAATCAACCATGGCAGTTTTTATATTTGTTTTTACTTTAATTGTCGATTGAAGGGTAGGTCTAAAACATTTCAAAGTTTCGAGGCGATAAGCAAACTCGAACATACCCTGTGCACGCTTAAAACTTCACGTTGACAATACCTCTGCTTCAAAACATGCACAGGACAGGACGTCCACAATGTGCATGTACATGCACGTACGTTGTACATAGGCACGTACATCGTATGTCAGTCAGCCTGCAGCGCACGTGTTGCTGAGGTCAAATCCTGTCCACAGTGACCGTTTTAGCCGATTTTCGGCTAACTTTGACAGATTTTATGTTCATGCATGCACATGGACGTATTATAGCACTCTTGGCATTAATCTTTTTCAGATATCATTGAAAGTTGGCATAAGCATAGTCCCTATAGCCAAGACGTGTCCCGAAGAGTGACGTCATGGTGACGTCATCAAGTGATTTATTATGGATTTATGAATAATTAATTTTTCTCATAGACTTTGTACACAGCTTTCTCCACAAGTCTTTCCCTATACAACACTGATATATCTTACTGAGTAGTTCTGAACTTCGGCTGAGAATTACTATGAGAAGGAAAAAGAAATCGTATTTTTTTACGCCTTTCATTTGATTGAAAATATTCCCAAGAGTTAGAATAGCAAGTAATATTTTATAAAAATGTTTCAGTTTAAAGGAAAATCACGCATTTAAAGGTGCAGTTTTTCTGCAGTGGGATTTTTAACCTATTGACTTTGTACACGTTTTCAAGCCACCATTTTCGTATTTTGGCGATCTGGAATCGTCATCAAAGTTACAGCCAAGAAAGACCCTCATACAAAAATTATGCCAAGACTATGACTCACGATGACGTCATCACCTAATTCTTTATTGACTTTTGAAAATTTACGTACATATTGTGAAGTCTTATATCTACAGAAATGTAAGTCCGATTGGGTTGAAACTTGGTATGTGGCTATACCAGGATGTGTTATAGATTAAAAATGAGGTGACGTCATGATGACGTCATCTTGAGATTTTATATAATATTTATTTGTTTGGACTTTTAGCCATATCTCCCGAACGCAACATGCAAAATGCAAAATTCTTTTTTGCATTTGGTCTGTTATGTAATAGCTATTTGCACAAAACTTGAAAAAAAAGTGTGACGTCATCATGACGTCATCAAAATGCGATTTTGCAAAACTCATATAAGGAAAGGTCCAATTGTCATGAAACTTGGTGGGTAGGTAGTTAATCATACTAGTATGCAAAGTTCGAAGTGACGTCACGATGACGTCATCAACAAATTAAAAATTTTTGTCGATTTTCAAAGTGCGTTTTCGACTCTTTGCCAGTAATTTATTTAGATCACTCTTTGTCCAAGCAAAGACCTTGTGCACACGCACATACATCGTATTGCCGAGGTCAAATCCTGTCCACAGTGACCGTTTTAGCCGATTTTCGGCTAACTTTGACAGATTTTATGTTCATGCATATTCAGGGCATATTATTGATTAAAAAAAATCATAATGCGGAAAAGCCCTATGTTCTGTTGCAAACAGACATAGATCTCTAGTTTTTTCCTTCTTTTTGTCGCCAAAACCCCATAGACTTTGTGCACGTTTTTTCTGGCCTCCACTTTTGGCATTAATCTTTGTCAGACATCATTCAAAGTTTGCATAAGCATAGTCCCTATAGCAAAGATGTGTCCCGAAGATTGACGTCATGGTGACGTCATCGACTAATTTATTATAGATTTTTGAATATTTAATTTTTCCCATAGACTTTATACACAGAAATTTTAAAAAAAGTTGTCGATTTTCAAAGGACATTTTCGACTCTTTGCCAGTAATTCATTTACACCACTCTTTGTCCAAGCAAAGACCCTAATTCAAACAACATTGTGGAATGATGACGTCATGATGACGTCATCCTGTGTTGATTGATAGGCAAATAAATTGTGACACTTTTAATATTTAAAAATGCATAAGAAATCGACCATACGCGTCCGCAGCATTCTGTTGCCGGCAAGTGGTAGAGTAGGTGGAGGTCTTTATTTCATTCAGTGTGCGAGAAATCACGTGACCCTTGCTTCCGGTCGAAAAAGGCCAAAACCGGAAGTGGCTTTTCATTTAAAAGTGGTAATAGATATGAACTTGCTTTTAACGGTGTTAGTCTCTCGGCCAATAGTATTTTTCAAATCATTTACCAATGACGTCATGCAATATTCGAGCGCCCTCTAGCGACAGGTTGAAAATTTTCAAAAATGTGTTTTGAATAGATGTCTGTGGTGAAGTTTGTCAGAATCGCCTAAATACTGGTGTATAGGATGACCTTGACCCCCTTAAGACGTGTGAGAAGTTTTAGGCGTATGACGTCATCAGACCGGAAGTTATAATGAAAAGACCCTTTTTCCTTTGAAAATTCCTGAAAAATCAACCATGGCAGTTTTTATATTTGTTTTTACTTTAATTGTCGATTTAAGGGTAGGTCTAAAACATTTCAAAGCTTCGAGGCAATAAGCGAACTCGAACATGGCACATGCACGCTTAAAACTTCAAGTTGACAATATACCTCTGCTTTAAAACATGCACAGGACGTCCACAGTGTACATGTACATGCACGTACGTTGTACATACGCACATACATCGTATGTCAGTCAGCCCGCAGCGCTAGCGCACGTGTTGCTGAGGTCAAATCCTGACCACAGTGACCGTTTTAGCCGATTTTCGGCTAACTTTGACAAAACATGCACAGGACGTCCACAATGTACATGTACATGTACATGCACGTACGTTGTACATACGCACATGTACATCTTATGTCAGTCAGACTGCAGGGCAAGTGTTGCTGAGGTCAAATCCTGAAAACAGTGACCGTTTTAGCCGATTTTCGGCTAACTTTGACAGACTTTATGTTCATGCATAGTCAGAGACGTATTATTGATAAAACAATCATAATGCGGAAAAGCCCTATGTTCTGTTGCAAACAGACATAGATCTCTAGTTTCTCTTTTTTTTTTTCTTCCACTTTTTTTCCCATAGGATAACACGTGTTTTCGTTCTACAACGCACTTTTGGACTTTTTTCAAATCCGATCGACTTCAAACCCGGCACACACTTAGACCACCATCTGAAGATGTGCACTGAAACTTTTCGTCATGCTGACGTCATCACGTGATTTATTATAGATTTTTGAATATTTAATTTTTCCCATAGACTTTGTACACAGAAATTTAAAAAAAATGTCAATTTTCAGAGGGCATTTTCGACACTTTGCCAGTAATTCATCTACACCAATCTTTGTGCAAGCAATGACCCTAATTCAAACAACATTGTGTAACGATGACGTCATGATGACGTCATCCGGTGTTTATTTATGGGCAATTAAATTGTGACACTTTTAATATTTAAAAATGCATAAGAAATCAACCGTACGCGTCCGCAGCATTCTGTTGCCGGCAAGTGGTAGAGTAGGTTGAGGTCTTTATTTCATTCAGTGTGCGTAAAATCACGTGACCCTTGCTTCCGGTCGAAAAAGGCCCAAACCGGAAGTGGCTTATTATTTAAAAGTGGTAATAGATATGATCTTGCTTTTAACGGTGTTAGTCTCTTTGCTGATAGTATTCTTCAAATCATCTACCGATGACGTCATGCAATCTTCGAGCGCCCTCTAGCGACAGGTTGAATATTTTCAAAAATGTATTTTGAATAGATGTCTGTGGCGAAGTTTGTCGGAATCGCCTAAATATTGGTGTATATGATGACCTTGACCCACTTAAGACGTGTGCAAAGTTTAAGGTGTATGACGTCATCAGACCGGAAGTTATAATGAAAAGACCCTTTTTCCTTAAAAAATTCCTGAAAAATCAACCATGGCAGTTTTTACATTAGTTTTTACTGTAATTGTCTATTTATGGGTAGGTCTAAAATATTTCAAAGCTTCAAGGCAATAAGCAAACTCGGACATGCCCTGCGCACGCTTAAAACTTCAGGTTGACAATAACTCTGCTTTAAAACATGCACAGTCCACAATGTACATGTACATGTACATGCACGTACGTTGTACATATCGTATGTCAGTCAGCCCGCGCGCAGCGCACGTGTTGCTGAGGTCTATCCTGTCCACAGTGACCGTTTTAGCCGATTTCCGGCTAACTTTGACAGATTTCATGTTCATGCATAGTCAGGGACGTAGGATAGACACTTTTTGTATAGAATACGCATGTACATGTTCATTCGACCTGGATGAAACTCCTTTACGGCAGTCATTAATAAAACGGTCGAAACAGCTCAGTGTTTGTCCACAAACACATTTCTAGTTTCACTTGAATTTCACACATTGAACTCAAACCAAAAAAGTACAAATCATAATGTCGTTTTCATGGCGACAGATTTGATTTAGGTACAGTGAAACAGGTATATCTCTTATTTGAGTCGTGTGGTTCTGAACAGAATCAGTTGTTTTAATTCAACGTTTCGAACATTGTGCTCTGTTCGTCATCATGAGACTGATGACGAACATTGCCTGGTTCCTCTCAGAACCACACAACTCAAGAGAGATAATATTCACATGGTATCACAGCTAATCTGCCATATACTTTGTTCATGTCCACAGTCCACCATGCAAACCTGTACAAGTCTCAGACATCTCTTTATTCACGGAATTGTTTGTGTTTTCCTGTAGGAATCAACCTGTTTCAGGTGGCAGCGCACGAGTTCGGTCACAGCCTGGGCTTGGGGCATTCCAATGTACAGGGGGCGCTGATGTTTGCGTTCTACGCCGGCTACGTGCCAAACTTCCAGCTGCACTCCGATGATATTTTAGGCATCCAGGCACACTACGGTAATGCGGTTTTTTTTCTCTCTTACAAATACAATGAAGAAATTTCTCAATGGTCGTGCACTGTACCCCGACTCGTTTACGTGCAAACAATACGGGCCTTCGAGACGCCCGTGTGCTCTACTAATAGACGGTTGAAATTTGTAATGTCAGGTCGCCCACTGCTTTAGGCTTTGTACTCGAAGATCCTTGTTCAAAATGTAATGAGACATGGCCTACTTAGAATACGGATTGATGTTTTCGGAAAACTTGAGCTATCCATCCTTTTATAGGATTGTCAAAATCCCGGTAACTTTGCGAGAGTCACTCGTTCACCGCGCGCACTATTTACGCCGCCATGTTTGTTTGCGTTATTTGCCTCGCTTTGATTTTCAAGAGGGCGTACCTTGAGGAAGGTCTTTTGTATGTTTCTTGTGTTTGTTCCCAGAAAATGTCAGTCAAATAAATAAAGCGTTCCCTCTTTCGTTCACAAATGTAGTCTTTTATGTACCAACTTCAGGCCAATTAACCTATCGCGCTAGAATTGTGTCAACGCAGCTATGAAATATTGTCCAATTACATGATATACAAGTGGACGCGGAACGCGCAAAATCTGAGAACAAAACTTTAGTGTACAAAATTCCATAGGGTTGTCTAAGGGGCGTGGCTCACTCGCAAACGGCGATAGGTCAATTATAATTATTCTCAATTGTTCTCAGACTCAAAAATTCCACGAAGAGTCACAGCTTTTGATGCCACCACAACGGGCACTGCTTTACAGAACATTCGTCTTTACATATTGTGCATACTTGTATATGACTTCCATATTAATGTGCACTTTTACCGAGGATTGGTGCTTATAGTGTTTACTGTTATAGCTCTGTCTTCAATACTGTATTTTCATTGGCCTAGAACGATCACGTGTTAAGTTTATAAAAAGTCATGGCATACTCCCTTCAGTGTGCTATGACTTTGTACGTACGGTACGTTCGGTGTGAAACGCTTGTATCGTTGGTATACCCTCGCTATTTTTACCATATTTTCACGCATGAGTGGGAGCAGCGAACTAGCAGACGATCAGCTGTTTCGAGCACGCGACATGCATGTGAGTTGACGTTCGATTGTCATGATTGTTGTGTTTACTGCTGTTTGTTTTCGTGACTTTTACATCAAAGTCCCAAGAATCCAAGACAGAGGTATAACCAATCAATTGGGCGCATAGCACCATCGGGTGCTTATAAAAACGTCATATCCCGCATCACAGCAGTCAACAATTGTTAAATATACATGTACCTATTATTTAGCCCCGCCCTATAATGCTTTGACAAATCACAGTCTCCATTGAAGGCTGACATGCGTGCACTCAAAAGTCCGACATTCGTGCCGATCTAGTCTTTTTTTATTTGCATCCGCAACACCACTAGACGTCATCACGCTCTTTATGCATATGTATAATATGCTAATTAGGCAATCGCCAAGGCGAAATTTTCACACTTTGCCCTCGATTGTGTTAAATGAATGCATGAATGTGTTTAATCATAATATAGTCTGAGTTAATTCTTCAATCCGGTTCGTTAGTGTGACATCAGTTCAGTTTAAACCACGCCCACTGGCCATTAAGTAGCATTGGAACCATTGGAACCGGAAGTTAACGCAACTTGAGCGTTTATCCAATGGGCGCTAGTAATTAGTGGTGCGTGCACGTCTATGGCGTTTTTACTAACGAACCGGATGATAATTTATTTTCGTCACTGTTTAACTGTTTAACTGTTCGACGTACACGTGATGATGTCCACGTACACACTGGGCGGGGCCTATAATGACTAGGTCTGTTGTATAGGCATTGTTCTAACATCTGGTTCTTTCTTTGTTGTTTTATACAGGTATCGGCTCCGGTGGACCCGATGTGACCATGGCCCCCAACCCGCCCGAGCCTGATGCACCTTGCACCGGCAGAGTAGATGCCGTCACCACCACCAGAGATCGAAGCACCTACATTTTTGAAGGTTAGTTGAGATTTTTCATAATTATTGTGGGACGTTTCTTTCAAGCACACAGTTTAAAATGTGTCTCAAATACTGGACTTCTTCTGTATTGTGAGCCATCTTGAAAAGTGGTCTTCTTCAAATTTAAAATCTAGACTGCTTTTCAACTTGATAATCACGATGGAAACTACAAAACACAGGAAAAACAAATCCCGTATCAGTACTAGACAGAATTTTTTCGGGGGGTGGAATTTTGAGAAAATTTGGCCGGAATGACTGCACGGATTGTTACAGGATAGCTTGTTGGCTAGAGGTAGGGTTGTTTTTTTCTCTCTGGCTTTGAATGCACCTTCATTGTTAACCCTATAACAGTCCTGAATGCTCAAATGTTTACATGATTCTGCAATTAATCAATTAAAATAAAGAGCACAGCCTGCAACGCATAAAGAGTCTTTGTTGAAACAATGAAGCGGCAACCAAACTAAAGACTAATCCAGACAATCGGGCGCTGTACACTCACAAGGCCCCCTTCATGGAGAAACCAAATGAACAATAGCTAGCACAATGCTTTCGCCAATGAAAGGGGCCTCCGTGATAGAATTGACAGCGTGCTCGGATTGGTACGTATACGTTATGGTTTGGGAACACACATTAAAACAAAGCAACAAAAAGAGGTTCATTCCGTCATGAATTCAACAATGATACATTAATGTCATTTTCTGTCTATGTCATGCAGGGAGTAACGTTTGGAAATTTGAATTTGGCGCGTCCCGTATTTCCACTGGTTCCCACAAGTCTATCTCCTCGACTTTCGTTGGTCTACCAGACAATATCGACGCTGCGCTTTACGACCCCAGGAATATGAAGACGTACTTTTTCAAGGTACGGAACAAGAATAACAAAAAAATTGTGGGGAAACAGTTTTTGTGAACAACGGCAGGCTTTTACAAGCCCTCTTCGTGCAAACTGTTCTTGCCGTTAAAAACCGGGATCATTTGCGTTTCATGCATTTTGTTGGTTTCAAATAATAACGCTACTCAAAATCCAAAGACGAATATTCAAAACCCAACCCGTTGAAGTTTCAGCTCATTTGATATTACACGTTTTGAGAAAACAGTGACAAACCATGCATAGCCCTTTTTTATCACGAAATGCCATTTCGTCCATAGCACTCTCTGTTTCCAAAAATCAGTCAATTGACTGATAGTTGGAAATCACCTACATTCCTTGATTTCTTCCACATGACAGCGGGGTGTTTAGAACCAGTATGCCATCTATAATCCAAGTCACATTTTTTATAATAGTTCGCTAGGTCTCTATTAGGAGCTAAATGCAAATCATCATATATGCCTTTTAAATGTGTGTATTTATAATGAACTTCATTCCGTAATCAAAGAGTTGACTTGAACATATCAGTAGAAGAAAATTACGATTTGGATGATTTATTTTTGATAATTTATTTTGTTTCAATTTCAGGGAAGTCAATATTGGCGATTTAACAACGAGGTCATGGATGCCAATTTTCCGAGTCCTATTACCGGTGACTGGGGCACCTTGCCGGGCGATCTCGACGCTGCCTTTTTCTGGAGTGGGAACGGCCAAATCTTCTTCATAAAAGGTGGGTGGAAAGTTTACTTTATTGTTTGATATCTGTGCCCCAAACCTAGTCTACGTTACCATTCAGCACTCCAGATTCAAGAAACATTGAGTTTTAAGTAAGTAGGTCTTGGAACTAGACAAAGCAACGTTAGAAGCTCCCGGATGTCAACACCTATTGATTTGCACACCAGTTTTGACTGGTTGCTATGTGTTGCCATTCAGCACTCCCGACTCAGGAATCATCCAGTTTCAATCAAATGAGTCTAGGAGCCAGATAAGCCAATGTGGGAAAAATTCCCGGATGTCTGCGCTCACAGATAGAGCAAATTAAAGTTTTGTTCGTCCTTTTCCCGCAGGCGATAAGTATTACCGCTTCAATAACGGCAAGGTCGACGAAGGCTACCCGCGTGACCTGAGCGTCTGGAAAATCCCTGGTAACCAGGTCACTGCTGCCATGCAGTGGACCAACCGGAGGACGTACTTCTTCACCCCGAATGGAGGCTTCTACCGGTTTAATGACCGGCGCTTCAAGGTGGAAGTTGGCTACCCGCGGCCCGTTGCCTCAGCGTGGCAGGGGTGTATGAACACCATCGAAGCGGCCACGCCTACCGCTGGTGTTAGTGGTCTGGTATCCAGTCTTCTCGCAATGGTGTTGCCTGTTGTTTTAGGAAACATTTACTTTTAGACAAACACCCTTGTACTTGCGTTTTAAAAGGCATATAGGATCATTTGCGTTTATCCTTAAGGTAAATTACCGAATTATTATCAAAGAGCTTCCTTGAATTAAAAATCGTACTGGTACTATAAAACAGCAAACACTCCGTGAAATCATTCCGTCTGGCTTGCTGTCAGTAAGAAGAAATCAAGAAATGTATATGGGATTTTTTGACTGATCCTTAAAAAAGAGTACAAATAACGAAATCTTCTTTCGTAATATTTTTGCGCATGATTTTTCACTGTTTAATTGAAAGGTAACCTCATCAACAGGTAAGGTTTTGAACATTCTTCATTGGAATTTGAGTGGTGTTATAATTGGAAACGAACAAAACGCATGACAGAACAATGGTACACGCCTTTAACAAAATTGTTTTCAAGCACGAAGCGGTATGTAAACAACACACAGTGACTGTGCTGTGCTTATGAATAAGATAAAAAAAAAAACATAAAAGAAAGCAAACATTTGTCCCAAATTTTCCAAAATGCTGCAGCTTTGCCCGTAAATACAGACTTCCTTCAAGGAATAGAAATGACCGTCGCACAAGCACGTTTAATGAACTGGCTAAAATGAAATTCTATTAATCGATTGGCTATTCGAAAGCATAGTTTATAGTTAGGAAAATAGTGCTTAATTTTGAAATTATGAATTTGTTAATATTTATCGTGGCACCACATAGTTTTTTCTGATTTAAAGAGATAACATTTTCCACAACAGTACATGAAAAAGAATTTAAAAATGCATGAGAAATGAGTACAATTATTTCAAATGTCCTTCGTTAATCATAACAAAATGCGATGAATTTCGTAATGTAATTCGTACTACCGACCCTCACTAGAATAAATCCTATAGTTAAATATCTATCATGTATTTTATTCATGATGCTGTTATGACCAAAGTACTCAGATTTTGCAAACTACTATTTAATAAAAAAAAAACTTATCAAAACTAAAACGGCCTGAATAAGTCTGTGCTTGTTTTACTGGTGCGTTTTGAATTACAATATGTCAAACGCATGCGCAGTTTTAGACCTTTTCATTCAACTCCCTTTTATTTATTATCTCCGCCAAGTGTGTACTGTTGGCTTACATTGGAATAATTATATTCTTCGTATGTAAACTTTGGGACCTCGCCCGACCAAGAGAAATTTGGCACGCCTTAAGAGAAGACGTCGCACACCTTTGCCAAAATATTTGACCGTGCTGGTCCCAGAGTGCCAGCCTCAGTCATCTTTGTTACTGTCTCACGTAAATGACCACCTGATTGTAACTTGTGAATTAGACTTGCATAAGTCCCACCTTGGCCCCAAAATTTGACCCAGATGCCGATCTCATTTCAGACCACATTGGTCTGGTACCAAATGTTCTGGATGGCAGCAAACACACCGTCCTTTTGAATTTTTTGCGTCATTGTTAAGCTAATGTGCACATGTTTCAAAACGAAGCAAACAACAGAAAAGAGCCAGTGTGTTTGCTGCCGCCAAGCGTCAAGTCGTCACCGTTTTCACGGGGGAAGAGGCGAATCTACTAGTCTTTCACTGTCTGCACAGACATGCAAGAAAATCGCGTTTTAAGTTGGTCCTTTTTTTCATTTAACAATTTGAAATGTAAAGATGAATAGAATATGCAAGATTTAGGTATCAGAGGAAAGAAGAGCTTCTAATCTTCCTAAATGTAGCAAATTGTTAGAAAAATAGGTGATCAGTTTTGCAGAATTAATCAATTAAGAGAAGTGTCTGTACGTGAAAACGAAAAAAAAAAACGACGAAATAGCAAATTCACCCCTGGAGCTGTAAAATTCGCCCCGTCGTGAAAAGGCTCGAGTCAGTATGCGCAGATTTTGCACTACTGCGCTCAGAGTCAGTGGCGTATCCAGCAGGGGGGGGGGGGCAGGGGGGCACTTTGCAGGCTGTTCTTTGCTAGGAGTTCTTCTGACATCAATCTCACCAAAGAAAACCCGCTCAACAACTATAACAGTGCGCCGTGATAATGTGCATAATATATAGTATGCATAATAATGGTCAGTTTTGAAGAGCGCCCCCATTTTGGAAGATGGGTACCAGCCGCCCCCCCCCCCCTTCCCAACAGTGGCGTCGCCAAGGGGGAGGGGCCAGGGGGGGGCACGTGCCCCCCCTGGAAAACCTAGTGCCCCCCCCCGAGTGCCCCCCCCCCCATCAAATGCTGGTGCCCCCCCCCCCCTATCCTCTGCAAAATTCTGCGCGTTGTTAAAATCATTACCTCAAAAATAGTAATTTCTGGATATATCTTCAGATCGAATTTAGCATCAAATGTGGCACCATTTTGCATCTAGCCCATCCTCCGTATGCGAAAATGTTCCAAAGGGGAGGGGGGCACCCCCTCCCCTTAGACCCCTCCCCCAGGATGGCGATCCGTATCCACCTAAGTGCCCCCCCCCCCCCCATCAAATGCTGGTGCCCCCCCCCTGTGCCCCCCCCAGACTGAAAAGTCTGGTGACGCCACTGCTTCCCAACGGCCATAATAATTCGCCGTGATAATGTGCATATAATATGTAGTATGCATAATAATGGTCAGTTTTGAAGAGCACCCTCATTTTGGAAGATGGGTACCAGCCGCCAGCCCCCACCCCAGCCCCCACTTCTGAAAATCGGTCATTAATTTTCATCTGAATTTGAGAATCGCTCTGAACACGCGTTTCATTTTCGCTACCAGAGCATTCGATTCCATTTCAGTTCAATCAATTAAGTGATTGAGCAGCATATTTCGTTTATGCTCATTCAGATTCGTTAAAAAGACTTCCTTTTCGCTTTTAGAGGGCGATTTCAACATTGGTCATTCTATTTCACTTTTGGTTTAATGTTATGTGATGCAATCTGCTATTTTGAATGAGAAAAACGTACTTTTGATTGCTAATTCACGAAATTGTATTCCAGAACTCTGCGCGAAAAGGCATGCTTGCGTAAATGAATGCACAGGTAACGTAATTGGCCGTCTGTTTCTCAAAACCGAATGCACGTACGATGAAAACGATTGAACTTTCACGAAAACGAATGACCGATTTTTAAAAGTGAATGACCATTTTAGGAAATTGGCCGGGAAAACCTATACCATAGATAGAATAGAGTGCTCAGGCGGTTTTCTGACCCAAAACAGGGAGTAATACGCATATTAGTAATTTATTGTGATTTTCCAATAAAGACATATCGTTTTGTCTAAATTTGCTGTTGGTGACATTACAACCGGTATTTCATAGACTCGTCCTGCATCATATAACATTTCATTTGTTGTCTCTGCAAACTGTGACCCGTTTTCACCCCATTCGTGAAAACGCAAAACCGCACTTGAGGAAAATTTGCCCATTCGTTAATTAGGTTCATTCGGTTTCTGTTTAGTTTTTAGATAGTATAACCTTACCAGGTTGTAGATATTGATATATTTCATCATTTTCACCCAAAAAAACCCTTTTATCGATAAACAGACCATTTTTCATGAAACTCGCCCCTTCTTGAAAACGGTGCAGGAATGAATATTTTTCACAACATAGGGGTGGCTTGAAGTATCCGAAAAGTGCGGAGGGGAAGTTATGGATGTACAATGTTTACACATTCATCGAAGACCTTGAACAATAGAGAACATTAGGGTCCACGATATGGCGAAGGTCCACGTTTGAGGTGTGTGTACAAAACATATGGGAGGGTCCACGATTGAAGGTGTTTACAAAGATGGACAGGCAGTGCGGTCATTATGTGGACCTCTGAACAAATATTGCCATGTTTTTGTAATACGACAAAAGAAGGCGCCCGCTAAATGGTCAGAATCTTGAGGTCAAGATTGCATAATTAATCGCCAAATCTGCCCGCATAATATTCACCGACGCTTGCTTTGTAGGCGGCTACTCTACAAACCATATTCTGTAGACCTACATCATTGGAAAGCTTATTTATTTATTTATTTATTTATTTATATCTTATTTATCCTGGGTGATCCATTCAGTGAGAAAAACTCACTGATCTCCCATGGATCCCAGCTCACACAAAACTACTATTAAAATACAATTAAAAGTACAATGTAAGAATGTTAAACAATTCATTGAAATAAACTTAAATAAAATAGGAATTACACAGATCAACAGACATTTACAATACAATACAAAACATCGCTTCGAGATGACATCTCCCCCCCCCCCTGTTTTTTTTTTTTTTTTTTTGTCTTTTTTTTGTCTTTTTTTCTGCTTATTTTCTTCATTTTTAACTGAGCTGTTTGAGTTGTTTGGCGAAGTGATTAAGACTTGTTGGATGCGGAGATTTCAAATGTTGCGGTAATTTATTCCAAGCCTGGGCACCCCTGAATTTAAAAGTTCTTTTTCCATTTTCTGTTCTAGGGAGTGGAAGTACCACATTGCCAACAGTGCTATTCCTAGTTCGATGACAATGTAGTTAACTGACTGGAACAAAAACTTCGTTAACTAGGAACATTGCCGGACAAACACTTAAAAACCATGGTACTAATATGAATTTCTCTTCCTTCATGTAGAGTTTTCCAACCTAGTTCACTACGTACAGCTGATGCTGATGTTCTGGATGGGACCTTAAGAATAGCCCTTCCTGCTCTATTCAAAAGTACATCAAGCCGTTGTATCAAGGTTTTGGAAGTACTACTCCATATAAGATCACAATAATCAAACTGAGGGAAAATAAGGCTTTTCACAATAAGGTTAAGGGTTTGTGTAGGTAAGACATTTTTAAGTCTATTCAAAATAACTATTCTTTTTGAGACAGAAGATGCTACATGGTCAATATGTCCTATCCATTTCATTTTACAATCAATGTGAACACCAAGATATTTATAAGTGGTTACTTGTTCCAGGCAATTGTTATTTACATAGATATCAATATTGGGATGTTCACATCTGGCAAGTTTTTGGGCTGAACCAATCAACATGCTTTTGGACTTGGTAGTATTCAATTTTAATCTATTGTCATCGAGCCAGTTTGATATTTATTCAATGTCTTTTCCAATGAGCCCAATTCCCAGTTTTAAAAATGTGTCCAAGTGACTGGTTTTGTGCTGGAGTTTCACATAAAAGATAAAAGCCCCAAAATCATGATTAAAATATAACTGCTATGAGTTCACGTGATAACTTTGTAGCTATAAACCTTTCTGATAAAAAATCGTTCAACATGTGACTGTGACTAGCGTGCGAACGAGGAAACACAATGGTGTTTTGATAATGAACTTTTGGTATCACCGGTATTATTGTCTCAAGCAAACCAGAAATTTTTATCATAATAATCTGGAGGGAAAATCAAGTAAATTTAAACTTCTGACGTTCAGGAAGTTCAACTGAATCCAAAAGTTGGATCAAGGATGATGCTTAAAGGTAATAATAACATTTGTTTTTCCTGTAATTTTCAGAAATTGATGGATTTGGAGGTTGGTATTTTATAGCAAACATTGTTAACTTGATAATTATGTTTAAAGATTTGTGTTCACAGATGCTAGGGAAAAAACACAGAAATTCTGCTCTTGTAGTTTGGTTCCCTGATCCTATACGTTTTACAATTTATAGACGTCGTGGAATTGTCAGGTCAGGGAACCAGACTAGCTGGCTTACAGTTGTTACCAACGGGCAACTGACAGGCACCCCAAACATTTAAGCATCTTTTGCATGTTATTTGCCCACATTAAACAGTTGACGTCACCACTTTTACACCAATTACATTTCAAGGAATACACATGCAGTGCGGAAGAGACCAGTTTACTGAAAGTTGACATCACGTGACCATAACATCCAATTTGTAAATAAATGTAACATAGTCTATACAGCTAACACTCGGGAGTTTAGGTTCATTACAAAAGTGTGCATATCTTTGGCCAAACTTTGGGGGTGGGGTGGGATCGGGTGGGGATGTGATGGGGCAGCGTGGGGGATGCAGGGTGTAATTAGGTTCATACCACATGACTAAGATTGCAGGACATTGTTATTGTTAATCATGCTATAAAACAAAATCCCATAGGGGTAATTTGAACTGCACGAACCCATGCTCCAGAGGTTCAAGCTCACCCTTGGAGTGAGTTTAGAAATACACAATTCACGAGATAGCGCCTTTAACTCCATTGGATTTGCTGATTGAAATTGAAACTAAGTGTTCGACATTCCCATTTAAGGCGCGAAGGATGAGTTGGTAATAATGCATGCCCAGTGTTTCTCGCTTTCTTTTCTTATTTCACATTGCTCGGTCCCAAGACGAGTTATAATTTCGCTATCAATGTAGATACATTTCGACTTGTGAATCAGGCCTGTCAAGACGTCTCTAGTCTTGTATAAGAAAGATGAATGGAACAATAGACGGACTGACAGCCCATGAGAGGCAGCTTCTCCGTGATGTCGAAGCTCATAGGCAAGACTACGGCGACATACTCCGTCAGTTTTTCAAAATCATCGCCCCCATCGGAATCCTGCTGAACTCTATTTTTCTCTTCGTAGTAATTCGAGTGAAATCCATGCGCACGATCATCAACGTCTATCTGTCGAATTTAGCAGTGGCTGACGCTACCTATCTGATCATAAACATGTCAGCAGCATGGGCGATAGAATATACACACATAGCTTCAGGTGCTTACTTGACCTTAGTCATAGCTTCTTCAACGATGCAGATTGCTTCGTACGGCTTCGTGACTGTCATAGCGGTTGAAAGATTCTCCGCCGTACGTCAACCGCTAACCCAGAGAGCGCGAGCGAGCAAGTCACGAGCAGGCAAGGTATCAGCAGGCGTCTGGGTTGCGGCAGTTGTCACTGGCGTTTTGGCTGGACTCGCAAATGATACCAATTATGTCACTAACGTGGTTTTAAATCAAGTATGTGTGGTCATCGTCATCTTGATTTTCCTGGCTACGTTTACCATAACTATTACCTCGTATATTTACATCGTTATTAAGTTATGCCACAGTGACCGAGAGCGTCAAGCAGGCCAAACCCGTCGAGTTTATCCCGTCGTCCGCATGCTGGTCATCAACACTGCTGTCTTCTTCGTCCTCAATTTAATGGACATTGCTTTCAATGTCATCAACATTTTAATGTTGTTCTCCATTTACAAGGGAGCAGAGGCTTTTATCGATATCTACTGGACCTGCACCGACGTGAAGGTCTGCTTAGGAATCGTTCGCCATATCAACAGCTCCATCAATACTCTGGTGTACAGCGCGACGAACAGTCAGTATCGAGCGGCTTTCTTGGAGGCTTTCCCCCCGCTGGCAAAGCTCCTTCGACTGCGCCGCCGCTGCCGCCGACCGCAGCAGACAGAGCAGATAGAACTTCGAATGATTCCACCAGCGAAGGCCGCTCAAGAATCACTGGCCCAAGCGCACTGAACATCGATGCAAATCCAGACTTTAAGTCGAGTCAATCACAAGTCAAGTCCCAAGTCAGACACAAGTAAGACCACAAATATCAAGGATGGAGACTATCCAACTTGGTTCCTCCAATCAGAGTGTTTGAGAGAGAAACCCGACTTTATGCCTGTTCTCATCCATATACTGTTGCAATTACCGAGATGTGTAAACATAGGATATTCCAATAGCTTTTCCCTCGTGCTGCATCTCTTTGGAATTCCTTGCCTGGTGCTTGTTTCCCTCCAACCCATGATCTGTCCTGTTTCAAGAGGAGTGTTAATTCCTACCTTCAGTTTTCCTGAGTATTAACTTTGCTTTTTATTTTTCACTTAACCCTCTTCACGTCTTGTTCGGGGCAAATGCATAAGAAACCCTAATCTAATTGGAATAGCTTGTGAGTATTTTAGATCGAAGGATTTAATTGTGACTGACTTATGTGAGGATTTTTGAGGTCTTGACTAAAAGTCACACATCTATGAAATATCCTGTGACGGTAACTGGATTGAAGATTCAAGGCCCGATTTGCTTTTGTTTTATTCAATCCTTGAAAATTCACGTTTGTGTCTAATTTAACATTACTTTGATTTCGTTTCGCCATTTTCAATAGTATTTTGGTGTCTCTTTGGTTTTTATGCTGATGCAATTTTCCATATTCATGAGCAAATAATGTCATTTCAGGCAGAAGCCTCAATGTTACCGTAATGTCAGCACAAAACATTTCCAGAATTTTGGATATTTTCCTGTAAGATGTAAATGTTCATTTCTTTAGTGATTCGTTGTTGTGTAAGTGCATGGCGGTAAGCCAATGAGCAAACCTTTCTCACATTAATGTTTTCAATGAACACATTTTTGGGTCACAAGTTGAACAGAAAACCCCCAAAACCGAACAGCGTCTTTCTGAAAATGACATCACAGCAACAGTGCCCTCAGTTGTCCGGAAAAGCATGGACAATTCGAAATGTTTAAAGAAGTGCACTTCTCAATAAAAGTAGCCCCAAAACAAAGAAATGCCAATGGTTTTCATACTTTTAAGAGGATAAGAAAGTTTCACAAAATGTGTTTTGAATTGGATGACACATCTGACATTCTCTACGAAAACAAACTTCGTGACGTGTCCTACATTTGGGTACGCCTACCTTAATTTGGAATCAAAACCAGTGGCGTATTAAAGTTCGTGTCGACAAGTGGGGGGGGGGGGGAATGCTTGCAAAATCTTTGCACCACATCGGACGTTGTAAAATATCTTGAAAAGCGGTGGGGTGGACACGATTGAAATTAGGTGGCGCTGTTTTTAATGCTTTCTTGTGTGAATATTATTGTACATAAAGTAGGTCATGTAAAAATAACCATGCGATTATGTGCAGTTTAAAAACGCATATTTGCAACCATAAACATAAACATTTGATTTGCATCACACGTTTGGCTGTGTGTCTGTATAGTTCCTTACAAATAAGCATTTTCGTTAAGATTTATTGGCTGTTCTCGACCTCTTAGTGGTAAAGGGTTGGTTTTGTATTGTACATAAAGTAATTGTGTATTTGTGTACAGTAATTGATTGTTTTGCTTTGTCATATTTTTTTGTATGGTAATTTTCAATGTAATGTATTTTATACCTGTTTTTAATTCATGTACACTGGCAACTCAATGTTCATGTACTTTTTAAGCATGACAATATATAAATCTTCAATCTTCCATCTTGAATAAACTGAACAACCGCAAAAAGGCCTACTTGATTCAAGCTTCAGTGTCGTTACATTTTTGCCTCGTTTTTCAACTTTTTAAATTAAAACAAAAATTCTAATAACAACGAACAAATGGGGGGAGGGGAGTAAGGAACTGTTTTGCTGGAAATTACGCTGTCCGGGTAGTTTTTTCGGTGTTCCGCAGAAATTGGCAAAGTACCAGTCGACAGCAAAAAAAACATGACATAAATGTTGGTTGGTAACCAGTTTTTGAAGTGCTTAGCGGAATGGAAGACTTTTGAGACGCTTGAGGGCAGCCAACACACGGTCTATTGGAATTATTTGCGTCATGTTTAAGCTAATGCGCACATGATCAAAATGGAGCAAACAACAGAAAAGGAGCCAGTGTGTTTGCTGCCACCAATCGTCCGAAAAATCTCCCATCCTGCACTGAATTAAACGGTTCGTAATTGACCTTGCGCGGACGTGGTAAGTCCACACCGTCTTCACTACCTGCAGAGTGTGGACATCTTTTGTTCACAGGTCCACACGTGCCTGTACACATTAGCAAACGATAAACACGTTGGTTTTGAGTGGAAGAAGGACGTCAGGGCGAACAATGGGTCGATCGAAGGGTCATATTCGGACTTTTCGGGTAATTGATAGAGCATGGAAATATCTTTCATTTGATATACATTTTGTCTGGAGGTGCTACGTCATTCTGACGTAAGTTAGCAGTACGAAAAAGACGGCAGGAGGTTTTTCATTATTTTTCCCCGCCAAAAGGACGTTAGCGCGTAAACCTAATGTGTTTTAAGTGCACAAACTTCCCACTAAAGTGGATAGGTAAAGCCAAGTTTATTCCCCAGCAAAAAGACGTCATGATTTAACATGCTGCTTAAGCGCACGTTTAAGGCGGTGGGGTGGGGTGTCTGGGTAAAAAGCCGTTAGCATACAAATATAAATAACTTTAACATGAAGTAATGCTTTAAAATAGAAATGCACAATATTATTTCAAATATTAACGAATCCCGTGAGTCAACAATTCAGCCTTATGTGATTTTTAATTGAGAAAGGAGATCACTAAATTTTTAACTCGATTATCTCCAAAAATACACGAGAGATCACACACTGCAATTGATCGAAACTCCTCAAGCCAAAGCTAATCTAAAGTGTTAGCTTTATGGACCATGTTACATTTGTTTACTAATTGGGTGTTGTGGTCACGTGATGCCAATTTTTAGCCAACTGTACTCTTCTGCACAGCTTGTGAATCTCCTGCATGCGGCGTCATGAATTCCCATTTGATTTCAATAATGAAAGTTTTTGCTGAAACTTGCGTGACCGTAATAGCTTGTCTCTGCAGTCATTTGATATTATTTCCTGAACGTCAGAAGTTTCAATTTGCTTGCGCATTTCCCCCAGCATTATCTTATACAGTTTCAGGTTTGCTTAAGACAATAGTAGTGATACCAAAAGCTAGTTAACGAAAAACGATTGGGTTTCCTCGTTCGAACACTACTCATAGTCACATGTTGATGATTTATTCTTGGAGAGGTATTAGGCCAAACAAAATATTCGGTCTCTGGTCTTACCAAAGTTCCAGAATTGATGCGGCGACTTTTTTTTTTTTTTTTTGGCCTTTTTTTTGTAGGTTGGATTGCACAGACAAGGTGGGTATTATTTTACTTTTGTTGTGTCCTCATATACATTGGGTACCTCCATAATTTGCCTTGGTGCAATTTCGCCATCCCTTGGTACAAAAATTTGAGGAGGTGCGGCAATAGAGGGCATTGCTGTAGCTACAGCGGACAATTTGAAGAGAAAAAAAGGTTGACGCGCATGATTAAAATCGACACGCGCGCTGACCAGAGACCGACATATTTTTGGGGGGGGGGGCCTTACATTGCTACAAAGTCATCACGTGAACTTGTCGTTTGGTCATTGCCCTCCGGCACAAAACCTAGTCTATGGAATATCCCCTTGCACAGCAAGGGTCTGGCGTTCATAAAATTAGATTCCGAATGCTGGATTAAGGACGATGTTTAAATTGACTGCAGACAATACATTTATGTAGTTACGCATTTTTTGTATACAAACAGAAGGCTTAATCATTATTCAGTTCAAATTTAATTAAGAGCTAAAATGGAATTTCATCACCTCGCATCCCATACTTATTTCAAGGTTTTTTTTAAATTGGGAAGTTACAAAATTAGCATTTGTCTCTTTTGGCTTAGTTCTAAAGACCGTGTTACCTATGACGTCATACCAACGGGCAACCGACATGCAACCCAAACATTTAAGCATCTTTTGCACGTTATTTTATCGACACTAAACAGCTGACGTCACAACTTTTACACCAATCACATTTCAAGGGATACACATGCAGTGCGGAAGAGTTCAGTATGCTGAAAGTTGACATCACGTGACCACAACATCCAATTTGTAAATAAATGTAGCATGGTCTATAGAGCTAACACTCGGGATTTAGGTTCATTACAAATGTGTGCATAACTTTGGCCAAACTTTGGGGGTGGGGTGGGATCGGGTGGGGATGTGGTGGGGCAGCGTGGGGGATGTAGGGTGTAATTAGGTTCCAACCACGTGACTAAGATTGTCGGACATTGTTATTGTTAATCATGCTATAAAACAAAATCCCATAGGGGTAATTTGAACTGCACGAACACATGCTCCAGAGGTTCAAGCCCACCCTTGGAGCGAGTTTAGAAATACACAATTCACGAGATAGCGCCTTTAACTCCATTGGATTTGCTGATCGAAATTGAAACTAAGTGTTCGACATTCCCATTTAAAACGCTAAGAGTGAGTTGGTTATAATGCATGCCCAGTGTTTATCGCTTTCTTTTCTTGTTTCACATTGCTCGGTCCCAAGACGAGTTATAATCTGGCTGTAAATGTAGATACATTTCGACTTGTGAACCAGTCCTGTCAAGACGTCTGATATAAGAAAGATGAATGGAACAATACAACATAGCGACGGACTGACAGCCCATGAGAGGCAGCTTTTCCGTGATGTCGAAGCTCATAGGCAAGACTACGACGACATAATCCGTCAGTTTAGCAAAATCATCGCCCCCATTGGAATCCTGCTGAGCTCTATTTTTCTCTTCGTAGTAATTCGAGTGAAGTCCATGCACACGATCATCAACGTCTATCTGTCGAATTTAGCAGTGGCTGACGCTGCCCATCTGATTCTATGCATGTCAGTAGCTTGGGCATTAGAATATACACACATAGCTTCAGGTACATGTACTTCCCTAGCTGTGCGCATAGCTTTTACAACGATGCAGATTGCTTCGTACGGCTTCGTGGCTGTCATAGCGGTCGAACGATTCTCCGCCGTACGCCAACCGCTAACCCAGAGAGCGCGAGCGAGCAAGTCACGAGCAGCCAAGTTATCAGCAGGCGTCTGGGTTGCGGCAGTTGTCATGGGCGTTTTGAGTGGACTCGCAAGTGACTACAATTATGTCAGGAATTTAGTTTTCACTCAAGTGTATGTTGTCATCGTTCTCCTGATTTACCTGGCTGCGTTTACCATAACTATTACTTCGTATATTTACATCGTTATTAAGTTATGCCACAGTGACCGAGAGCGTCAAGCAGGCCAAACCCGTCGAGTTTACCCCGTCGTCCGCATGCTGGTCATCAACACTGCTGTCTTCTTCGTGCTCAGTTTGACGGACAGCGCTTTACAGATCATGCACCTTGTACTGCTGTTCTTTCACAAAGGAGCAGAAGCTGTCATTGATATCTATTGGACCATCACCGACGTAGCGGTCTGCGCAGGAATCATACGCCTCGTCAACAGCTCCATCAATACTCTGGTGTACAGCGTAACGAACAGTCAGTATCGAGCGGCTTTCTTGGAGGCTTTTCCCCGCTGGCAAAGCTCCTTCGACAGTGCCGCCGCTGCCACCGACCGCAGCAGACAGAGCAGATAGAACTTCGAGTGATTCCACCAGCGAAGGCCGCTCAAGAATCACCGGCCCAAGCGAACTGAACATCGACGCCTATCCAGACTTTAAGTCGAGTCAGTCACAAGTCAAGTCCAAAGTCAGACACAAGTAAGACCACAAATATCAAGGATAGAGACTATCAAACCTGGTTCCTCCAATCAGAGTGTTTTACAGCAAAGCCTGACTTTCTGCCTGTTCTTATCCGTATATGTTGCTATTACCTGGATGTAGAACGAAACGACATTCAAATAGCGTTTTCCCACGTGCTGCATCTCTTCGGAATTCCTTGCCTGGTGCTTGTTTCCCTGCAACCTATGATCTGTCCTGTTTCAAGAACAATGTTAATTCCTAACTGCAGGGTTTTTTTTAGTATTTACTCTTCTTTTGTATATTTCACTTGTTGCCCTGTACCTTGAGTTGCTTTAAGCATTGTTTTAGGTGCATATGCAAAAAAAAACGTAAGCACGGTTAATTTTAAATAGCTTGTGTGTGATTACGATTGAAGGACTGAATGCGACTGACTTATTTTAGGATTTTTGTGAGGTCTTGACTTAAGTCACACATCGCTGAAATACCCTGTGACGGTAACTGGATTGAAGTTTCCCGCACATCTGACTTTATCTTAGTGTAACATAATGGGTTCTACACTGCGGGCTGCTTAATTTGAAATGCTAACAACTGGTGTAAACTCGTGTCGACAACTTGGGGGATCATGCTTACAAATATCAAGGATGGAGACTATCCAACCTGGTTCCTCCAATCAGAGTGTTTGACACAGAAACCCGACTTTCTGCCTGTTCTCATCTATATATTGTTGCTGTTACCTAGATGTAAAACAAAAAGGATATTCCAATAGTTTTTCCCACGTGCTGCTTCTCTTTGGAACTCCTTGCCTGGTGCTTGTTTCCCTCCAGCCTATGATCTGTCCTGTTTCAAGAGGAATGTCAATTCCTACCTTCAGTTTTCCTGAGTATTTACTCTGCTTTATATTTTTAATGAACACTCTTCCATGAGTGGCTTTAAGTAAATTAATGTTTTCAATGAACACATTTTTGGGTCACAAATTGAACAGAAAATCTCCAAAACCGAACAGTGTCTTCCTAATAATGACATGACAGCAACAGCTCCCTCATTTGTCCGGAAAAGCATGGACGAATTGAAATGTTTAAAGCAGTGCACTTTTCATTAAAAGTACCCCAAAAAAGAAATGCCAAAAAGTGTTCGTACTTTTTTAAAGAGGATAAGAAAGTTACACAAAATGTGTTTTGAACTTGATAACATATCTGACATTCTCTACGATTAATACTTAAAATATGATAAAAGTGGCGTATTAAAAATCGTATCGACAAGTGGGGGAAATGCTGCAAAATCCTCGTACCACACTGGACGTTGTGAAATATCTTGAACAGCGGTGGGGTGGACACGATTTAAACTAGGTGGCGCTGTTCGTAATGCTATCTTGTGTGAATATAATTGTACATAAAGTAGGTTAAGTAAAAATACAACATGCGATTATGTGAAGTTTAAAAACGCTTATTTGCAACCGTAACCATTTTGATTTGCATCACACGTTGGGCTGTGTGTCTGTATAGTTCCTTACAAAATAATATGCGTTTTCGTTAAGATTATCGGGCTGTTCTCGACCTCTTAGCGGTAAAGGGTTGGTTTTGCATTGTACATAAAGTAATTGTTTATTTGTGTACAGTAATTGATTGTTTTGCTTTGTCATATTTGTTTGTATGGTAATTTTCAATGTAATGTATTTTATACCTGTTTTTAATTCATGTACACTGGGAACTCAATGTTCATGTACTTTTTAAGCATGACAATACATAAATCTTGAATCTTCCATCTTGAATAAAAACAACCGCGAATATGCCTACTTGATTCAAGCTTCAGTGTCGTTACATCTTTGCCTCGTTTTTCAACTTACAAAGTGTCGAATTTGTTTTTAAATTAAAACAAAAATTCTAATAACAACGAACAAATAGCGGGGGGGGGGAGTAAGGAACTGTTTGGCTGGAAATTACGCTCTCCGGGTAGTTTTTCTGTGTTCCGCAGAAATTGGCAAAGTACCAGTCGACAGCAAAAAACATGACATAAATGTTGGTTGGTAACCAGTTTTTGAAGTGCTTAGCGGAATGGAAGACTTTTGAGACGCTTGAGGGCAGCCAACACACCGGTCTATTGGAATTATTTGCGTCATGTTTAAGCTAATGTGCGCATGATCAAAATGAAGCAAACAACAGAAAAGGGGCCAGTGTGTTTGCTGCCACCAAGCGTCCGAAAAATCTCCCATCCTACGCTGAATTAAATGGTTCGTAATTGACCTTGCGTGGACGTGGGTAAGTCCACGACGTCTTCACTACCTGCAGAGTGTGGACATCTTTTGTTCACAGGTCCACACGTGCCTGTACACCTTAGCAAACGATAAACACGTTGGTTTTGAGTGGAAGAAGGACGTCAGGGCGAACAATGGGTCGATCGAAGGGTCATTTTTGGACTTTTCGGGTAATCGATAGAGCATGGAAATATCTTTCATTTGATATACATTTTGTCTAGAGGTGCTACGTCATTCTGACGTAAGCTAACAGTACGAAACAGACGGCAGAAGGTTTTTCATTTTTTCCCCCCCGCCAACAGGACGTTAGCGCGTAAACCTAATGTGTTTCAAGTGCGCTAACGTCACACTAAAGTGGATAGGTAAAGCCAAGTTTATTCCCCAGCAAAAAGACGTCATGATTTAACATGCTGCTTAAGCGCACGTTTAAGGCGGTGGGGGGGGGGGGCGGGTAAAAAGCCGTTAGCATACAAATATTAATAACTTTAACATGAAGTAATGCTTTAAAATAGAAATGCACAATATTATTTCAAATATTAACGAATCCCGTGAGTCAACAATTCAGCCTTATGTGATTTTTAATTGAGAAAGGGGATCACTAAATTTTTAACTCGATTATCTCCAAAAATACACGAGAGATCACACACTGTAATTGATCGAAACGTCTCAGGCCAAAGCTAATCTAAAGTGTTAGCTTTATGGACCATGTTACATTTGTTTACTAATTGGGTGTTTTGGTCACGTGATGCCAACGTTCAGCCAATTGTACTCTTCTGCGCAGCTTGTGAATCTCCTGCATGCGGCGTCAGGAATTCCCATTTGATTTCAATAATGAAACTTTTTGCTGAAACTTGCGTGACCGTAATAGCTTGTCTCTGCAGTCATTAAATATTATTTCCTGAACGTCAGAAGTTTCAATTTGCTTGCGCATTTCCCCCAGCATTATCTTATACAGTTTCTGGTTTGCTTAAGACAATAGTAGTGATACCAAAAGCTAGTTAACGAAAAACGATTGGGTTTCCTCGTTCGCACACTACTCATAGTCACATGTTGATGATTTATTCTTGGAGAGGTATTAGGCCAAACAAAATATTCGGTCTCTGGTCTTACCAAAGATCCAGAATTGATGCGGCGACGCGGTTTTTTGGGGGGTTTTTGGCCTTTTTTTTGTAGGTTGGATTGCACAGACAAGGTGGGTATTATTTTACTTTTGTTGTGTCCTCATATACATTGGGGACCTCCATAGTTTGCCTTGGTGCAATTTCGCCATCCCTTGGTACAAAAATTTGAGGAGGTGCGGCAATAGAGGGCATTGCTGTAGCTACAGCGGACAATTTGAAGAGAAAAAAAGGTTGACGCGCATAATTAAAATCGACACGCGCGCTGACCAGAGACCGACATATTTTTTTGGGGGGGGGGCCTTACATTGCTACAAAGTCATCACGTGAACTCGTCGTTTGGTCATTGCCCTCCGGCACAAAACCTAGTCTATGGAATATCCCCTTGCACAGCAAGGGTCTATGATAATGCGAGCAGATTGGGCAATTAATTATGCAAAACAAGACTGCACCTTGACCTCGAGATTCTGACCATTCAGCGGGCGCCTTCTATCGGGTCTTTGGTAACCCGTTGTTGTATTACAAAAACATGACATCGAAATTGACCAATCTACAGCTTAGTCCACATTTCTGATCAAAATGACGTAATAGTTTTCCAAAGTCGACTTCGATTGGCTGGCGCGTGCTGTCGCATACAATTTGCCCGTTAGGATATATCAGACATTCGTCCGTGGCTCTACACACGTGAATGTCTGATCATCAGAGTAATAATTCACTGTACAGACACAAATTATCAAAAGTCAGATCTAGGCGTTAGAAGCTAGAACAACGATTCAAATAGCTCCCTTTCAATGAAGCTAATTTGTAAACATCCTAAGGAGTTCATTTGAAAAACTTAAATGACAAACGTTTTGATTTTTAGACAAAAAACTTTCCATTGAACTTTTCATTTGGAAACTGAGTATACCTGTAACTCCGTCCAGTTTTGTCAGATTTCCATTCTGTATAGTCTGAGTATCAGCCGTTGTTCATGGAGCCTGCAAGCTCAGCAACAACGTTTGATATAATTATGTGAGCATGCAAATCTAATGAGACCCCGCGCGCCAGCCAATCGGAGTCCACTTTATAAGTTGTGACGTCATTTCCAGCAGACAATTCGGCCTAAGCTGTTGATTGGTAAACTTGCTGCCATGTTTTTGTAATACAACAAGGGGTTACCGAAGACCCGATAGAAGGCGCCCGCTGAATGGTCAGAATCCCGAGGTCAAGACGCAGCCTTGTTTTGCATAATTAATCGCCGAATCTGCCTACATATCATAGACACACAGACCCAACCTCGTACCCAGGGTGTCGAACAGTACGCGCCCATCACTACCTGCTCTCTCACCCTGGTATTGGATCATTTGCATGTGCAAGATTTTTGCACACGTATGCAAATGAGGAACAGTCTGGTGCCTGGATATGCGTTACACATTAGCGTTTGTTTTTGTATGCGGTGTCTGGGGTAAAAACAGAGTCAATTCGTAGCAGCGCGAGCACGGCGTGAGTTACGAAAACACGATTTTTGAAATCAAACTGTTACGATCTTATCGAGACAACATGCAGAATCATATTTCATATTAATATGAGCAAATTGGAAAGGAAATTAGTATTTTTGAGAAGGCGTGGACGAATGATCGCCAAAACACGTACTGCACGTTGTGAATATATAGCACCAAGTACACGATAAAAATCCATTACTAGCCAATTGCGGTATCCAATCAGGATACAGGAAGAAAGTTTCCTATCCAGGGTTTACTATTGGAAACGCGGTTGGAAATAAAGTAAGCACTGGGGACGAGGTTGACACAGACCATATTCTGTAAACCTACATCATACGAAATTGGATTCAATGTCCTTTTCAATGAGCCCAAAATATACTTTTTAAGTTGGTCCAAAGTGAGCATAATAAAACCCAAATCACGGCCAAAATGTTACAGTAATGAGTTCACGTGATCAATTTGGAGCTGTAAAACCTTTCTGGGAATAAATCTTTCAACGTGTGACTGTGATCAGCGTGCCAAAGAGTTAACACAATCGTGTTTCGATAATGAACTTTTGGTATCACTATTGTCTCAAGCAAACCAGAAACTGTCTAAGAATATGCTGGGAGAAGAAAAAAAACACAAATAAATTGAACCTTCTGAAGTTCAGGAAATTAAATTCATTCCGAAAAGTTGGATCAAGGATGATGCTTAAAGGTAATATACAACATTTGTTTTCCTGTTATTTCCAGAAATGGATGTATTTGGGGGTCGGTTTTTTACAGCTATTTTTTTTAAACTGATAATTATGTTTAAAGTTTTGCGTTCATACACATGGGAAAATAACAATACCAAAATGCTGTTCTTGGAGTCTGGTTCCCTGACCATATGACGTTTATAGTTTATAGACGTCGGGGAATTGTCAGGTCATGGATGTGTAACCAATTCCAAACAAAATGTTGAATAACCAACTATTTCTCCAACGATGGTCAACCGACAATCGTTACAAATTGATTAAAAAATCGACTTTTCTTGAAAATGAGAGTACACCAGGTACCATGATTTCACAAGATACTTGAGACTATTAGTCACTTTAATACAATCAAGTAAGGTATTTAATAATTATATAGTAGTTTTTTTGTGTTGTTTTCAAAAAGTATTTTTTACCTTTAAATTGACTGCAGGCAATGTAAATGTTATAGTCATTATTTTTTTTTAAATTAAAACATTATTTAAACCAATTAATTGCTATAAAACGAAATCCAATAGGGGTAATTTTTGATACTGCACAGCCCCATGCTCCAGGGGTTGAAGCTCACCCTCGTGGCGTGTTAAGAAACTCACAATTCACGAGATCGCCTTTAACTCCATTGGATCTGCTGATCGAAATAAAAACTACGTTTTCTGACATTCCCATTTAAGGCGCGAAGAGTGAGTTGGTTATAATGCATGCCCAGTGTTTCTCACTTTCTTTTCTGATTTCACATTGCTCGGTCCCAAGACGAGTTTAATCTGGCTATAAATGTAGACACATTTCGACTTGTGAATCAGGCCTGTCAAGACGTCTCTAGTCTTATATAAGAAAGATGAATGGAACACTAGACGAACTGACAGCCCATGAGAGGCAGCTTTTCCGTGATGTCGAAGCTCATAGGCTAGACAACGACGACATAATCCGTCAGTTTAGCAAAATCATCGCACCCATCGGAATCCTGCTGAACTGTATTTTTCTCTGCGTAGTAACTCGTGTGAAATCCATGCGCACGATCATCAACGTCTATCTGTCGAATTTAGCAGTGGCTGACGCTGCCTATCTGATTCTATGCATGTCAGCAGCTTGGGCGATAGAATATACACACAAAGCTTCAGGTGCTTACCTAGCTATACGCATAGCTTCTACAACGATGCAGATTGCTTCGTTCTGCTTCGTGGCTGTCATAGCGGTTGAAAGATTCGCCGCCGTACGTCAACCGCTAACCCAGAGAGCGCGAGCGAGCAAGTCACGAGCAGGCAAGGTATCAGCAGGCGTCTGGGTTGTGGCGGTGGTCACAGGCGTTTTCGGTGGAATCGCATTTGATACTAATTATGTCACGGGTGTGGTTTTCTCTGAAGTACATGTCGTCATCCTTCTCCTGATATTTCTGGCTACGTTTACCATAACTGTAACCGCGTATATTTACATCGTTGTTAAGTTATGCCACAGTGACCGAGAGCGTCAAGCAGGCCAAGCCCGTCGAGTTTACCCCGTCGTCCGCATGCTGGTCATCAACACTGCTGTCTTCTTCGTCCTCAATTCAATGGACATCGCTCTCAATGTCATCAACCTTATAACGCTGTTCTCCTTTCACAAAGGAGCAGAAGCTGTCATCGATATCTACTGGACCGCCACCGACGTGTTGGTCTGCACAGGATTCCTACGCCTCGTCAACAGCTCCATCAATACTCTGGTGTACAGCGTGACGAGCAGTCAGTATCGAGCGGCTTTCTTGGAGGCTTTTCCCCCGCTGGCAAAGCTCCATCGACAGTGCCGCCGCTGCCGCCGACCGCAGCAGACGGAGCAGATTGAACTTCGAGCGATTCCACCAGCAAAGGCCGCTCAAGAATCACCGGCCCAAGCGAACTGAACATCGAAGCCAATCCAGACTTTTAGTCGAGTCAATCACTAGTCAAGTCCCAAGTCAGACACAAGTAAGACCACAAATATCAAGGATGGAGACTATCCAACCTGGTTGCTCAAATCAGAGTGTTTGAGAGAGAAACCCGACTTTCTGCCTGTTCTCATCCATATACTGTTGCTATACCTTGATGTAGAACAAAATGATAATTCCAATAGCTTTTCCCCACGTGCTGCATCTCTTTGGAATTCCTTGCCTGGTGCTTGTTTCCCTCCAACCCATGATCTGTCCTGTTTCAAGAGGAGTGTTAATTCCTACCTTCAGTTTTCCTGAGTATTTACTCTGCTTTTTATTTTTCACTTAACCCTCTTCAAGTCTTGTTCGGGGCAAATGCATAAGAAACCCTAATCTAATTGGAATAGCTTGTGAGTATTTTAGATCGAAGGATTTAATTGCGACTGACTTATGTGAGGATTTTGTGAGGTCTTGACTAAAAGTCACACATCGATGAAACATCCTGTGACGGTAACTGGATTGAAGATTCAAGGCCCGATTTGCTTTTGTTTTATTCAATCCTTGAAAATTCACGTTTGTGTCTAATTTAACATTACTTTGATTTCGTTTCGCCATTTTCAATAGTATTTTTGTGCCTTTTTGGTTTTTATGCTGATGCAATTATCCATATTCATGAGCAAATAATGTCATTTCAGGCAGAAGCCTCAATGTTACCGTAATGTCAGCACAAAACATTTCCAGAATTTTGGATATTTTCCTGTAAGTTGTAAATGTTCTTTTCTTTAGTGATTCGTTGTTGTGTAAGTGCATGGTAGTAAGCCAATGAGCAAACCTTTCTCACATTAATGTTTTCAATGAACACATTTTTGGGTCACAAGTTGAACAGAAAACCCCCAAAACCGAACAGCGTCTTTCTGAAAATGACATCACAGCAACAGTGCCCTCAGTTGTCCGGAAAAGCATGGACAATTCGAAATGTTTAAAGAAGTGCACTTCTCAATAAAAGCAGCCCCCCAAAAAAAGAAATGCCAAATAGTTTTCATACTTTTAAGAGGATAAGAAAGTTGCACAAAATGTGTTTTGAATTGGATGACACATCTGACATTCTCTACGTTAAATACTTCGTGACGTGTCCTACATTTTGGGTACGCCTACCTTAATTTGGAATCAAAACCAGTGGCGTATTAATGTTCGTGTCGACAAGTGGGGGGGGGGGGGAATGCTTGCAAAATCCTTGCACCACATCGGACGTTGAAAAATATCTTGAAAAGCGGTGGGGTGGACACGATTTAAACTAGGTAGCGCTGTTTTTAATGCTTTCTTGTGTGAATATTATTGTACATAAAGTAGGTCATGTAAAAAAAAACATGCGATTATATGCAGTTTAAAAACGCTTATTTGCAACCATAAACATTTGATTTGCATCACACGTTTGGCTGTGTGTCTGTGTAGTTCCTTACAAATAAGCATTTTCGTTAAGATTTATTGGCTGTTCTCGACCTCTTCGTGGTAAATGGTTGGTTTTGTATTGTACATAAAGTGATTGTGTATTTGTGTACAGCAATTGATTGTTTTGTTTTGTCATATTTTTTTGTATGGTAATTTTCAATGTAATGTATTTTATACCTGTTTTTAATTCATGTACACTGGGAACTCAATGTTCATGTACTTATAAGCATGACAATATATAAATCTTCAATCTTCCATCTTGGATAAAAACAACCGCGAAAAGGCCTACTTGATTCAAGCTTCAGTGTCGTTACATCTTTGCCTCGTTTTTCAACTTACAAAGTGTCGAATTTGTTTTTAAATTAAAACAAAAAATCTAATAACAACGAACAAATGGGGGGGGGAGTAAGGAACTGTTTTGCTGGAAATTACGCTTTCCGGGTAGTTTTTTTCGGTGTTCCGCAGAAATTGGCAAAGTACCAGTCGACAGCAAAAAAAATGACATAAATGTTGGTTGGTAACCAGTTTTTGAAGTGCTAAGCGGAATGGAAGACTTTTGAGACGCTTGAGGGCAGCCAACACACCGGTCTATTGGAATTATTTGCGTCATGTTTAAGCTAATGTGCACATGATCAAAATGAAGCAAACAACAGAAAAGGAGCCAGTGTGATTGCTGCCACCAAGCGTCCCAAAAGTCTGAATTAAATGGTTCGTAATTGACCTTTTGTGGACGTGGGTAAGTCCACACCGTCTTCACTACCTGCAGAGTGTGGACATCTTTTGTTCACAGGTCTACACGTGCCTGTACACCTTGGCAAACGATAAACACGTTGGTTTTGAGTGGAAGAAGGACGTCAGGGCGAACAATATGGGTCAAAGGCTCAAATTCGGACTTTTCGGGGAATCGATAGAGCATGGAAATATCTTTTATTTGAAATACATTTTGTCTGGAGAGGCTACGTCATTTTGACGTACATTAACAGTACCAAAAAGACAGCAGGGGGGTTTTCATTATTATTTCCCCGCCAAAAGGACGTTAGCGCTTAAACCTAATGTGTTTCAAGTGCGCTAACTTCCCACTAAAGTGGGTAAGTAAAGCCAAGTTTATTCCCCAGCAAAAAGACGTCATGATTTAACATGCTGCTTAAGCGCACGTTTAAGGCGGTGGGGGGGGGGGTCCGGGTAAAAAGCCGTTAGCATACAAATATAAATAACTTTAACATGAAGTAATGCTTTAAAATAGAAATGCACAATATTATTTCAAATATTAACGAATCACATGAGTCAACAATTCAGCCTTATGTGATATTTAATTTAGAAATGGGAGCACAAAATGTTTAAACTTGATTATCTCCAGAAATACACGAGAGATCACACACTGCAATTGATCGAAACTCCTCAAGCCAAAGCTATTCTAAAGTGTTAGCTTTATGGACCATGTTACATTTGTTTACTAATTGGGTGTTGTGGTCACGTGATGCCAACTTTCAGCCAACTGTACTCTTCTGCACAGCTTGTGTATCTCCTGCATGCGGCGTCATGAATTCCCATTTGATTTCAATAATGAAAGTTTTTGCTGAAACTTGCGTGACCGTAAAAGCTTATCTCTGCAGTAATTTAATATTATTTCCTGAACGTCAGAAGTTTCAATTTGCTTGCGCATTTCCCCCAGCATTATCTTATACTGTTTCTGGTTTGCTTAAGACAATAGTAGTGATACCAAAAGCTAGTTAACGAAAAACGATTTGGTTTCCTCGTTCGAACACTACTCATAGTCACATGTTGATGATTTATTCTTGGAGAGGTATTAGGCCAAACAAAATATTCGGTCTCTGGTCTTACCAAAGATCCAGAATTGATGCGGCGACGCGGTTTTTTTGGGGGGGGTTTGGCCTTTTTTTTGTAGGTTGGATTGCACAGACAAGGTGGGTATTATTTTACTTTTGTTGTGTCCTCATATACATTGGGACCTCCATAGTTTGCCTTGGTGCAATTTCGCCATCCCTTGGTACAAAAATTTGAGGAGGTGCGGCAATAGAGGGCATTGCTGTAGCTACAGCGGACAATTTGAAGAGAAAAAAAGGTTGACGCGCATAATTAAAATCGACACGCGCGCTGGCCAGAGACCGACATATTTTTTTGGGGGGGGGGCCTTACATTGCTACAAAGTCATCACGTGAACTCGTCGTTTGGTCATTGCCCTCCGGCACAAAACCTAGTCTATGGAATATCCCCTTGCACAGCAAGGGTCTATGATAATGCGAGCAGATTGGGCAATTAATTATGCAAAACAAGACTGCACCTTGACCTCGAGATTCTGACCATTCAGCGGGCGCCTTCTATCGGGTCTTTGGTAACCCGTTGTTGTATTACAAAAACATGACATCGAAATTGACCAATCTACAGCTTAGTCCACATTTCTGATCAAAATGACGTAATAGTTTTCCAAAGTCGACTTCGATTGGCTGGCGCGTGCTGTCGCATACAATTTGCCCGTTAGGATATATCAGACATTCGTCCGTGGCTCTACACACGTGAATGTCTGATCATCAGAGTAATAATTCACTGTACAGACACAAATTATCAAAAGTCGGATCTAGGCGTTAGAAGCTAGAACAACGATTCAAATAGCTCCCTTTCAATGAAGCTAATTTGTAAACATCCTAAGGAGTTCATTTGAAAAACTTAAATGACAAACGTTTTGATTTTTAGACAAAAAACTTTCCATTGAACTTTTCATGTGGAAACTGAGTATACCTGTAACTCCGTCCAGTTTTGTCAGATTTCCATTCTGTATAGTCTGAGTATCAGCCGTTGTTCATGGAGCCTGCAAGCTCAGCAACAACGTTTGATATAATTATGTGAGCATGCAAATCTAATGAGACCCCGCGCGCCAGCCAATCGGAGTCCACTTTATAAGTTGTGACGTCATTTCCAGCAGACAATTCGGCCTAAGCTGTTGATTGGTAAACTTGCTGCCATGTTTTTGTAATACAACAAGGGTTACCGAAGACCCGATAGAAGGCGCCCGCTGAATGGTCAGAATCCCGAGGTCAAGACGCAGCCTTGTTTTGCATAATTAATCGCCGAATCTGCCTACATATCATAGACACACAGACCCAACCTCGTACCCAGGGTGTCGAACAGTACGCGCCCATCACTACCTGCTCTCTCACCCTGGTATTGGATCATTTGCATGTGCAAGATTTTTGCACACGTATGCAAATGAGGAACAGTCTGGTGCCTGGATATGCGTTACACATTAGCGTTTGTTTTTGTATGCGGTGTCTGGGGTAAAAACAGAGTCAATTCGTAGCAGCGCGAGCACGGCGTGAGTTACGAAAACACGATTTTTGAAATCAAACTCTTACGATCTTATCGAGACAACATGCAGAATCATATTTCATATTAATATGAGCAAATTGGAAAGGAAATTAGTATTTTTGAGAAGGCGTGGACGAATGATCGCCAAAACACGTACTGCACGTTGTGAATATATAGCACCAAGTACACGATAAAAATCCATTACTAGCCAATTGCGGTATCCAATCAGGATACAGGAAGAAAGTTTCCTATCCAGGGTTTACTATTGGAAACGCGGTTGGAAATAAAGTAAGCACTGGGGACGAGGTTGACACAGACCATATTCTGTAAACCTACATCATTGGAAATTGGATTCAATGTCCTTTTCAATGAGCCCAAAATATACTTTTTAAGTTGGTCCAAAGTGAGCATAATAAAACCCAAATCACGGCCAAAATGTTACAGTAATGAGTTCACGTGATCAATTTGGAGCTGTAAAACCTTTCTGGGAATAAATCTTTCAACGTGTGACTGTGATCAGCGTGCCAAAGAGTTAACACAATCGTGTTTCGATAATGAACTTTTGGTATCACTATTGTCTCAAGCAAACCAGAAACTGTCTAAGAATATGCTGGGAGAAGAAAAAAACACAAATAAATTGAACCTTCTGAAGTTCAGGAAATTAAATTCATTCCGAAAAGTTGGATCAAAGATGATGCTTAAAGGTAATATACAACATTTGTTTTCCTGTTATTTCCAGAAATGGATGTATTTGGGGGTCGGTTTTTTACAGCTATTTTTTTTTAAACTGATAATTATGTTTAAAGTTTTGCGTTCATACACATGGGAAAATAACAATACCAAAATGCTGTTCTTGGAGTCTGGTTCCCTGACCATATGACGTTTATAGTTTATAGACGTCGGGGAATTGTCAGGTCATGGATGTGTAACCAATTCCAAACAAAATGTTGAATAACCAACTATTTCTCCAACGATGGTCAACCGACAATCGTTACAAATTGATTAAAAAATCCACTTTTCTTGAAAATGAGAGTACACCAGGTACCATGATTTCACAAGATACTTGAGACTATTAGTCACTTTAATACAATCAAGTAAGGTATTTAATAATTATATAGTAGTTTTTTTGTGTTGTTTTCAAAAAGTATTTTTTACCTTTAAATTGACTGCAGGCAATGTAAATGTTATAGTCACTATTTTTTTTTAAATTAAAACATTATTTAAACCAATTAATTGCTATAAAACGAAATCCAATAGGGGTAATTTTTGATACTGCACAGCCCCATGCTCCAGGGGTTGAAGCTCACCCTCGTGGCGTGTTAAAAAACTCACAATTCACGAGATCGCCTTTAACTCCATTGGATCTGCTGATCGAAATGAAAACTACGTTTTCTGACATTCCCATTTAAGGCGCGAAGAGTGAGTTGGTTATAATGCATGCCCAGTGTTTCTCACTTTCTTTTCTGATTTCACATTGCTCGGTCCCAAGACGAGTTTAATCTGGCTATAAATGTAGACACATTTCGACTTGTGAATCAGGCCTGTCAAGACGTCTCTAGTCTTATATAAGAAAGATGAATGGAACACTAGACGGACTGACAGCCCATGAGAGGCAGCTTTTCCGTGATGTCGAAGCTCATAGGCTAGACAACGACGACATAATCCGTCAGTTTAGCAAAATCATCGCCCCCATCGGAATCCTGCTGAACTGTATTTTTCTCTGCGTAGTAACTCGTGTGAAATCCATGCGCACGATCATCAACGTCTATCTGTCGAATTTAGCAGTGGCTGACGCTGCCTATCTGATCCTAGGCATGTCAACATCATGGGCAATAGATTACACACACATAGCTTCAGGTGCTTTACTAGCTTTACTCATAGCTTATTCAACGATGCAGATTGCTTCGTACTGCTTCGTGACTGTCATAGCGGTTGAAAGATTCTCCGCCGTACGTCAACCGCTAACCCAGAGAGCGCAAGCGAGCAAGTCAAGAGCAGCCAAGGTATCAGTAGGCGTCTGGGTAGTAGCAGTGGTCACAAGCGTGTTGGGTGGACTCGCAAGTGACGACAATTTCGTTTTCACTCAAGTGTATGTTGTCATCCTTCTCCTGACTTACCTGGCTGCGTTTACCATAACTATTTCTTCGTATATTTACATCGTTATTAAGTTATGCCACAGTGACCGAGAGCGTCAAGCAGGCCAAACCCGTCGAGTTTACCCCGTCGTCCGCATGCTGGTCATCAACACTGCTGTCTTCTTCGTGCTCAGTTTGACAGACATCGCTTTACAAATCATCAACCTTGTAATGACGTTCTCCTTTCACAAAGGACCAGAAGCTTTCATCGATATCTACTGGACCAGCACCGACGTGGTGGTCTGCGCAGGAATCCTACGCCTTGTCAACAGCTCCATCAATACTCTGGTGTACAGCGTGACGAGCAGTCAGTATCGAGCGGCTTTCTTGGAGGCTTTTCCCCCGCTGGCAAAGCTCCTTCGACAGTGCCGCCGCTGCCGCCGACCGCAGCAGACGGAGCAGATAGAACTTCGAGTGATTCCACCAGCAAAGGCCGCTCAAGAATCACCGGCCCTAGCGAACTGAACATCGACGCCAATCCAGACATCTAGTCGAGTCAATTACAAGTCAAGTCCCAAGTCAGACACAAGTAAGACCACAAATATCAAGGATGGAGACTTTCCAACCTGGTTCCTCCATTTCAAGTGTTTGAGAGAGAAACACGACTTTCTGCCTGTTCTCATCCATATACTTTTGCAATTACCGAGATGTGTAAACATAGGATATTCCAATAGCTTTTCCCTCGTGCTGCATCTCTTTGGGAATTCCTTGCCTGGTGCTTGTTTCCCTCCAACCCATGATCTGTCCTGTTTCAAGAGGAGTGTTAATTCCTACCTTCAGTTTTCCTGAGTATTTACTCTGCTTTTTATTTTTCACTTAACCCTCTTCCATGAGTGGCCCCAAGTCTTGTTCGGGGCAAATGCATAAGAAACCCTAATCTAATTGGAATAGCTTGTGAGTATTTTAGATCGAAGGATTTTATTGCGACTGACTTTTGTGAGGATTTTGTAAGATCTTTACTAAAAGTCACGCATCGATGAAATATTCCGTGACGGTAACTGGATTGAAGATTCTCCTTAAAAGGCCAGATTTGCTTTTGTTTTATTCAATCCTTGAAAATTGACGTTTGTGTCCAAGTAAACATTACTTTTGATTTCGTTTCGCCATTTTCAATAGTATTTTGGTGCCTTTTTGGTGTTTATGTTGATGCAATTTTCCATGTTTATGAGCGAATGTGTGATGTCATTTCAGGCAGATACCTCAATGTTACTGAAATTTCAGCACCAAACGTCGCCAGAATTGTTGATATTTGCCGTTGTAAATTGTCTTTTCTTTGGTAATTTGTTGTTGTGTAAGTACATGGCAGTAAGCCAATGAGCAACCTTTTCTCACATTAACGTTTTCAATGAACACATTTTTTGGGCCACAAGTTGAACAGAAATTCCCCAAAACCGAATAGTGTCTTCCTAATAATGACATCACAGCAACAGCGCCATCAGTTGTCCAGAAAAGCATGGACAATTCGAAATGTTTAAAGACGTTTTCTCTGAATAAAAGTAGCCCAAAAAAGAAATGCCAAATAGTTTTCATACTTTTAAGAGGATAAGAAAGTTGTACAAAATGTGTTTTGAACTGGATGACACATCTGACAATTTCTACGTTACAAACTTCGTGACGTGACCTACATTTTGGGTACGCCTACCTGAATTTGGAATCATAACCAGTGGCGTATAAAAGTTCGTGTCGACAAGTGGGGGGGGGGGGAGGAATGCTTGCAAAATCCTTGCACCACATCGGACGTTGTAAAATAACTTGAAAAGCGGTGGGGTGGACACGATTTAAACTAGGTGGCGCTGTTTTTAATGCTTTCTTGTGTGAATATTATTGTACATAAAATACGTCATGTAAAAAAAAACATGCGATTATATGCAGTTTAAAAACGCTTATTTGCAACCATAAACATTTTGATTTGCATCACACGTTTGGCTGTGTATCTGTGTAGTTCCTTACAAATAAGCATTTTCGTTAAGATTTATTGGCTGTTCTCTACCTCTTAGTGGTAAAGGGTTGGTTTTGTATTGTACATAAAGTAATTGTGTATTTGTGTACAGTAATTGATTGTTTTGCTTTGTCATATTTTTTGTATGGTAATTTTCAATGTAATGTATTTTATACCTGTTTTTAATTCATGTACACTGGGAACTCAGTGTTCATGTACTTTTTAAGCATGACAATATATAAATCTTCCATCTTCCATCTTGAATAAAAACAACCGCGAAAAAGCCTACTTGATTCAAGCTGTAGTGTTGTTACATCTTTGCCTCGTTTTTCAACTTACAAAGTGTCGAATTTGTTTTTCAATTAAAACAAAAATTCTAATAACAACGAACAAATCGGGGGGGGGGAGTAGGGAACTGTTTTGCTGGTAATTACGCTTTCCGGGTAGTTTTTTCGGTGTTCCACAGAAATTGGCAAAGTACCAGTCGACAGCAAAAAAAACATGACATAAATGTTGGTTGGTAACCTGTTTTTGAAGTGCTTAGCGGAATGGAAGACTTTTGAGACGCTTGAGGGCAGCCAACACACCGGTCTATTGGAATTATTTGCGTCATGTTTAAGCTAATGCGCACATGATCAAAATGAAGCAAACAACAGAAAAGGAGCCAGTGTGTTTGCTGCCACCAAGCGTCCTAAAAATCTTCCATCCTGCGCTGAATTAAACGGTTCGTAATTGACCTTGTGTGGACGTGGGTAAGTCCACACCGTCTTCACTACCTGCAGTGTGTGGACATCTTTTGTTCACAACGTGCCTGTACACCTTGGCAAACAATAAACGTTGGTTTTGAGTGGAAGAAGGACGTCAGGGCGAACAATGGGTCGATCGAAGGGTCATATTCGGTCTTTTCGGGTAATCGATAGAGCATGGAAATATCTTTCATTTGATATACATTTTGTCTGGAGATGCTACGTCATTCTGACGTAAAATAACAGTACGAAAAAGACAGCAAGAGGTTTTTCATTATTATTTCTCCGGCAAAAGGAAGTTAGAGTGCAAACCTCATGTGTTCCAAGTGCGCTAACGTCCCACTGAAGTGGATAGGTAAAAGCCAAGTTTATTCCCCAGCAAAAAGACGTAATGGTTTAACATGCTGCTTAAGCGCCCGTTTAAGGCAGGGGGTTCCGGGTAAAAGGACATAAGCATACAAATATAAATAACTTTAACATGAAGTAATGCTTTAAAATAGAAATGCACAATATTATTTCAAATATTAACGAATCACATGAGTCAACAATTCAGCCTTATGTGATATTTAATTGAGAAAGGAGATCACTAAATTTTTAACTCGATTATCTCCAAAAATACACGAGAGATCACACACTGCAATTGATCGAAACTCCTCAAGCCAAAGCTAATCTAAAGTGTTAGCTTTATGGACCATGTTACATTTGTTTACTAATTGGGTGTTGTGGTCACGTGATGCCAACTTTCAGCCCACTGTACTCTTCTGCACAGCCTGTGTATCTCCTGCATGCGGCGTCAGGAATTCCCATTTGATTTCAATAATGAAAGTTTTTGCTGAAACTTGCGTGACCGTAATAGCTTGTCTCTGCAGTCATTTGATATTATTTCCTGAACGTCAGAAGTTTCAATTTGCTTGCGCATTTCCCCCAGCATTATCTTATACAGTTTCTGGTTTGCTTAAGACAATAGTAGTGATACCAAAAGCTAGTTAACGAAAACTGCGATTGGGTTTCCTCGTTCGCACACTACTCATAGTCACATGTTGATGATTTATTCTTGGAGAGATATAATATAGCTACAAAGTCATCGAACTCATAGTTTGGTCATTGCCCTCCGGCACAAAACCTAGTCCATGGAATATCCCCTTGCACAGCAAGGGTCTATGATATGCGAGCAGATTCGGTGATTAATTATGCAAAACGAGACTGCGTCTTGACCTTGAGATCCTGACCATTCAGCGGGCGCCTTCTATATCGGGTCTTTGGTAACCCGTTGTTGTATAACAAAAAACATGACATAAAAATTGACCAATCTACAGCTTAGTCCACATTTCTGATCAAAATGATGTCATAGTTTTCCAAAGTTGACTTCGATTGGCTGGCGCGTGCTGTCGCATACAATTTGCCCGTTAGGATATATCAGACATTCGTCCGTGGCTCTACACACGTGAATGTCTGATCATCAGAGTAATAATTCACTGTACAGACACAAATTATCAAAAGTCAGATCTAGGCGTTAGAAGCTAGAGCAACGATTCAAATGGCTCCCTTTCAATGAAGCTAATTTGTGAACATCCTAAGGAGTTCATTTGAAAAACTTAAATGACAAACGTTCTGATTTTTAGACAAAAAACTTTCCATTGAACTTTTCATTTGGAAACTGAGTATACCTGTAACTCCGTCCAGTTTTGTCAGATTCCCATTCTGTATAGTCTGAGTATCAGCCGTTGTTCACCGGAGCCTGCAAACTCAGCAACAACGTTTGATATAATTATGTGAGCATGCACATCTTAGGAAACCCCGCGCGCCAGCCAATCGGAGTCCACTTTAGAAAATGTGACGTCATTTCCAGCAGGCAATTCGGCCTCAGCTGTTGATTGGTAAACTTGCTGTCATGTTTTTTGTAATACAACAACAGGTTACCGAAGACCCCATGGAAGGCGCCCGCTGAATGATCAGAATAAACCCCCTAATCATGGCCAAGAAATTACAGTGAAAAGTTCACGTGATGACTTTGAAGCTATGAATCCCTTCAGAATAGAGAGTTCATCATGTGACAGTGATGAGTATACAAACGAGGAAACACAATCGTGTTTCGATAATGAACTTTTGGTATCACTAGTATTTTTTCAAGTAAACCAGAAACTTAGGCGGAAAAGGAGCCAGAAAAATTGAGACTTCTGACGTTCAGGAAATAAGATTCCAAACGTTGGATCAAGGACGATGTTTAAATTGACTGCAGACAATACATTTATGTAGTTACGCATTGTTTGTATACAAACAGTAAGCTAAATCATTATTCAAGTCAAACTTAATTAAGAGCTAAAATGGAATTTCATCAACTCGCATCCCATACTTTAAAAAAAAAATTAAATTCGGAAGGTACAGAAATTAGGATTTGTCTCTATTGGCTTAGTTCTATAGACCGTGTTACCTATGACGTCATACCAACGGGCAACTGACAGGCAACCCAAACATTTAAGCATCTTTTGCATGTTATTTTGCCGACATTAAACAGTTGACGTCACCACTTTTACACCAATCACATTTCAAGGGATACGCATGCAGTGCGGAAGAGATCAGTTTGCTGAAAGTTGACATCACGTGACCACAGCATCCAATTTGTAAATAAATGTTACATGGTCTATACAGCTAACACTCGGGAGTTTAGGTTCATTACAAATGTGTGCATAATATCTTTGGCCAAACTTTGGGGTGGGGTGGGATCGGGTGGGGATGTGGTGGGGCAGCGTGGGGGATGTAGGGTGTAATTAGGTTCCAACCACGTGACTAAGATTGTCGGACATTGTTATTGTTAATCATGCTATAAAACAAAATCCCATAGGGGTAATTTGAACTGCACGAACCCATACTCCAGAGGTTCAAGCTCACCCTTGGAGCGAGTTTAGAAATACACAATTCACGAGATAGCGCCTTTAACTCCATTGGATTTGCTGATCGAAATTGAAACTAGGTGTTCGACATTCCCATTTAAGACGCAAAGAGTGAGTTGGTTATAATGCATGCCCAGTGTTTATCGCTTTCTTTTCTTGTTTCACATTGCTCGGTCCCAAGACGAGTTATAATCTGGCTGTAAATGTAGATACATTTCGACTTGTGAACCAGTCCTGTCAAGACGTCTGATAGGCCTATAAGAAAGATGAATGGAACAATACAACATAGCGACGGACTGACAGCCCATGAGAGGCAGCTTTTCCGTGATGTCGAAACTCATAGGCAAGACTACGACGACATAATCCGTCAGTTTAGCAAAATCATCGCCCCCATTGGAATCCTGCTGAACTCTATTTTTCTCTTCGTAGTAATTCGAGTGAAGTCCATGCACACGATCATCAACGTCTATCTGTCGAATTTAGCAGTGGCTGACGCTGCCTATCTGATTATATGCATGTCAGTAGCTTGGGCATTAGAATATACACACATAGCTTCAGGTACATGTACTTCCCTAGCTGTGCGCATAGCTTCTACAACGATGCAGATTGCTTCGTACGGCTTCGTGGCTGTCATAGCGGTCGAACGATTCTCCGCCGTACGCCAACCGCTAACCCAGAGAGTGCGAGCGAGCAAGTCACGAGCAGCCAAGTTATCAGCAGGCGTCTGGGTTGCGGCAGTTGTCATGGGCGTTTTGAGTGGACTCGCAAGTGACTACAATTATGTCAGGAATTTAGCTTTCACTCAAATGTATGTTGTCATCGTTCTCCTGATTTACCTGGCTGCGTTTACCATAACTATTACTTCGTATATTTACATCGTTATTAAGTTATGCCACAGTGACCGAGAGCGTCAAGCAGGCCAAACCCGTCGAGTTTACCCCGTCGTCCGCATGCTGGTCATCAACACTGCTGTCTTCTTCGTGCTCAGTTTGACGGACAGCGCTTTACAGATCATGTACCTTGTACTGCTGTTCTTTCACAAAGGAGCAGAAGCTGTCATTGATATCTATTGGACCATCACCGACGTGTCGGTCTGCGCAGGAATCATACGCCTCGTCAACAGCTCCATCAATACTCTGGTGTACAGCGTAACGAACAGTCAGTATCGAGCGGCTTTCTTGGAGGCTTTCCCCCCGCTTGCCAAGCTCCTTCGACAGTGCCGCCACGGCCGCCGACCGCAGCAGACGGAGCAGATAGAACTTCGAGCGATTCCACCAGCAAATGCCGCTCAAGAATCACCGGCCCAAGCGCAATGAACATCGACACCAATCCAGACTTTTATTCGAGTCAATCACAAGTCAAGTCCCAAGTCAGACACAAGTAAAACCACAATAACAAGGATGGAGACAATCCAACTTGGTTCCTCCAATCAGAGTGTTTGAGAGAGAAACCCGACTTTCTGCCTGTTCTCATCCATATACTGTTGCAATTACCAAGATGTAGAACAAAAGGTTATTCCAATAGCTTTTCTCCACGTGCTGCATCTCTTTGGAATTGCTTGCCTGGTGCTTGTTTCTTGCTTGATTAGGAGAAATGTTCATTCCTTTCCTGAGCACCTACTTTTATTTTGTATTTTTCTTGCAGCCCTGTACCGTTATTTATTGTATTCATTTTCTTTACCCAGAGAATGCCCAAATAGTTTAAAGCTGGTTTCCATTTGGGCCCTACATACGTTCCAAATTATTAAATAATATTATAAATTAAAACTTATAAGAAAAGGTGCATTAGTGAAACAGACGACGATCATGAATACTTACAAATACAAGTATTTCAGAAATATTACAGATATCAATCTATAAACACAAACACAAGTTCATTTAAACATTCAAGTAAAAGGCGTGAATTTCTGAATAAGGGATGGGCGAGAACTCTGCTAGACCCTTTCAGGAGAAAAACAATTGTAAAATTCCCGATCAGGCTTCAAATAGCCGTGGAAATCAAGTAACTAACTTCGTAGATTAGCGCATTTTGAACTGGTGAAATATCACAAGTTGGTGGCTCGTAGTCCTGATTTGAATGTATCTAAGGAATCTTTAGTTCTATTATTCATGCAAATTATTCTATATATTCGCACCACTCACAGCGAAACATGTGGCATAGCATTCCTTTTTGGCGAAAGGGACTTTCAGTGCCTTAAGGTTATTATAGTTGATTGTCTTGTTTCACGAATCAGTGTGAGCGATGTGAAAAGATTCACGTACAAAAAAAAGACTCATTTTGTTGAGACTTTGAAAACAAGAATAGCCTTTTAAGACTTAAGTCTATCCGGAAATGCACCCTTTAGTCTAGCAATCATATCCGCTGAAGTGAGGGGCTCCAAGTTGTGAGTGGCTTTAAGTCTTTGCTCAGAGCAAACACAGGGAAAGTAAAAAAAAAAAAAAAAAAATCCCGAAACTCAAATGACAGGACCAATTTTGGAATGAAGTTTTGCTCGTAGCACTTTCAAAATCTAGTGTACGAAAGCTCAGTCATTAAGCATTCTTTTAGTACAAGAATCATTCAAATTACTCGTGTACTTTATAAGTTACGCGATTTTGAACACAACCACCGTTTTAAAGTTCCGTCTGAGGATCACAAAAAAGTAAGTATTATTTCTGCAAAACGAAAATAATTCTCATAGGGATGCATGTGAATTATTTTCGTTTTGCTGAAAGAACACTTATCTTTTTTGTGATCCGTGAAAAGAACTTTAAAACGGTGTTTGTGTTCAAAATTCCGTAACTTGAAAAGTACATGAGTGATTTGAATGATTCTTGTACTTAAAAGAAAGCTTACAAATTGGGCTTTCGAATGGTATCCTAGATTTAGAAAGTGCTACATGCAGAACTTCAATGAATACGATTTGTGCTTATAGACAAAGGTTTACAATAATATGCTCCTTATTCATGTTTTTGTACATTTTCGTACCAAGAGGTCATGCTTATAAAGAATGTACATGATGACACCTCCCAATGGTTGGGCAATTTGTAATATCGATCATAGGTTTTTATTGATATTTCAATTTGATAATTGGAAAGTAATTCTTTTGGTAACTAATAACAAAGACAATTCTTTTGTTCGTTGTCTCATTCAAAAGTGAATAACATTTGTAAAACACTAGAATTAAATAGCGATTTAAAAGCAAAATCTAACTTTCGGGTCAAAACTTGAAAACTAGTACGTGTAGAGCGTGTCCCTAAACACTGTACACGAAGAAGTTGCCGATTTGCTCAAAGGTGGTTGTACCAGCTAATCAAATTTCATATTGTTTTAAAGCCTATGGTCTTGTTTATAATTGGCGAAAATATGAAGAAAATCTATCAATGCAAACCAGCGATATCGTTGATTTTGTAAAGCTATATTATTTTCCTCCTGCACAGGTCGAATCATGCAATTAAGCTTAGGCCAATACATCTCAGCTGTCATAGGAGATTGCATGTTCATTGTTCTTTCAAAATCTTTGTCAAAGACTAAACACCCGATATAAGGCATTCCAAGTGGTATTAGAATTGATTACATAATGTTATGTACCCAAAATGTTATCTGTGAACACCCTTATCTAATGCAACATAGGCCTATGCGTATTGCCTATCGAATACCAATAGCCCAATGATTGGTATACAAGCTAAGTGTGGAAATTACATTGTGCAGGTCGAAAAATACATAGCCTTACCAAATCAATGATATCTCTGGTTTGCATGGTTGGATTTTCATGATTTTATTTCATCAATTATAAACAAGACCATATGCTTGAAAATGCTATAAAATTTGATCAGCTAGTCTGACCAACTTTTGAGAAAATCAGCGATTTCTTCATGCACAATGTTTATTGGATCACGCTGTAGATCAATATTAAGCAAAGCGAAACGTCTAAGAGATTCTTGAAGTATTATGGTTCCTGGTGTTTTCTTTCAGACGAGATCGAGAAAATATAATGCAAATAAGTTAGGAGAAAAGGATACTTAAATAACTGAACAAAAAGAGTGTAAAAAGGAAAGGTCTTTTGAAATAAAGAAACGAGAGAATGTGTTTCAGAAGAAAAATAATAATACAGGATTTCTTTAGCGCCATTAATTCCATCTTGATCATGCGCTTTGAGCAACAACGTTCTTTGCCATTTCCTGTGTAATTTTTTTTTTTTAGTAATGTACATGTTTGTTTGTTTTTTGTTTTTTGGGGGGTTCTTTTAAGGACCCCGTTGGAAATTAAATAAGCCATCTTAGGCCCCCCAAAAAAGTCTCCGGTTCTGGTATGGAGCTTGCCCAGAAAGTGGTGCGGCGACGCGTTTTTTTGTTTTTTTTTTATATGATTTTTTTACTTCAAATGTCGGCTGATGACTGCAATATGGGAGTCCAGAGAGGCCACATAAAGCTTATTCTCGACCATAACCCAATCTAAAAACACGTTAAAATTGTGCAGCAGCAGGATTCCTGTCAAACCAGTGAGTTTGGCGGTTTTGAGACATCATCTTTCATGGCTACGGCGACGCGCGCGCATACCAGAAACCGGAGACTTTCTTTTTTGGCCTTTATAATAGAAACAGCTTTTTGGGTTATCCTTGGCTTTGTATATACATGTAATAATTCATTTTTGTGTATCACTGTATGTTTGTTCATATTTGCCAAAATAAATATTATTATTTTAACAACCAATAATAACGACTAATGAAATTGTAAATAATTGTGTATTTAAGTTGCTTTGGAGTGACCAAGCAGTGTCCAGAGTTCAGATATGGCCAGGTGTTGTGTTCCACAGTGTAGGTCCGGACCTTGTGTCGGCTTCGTCGGTGAAGCTGTTCTCCGGATACATGTATCTGTTAAAATGTCCGCTTGTATATTGAAAAAGGATAAACTATTAAAAAAATTAGTTCATTTTTATCCAACTTTCTTTGCATATATAAGCATATATTATATATTCAATAAAATTATCAATGTAACACAGAAATCATTGTGAATATATTGGCTTAATTATCTCCTCTAATATTATTCAGAAAAATTATTCATGCAAATGAAGTTTCAAATATTTGTTCCTCGATTTTCAGTCTATGGGCTCCGCGCATACAGTCGTGTTTTACATAACTCTCGAGGACAAGGCATTGTCTTTCCCTATATCCCTGTAATATAACACTCTCCCATAGACTAAGCACATTAACGCACAATCGAGGACCGTTTTCAACAGAAGATGAACAATCGAGGTCAACAAAGAATCTGTTGTTCTCCCTTTGTCTGTCGGTCCTCGGGGTGTATGTGTACGCCCACAAGTACCCCCTCAACGGTAAGAAAGGGAGAGTTGGGGGAGACCACTGGGATAGACATTCAAATGCACTGCCGATGAAACCTGATGCTCATGCGAAGACGGTATGGCTTTGCGCACATTTATAATAAAGTACGTCGTTCGACATTGCGCCCTACTGGTTTGCGAACCAGTACGCGCACACAGTGAATTCCGTCCACTGGGCTCTCCAAAGTGGAAAAAAAGCGCCCTCTCTTGTTCATGCAAGGTACCAAAGCAATCACATGTCGAAGTGACCGCTTCGCTATCTTAACTCTTCAATCCTGTCCAATTCAGTGCCTTTTTTATTTTCAATTTGCAAATTCAATGATAAATAGCATAAATGAATGTGTGATATATAATAATTTAGGTGGACAAAATTCTCCACTGGTGTTATTCTTTAGAGAAAAGAATTAAAAATTGAATCTGTTATGAATCAAATATCAAAATCACTTGCAATAGCAAAAGATAATTTCTAGTTTAACCAATTTAAAAAACAATTAAAACAAATAGTCAAAGGTTTCAATTTTAATCTCTTCTTTGTCATAATTCTCTGGTTTTTCAAATAAACCACACAGGAAAGCTTACTGATTACGGGCATTATAATAATTTTTTGAGCTGAACAAAAAAATTGACTGGAGCGGGATTTGAGCCTGCGACCTCCGGATTGCCGTTCCGGTGCTCTACCAACTGAGCTATCCAGCCCTATGTTGGCAGTTCCCCATTTTGCCAATATCTTTTTTCAACGGGGGCTAGTCAGAAGCCAAGGTCATCGACAAAATCTGGAATTGCCAACATAGGGCTGGATAGCTCAGTTGGTAGAGCACTGGAACAGCAATCTGGAGGTCGCAGGTTCAAACCCGGTTCCGCTCAATTTCTTTGTTCAACTTGCTCAAGAAGATAATTCTCTGGTGATAACATTTTCCTGTGAACAGGAAAAAAAGCAAATGTTACAAATCAAAATCGCACATGCAAATAAGCCTTTTAAAAACTCTACGCATGACTTGATACACACAGTGTACAGCGCCCTCTAGTGTGCAACCTAAATCTCGCCCTTGGCTACTTGGAGGGTATTCTTCATCAACATGGCTACCGTCATTGGTCCCACGCCGCCGGGTACCGGTGTTATATGGCCAACCTTGTCGAAGACTCCTGCAAACAAAATATATCGAAAACACTGCTAGTAAGTAACAGGCAGTACAGAGGTTCGGGCAAAAGTACCCCCTCAACGGTAAGAAAGGGAGAGCTGGTGGAGACCACTAGGAGAGACATTCGAACTAAGGCTTAATTCGAACGCAGAATATAACATAAACTTAATTCAGAATATAACAAGTCGTGCGTACCTGAGTATCCGACCGTTGATGTCAAGAACCGGTTCCAGATTATGGGATCGGGTACCCGTAACCAACTTTACAAATTACTTAGTAACTTCTCAGACAATGAAAAAGAAAGGTTTTGAATGCCTTTTTTTTTTGGAGAAATGTTCAAAATGAAAACCAGGCTCATTGGAAAACCAAAACAGATATTTCACATTTACGTGCGTGTGATCGCGCGACAGATGACGCTCGCGAATGTGGCAGTTTATATCGTGAAACTATAAAGCCCTTCAGACAACTTCCGGGATTTGAATTGTGGGGTTGGGTTTCTTTTACGGATACCCAGTACTCAGTACCCAGTACCCAGTACTCAGTACCCAGTACCCAGTACTCAGTACTCAGTACCCAGTACCCAGTACTCAGTACCCAGTACCCAGTACTCAGTACCCAGTACCCAGTACTCAGTACCCAGTACCCAGTACTCAGTACTCAGTACCCAGTACCCAGTACTCAGTACCCAGTACCCAGTACTCAGTACCCAGTACTCAGTACCCAGTACCCAGTACCCAGTACTCAGTACCCAGTACTCAGTACCCAGTACCCAGCACCCAGTACCCAGTACCCAGTTCCCGTACTACCCGTAAATGCACACCACTGCGGGCTATACGCACATGATGAATATTTCAGGCCGATCTCACCGAATCTCACTCACCGTCGTAGTCCACATCGCCGACGAGGCGATACTTTCCCGTCTTGGGGTCCTGGACCCGGTTGATGCCCACGTCAAAGATGGCAGCGCCTTCCTTGACCATGTCGGCCGTGATCATCCGAGGGCGCCCTGCCGCCGCTACGATGATGTCGGCGTTGGTCATGTAGTAGCGCATCATCTCGGGGGAGGTCTTGCTGTGGCAGATGGTCACGTTGCAGTTCAGACCCATCTTGAGAGCTGGAAAGTTAAAAGGGTGAAGTTTAAACAAAAATGTACTCGTACGAAAGATGGCGATTCATGCCAAGCGATATAATCCATTTGTGAGTTAAATTCTGGAATCAATCAAATCTGGAACGCTGGCTCAGGCCATTATCGGCAACCAGCCCCTAACTTGTTTCAAACTTAACATTTAAAACTCCTCCAACTAACCATTGTTCCATTAATAAAAAAAAAAACTGAAACTGAGTGATATAATTTGAAGATCTTTGAAAGTCTTGGTGGTCTTACTGTTCCTCTGGTCAGCAGCCAGTAGCAGAGCCAACGGAAGCCCAACGTTCTTGGACCTGCCCATCACCACAGCATTCTTCCCCACGGTCTCAACTCCTGAAGGTTGATAAGACAACAAAAGCTAGAGGAATAATGTTCAGATAGCAAGTTCTTTACACATTCTCTTACCAACTGATTCACTGATCATCTGATCCGCTGATCATCTGATCCACTAATGACTACTTTGCTGATTTTCGGATCCACTGATTGAATGATCCAATGATTTACAGATTCTCTGATCCACAGATCAGCTGATCCAATGATTTACCGAGTCAATTATCCATGGATTTACTGATTCTCCTACCCACTGATTCCCTGATCCACTGATTCACTCATCCACTAATTCTATGATTTCATTTATCTGGTGATTTTAATGAATTTTAATCAACACTAGCTTTTATACCCGGTTTATTGTTTTATTGTTGTACAGCGGCTTGAATATATGGGTCATTCCATGTCAGACCAACGCACTTTTTTACCTCATGTCTTCCGATTTTGATAAAAATTGCTGTGCTTGTAGGTCCTAATGAGCAATGAATACACACCAATTTTTAGCCCGATCCAACCTACCATGTGGTCAGGGCAGAAGCCACAAAAAAATGGCATTTTTAGAGTAAAATACCACCCTTTTGTTATAAATATATCAAAACTATGGCAATTTTCATCAAATATATGTGAATTTGGTATTAAAATAATGAGGATTGCATGCTCAAATCACTTCTTTTGTCAAAATTAAATTTTATGAAAAGTAGGTCACGTGACCTTTAATATGCTATCGTGACCTTTGACCCAATTTTTGTAATAATGTATCATTCCGAAAATCAACGAAATAAAAATAACTTGCTAGAGCATGTCTTCCTCTATCAGAATCTACTAAAAATCAGTTGGGGTCTTCAAAATTTACAACTTTACGACTATTTTTGTACAGTTGGTAGGTTACAAATGAGTCAATTTATAGACTTTACATAAGAAAAACACCAACACAACTTACTATTCTGTTTCTTAAGTTACTAACATTTAATTTTAGTAACTTAAGAAACAGAATAGTAAGTGGTGTATTTCAAATTAATCTAGATTTTTATGTATAAAGTACAAAGCCAGGAAAAACAAAATTCTACCTTCTGATTCAAAAGAAACTGTCTAATCAGAATATCTGGACTCGGAAGTGTGCTAACTACTAACAGTAACCAGGCCTTCACCCAGTACAGCGGACTCACGTCCAGGTGAAATTCATCTCAAAGGAACAAAATGCCAAGTCTGTGAGAGTCATTAAAGTTCAAGAAGCACAGTGATGAATGAGTAAGATTGAACTTTGATTGTAATATTAAGTATTATCTTCAAGCAAACTTGAATCCTAGACCCTGATTAGTCCATCTATAGCAACAACTGTGTGATTTTATATTGCACAGCTATATTGCACCCCAGATATTAAAAATGTACGTGTACATATGTTGTGTTATTTCCTGCAGAACGGACCAATACACTACATGTATGCACGTACATCTTCACCGCGTGTACGCATTTGATATCAAGTTTGCTTGAAGATAAATTGGTTATAAATCCCACTTGCGCTCGTGGAACACGGAATTATGTAGTGCATCGAGTGGCATATGGGTCACAGCATCATTGCATTATTTCATATTCCAAGCGCGCTCGTGGGATAACTAATTATCAGTGGCACCCAGGAGGGGGGGGGGGGGGGCTTGAACCCACCCCAAACATTGTCAATTTGTTTGTTTGATTTTAGGCTAGTTTTTGTTGGTCCAATCTTTTACAGAAATTTGAACAAAAAACGATTTATGACCCCCCCCCCCCCCACCAAAAGCCAAATCCTGGGTGCGCCACTGCTGATAATTTACACTATGAGTCTGGTTAGACCTCATCAGCCCTCAGAATGAGAAATTCACAAACCAAGATATATTTTAGTAACTTTAGAAACAGAATAGTAAGCCATTTTTTTGTGGCTTCTGCCCTGACCACATAATAGGTCGGATCGGGCTAAAAATTGGTGTGCATTCATTGCTCATTAGGACCTACAAGCACAGCAATTTTTATCAAAATCGGAAGACATGAGGTAAAAAAGTGCGTTGGTCTGACATGGAATGACCCATATGTTACATAAAATTTGCGCTTTATAAATACTATTAATGTTATTATTATTATGATTCACTGATTTAAGAATTCTCTGATCCACTTATTCTCTGATGCACTGATTCTCTGAATCCACTGATTCACTATTCCACTAATTTCCATTTCCCTCCTCCACTGTTTTACTTATCCTCTGATTTCCTGATTCCCTTAAAACTGATCCACTAGTTCAATAATCCACCAACTGGTTCCTCAATTACACTCAACGATCAACTGATGACTACCTGATCTCTTGATGAGCTCCCAGACTCCGTATGGCGTGGCAGGCAGCAACGTGGGCAAGTCCAGCACCAGCCTACCCACATTCACCATGTTGAAGCCGTCCACGTCTTTGTTGGGCGAGACAGCGTCGCAGATTTTCCTCTTGTCCATGTGCGGGGGGACAGGCAACTGGACGAGGATTCCGTCGACAGCGTCCGACTTGTTGAGGTCGTCAACGAGGGAGAGGAGTGCTGCTTCTGTCATGGTATCTGGCTCGCGGATCGTCTCGGAGGTGATGCCTTTATTTAGTCAGGGTCAAAGGTCACACTGTTAGAGATTATATTCGTTCTCATTTAAGTCTTGTCTACTACACCCTCTGAGACACTTCAACATTTGCTAAAAAAATATTCTCCTAATAAACCGTCAACTTCTATGTTTCTTTTTAAAGATATTGGACACCATTTGCAAAAAGAAATGCGCTTTTGCCGATTCAAGCAACAAAAATACAATAAGGCTGAAGCAGGTTATTCAAATACTAACTAATCTCATCTAACTAATCTAAATACTAATCTGAGCTCAGTAGATATCATACTATTTGATAAAACTGTGAAAATGCATATTGTTAATCTCGACACAAAGCATAAGTTGCCATTGAAAACGTGACGGTTTGGTTCTTACTATGGTAAGGAATCAATGTTAGTTCCTCCTTTCTACGAAATGACAGCATACTAAATTTAGATCACTGATAGGGCTGTGCCGAATATTCGGATATTCGGTTATTCGATCAATAAACGAATATTCGAATATTTATTTTCGAATAAGAATATTCGGTGGTGATATGCAATGAAATAAAAAGGTGGAAAAAAACTCCTTTTTTTTAACAACAAAAGTGTATTCTCAAAGTTAAGTTTCAAGTTGCTGCCAAAAAAACCAATAAAAGTAGCTTGTATATATGCCAAGCAATAATGCCATACATATATTACTTCTGCTTTGGGAGTGCTTGCAGTAAAGCCAACCCATTTTTTTAACGCCGGACTGCAACACCAATCGCTGATTCTTCCGACAAGATAAACAAGACATTTTGTCTTTCATGTCTTTACAAAACACTTCCTGACACCTTTTCATATCAAACTTCTAGCATGAGTAGTAACGTTTCCGCTGTCCGTATTTTTGTTTGTTGTTGTCCTACTTACAATCCCTACTTTCAAAAGAAAACCGCCGCTGTTTTTCCCCGATGCGATCCTGGCAAGTTTCCCCGCGCGTTGGTGTTACATGTACATGTGTGCAGCATAGGAAAATGCAGCGTGGCATTGGAGAGGAGCACGTGTTAATTTGCCCACGTGCGCAGTGGGAGGGGCTTACTGGATCGGCTATTGACATCGCGAAAATGGCATGCCAACATCGATGTAGAAGACCTCTGCAATCTCATGCAAAGAACTTGCTTTCTTTTTTCTGTGTGGGCCTTTGTATTTTCCGTTTTCATGTACTTATTTTGAGGACGTACTGCTCGCACAGGGTCGCACAAGAAGCGGTACATTATACACTGATACAGCAAAGCCAATTCCCCCCAAAGTTTTCCATCGCCTGTTCAATCGTGTCGAATGCACGTGGTTATAGGGAATCGCCTTGCACGCAGTATGCTGCTCACAGCACGTGGCGGTGTTGTAGAAAACTTGTCATGAACCCCAACATTACATTAAAACGTTTTGAAAACCTTGGTTCATTTACGTTACGGACTCTGGGATTTTTCTAAAAGAATTTCTTGTTTACTTTTAGGGGTAAATTTATTATGGCTGTTAGATGTTCGCCTCAATGCCTCCGTAATTATATACATGTACATGTACAAAATAATCTAGTTCTCTCAACTGATCAGAGCACCCTTTTATCGAACACATTTTCGTTCGCTGTCCGTCAGCTTTGTTCGCTGGGTTAGTCTGCTAATTGCACCCAATATTTGCACAAATAAAACATACATAAACACTTCAAAAACTAGTTCAGCAATTATAATTTCAGTAATAATAGCGGGAACCTCTGGCTTATGTCCTCCAAGTTGAGCAAAACGCAAGAAAAAGGGCAGACAACAGAGAGGATTTTAAACTCAAAAGGGCTCTCATTTATTTCGCCAGACAGACTTTGCGGTCAACTCACCGCACCGTACCCCTGATTCCCAGCATAGAAAACCACAGCTAGATAAAATGTATCAAAATGTTACAAGTTGGAATATCCAAACCTTTTAGTGTCCTATTTGTTAGAAAGTTATCTCCAGAGCACGCACTTAGCCAGACAAAAGAACCGGGTCAGCGCACCTGTGCCCTAATTAGCCCGCCAACAATGCGCCCGCCGGAGCTCGGCTGGCGATTTTTTTTTTTTTTTTGCTGAAATGTCACCCTTCGTGTTTTGGGTACACAGCTTATAATACATCCCCTGTGGGTAAACAAGGAAATACTGCTTTGCACGTGTCAAGCTGGGGCGTGTGTATGCCGCGCTTACGCCCATTATTTGCATAAACTTAAATATGCATTTACAATTCAAAGACCCATATTTCATTGAATAAAGACATTAAATATCATAGGTTTTTTTCTTGGAGTTTTTGGTTGTTGAGAATAAGTTTATTTAAAATGATATAAAATCATTTCCTCAATTCTTGGTGACAAAAAGTGCGAGTTATTATTATAAAAGTGATTTTTATCCACAATACTGTGACTAGGAAGTACACCGTTTTGTAGACTTCAAGAAGCTTCCAGTAATAGATATGCTCGGTTCCTGGTTGTGAGTTAAGGGTCGGAGAGTCACAATAGCTGACGCCACCCGCCGTGTTTGGGGTTCACGGCTTAATACGTCCCCCATGCAAGCAAGGAATCCTTCACTCTAGCTTCTCTGGTTATTGTTAATTTTTAAATTACTGACGACTGAAGAACAACTGATTGTTGTCAAATACCTGACTTACCTGTGAAGAAATCATGCTGACGTGCGCACGTACGTTGACTACATGTACATGTATGGCATATTTTTGCTTTTGAGGAAATTTGGAATGGCCAAATAACCGAATATTCGAATATTCGATCGATTGGAAGGTCGAATATTCGAATATTCAATTATTCGAATTGACTCAGCCCTAATCACTGAAATCTCCCTTCCAGACTGACAAATTCAACAACGCCATCAACAGACAAAAGCAATCAAGGGACTGTTTTAAACTTTAAGAGCTCCCAGCCTTCATAAGGATTGACTGCCTGTGAATCTTTGAGCTTGATACAGCTTAGCCCCATAAATGTGGCCAATTTACTGGACTGCCTCCGTAAACATAGGCCACACATCCACATGTACAAAAACGTGTCGCACTTTGCCAAATTTAGATTTTCACATCTAGGCTTAGTTTGTAGGGGTTTTTTTGCTTTAGAAGCATACTCACCCTCTTTATAGGCTAATCAGAAAGTGCTGCCTTTTTCAGATGTCTAATTTCTGTGAAATTTCATGTTGAAATTTTGATACGCAAACGTGTGCAAATGAATCTGGAAATTTCACCAAAAATAGACATCTGAAAAAGGCAGCACTTTCTGATTAGCCTATAAAGAGGGTGAGTATGCTTCAAAAGCAAAAAAAACCTACAAACTAAGCCTAAATGTGAAAATCAAAGTTTGTCAAAGTGCGACATGTTTTTGTACATGTGGATGTGTGGCCTATGTTTATGGAGGTAGTCCAGTAAATAGGCCACATTTATGGGGCTAGATACAGCTGTGCTTTGACTGTAGGAGATTGATAAGCCAGCTGTACCTACCAGTTACTAACTTTTGTCTGTTGACGGAATTTGACTAGTCACAGTGCCTACCACAATATGATCCGACTGTTAGTGACTAGCCTGTGTAAAAGGCATAGCTGGGGAGCGGATTGACTGTTTGACTGTCTGTGACTGCTCAGACAGTTGGAGGTTAACTTTTGCACTGCTAATCTTTTCTCTCTTTTTTTAATCACATCTCCAAACGCAAAACTCCATTATACAATTAAAAATGTTTTGACAATTTCTCACCGCATTCTTGGGCTGCTTTCATCTTGTTCCTGACGTAGACAGCACTGGCAGGGTCTTCGCCTACCAGGACGGCAGTCAGGTGAGGGGGTCGATGGCCTTTTGCTACCCACGCTTTCACCTCCTCCGCGACCTCTGCCTGCACCTCCTTGGAAATCTTCTTACCGTCGATAATCTCTGCATGGCTAACGAAATCAGGGTAGAATTAATTAAACAAGCTGTAACTTGAGGTTGAACCTCAGCGTACCCGGAAAAAATCTTGTAAAACCCCGAGGTACATGTAAACCTCGTTGGAAACGTTGAGGTACGGCCCCTGCGACCTCTGCCTGCACCTCTTGGGAGATCTTCCTGCTGTCGATAATCTCTCCAGGTACCCTGAACCACAGGGTAACAGGTAAAAACTTGTACAAGTAAAACCTTGAGGTAAACTTTAAAGGTAAACTTCTAGGTAAATCTGAAAGTAAACCTCGAGGTATTGGCTCTGCGACCTCTGCCTGCACCTCTTGAAAATCTTCCTTCCGTCGATAATCCCTGCATGGCTTAACAAAATAAGGGAAGAATGCAAACATTAAATGAGCAGTCACTTGAGGTTGAGCATCAGAGTACCCGGTAAAACCTCGTAAAACCTTGTGGAACAGGTAAACCTCCAGGTATAGCCTCTGCCACCTCTGCCTGCACCTCTTCGAAATCTTCTTACCATCGATAATCTCTGCATGGCTAACGAAATTATAGGTAGAATGTGCAAATTAAACAAACATTAACTTGAGATTAAAATCCCGTGGTAACCAGTAAAACATTAACTGTAAAACATTGAGGTAAACTTTCCAAGTAAACTTTGAGGTAAACTTTGAGGTAAAGCACGAGGTAAACCTCGAGGTATGGCCTCTGCGACCTAGCTCTGCCTGCACCTCATGGAAATCTTCTTAGTATTGATAATCTCTGCATAGCTTAACAAAATAAGGGAAGAATGCAAAAATTAAATGAATGGTAAACTTGAGGTTGAACCCAAGGGTATCCGGTAAAGCCTCGTAAACGAGGTAAACTTCGACGTAATCCTCGAAATAACGACAGAATGCGAAGAATCCATTTGCCATCTTGGAAAAATCTACCATCTGGGGGGAGGGGGTGAATGGGGAGACGGGAAGTTTTTAATGTTTTATTTACACTTCTTTGACAAAAACAAAGCAAAATATTATATAAAGAAAAAAATAGCCTAGGCTAAATGAATTAATAAATAGGCCTAGATAACTGTGAATTTTGTTACTTGAGTGCGATTAAAACTGATCCCCAAAATGAGGGGCCAAATCAAATAATTTCAAAAGGTCCGTTCAAAGTTAAATATTATGCAATAATCAGTTTTTATAATTGTGTGATTCTGCCTCTAAAGTAAAGGCCTGCAAGTACAAGTTTAGGCTAAACTTTCAACTTGCCAAAATGATTTTAACCCCCCCCCCCCCCTTACTCTCCCAGATGATGCTCCGCGTGAGCAGAGGCCATACCGCGTAGCGGAGCATATTAGGAGTACCCCCCCCCCCCCCCCCCCCCCCCCCCCCCCCCCCCCCCCCACCACCACCAGCATGACCAGTCCATGCCTACATGTACAAACAAACTTGTTAGGGCCTATTTAGTATTAATTGGATAATACATACTTCACAGATGTTCTATGAAACGCTGAGGCACTCAGTGACCCAAAGGCATTCTTTTTGGAGAGGAATGATCGCAAACACGGTCTAAAAACCGACATTTTGACACAAAAGTAGTAAGGCTTTCTCAACAAGGTTGGCCTGCGCCAAATGAATCTGCATACCAGTTTGATAGTACAAGATCCATGCAGTACAAGGTGTATTTACTTTGGTAACAGAAAAAATAAGGATTGTTACCCCATGTTGTTTTATGTTAATGGTGCAGTTTTAATTTATTTAACTTATTTTTTCATAAAAGTTTAAATAAAGCTACACAATTAAGTATTATATTTTGTCTTTAATTTCAAAATACATGTGATGATACGTATTTGACGTAGTTGTGCATTGAGAATGGAATGTGTTTTTCCTCCAGGATTCTTAGGAGAAACAAAATTTTAGTTTTGTTGGACAACTGCGTACTCCTTTTACAACATGGGTTTTGGACATTAGTGTCCTCGATCTACTTGAAAACATGGCGGTCTCCGGCGGCGTTGGACTTAAACGCAAACTTGTCGATGTTCCCGACGATTTCTCCGACAGCGACGATGAAATTGGTAAATATGGCGACATGCTTCGTTGCAGATTGTTATTGCAAAATGGGGTAACCAAAGGAAGTCAATGGATTGTGCTATGAATTTCCTTTTTTTACGGTACCCAACTTTTGTATCGCAAATCTGTATTGCATTCAATACGTGATAATTTCTATTTCTTTGTTGTTTTTTATTACGAATTGACAGTTGCAATATTAATGCTTCAACGCAATCGATCGATCGATCTCAGTGGCGCACCCAGGATTTGGTTTTGGGGGGGTCTCAATTTTTTTGAAAAAAATGTTGCCCAGAATTTTTGGTCGCACTCGCAGAAAAAAATTGTAAGTTTTTTTTCGGGGAGCGGACTATTTTGACGTTAGTGGCGCCACTTACACCCCTATTATACTACTCGAAAATAGGTAAAATCGTGGGACTAACAAAAAAAATTTCCCCCCTAAAAAAAATTGATAACCTGGGCCGGGGGGAGGGGGCTCAAGCCCCCGAGATAAAACGTTCCCTACAGCTCTGATACACGTCTGACTTTACTGGGGACCACTGAAATTAGCTCTTGATGGGGCGAATCTATAGTTGGGCCACCCCAATCTTTTTATTTTGCGGTCCCAACTATAGTGTACATTGTTGTACGATTATAAAACATTCCCTACAACTCTAATACACATCTGACTTTACTGGGGACCAATGAAATGATCTATGGGTGGGGACCATCTGTAGTTGGGCCACCGCAATATTTTTATTTGGCAGTCCCAACTATAGTTTACATTGATGTACGATTATAAAACATTCCCTACAGCTCTGCTTACATGTCCCGACTTGGGACCTTTGACATTAGCTATGGGTGGGGCCCATCTATAGTTGGCCGGCCATGGCAATCTTTGAATTTTGCAAAATGTTGCTGGATAATAAAACCCAGCAGCTGGACAACTCATCCAACTAGGCAGTACCACGTGACCGGCCAGCCTTGCAGCATGCACGGTGCCAGCGCCACGGAACATTTAATCCAACAAGATCTATCAAGCATGAAGCATCCGGCGCAACTCCAGTCCTAACTATAGTTGGGCCGACCCAACTGCCGCACTATAGTTGGGACAGTCCCAACTATAGTTGGGACCGATGCGATAGTTGGGGCGTGACACTACTACTAGGCCTACTGGTAGTGATAGTACTTAGTAGTAGGCTTATTATGTCAACCAAATATTTTAAGTCCTTGGACTTTTTTTGCTTTGGTCACCATTTTTTAACAATAAAACCGAAATGAATGAATGAATGAATCTTCCCTCCGCCCCCCCCCCCCCCCTCCCCCAGCTTCACCCACTAACTGGGGCGCTGGAACTCCATTTTTCGAAGTTGGATTTGGTCTGTCATACTTAAAGGGAATATACATCATTTGCTTTAGCTGTAATTTTCAGAAATGGATGGAATTGGGGGGTTGGAAATATAAAGCAAATATAGTTACACTGACTTTTTGGAGGTTTTGGGTTCGAAAATGCTATAAAAACCAAGAAAAACGATCATTTTCCTGTAGTCTGGTTCCCTGACTCTATATAAGAAGAAACAGAGCAGTTTACATACATTGGGGAATTGTAAGGTCAGGGAACCAGTCTAGCTGGCTCGTACCCGTTCATAGGTTTGTAATCGATTGCAAACAAGTGCAATGGTCAATTGGGGCCAGTATTTGAAAAAAAAGCCAGTTGTTTCCAACGCTGATCGGCCGATCAGCGTTGGAAATTGATACAAAAATACCACTTTTCTTGAAAATGACAGTATACCAGGTGCCATAATTTTACAGGATGCTTTAGACTGTCATTTACCAACATCCTATTAAGGTATTTCGCAAAAACTTGGTAGTTTTATTTTTCGATGTTTGCAAATGTTGTATATTCCTTTTAAGAAATCCTGTTTTCAAATTTTGGATTTGGTCTGTCGAATTAGAACGACAGACCAAATCCACAATTCAACAAAAAGGAGTTCTAGTCCCCCGGTTATTTGGTCTACCCCAACGTGCCCAAAATGAGGGCTGTCTTCCGTTATTGTTTTAAATTGAATCCCACATTTAATTTGCAGAATGTTTCGTGTTCTTTTTTCTAAATTTTTGCCTCTGGAGGTTTTTTTTTTAAAGGGAAATAAAGTCCAAAAGTATAGGTCTGATTCTCGTCTCTTTAACACAGAGTCACAACGACAATATTAGCTGGGAACCAGACAAAGATTCTTCACGGTAAAAGTCCCCTAAAAACAGTCACTGCGCATGTTCAGTGCCGCGCAGGTACAATACTCAAAACAGTCTGGGACCGGTTCATGGTCCAAATACACTGCCATATGTTATGGCTTGCCCTCATTTCAATTTTCTTGTTCACGTTTTGACTTTGTTTGCTTTCAGCTCCTGTGAAGGATCCCAAGATCGACAAAAGCAGAAGCTGTCCCTACCTCGACACAATCAACAGGTATATTGTACATTGTCGCGCGGTCGATTACCATGCACAGCGCTAGCGCGCACCAGTCAAACTTGGCAACTGGCGCTGAAGCGCACGCCCGACGACTGTTTGATGTGCCACTGCTGCACTAGTATGAGGCTTGTCGCATCACGGCTGCGGTAGAACGGCAGCCGAAGTTGGCCGACAAACGTTTGTCGGGTGTGCGCTTCAATTCACTCCATTCCTATTATAACAAACCAATGATAAAATATAGGGCTGAGGTAACTCCAGCTTCATGACAATACTTTTTTATCTTCTTCCTTTGTATTTTAGGACTTTGCTGGATTTTGACTTTGAGAAACTGTGTTCGGTGTCGCTATCTCACCTCAATGTCTATGCCTGCCTTGTGTGTGGAAAGTATTTTCAAGGTAAAGACCATAGAGCTATATTAAAATACTAGCGCACTAACTCGATGTACAAAGTAATGCCTGATGGGCGCATCCATGTTTGTACACAAATTTATGGAGAACTAGAAATTTTGTACGGCTTTTGTACGTCTATTTGCATATCAGCGTTTGTATTCCATACCAGTGCATTATCGAAGCCGATACGCCCAAAACAAAAACGAACGATCAGCAAATGAGCGTCTCATTTTGCTCTACGCAAACAGCGCAGCGCGTGCTCGCATTCGCTGCAAATGCTGTCACGTTTTTTGTAACCGTCAATGACGCGCTTAAGTTGTTTGCGTGTGTTCTCCTTGGCGTTGCATGTAGAGTACACTTTCAAAATTCAATCCATCTAATTTCATTATGTTCTACAAACATGCACATGAATTCAAAATGTCTGTGCCCAGGACGGCTTCAGAGCGTCTCCGCGCGCAAGAATGAGGAGTTAGCGCTCTAGTAATTCAATATAGATCTATGGTAAAGACAGATTAGTTTGCAGGTCTGGTGAATAAAGAAAATAAATTTTGTTGTAAAGTTGAACAAAGAAATTGACAGAAGTAGGGCTTGAATCTGCCACTTCGGATTGCCGTTCCCGTGCTCTACCAACTGAGCTATCCAGCCCTATGTTGGCGGTTCCCCATTTTGTCAATGTCTTTGATCAAGGGACGCTGATCAGAAGCCATAAACCCATGTAGCCAGGGATCACGCCCAAAGTCACGATGCTAGCAACATAAGCAATGCTGCAAACCTGGGAAATAGCAAACGGGGATCACTCAGAGAAGACTAGTGCCCCATGAGCAAAGGCATTTACAAAATGGGGAACCGTCAACATAGGGCTGGATAGCTCAGTTGGTAGAGCACCGGAACAGCAATGCGGAGGTCACAAGTTCAAACCCCACTCCCGAAAGTAATTTTGTTCCACTTTTAGAAATAATTGTAATGCACCTGTTAGTATCCTTTTGTTGTTTTATAAAATGTGGAATTGTTTTTATCACACTTAAAAATCAAGTGACTTTTTAAAATCATCCCAACTTTGGTCGGTTGGAAAAGAGAACGTTGATTGGAATTTTGGTCTAAAACTCTATTTTGCTAACTTCAAGTAATGGAACCAAATATCCACATCTGCAACATTTCTTCAAATAAATAAGCAGAACATGATAAAACAGAGTCTTTAACCCTAACTCCCGAGCATGATTCACTAGGAACCATACCCATCCTGGCAAATTCCAACACCATATGGGAAACTGCATATTTCTGACTTTGATTCTGGAGGTGTGCCAACCCAATGTGAAAGACTGTCAGTTTTAACTGTACCCGTCCTGACAGATTCTGACAAAACATGCCGTTGGGGTTTGATGGGTTGAGTTCTGTTGAGTGTAAATTTTCCGGCTTACTAAAATGTTCTCATCTGCCACGCCTGTTTAGGGCGGGGCCGGAAGTCCCACGCCTACACCCACAGCGTCCAGATCAACCACCACGTGTTCCTCAACCTACACACCCTCAAGTTTTACTGCCTGCCCGACAACTATGAAATCGTCGATTCCTCGTTAGAAGACATCACAGTAAGTTTACTACAGGGCGAGTCAAAAAACACGAAACCCAAATGTCGGGACTATTGTTTTAGTGAAGTTCTGCATGTAGCAGTTTCAACATCTAGGATATGAAAGCCCAACTCATAAGCTTTCTTTTAGTACAAGAATCATTCAAATCACTCATGTACTTTTCAAGTTACGGAATTTTAAACACAACCACCATTTTAAAGTTCTGTCCACGGATCACAAAAAAAGTGTGCGTTCTTTCAGCAAAACGAAAACAATTCACACACATCCGTATGTGATTTGTTTTTGTTTTGCTGAAAGAACACTTACCTTTTTGTGATTCATGGACAGAACTTAAAAATGGTGCTTGTTTTTAAAAGTCTGTATCTTGAAAAGTACATGAGTGATTTTAAGGATTCTTGAACTAAAAGAAAGCTTATGAATTGGGCTTTCATATCCTAGATTTTGAAAGTGCTACATTCAGAACTTCACTAAAACAATGGTCACGACATTTGGGTTTCGCTTTTTGTTTATGCTCACCCTGTACATTAGATTTGACAAGGTTTGGCCTCACCTGGTTTATGGGAGAAACCCATTCATCGGGGATCACCAGCATACGTATCAAGTTGCATACCAATCACAGCCAGTCAATCCTGCTTTATGAAGGCAGGGAGCACTCAACTGTCAAAAACAGTCACTTGATGTATTTTGACGGCTGGGCTGGCCTTGTTGAAATTGCCAGCCAGAGAGGGAGGGGAACTGATGCGTATTATCAGAATTCAAATCCACTTTTGGATTATCACTTTTATTACGTACACCGTTGATTTTGTCCAAAATGTATGTCTGACACCGCTGAACTGCCCTAATAGTACATGTTTATGGTGTGTTTTAGGGTAAAAAAGGTTGTAGCCACAAGATCTAATTTCCGTTTCTCTGTTTTTCAGTATGTATTGAAGCCAACGTTTAAGAAGGAACACATTGAAAGCCTCGACAGGAACACCAAGCTATCTCGAGCCTACGATAAAACTACGTATCTGCCGGGCATCGTGGGGCTGAACAACATCAAGGCCAACGACTACTGCAATGTACTTCTTCACGTAAGCATGAAATTATTGTCGTTTTAAGTTGCTAGCAAGTAGAACAAACTTTATAACTGTTTAGGAAAAAGAGGTAGTTTAAATTTGATCTCACGTGCTATTTTTGAGTTTCATTCCGAAAAATAGATTGATTTATTAAATTGCTATTTTCTATCACAAGTCAATCACAAGTCCATCACAAGACCATCACAAGTACATCACAAGTCCATCGCAAGTCTATCACAAGTCCATCACAAATCTATCACAAGTCTGTCACTAGTCCATCACAAGTCCATCCCAAGTCTATCACAAGTCCATCACAAGTCATCACAAGTCCATCACAAATCTATCGCAAGTCTATCACAAGTCTATCGCAAGCCTATCACAAGTCCATAACAAGTCTATCACAAGTCCATCACAAGTCCATCTCAAGTCCATCACAAGTCCATAACAACTCTATCACAAGTCCATCACAAGCCAATCACAAGTCCATCACAAGTCTATCACAAGTCTATCACAAGTCAATCACAAGTCCATCACAAGTCCATCACAAATCCATCACAAACCCATCACAAGTCCATCACAAATCCATCACAAGTCCACCACAAGTCCATCAAAAGTCCATCACAAACCCATCACAAGTCCATCACAAGTCCATCACAAGTCCATCACAACTCTATCAAAAGTCCATCACAAATCCATCACAAGTCTATCACAAGTCCATCACAAGCCAATCACAGGTCCATCACAAGTCCATCACAAGTCTATCACAAGTCCATCACAAGTCCATCACAACTCTATCAAAAGTCCATCACAAATCCATCACAAGTCTATCACAAGTCCATCACAAGCCAATCACAGGTCCATCACAAGTCCATCACAAGTCTATCACAAGTCTACCACAAGTCCATCACAAGGCCCAAAATTGACCCAGTGAGGTTTGTCATCAACAGGCCTTGGCACACATCGTCCCCCTTCGGGACTACTTTCTGGAGGAGCAGAACTACATCAACATCAAGTTGCCACCGGGCGACATCATGTGCCTCTTGTCGCAGCGGTTCGGCGAGCTGATGCGCAAGATGTGGAATCCGAGAAACTTCAAGGCCCACGTCAGCCCCCACGAGATGCTGCAGTCGGTCGTCCTGTGCAGCAAGAAGAGATTCCAGATCACTAAACAGGGTAAGTCAACAATCTCTCAAAAATTGCCCACATACAGGGCGAGTCAAGAAAACGGACCCAAACCCCAAAAATATATATCATATTTTAAAAAAATGTGTAGTATTAAACATAATTATGACTGGAAAGCAAATTTCATAAGCTACTTTTAGATGGAAAAATTACTGAAATTGCTCTATCCGTTAAAAGAATATTACCATTTAAACACAAACCTGATTCGTCCAATAAAGCAGTTTATTGGCTGTTTCGGCAACCTGCCTAAACAGCCTTTGTTTTTGTTTTTGAAGATTTCTTGTGGCACAGCCTTTGTTTTTGTTCCAATTTTTTTTAATTTTTTTTTTTTAAGACTCCCGTCCATAACATTTGAAAACGTTTTCATCGTGGAAGGCACTTTGGGCACTAAAATCAACCCGATTGCCTTTATACTCGGCACATACTTAGACCAGCATCAGAAGATGTGTGCTGAAAATTTTGCGTCGTCACGAGTCACGTGACGTCTCAATATAGGTGCATATTTTGAAGGCCTATATCTCCACAACTACAGGTCCGATTGGTATACACCTAGACCGGGATGTGTTATAGATGAAAATTCAAGTGACGTCATAATATCGTCATCACCTGACATGTGACGTCATATTAAAAGTGCATATTTTGAAGGCCAATATCTACAGAACGACAGGTCTGATTGGTTTGAAAGTTAGTATGGTCCTAGACCTGGGTGTTTTATAGATGAAATTAAAGTGACGTCTCGATGACGTCATCACATTAAAGGGAAAATACAACATTTGCAAACATCAAAAAAATAAAACTACCAAATCATTTTGAAATACCTTGCTGGACTGTTAGTGAATGACAGTGTAAAGCATCCTGTAAAATCATGGCACCTGGTATACTGTCATTTTCAGGAAAAGTGGTATTTTTGTATCAATTTCCAACGCTGATCGGCCGATCAGCATTGGAAAAAACTGGCTTGTTTTTCAAATACTGGCCCCAATTGACCATCGCCCTTGTTTGCAATCGATTACAAACCTATGAACGGGTACGAGCCAGCTAGACTGCTCTGTTTCTTCTTATATGGAGTCAGGGAACCAGACTACAGGAAAATGATTGTTTTTCTTGGTTTTTATAGCATTTTCGAACCCAAAACCTCAAAAAAGTCAGTGTAACTATATTTGCTATATATTTCCAACCCCCCAATAATTCCATCCATTTCTGAAAATTACAGTAAAAGCAAATGATGTATATTCCCATTAAATGTGACACTTTAAATGTGCATTATTATAAGCCTTTAGCTACCGAACTATTGGAACTGATCACTATGCAACTTTCTACTGCACATCTATGTCCTATCAGTCTATAAAATGACACAAAAATACAAAAACAAATTGCCGAAACAGCCACTTGTCTGTCCACAAACATGTAGTTATCCTCATTCTTTGAACAGGCGATCCAGTGGAATTCTTGTCCTGGTTTCTGAACGCCCTGCATGCCTCGCTTGGCGGCACCAAGAAAGCCAAAAGCAGCATCCTCTACACCACCTTCCAAGGAAGGATGAACGTCTCCACGAGGAAAGTCATCCCCATGGAAACCCCGGAGAAAGACAAGGAAGAACTGCTCAAAACGGAGGAGTACAAAGGTATTGGAAAAGGAATGGCGGGTTCGAATCCTCACTGTTCGGGATAACCTAGGCAGGGTTCCAGCCACTCTGGAAAATCAGGGAACACTTTGAAAATGAGATTCCACTTTTCCAGTCAGGGAAAAACTCAGGGAATTTGACACTGGCAGGTTCGAATCCTCTGTTGAAAGGGGTGGCTGGTTCGAATCCTCACTATCTGGGATAACATACGCAGGGTTCCAGCCACCCTGGAAAATCAGGGAAAACTTTGAAAATGAGCTTCCACTTTTCCAGTCAGGGAAACACTCAGGGAATTTGACACTGGCAGGTTCGAATCCTCTGTTGAAAGGGGTGGTGGGTTCGAATCCTCACTATCTTGGATAACATACGCAGGGTTCCAGCCACTCTGGAAAATCAGGGAAAACTTTGAAAATGAGATTCCACTTTTCCATTCAGGGAAAAACTCAGGGAATTTGACACTGGCAGGTTCGAATCCTCTGTTGAAAGGGGTTGTGGGTTCGAATCCTCACTATCTGGGATAACATATGCAGGGTTCCAGCCACTCTGGAAAATCAGGGAAAACTTTGAAAATGAGATTCCACTTTTCCAGTCAGGGAAAAACTCAGGGAATTTGACACTGGCAGGTTCGAATCCTCTGTTGAAAGGGGTGGTGGGTTCGAATCCTCACTATCTGGGATAACATATGCAGGGTTCCAGCCACTCTGGAAAATCAGGGAAAACTTTGAAAATGAGATTCCACTTTTCCAGTCAGGGAAAAACTCAGGGAATTTGACACTGGCAGGTTCGAATCCTCTGTTGAAAGGGGTGGCGGGTTCGAATCCTCACTATCTGGGATAACATACGCAGGGTTCCAGCCACCCTGGAAAATCAGGGAAAACTTTGAAAATGAGCTTCCACTTTTCCAGTCAGGGAAACACTCAGGGAATTTGACACTGGCAGGTTCGAATCCTCTGTTGAAAGGGGTGGTGGGTTCGAATCCTCACTATCTAAGATAACCTACGCAGGGTTCCAGTCACTCTGGAAAATCAGGCAAAACTTTGAAAATGAGAATCCACTTTTCCAGTCAGGGAAACACTCAGGGAATTTGACACTGGCAGGTTCGAATCCTTTGTTGAAAGGGGTGGTGGGCTCGAATCCTCACTATCTGGGATAACCTACGCAGGGTTCCAGCCACTGTGAAATTCAGGGAAAACTTTGAAAATGAGATTCCACTTTTCCAGTCGGGGAAAAACTCAGGGAATTTGACAGTGGCGGGTTCGAATCCTCTGTTGAAAGGGGTGGTGGGTTCGAATCCTCACTATCTGGGATAACATACGCAGGGTTCCAGCCACTCTGGAAAATCAGGGAAAACTTTGAAAATGAGATTCCACTTTTCCAGTCAGGGAAACACTCAGGGAATTTGACACTGGCAGGTTCGAATCCTCTGTTGAAAGGGGTGGTGGGTTCGAATCCTCACTATCTAAGATAACCTACGCAGGGTTCCAGTCACCCTGGAAAATCAGGGAAAACTTTGAAAATGAGATTCCACTTTTCCAGTCAGGGAAAAACTCAGGGAATTTGACACTGGCAGGTTCGAATCCTCTGTTGAAAGGGGTGGCGGGTTCGAATCCTCGTGATTGGTCGTGAGGTGCAACCGCCAACTTTCTCTTATTAATATAACCCTTTGTTTTTTGGCAGAGACTGTTTCGGAGACCCCCTTCCTGTACTTGACGTTGGACATACCCCAGGCCCCGCTTTTCAAGGACGAGTTTGAACAGAACATCATCCCTCAGATCCCGCTGTCTTCCCTCCTGGCCAAGTTTGACGGTACGACAGAGAAAGTAAGACTCAAAAATCTACTGCAAATAATCATTCTTCATTTAAAAAACCTTTCCCAGAAGTATTAGTCCAGTGTTGTAGTCAAGTAGTTTTCCATGAGTATCAGTACAAGTACAAGTAGTTTGCAGGTTTTCCCATGAGTGCGAGTGTGACTACATTTCCACAAGTCCATACTCAAACTTTCCACAAGTATGAGTACTAGCACATGTCAAGGAGTGTAATTTTTTACAACGCAGAAGCGTCCCAAACAGTAGAAAATTGGTTCTTTTCTTAGTCTTAGAACATTTTCCTATATTGTATATTGCTAAACAGGAGTACAAGACATACAAAGATTCAACCATCAAGCGATTCCATCTAACCAGGCTGCCTCCATATCTCATACTCTGCATGAAACGCTTCAACAAAAACCTCTTCTTCACTGAGAAGAACAGAACGATTGTCAACTTCCCTGTCAAGTGAGTAAAACATTTCATTGTTTTCCTGTTTTTTGAAGCCTCAATATGTGGCCGATACTTGGCAGCCGATGTGCATGTCTCCAAAAGTTCAAAGGCCAGTAGTTGTAACTAGTAGTTGTAACTAGTAGTTGTAACTAGTAGTTGTAACTGGTAGTTGTAACTGGTAGTTGTAACTGGTAGTTGTAACTAGTAGTTGTAACTAGTAGTTGTAACTAGTAGTTGTAACTAGTAGTTGTAACTAGTAGTTGTAACTAGTAGTTGTAACTAGTAGTTGTAACTAGTAGTTGTAACTAGTAGTTGTAGCTAGTAGTTGTAGCTAGTAGTTGTAGGTAGTAGTTGTAACTAGTAGTTGTAACTAGTAGTTGTAACTAGTAGTTGTAACTTGTAGTTGTAACTAGTAGTTGTAACTTGTAGTTGTAACTAGTAGTTGTAACTAGTAGTTGTAACTAGTAGTTGTAACTAGATGGCACCGACACTCGCCTCCTCATGAGAGCGCAAAACTATTTCCTGGAAGGAACATAAGACAAAGGCAAAGGAAATATACGGCAGCATCCCACCTATCTCAACTACAGTAGCACAACGCAGAGCTTGCCTTGCCGGCTGTTGCTATCCAGTTCGTTAGTGTGACGTCATCTCAATTCAACCATGCGTACTTCACACGGTGTAGCATAGCACGAGTGGAACCGGAAGTTAACGCACCTCGAGCGTTTATCCAATGGGCGCTAGGAATCGGTGGTGCGCGCGCGTGTATGACGTTTTTACTAACGAACCGGATAGAGCCAAAGAGCAAGTTGTCTCTGACCTCATCTGCAGGAGATTGCCTTGCCCCAACAGAGGGAGGAGACCCCTCAACTGCGTCGACACTGTATGCAGTGATGTGAGCCAGCACGTTGATGACATCACCACGGCCGTGGCGGACAAGAGAGTCTGGAAGAGTTTGGTTGCATCCATCTCGGCTGCGGCCGCCCAGTGATGATGATGTAACTTGATGCCAACGTGGCCAATAAACTTACAATCAATATAAACAAAACAATTTTCACAATGCTATTCACCAACGATTTTCCCTCAGGAACATGGATTTCACGGAGTATCTCTTGGACGATGCCGAGGTCCGTCAGAGAAATCCGTACACCAGCTACGACCTGATCGCCAACATCGTACATGAAGGGGAGCCGGGCTCGGGAAAGGGCATCTACAAGGTCCATGTACTACACAAAGTAAGCCCTAAAAGCGAAATGGCCAAAATTCCAGCTAATTTTGCACTTCTCACATTTCTGAAGCCCAGATTTGTTAGGCTCAGCACAGAAATTTAAAAATTGTAGAATTAGACACTTAATCATCCCCATTAATCTCACTGATGGCCCATTTACCTTAAATTAAAGGCGCGTACAAACATTGGTAATTTATACCCAGATACGAACCCAACAATTTTATGAGAAAATCCTTGCTCAAAGTGAAGATAGGACTTGTACCAAACACCTTGCGAAATTGTTCCGCCTGAATTGGTATAATATTGAAGGAAGCAATAATTAAAGGTGCTTTGTACAAGTGTGCCTGATGGCACACTTTTTTATAATTTAACAGTGTTTGTTAAATACTGCGAAGATTACCCATCTACTTGGACCTCGACCTCCATACGCTGTGTGAATGAGAATCAGTACCAATGTTTTATTAATAAATCAAAATGTGAAAATGGCAAATTGCGAATTGGAAGCTCTAACAACTGAATCCACTTGTACAAGACCAAAACAAACTTATTGGGCACAAGTCAATAGTATGTACTGCAAATAAGCTGAACGTTCGTCAGGGCAGTTGTTATGCACCATTACTAAGATTTTGGGCACTCGTATAGTTTTATGTATTCATTAGTGAATAGACACAATGTAATACAATGTATTACCAATGTAATACAATGTATTACAGGTGCTAATGAGTTAATTTTGGATGTTGTTTTATTGTCTTTCAGAGTACAGGCAAGTGGCATGAGATTCAGGACTTGCACGTAGCTGACATCCTACCACAGATGATCACGCTGTCAGAAGCATACATACAGGTAAATCACATGTGGAACAGTGGTAGGATACATTAAAATCCATGTCCATACTTGGTTCTTTGTGACTGACTTGTTTTTGCCATGTTTGCCACTTTTTTGCCATGTTTATCCAGTTTGCCACGTCTTGGCCATTTTTTTTTTGCCAGATTTGCCACGTGTTGCCATTTTTTTTGCCAGATTTGCCATTTTTTTTGCCCATATTGGCTTTTTTGGGGCCAGTTTTGCCAGAGGGTGAAGTCAGGGACGAAACATTGGACAATCACCAACCATTTTACAAATTTGTTTGAATAAAAAATGGATGTATTCCGTACGATATTGTTTCGTTCATATCTTAATCACAACCCATTAAGAAATGCGCATACTTTTCTTTTCTTGGTGATACAAAAAAAGTAATTGGTAAATGCCAAGTTGGATGATCACAGACTGTAATATGCATGCATCACACTGAATGTAGTTAAACTTCTTGAATTTTTGTCTTTGTTGTTGTAATTTTTCAGATTTGGGAGAGGAAAGATACGAAGAACGAGGAGCCCGTAGAAGAAAACAAACCTGAACAGAGGGCACCAGAGACATAACACAGCCAGACTTTTGTCCCTTTTTAAACAACAAATAATGTCATAGAGCTTTTGTATTGTTATACCAGGTGATCTTTTCAGTCACGTTTATTCACAGTTTCTGTCCACCCAAGTTAGTATTATCTAATATGGATACATTGTAAACTAGATTTACTTATGTTTGTGGACAAACACTTGGCTTTTTCGGCATTTCGTTAATGCATGTTCAAGTCGAATTATAAACCGATAGTTGTATGTATTACACATCCTAACGAAGGTACATACCAAGTTACAACACAATCGGGACATAGTTTTGTTGATATAGGCCTTCGAAAAATTAATGACGTAATATGTCATGTAATGACGTCATCGTGATGTCACTTCAAACTTCAAAAAGAAGAACTTCAAAAAGAAGAAGAAAACAAAGGGAAAAACAAATCTTAGCAAAAACAAAGGCTGTTTTGGCATGTTTGACAAAATGGCCAATTACTCACAGTTTTTATGTTTGCAGCAACAAAATTGCTCAAGATTTTAAGTTGCATAACACCTAAAGTGTTAAAGTTTCAGCTCAGTGGACATTTTGACAAAACGGAGAAAATGTACGCAGTGTCAAAAAATGTTTATTAAAGTGTGCCCACATGCACACTTTTTTAAAAACGCCTTGAATAATAGTTTTGCTTCCAAACAATAACTTTTCAGGCAGAATAATTTCACAGGGTATTTCATAACAGTCCCATCTTCACTTTGAGACTTTTCCGGTAATTGCAATGTTTCTGCGTAGCTTTAAAATGACACAAAATGACACATTTGTTGTCCATGATAACTCGTCCTTTATTAGCAAACAAAATAGTAAACAATTTTGTTACAAAACGTCCAAATAAAAGAGATTGAAAACATATGAATTTCACATTTCAAAAAAACCTGTGTGATTCTTCAATTTTCTTTCTGTTTGCAGTTGGCTGAAATCTTGTTTTACTGTTGCAAGCACTTTTCTTCATTAAATCTAATGTAACTCAATCTAATGTAACTCTTAATCTAATCTTTTAATATACCACAATAAAATACGACAAACAACTAACTAAAAGGTAATGGGCACCATTTGCTAAACAAAAATACATATTTTTGCCACTTCGAGGAACATTACAAAAAATCTGAAGCAGGTTATTAAGAAGTAAACAATCAAAATTTCAGCTCGGTGGAAAATTGTGAAAAAAGTGTAAAAACACTTTGTTTTTTTCTTGATTCAAAGCAGGGTTTCCGTTGAAAGCTCTTTCTTCCAAAATGTTCATTAATACATTTTTACTTGCGCCCTCATGCGGTATGATACCAATTTGTCACCCAGGAAAATAATTCTCATTCACGAATTCGATCAGTTTATTTTCCCCCTGCGATGGTTTGGTCATGACCATTGACCAGTTCGCGCCTGAGGCCATGTTCACACGCCAAAGTTTTGTGGTATTTGAAACGGATGACAAATGAAACACGCAGGGAGCGAGGCCAGAAATATCTGTCAGTGATCCGCTCACAGCGAGCGAGGCCGGAAATATGAGGGTGCTGCCCGAGGGTGATGGCTTCAACCCGCCTGGCTTGGGGTGAAGTGAAAAATAATCCCACGCCTGGTTCCGTTCTTGTCGCAATAATCCCAGCATGAACTGGTTAAGAGAAAATGACGATAATTCCTGTATCTTGAAAATGACAGCATTCCAGGCGCAGCGATTTGACAGGATGCTTGATCCTATTATTTACTTACAATCAAGTAGGATATTTCATGATATTTTAAATTTTGTGGACATTGCTTTTAATCAAAGAATCGCAGAATGGAAAAGTTATTTATGCAGTAAATAAGCACACTTCAATCTCATATCTATTTTTCTTTCATAAAAAATTGTTAAGTAGTAGTACATGTACATAGCCACTTTGGGTTTACATACATGTACAAAAAATTTAAAGTACTTCTACGCTGAACTTCAAAAGTCAGTCCTCTGGTTTGTGCAATGCTAGATCTACCATTTGGAATTACCCTACATGTTTACAACTACAAATTTAGGCACATTAATGATCACATCAACACTCAAACGAACATCAAAGAAAGTAGATTTAAGGTTAAGATTTTTGTGTATTACAGTTACTTGTCCATATAATTGGAAACAAAAACGTTGTCGAAGTCTGCTCAGAATCTGTCTACAAGCAATCAAGCTGAAAAATAAAAAAACAAAATATTTTTAACAATCGGACAGAAATAAAATAATGCGCAGTTGACGTCGACCCAAATATACTTCAGGTGATAGGACTTCGCCGAATAATGTATTAATTGAAAATGATCCTTGCATGTGTGGTCTAATGGTAGTGCATATGATTCATGATCGTGAGGTTGTGGGTTCGAGCCCTGCCGTGGCCATGCGTGTTGTGCCCTTGAGTAAGGCGCTTTACCTCAATTACTCCTCTCAACCCAGGTGTTAAATGGGTACCAGCATTATTCAATGCTGGCAAGGTAACAGACTCGCTGTGGAGGAGGTGTGGCGATCCCCCCACAGCAGCAAATGAGTCTGGCCCAATCGCTTCGAAAGAGAGATGGGCACTCCGTTCCTGTGAACACAGGTTCGTCCCCTTAACCTTTTTTTGTAACTACAGTGTGTTCCCTTAAAAGGAAAGGAAACTGTACTCACGCATGGCTCTTGACGGTAGGTAGCAACATTTGCCCTTGGTGTGATTGGGCGGAATGTGACAGAACGCGTCGCTAGGGCAACCGTTGTACTGCTTGGAGCAAACTATGCTGGCAACAATGTTACTTGCATCACCGAGACATTGTGCATCTGATGGAGTGCAAAGAAAACAAAATTACAAAGATTGACAAAGTGTCAATCATTTCAAATCAATCATTTCAAATTTGCTCATAAACAAGGGTATTAAACGTAGGGTAGATCATTTTGTCATTTGTGCATTTTGTTCGCTTGAAGCTACAAAACTGTTCCAAATCTAAAGAGGTGTACTTAAAGATATAGTCCATCATTTGTATTTTGTGCATTGTGTTCGTTTGAAGCAACAAAAGTGTTCAAAATCTAATGAAGGATACTGAACAACTAACCTGATGAAGTTTCAGCTCAGTTTCAGCTGTATATTCCGAGAAAAACAGCTTTCTAGGATCTCAATTTCAAATCAAAAGTTGCTGAATCATGTTTTGAATTGTTTTGAATTGCAGCTATATGCGATGTCGCGCACTGATCCGACGAATTATAGCAACCGCGCGCGCCTGTGCGTCATGCCAATGCTTGCGCGCGCTGCGCCGAATAACAAAACGAACTACTAATTTAAATTTTCCTACGGGGCGTCTTAAGACGCACCGTTGGAAAGGCCTTCTTTCGTTGATTACTTCAAAATGACAGCTGGCCAGAAAGAATAATTTCACAGGGAGTTCAGTCCCCTTACTATCTTTCAACCAAGTACGTTTTTCAACAATAATGATACAAATGATGGACTATAGCTTTAAGTATCGTCGATATATAAATATCACTCGATTCGGTACTATATTGATATCGATATCGCCGATAGAAATTTATTAATCATCGAAATATTGCAATATCAAAATTTTCGAAAATGCGTCGGATTATCATCAAAATAAATCGACTTTGCGTTCAACGTTTGCTGTATAACGAAAAAAAAAACATCTACTAACAGAAATTTCCAAAAAATGTGTCTTTTGTTTTCTTCAAATGACAGCACGCCAGAAAGAAGAATTTCACGGTGAGTATAGTACCATTACTAGTCTTACCAAGTATGCTTTTCAACAGTAATTGACTTTTTGGACAGCTGCAAAGCCACAACTCACAAAAACAAAACCAAAACTGAAAGGGCAAAAAAAAAACGGTATAAAACATACTGCAATCCAGTGGTTCTCCTTGCCGTCTGATGGAACCGATCACCACCGTTCCGTCTCTCTCGCTGCACCAGCATTCGCCGGTCGCGGGACTGCACTGGGCCGGCTCGTACCATCCCGTGGAGCTGCAGACGGGGTCAGAGGTCACGACCTCTCCCCTCTCGGTCTTGTGTTTGTTGTTCAGGAGCTCTCTGTGGCAGGGCGGCTCTGTTTCAATGAAAGAATCAGTTTGAAATGCAGGGCGAGTAAAACAAAAAAAAATGTCGGGATTATTGTTTTAGTGCAGTTCTGCATGTAGCACTTTTAAAACCTAGGATATGAAAGCCCAATGCTTCAGCTTTCTTTTAGTACAGGAATCATTCAAATCACTCAATTAATGTTCAAGTTACAAATTTTTAAACACAACCACCGTTTTAAAATTCGGCCTACAGATCACAAAAAGATAAGTGTTCTTTCAGCAAAACGAAAACAAGTCACATATAGGGATGTGTGTGAATTGTTTTCGTTTTGCTGAACACCTTTTATGGACAGAACTTTAAAACGGTGGTTGTGTTTAAAACTCCATAACCTTAAAAGTAAGTAAGTAAGTAATTTGAATGATTCTTGTACTAAAAGAAAGCTTATGAGTTGGGCTTTCATATCCTAGATTGCAGAACTTCATTAAAACAAAAGTCCCAACATTTGGGGGGTTTTTTTTTTGTACTCACCCTGTAAAAGTAGAATTTGGGGGGAAATTTAATTTTCTTCGGCCAGATTTTTTAGTCAAATATTTGCCTCCAATTTTGGAAGTAATTCTTGAAAAGCCTGCTACTTGGAATGCTAGAGTTGGGTTTTTTTTGTCTATTTTACCATTTGTCAAGCCACATACAAAAATGTAACAGTTGCTCGATTTTTTTTCATTTTTTTTTTCACACAGATGCAAATTTTTAGAACTTTTTTGAAGGAGAAATATACAAGGAAATAAGCAGGCGATCTAGCCCTCTACGATCCTGCCCACCATCCATACCCCCCCCCCCACCCTCAATCCCCCACCCCCAATGTGACAAAACACAAATCCCCCACCCCCACCCCCATCTGAAAAACACAAATAGAGATCTTATATTCAACCGCACCTGAAACACAGACCAACTCTTTCCCTGTTGGCACATCAAATTGCTCGGTCGCAACAGAACCGTCCGGATTGGCGCACCAGCAGTGACCGGAGGTGTCGCACTGCTTGGGGGAGAACTGGCCGTTCTTCAGGCAGCGGTGGAGAGTCTGGACACCTCGCGGGCTTTCCTGGTACTCATCGGGGTTGCACTGTGGCATTGGATCTTGACAACGAAAATACCAAAATTTTGTTCAGCGCCCAAGTGTACTGAGCTGATTACTGTGGCTGTTAGTAGTTATCACGGAATGAGTAAAATGACTGACGCAACAGAATATGAGGAACTTAGTCAGTCATCATGTCAAAAGTTGTCATGTTTTAAAAACTTCAAAAGTCAAAAAGATGTCATAATTTTGACAAAGTGTCTTCAAAACATTTTCAAAGTAATGTCAAAATGTCAAAAAGTTTTGTCAAAAAGCTGTCAAAATGTCAGTGTTACCAAAATGTTGTAAAAAGTCATAAATGATGTCGAAATGTCAAAATGTTGTCAGATTTTGTCAAAGTATTGTCAAAACATTGTCAAAATGTCAATTTGTTCACAAAATGTCAAAATGTTGTCGAAATCATATCAAAATGTCTAAAGCTGTCAAAAGTGGTCAAACTTAAGTGTTGTCAAAATGTTGTCAGACTAGTGTCAAAATGTCAACCTTAAGACAACAAAGCCTGAAGTGAACCAATTGCACTAAAAATGTCTAGTTTTGGAATAGGGGTCACAAATAAAGGATATTCACACCATACAATTAAAGCTTTGTTTCACTTCACCAAAGTTGGCACAGCTGCCACAAGTTTGATGAACAAAATTGACAAATAAAGGTTTGCTATGACGAGTGTACATACCAGTGTCACATGTTTTTGCTCGGCATGCTGGGATACCCGTCGCTTCACACGTACACTCGTTGCATCCTTCCATCCAGGTCTCGCCCTCGTCATGTTTGTTATTGGAGGAATCCTTACACTCTGCAAAATAAAAACCCTTCATGGATCAAGCCCAAAAACTTTACGTGGAACGGCCACATGGAGAATTTTATCACCACGTGTTTATACTGTCATTAACCCTGGCATGCCTGTAAATGCACAAGATATAGGTCATTCACATGGCCAAGGATTGTTTACAACCTGTCTGAGCTCCGGGCGGCACGAGGGTTTGACACGAAGGGATCGGCGGCACTTAGGGGTTGGCCACTAAGATCTCGCATTACTGCACAAAGGCATTAGGCACCATCTTGGCTTCTGTCTTTCAACACTCCTTACTCCGGAGTGGCTATAGGGTCTGGCCAATGGGAGTCTACAGGCTTGTAGTGTATAGTTAGGGAGAGGATTACATGGAAGCTTGGCCTAATTGGCACATTGAAAAAAAAATTATGCCTGTATTTGGAAAAATTTGGAGAATTTATCGCGAGCTTGCTGCGCGAAGGATTAATGAACCCTCCTTTGTTTGATCGGTCACAGACAGTCAAAAATTCAATCCTGTTCCCTGCCGTGCCTTTTACACAGGCTAGTCACCAAGAGTTGGATCATATTTCTTGTGGGCACTGTTGAATTTGTTTGTACTCTTGCGACTTTTTTTTTTAGCACCGACTGATACCAATCAGCTTCGTCCCAGTTACACTCAAGTCGCTAAAAAAATTAGCAAATGCAGCCGTTGTAGCTCAGGCGCAGCTTGATCCTGAAAAGGCAGTCGCCGACTGATCTGTGTCTTCGCAAGGTTGACCTGAGTGAGGCCTTAGGGTCCTCCATTCTTACTAAGTCTTAATCTTAAAATTTGTTCTAAACAGATGGGATGTGTTCCACTAAGAGGGCCCCTCCCTGCCCGACCTGCCAACCCCAACCCTCCACTCCCAACAACCACGCCACCCCTAGCAACCACCCAGTGTTGTGACCTACCAATTTTGTCCAGTTTAGTTTCAACTGAGCAGTCGATCTTCTGGTTGAGTTCATCGTAGTAAACTATTTTGCACGGCTGGCAGTAGTCAATGTGACAGACGGCATCCGGGTAATTCTCACACGGGGATTGTTCACAGAACACAATGAGGCACGTTACCGGGGGCGTGTCCTCCGGGCAGACTGGCTGGGATACTGAGAGATGAAAACAAGTCGAATAAAGAAGAATTATATATTGGATGGCTTTGCGGGGGATACGAGCATTGTCAAAATGTTGTCAAAATGATGTCAGACTGTTATCAAAATCTCGTCAAAATCTTGTCAAATCTTGTCAAAAGCTGTCTAAATAATGTCAAAAAATGTCAGCCTTAAGACTACAATGTATGAAGTACGACTTTTTTGTTGATCATGGATATATGGATCATATCAAAGTTTCATGAAATTTGTGAAATTTTCCCGACAATTTCCCTAAGATTGTTTTCTTCAAAATTCATCTTCACGACAAGGAATAAAAGCTGGGCAAAACTTTCCGATTCTGTTCTAATAGGGCAATTCAAAAACTGCTACAAGACAAATAATTTTGTTTGACTTACCGATTAGCCCTTGCCCGCAGCGGACCCGTTGTCCGCTCTCGTCGAAGTATCTCGCTTCGCAGCCGCCACATCTGCTGATGAGACAGGTGGCGTCTGGGTGACCTTCGCAGGTCGCGTCGCAGAGGTCGTCCGGGCAAGATGGCGCCACCGCGGTACCCTCGCGACAGAGCGAAAGAGCTGGCAACCAAACAGACACAAAACTCTTGAAATTATCTTCCTTTCTTTTTTTTCACAATCGCATTTTTTAGACAGCAGCGACCAATTTCACGAAACAGGGCGTGACTTAAGCCATGCGTATGCTTTACGCAAGAAACTTGTTTCGCAGCTGCGCGATAAATTTGCGATCAATTTCACAAAAAGGCCAAGCTACGCAACATTTTAAATAATTTAAACATCTTGGTCGAGGATAATAACAGCATTTACGATGGTTATTTGGATAAGAGTTTTATTTTGGTCAAAAAAGGTCTTTGAATCACCTCTCCCATCATTATGAAAATACATTTGCCCAACTTTCTGCGGAATCATGCCGTAACTCTAAAAATACTGTCACAGCTAATATAACAATTCATTTACTTGAACGAATAGCATACAGACAGTGTGAAGAACAATCGTCTATGGGAGATTTTGTAATTTGACAAACTGACGAATACGTTAACGATCAAATAAGAACATATCACACAACCACATGTAGTTCGTTTAACTTTTATACATTCTACATGTAGCGTGCAATATTATTGTGATCATCATAGATAAGTGCAAACTGAATTGAGTCTTAAAAAGTCACCTTTCACGTGGCATTTTGACAACCACTGTAGCACGTCTGTTGTTGCTACTTTGAACGCACACCTTACATTACATGGTTACCTGCGAAATTTCATATTCGTCACTATGTCAAATTATGGATTTGTTATTATGACTGATTCGCCACAGGGGGGCTCCGAATCTCAAAATCCAGACAAGAATTGAGAATTTTGGCATAAATACTTGAAAGAGTAACCTTTACAAACCACAAAATTACAAAATCTCAAAATCGCCAAAATGGTCGAATCGCCAGTTTGTCAGCTCCGTGACGAACATTTTACCTTCTTCACAGACGACCTTGCTAGGGCAGCATTCATCAGGAGTCTGCTTGGCCAAGTGGCATCGGTCGGGGATGGGCGGGGCCAAGCCACACTCATGGGGTATACAGACGGGGGTCAGAGAGGGGGAGCACTCACAGGTCATGCAGGATCCCTCCCACATTTCACCCACGCGGTGACCGCCTTCGCAGGTGGCTGGAGAAAGAAAAAAATGTCAAAATATCTAAAGCTGTCAAAACTTGTCAAATTAAAGTATTGTCAAAATGTTGTCAGACTTGTGTCAAAATGTCAACCTTAAGACTACAATGTATTTAAGCTAGAGTCCATCATTTGCAGCTAACCGAAAAGTAACTGGCGTAATTATTGTAGAAAAACATACTTGGTTGAAAGATAGTAAGGGGACTAAACTCCCTGTGAAATTATTCTTTCTGGCAAGCTGTCATTTTGAAGAAATCAACAAAAGAAGGCCTTTCCAATGGTGCGTCTGAAGACGCACCGTAGGAAATTCAAATTAGTAGTTCATTTTGTTATTCATCAAAGCGCGCGCCAGCATTTGCACAACGCACGCGCGCGCGGGGTTGCTATAATTCATCGGATCAGTGCGCGACATCGCGTAGCTGCAATGGGCTCAGTGAAAACGTGTATCGGACACTGACTTCAGGCCCAATTCAAAACATGATTTGGCAACTTTTGATTTGAAATCGAGATCCTAGAATGCTGTTTTTCTCGGAATATACAGCTGAAGCTGAGCTGAAACTTGGTTAGTTGTCCAGCACCCTTCTTTAGAATTTGAGCACTTTTGTTGCTTCAAACGAACAAAATACACAAATTACAAATGATGGACTATACCTTTAAGTGAGACAATTTTGCTAGAAATGCCTAGTTTTGGAATAGGGATCACAAATATAGGATTATATTCACACCATACAATTAAAGCTTTTTTCATTTCACCAAAATTGGCAGAGTTGCACCAGTTTGTTGAACAAAATTGACCAACAAAGGTTTGCCATGACGAGTGTACATACCAGTGTCACATGTTTTTGCTCGGCACACTGGGATACCCGTCGCTTCACACGTACACTCGTTGCATCCCTCCATCCAAGTCTCGCCCTCGTCATGTTTGTTATTGGAGGAATCTTTACACTCTGCAAAATACATTAATGAACCCTCCTTTGTTTGATCAGTCACGGACAGTCAAAAATTCAATCCTGTTCCCCTGCCGTGCCTTTTACACAGGCTAGTCACCAACAGTCAGATCATATTTCTTGTAGGCACTGTGGCATGTTGAATTTGTTTATACTCTTGCGACTCTTGGCACAACTTATACCAATTGTCTTAGTATCGTCCAAGTGATGTTCAGGTCACTAAAAAATGCAGCCCTCATAGCTCAGGGGCAGCTTAATCTTGAAAATCACTCGCCGACTGATCTGTGTCTTCGCAAGGTTGACCTGAGTGAGGCCTTAGGGTCCTCCATTCTTACTACCTCTTACTCTTAAAAATTTGTTCTAAACAGATGGGATGTGTTCCAACTTCCACTAAAAGGGCCCCTCCCTGCCCGACCCACCACCCCCAACCCTCCACTCCCAACAACCACCCCACCCCTAGCAACCACCCAGTGTCGTGACCTACCGATTTCGTCCACCTTAGTTTGGACTGAGCAGTCGATCTTCTGGTTGAGTTCATCGTAGTAAACAATTTCGCACGGCCGGCAGTAGTCAATGTGACAGACGGCGTCCGGGTAATTCTCACACGGGGATTGTTCACAGAACACAATGAGGCACGTTACCGGGGGCGTGTCCTCCGGGCAGACTGGCTGGATCACTGAGAGATGAAAACAAGTCGAATAAGGAAGACTTAACCATTAGGCGGCTTTGTGGGGGATAGGAGCATTGTCAAAATGATGTCAAAATGAACTTATCAAAATTGTGTCCAAATCTTGACAAATCTTGTCAAAAGCTGTCAAAATAATGTCAAAATAGTGTCAAATGTCAGCCTTAAGACGACAATGTATGAAGTACGACTTTGTTGTTGATCATGGATATATGGATCATATTAAAGTTTCATGAAATTTGTGAAATTTTCCCGACAATTTCCCTAAGATTGTTTTCTTCAAAATTCATCTTCACGAAAAGGAATAAAAACTGGGCAAAACTTTCCGATTCTGTTCGAACAGGGCAATTCAAAAACTGCTACAAGACAAATCAGTTTGTTTGACTTACCGATTAGCCCTTGCCCGCAGGGGACCCGTTGTCCGCTCTCGTCGAAGTATCTCGCTTCGCAGCCGCCACATCTGCTGATGAGACAGGTGGCGTCGGGGTGACCTTCGCAGGTCGCGTCGCAGAGGTCGTCCGGGCAAGATGGCGCCACCGCGGTACCCTCGCGACAGAGCGAAAGAGCTGGCAACCAAACAGGCACAAAACTCTTGAATTTGTTTTCTTTATTTTGTAAAATGTTCATCATCGTATTTTTCAGATAGAAGCTGCCCATTTCACGAGACAGGGCGTAAAACTTATGCCATGCATAGTATTCACGGAGGAAGCTTATCGCGCAGCCCTGCGATCAACCTGCAATCAATTCCATAAACTTCCGATCCGACAAACTGACGAATAGTATACAAGCAGTGTAAAGAACAACCGGCTATTGGAGATTTTGTAATTTGGCAAACTGACGAATCCGTTTATGATCAAATAAAAACACATCGCACAACTACATGTAGTTCGTTTAACTTTTATGCATTCTACATGTAGCATGCAATATTATTTTGATCATAATAGATAAGTGCAAACTGCATTGAGTCTTAAAAAAACACCTTTCACGCGACGTTTGACAACAGTAGCACATCTTTCATTGCTACTTTGAACGTAGATCAAGATGGTTACCAGCCAAATTTCGTTTTCGTCACTATGTCAAATTATGGATTTGTTATTATGACTGATTCGCCACAGGCGGGCTCTGAATCTCAAAATCCAGAAAGAATTAAGAAGTTTTGCATAAATACTTGAAAGAGCAACCTTTACAAACCACAAAATTACAAAATCTCAAAATCGCCAAAATGGTCGAATCGCCAGTTTGTCAGCTCCGTGACGAACATTTTACCTTCTTCACAGACGACCTTGCTAGGGCAGCATTCGTCAGGAGTCTGCTTGGCCAAGTGGCATCGGTCGGGGATGGGCGGGGCCAAGCCACACTCATGGGCTATACAGACGGGGGTCAGAGAGGGGGCGCACTCACAGGTCATACAGGATTCCTCCCACATTTCACCCACGCGCTGACCGCCTTCGCAGGTGGCTGGAGAAAGAAAAAAAATGTCAAAATGTCTAAAGCTGTCCAAACATGTCAAAGTAAAGTGTTGTCAAAATGTTGTCAGACTAGTGTCAAACTTGTGTCAAAATGTCAACCTTAAGACTACAATGTATTAAAGCTAGAGTCCATCATTTGCAGCTAACCGAAAAGTAAATGGCGTAATTATTGTAGAAAAACATACTTGGTTGAAAGATAGTAAGGGGACTAAACTCCCTGTGAAATTATTCTTTCTGGCAAGCTGTCATTTTGAAGAAATCAACAAAAGGCGGCCTTCTCAACGGTGCTTCTTAAGACGCACCGTAGGAAATTCAAATTAGTTGTTCGTTTTGTTATTCATCAAAGCGCGCTCCAGCATTTGCACAACGCACGCGGGCGCGGGGTTGCTATAATTCATCGGATCAGTGCGCGACATCGCGTAGCTGCAATGGGCTCAGTGAGAACGTGTATCGGACACTGACTTCAGGCCCAATTCAAAACATGATTCAGCAACTTTTGATTGAAATCGAGATCTTAGAATGCTGTTTTTCTCGGAATATACAGCTGAAGCTGAGCTGAAACTTGGTTAGTTGTTCAGTACCCTTCTTTAGAATTTGAGCACTTTTGTTGCTTCAAACGAACAAAATGCACAAATTACAAATGATGGACTATACCTCTAAGTGAGACAATTTTGCTAGAAATGCCTAGTTTTGGAATAGGGGTCACAAATAAAGGATATTTTCACCATACAATTAAAGCTTTTTTCACTTCACCAAAGTTAATTGGCAGAGTTGCCACAAGTTTGATGAACAAAATTGACCAAGAAAGGTTTGCCATGACGAGTGTACATACCGGTGTCGCATGTCTTTGCTCGGCATGATGGGATACCCGTCGCTTCACACGTACACTCGTTGCATCCCTCCATCCAAGTCTCGCCCTCGTCATGTTTGTTATTGGAGGAATCCTTACACTCTGCAAAATACATGAATGAACCCTCCTTTGTTTGATCAGTCACGGACAGTCAAAAATTCAATCCTGTATCCCTGCCGTGCCTTTTACACAGGCTAGTCACCAACAGTCAGATCATATTTCTTGTGGGCACTGTTGAATTTGTTTGTACTCTTGTAACTTTTTTTTTTTAGCGCCGACTGATACCAATCGTCCTAGTATCGTCCCAGTTACAAGATATTTTTGCTAAGTTACACGAAAATCAGCAAATGCAGCGGTCGTAGTCAGGCACAGCTGAAGTCAGTTGCCGACTGATCTGTGTCGTCGCAAGGTTGACCTGACGAAGGCCTTAGGGTCCTCCATTCTTACTACGTCTTAATCTTAAAAATTTGTTCTAAACAGATGGGATGTGTTCCACTAAAAGGGCCCCTCCCTGCCCGACCCACCACCCCCAACCCTCCACCCCCAACAACAACCCCACCACTAATCTGACACTGTTGTGACCTACCGATTTCGTCCACCTTAGTTTCGACTGAGCAGTCGATCTTCTGGTTGAGTTCATCGTAGTAGACTATTTCGCACGGCCGGCAGTAGTCGATGTGACACACGGCATCCGGGTAATTCACACACGGGTGGAGTTCACAGAACACAATGAGGCACGTTACCGGGGGCGTGTCCTCCGGGCAGACTGGCTGGGATACTGAGAGATGAAAACAAGTCGAATAAAGAAGAATTATATATTGGATGGCTTTGCGGGGGATACGAGCATTGTCAAAATGTTGTCAAAATGATGTCAGACTGTTATCAAAATCTTGTCAAAATCTTGTCAAATCTTGTCAAAAGCTGTCAAAATAATGTCAAAAAATGTCAGCCTTAAGACTACAATGTATGAAGTACGACTTTTTTGTTGATCATGGATATATGGATCATATCAAAGTTTCATGAAATTTGTGAAATTTCCCCGACAATTTCCCTAAGATTGTTTTCTTCAAAATTCATCTTCACGAAAAGAAATAAAAACTGGGAAAAAGTTTCCGATTCTGTTTTAATAGGGCAATTCAAAAACTGCTACGAGACGAATAAATTTGTTTGACTTACCAATTAGCCCTTGCCCGCAGGGGACCCGTTGTCCACTCTCGTCGAAGTATCTCGCTTCGCAGCCGCCACATCTGCTGATGAGACAGGTGGCGTCTGGGTGACCTTCGCAGGTCGCGTCGCAGAGGTCGTCCGGGCAAGATGGCGCCACCGCGGTACCCTCGCGACAGAGCGAAAGAGCTGGCAACCAAACAGTCACAAAACTCTTGAATTCTTCTTCTTCTTTTTTTGTAAAATGTTCCTCATCGTATTTTTCAGATAGAAGCTGCCCATTTCACGAGACAGGGCGTCAAACTTATGCCATGCGTGGTATTCACGGAAGAAGCTTGTTGCGCAGCTCTGCGATAAACTTGCAATCAATTCGATAAACTTGCGATCCGACACACCGATGAATAGTATACAAGCAGTGTAAAGAACAACTGGCTATTGGAGATTTTGTAATTTGGCAAACTGACGAATCCGTTTATGATCAAATAAGAACATATCGCACAACTACATGTAGTTCGTTTAACTTTTATGCATTCTACATGTAGCATGCAATATTATTTTGATCATAATAGATAAGTGCAAACTGCATTGAGTCTTAAAAAAACACCTTTCACGCGACGTTTGACAACAGTAGCACATCTTTCATTGCTACTTTGAACGTAGATCAAGATGGTTACCAGCCAAATTTCGTATTCGTCACTATGTCAAATTCTGGATTTGTTATTATGACTGATTCGCCACAGGCGGGCTCCGAATCTCAAAATCCAGAGAGAATTAAGAATTTTTGCATAAATACTTGAAAGAGCAGCCTTTACAAACCACAAAAATGACAAAATCTCAAAAACGCCAAAAAGGTCGGGATTCGCTGGTAAGTCAGCTCCGCGACTTAGTTTTTACCTTCTTCACAGACGACCTTGCTAGGGCAGCATTCGTCAGGAGTCTGCTTGGCCAAGTAGCATCGGTCGGGGATGGGCGGGGCCCGGCCACACTCATGGGGTATACAGACGGGGGTCAGAGAGGGGGAGCACTCACAGGTCATGCAGGAGCCTTCCCAAATTTCACCCACGCGGTGACCCCCTTCGCAGGTGGCTAGGTTAAGAGCTTAAAAAAAGATTGAAGACTTTACGCCATTTGGGGTTTTTTTTGCGGAAATGCTACGTAAATTGTGCACCACAAAATAAAACGTTTAAATGTGTTCAACTTGAGAAAATTTGCAGAGTGAATACTTCAAAATGTGGCTGTTACTTCATTTTGTCTGATCTTTTTTCTCTTATCTTATCGTTTTGTCTTATACAGGGCGAGTGAAAAAAGGGAAACCCAAACCCCAAAAATTTTATTTCCTATTTAAAAAAATAAGTAGCACCAAAAATAAAAGTGACTGGAAAGCCAATTTCATAAGCTACTTTTAGATAAAAAAAAAACTAAAATTGGTAAATCTATTTCAAAGAATATCACCACTTAAACACAATGACCCTAAAATCTCTCTTGTCCAAAAATGTGATTTCAAGAATCGTCATCACAATTGTCTTCAAACATCACCAGCGATAAAATCTCAGTTTAAACGTTAAAAATTCAACAAAGTCCTTTTGAAGCCCTTTTGTGTTTAAAAATTAAGTAGATTTTATAAATCATATTGTTTGCCTGAACAGGGTTGTTAATGAAGATATTGTGTACTACATTTGCTGACAGCTGTTGAAACAAGTATTCTGGGCCATTTTCTTTGTTGTTCAAAACAGTCAGAACACACAACCAATTGTTGGGTTTTTTTTGACGAGACAGGTTTTAGGGTCATTGCTTTTAAATGGTGATATTCTTTGAACAGTTGAACGGATTGAGCAAATTAAGTAACTTTTTCATCTAAAAAAATAGCTTATGAAATTGGCTTTCCAGTCATTTTTTTTTTTTTGGTGCTACATATTTTTTTTTATATGAAATGTATATTTGGGGGTTTGGGTTCCCCTTTTTCGACTCACCCTGTATAAGTACAGAATAGCCGCTGAATGTAAAAACATCTGAGCTCGATAAAGACAGCCATCTCACATGGAAGCATTCTTTGCGATACCCGAGATATACAGGAGATATGCGTGACGAGTATAAATCAGGCTTTTCAAGTTTAAGAACAAGCTCATGCGTAAAAGCGTATAGTGAAACAGACGAGGAACTGGCGAATAGGCATGGCTTCAGCGGTATCGGAGCATTGATTATCACCCTTACCGGCGTCGCACGTCTTAGCTCGGCATGTTGGGATACCCGTCTCTTCGCACGTACACTCGTTGCAGCCTTCCAGCCACGTCTCGCCCAGGTCGTGTTTGTTATTGGAGGAATCCTTGCATTCTGAAAAAAAACCATAAATGTCGTTTTGCCTTTTGAGAAAGGTCCTGCCGGGGTTGGAAACGTTACGCTGTCTACTTTTATTGATTTGAATATTTGCAGAAGTTTATAACTCAATTCATGTTTACTCTGAACAAAAATCAACCAAAAAATGTCAGCTGTGAAGTCATGCCGACAGAAAGCCGCTATCCACTCCATTAACAAGTACCCCCTCACCGGCAAAGGAAGTACAGTTGGGGGTGACCGACCGACGCCATCTTGCCTGACTGCAATTCATTTGCTGCGAAGCGCGGCCACTGCGTGTACATAGTACAAAGCCCCTGGTTTACGTGCGTCACACACAAGGAACAGTGCGCGTCAACCAGTGAAGTGTCCCGCCCATGGAACGTCGTTGATAGGTAAAAGGGCGCCCTCTTTCGTCGGTGCACGGAGCCCATAACGAACACAGCCCATAAGCATCCACACAAATTGTTCGTTATAGCGATCGTTCAGTATAGCGATTTTAGGCTGCCGGTGCTCCGGTACTCAATTTTCAATAAATAGCGCCCTTCATAACTTCACCCTGCAGGCTTTGGTGGTTACTGAAAGCCGACTTTGAACAGGTGCCGACTATTGAATTATGTAATTACGTAGTTTTTGAGCTTACTACCTACAGCACAGGGTGGCATTCCCCTTCCGTTCCTTTGGGAAATAATAGCCACTTGTCGCTCTTCTGTTGACATTTTTCAACAACAATGTTCGGTACATTTTGAACACAAAAATCGGGAGCCAAGGTCAATGTTCAGTATGGCCAAAAAAAAATAAATACTCGGTCTCTGGTCAGACCAAAGTTCTGGAATTGATGCGGCAACGCGACTTTTTTTTTTTTTTTTGCTTTTTTTTTTTCAAGCTTGAATTGTACAGACAAGGTTGGGTACTATTTTGCTTTTTTTGATGTCCTCGCATACATTGGTGTCCTCCATCGTTTGCCTTGGTGCCCTTGATCATTTGCCTTGGTGCAATTTCCCATTCCTTGGTGCTCTTTGGTAAAAAAAAATGAGGAGGTGCGACAATAGAGGGCGCTGTTGGAGCTACCGCGGAACATGTTGGAAAAAAAAAGATTAACGCACGTGATTAAAATCGACACGTTTGCTGACCAGAGACCGACTATTTTTTCTTTTTGGCCTATGGCCGAATATTCAGCATAGCGATGTTCGGTATAGCGACATTACTGCCATTTGTCTCAAGATTTAATGAATTTCTCACCGTGGGATGAACATTTTTAGTAACGGATTTTGCGTCTGTGCATTGTAAACATTGCGTTACCCGACAGCTTGTATTCAAATTCCACAACATTTATGAAAATAAGCAATTTATTACGGAAAAATCATCTTTATGTTTAGGGTTTGGGAAAAAGAAAGACTGAACCAACCGATAGTATCCTTCTTGCCTTTCTCCTCGCAATCCAGCAGATTGTTGCAAGGGCAATGGAAGACGGCCGTGCAGGGTTGGCAGTAGTCAACGTGGCAGACTGCGTCGGGGAACCGGTAATGATCGCATGTCTTGACGTCACACGGCGACGCGAAACACGTCAACACGGGGACGTCAGTGGGGCACTTGGGCTCCACTTCTGAGTTTTCAAATGCAAAGAGAAATTCGTGAGTGAATTGTCGGGGGGGGGGGGGGTGCTAGGGGGTGGCTATGTTTTGACCATAGAGCTATATTAAATTACTAGAGCGCTAACTCCTCATTCTTGCACGCGGAGACGCTTTGAAGCCGCTCTGGGCGCAGACATTTTGAATTTATGTGCGTGTTTGTAGAACACAATCAAAATAGATGGATTGAATTTTAAAAGTGTACTCTAAATGCAACGCGCAAGTAGAAGATACGCAAACAACTTAAGCGCGTCATAAAGTTCAAGAAACGTCACGGTGAATAGCATCTGCAGCAGAGGGGGACGCGCACACGTTGCGCTGTTTGCGTAGAGCAAAATGAAACGCTCATTTGCTGATCGTGCGTTTCGGTTTTGGGCGTATCGGCTTCGATGACGCACTGGTATGAAACACAAATGCAAATAGCCGTACAAAAGCCGTACAAAATTTCGAGTTTTCCATAGGTTTGTGCGCAAACATGGATGCGCCCATCAGGCATTACTTTGTACATCGAGTTAGCACTCTAGTAATTTAATATAGCTCTATGGTTTTGACAAGCAGTGTTCAATAAGGGGTTTGTAAGAGCAGCCTGACTTCCTAAAAATGTTTGTTTTCCCAGTAAACATTTTGCAGCCTCTCTGAATAGTGTAGCGGTGATTGCCATCTTTATTTTTCATGTTGCGTGTTGTTGTTTTCATCATCGTTTTTATGACAAATCAAGAAAAACAAAACCTGCCGTCGTTCCTCAACAGTCCCGTTTCAAACATCACTAACTACTTGGTAAGTGACACGAGCTAAAAGTGGTTTTTCTCTTACGGGGCCTGTAACTTGACAACTGCCCAGAATGTGATTTACACATTGTATCCATTACTCACGCAGTGTTCCACCCTCGCATTGCACCGTTTGGTTGTTCTGATCGAAGAATTTGGCAGAGCAGCCGCCACATCTGCTGATGAGACAGGTCGCGTTGGGGTGACCTTCACAGGTCGTGTCGCAGAGGTCGTCCGGGCAGGACGACGCGACCGATGCACTGAACGGACAGTCAGATAGCGCTGGAAGAACGAATAAAAATCAAGTTCTCAAAATGCTCAAAAGTACTCGAAATGAGTTAATACAATTTTTTTTTAAAACAGTGCGATTATAGATTTTTAGCTTCAGGAAAGCAGTTTCATAAGTTTGTCTTTCTGAGTGTAAATCAGGGTGAGTCTTCAGAAATTGAAACTAACTTAATTTGTTTGGGAGAATAAAAAATGGGTTTTTTTATGCTATGAAATACAAATGGTTATTGTTCACTATAAAGTGTTGCTAGTATTAAGTAAGGATGTAAATTTCTTAAGATATACCATAAGTTGGTCACTCTGTGCGTTAGTTAGCATAATTTCATAATGTCACACACGTGACTGAACACACATACTGAAATTTGTATCCTTGTGGAGACATTTCTTTGTTCTCGTGTTGTAAAGTTTCCGAGTTTGAAAGTGTAGTTTCAAAATGCTCATATTTTAACCAGAATTAATTTCCTGGGCCGAAATTTGGACTTAATATCTCTTTTCTAAAACTCTTCCATTTGCGACAGATCAACCCTCCTTGGAAATTCGTAGTTTTTGAGTAAAATCCATACATCTATTTTGTGAAAACCTTGTGGGGACGTATTTATCTATAGAAATTGCCCTGTGGAGACGTATGCAATCTTTTGTTCCCTATTGTGTGCATGTCTCCAGAGGGCACAGTGTATCAGATCAAAATGTCACACATGTGACCACAGAACAATTCCTATTTAGCATACTCAGTAAAACTAACGCAGAGAGTGTACATTGTTTATGCCGTCTCTAAATCACAAAAGCTAGAGCCTCGCCAGAAAAAAAAGTTGCCGATATTTTTGGACGCGCTGTGGAAAGTAACCCTTTTTTTAAGTTTCTTTAGAAAGTCTACATCTTCAAATACAAAGTGTGTTTCCTTACGTTCTTCGCAGACCATTTTTGACGGGCAGCACTCGTCGGGGGTTCGCTTAGCCCAGCGGCATCGGACGGGAAGGGGCGGGGCCAGGCCACACTCGTGCGGTATACAGGCAATGAGGGCGCTCTGATGGCACTCGCAGGTCATACAGGTTTCTTCCCAATGGTCGCCGACAGCGTGAGTCTCATCGCACATCTCTGCAAACAAATATCACGTTCAGTATTTTATTGTCATTTTGCAGTGGAAGCATGGAAACCTGATTTTGAATAAGGAATAAATATGTGCTTGGCCGGTTTTAAACACCGTGTTTAAGACTGGTTTTAAACACTGTGTTTAAGACTGGTTGTGCTTGGCCGGTTTTAAACACCCTGTTTAAGACTGGTTGTGCTTGGCCAGTTTTAAACACTCTGTTTAAGACTGGTTGGAGTCTGGATGCTGATAATTACCGGTGCCATTTTTCTCAAGTGAAAAAAGACTGTGTTGAAATCAAGTCAACTCACAAGTCCATCAAATGTCATTCGAAATTAAACTCCCAATTGTTGAACAATACATTCAAATTACAAGTCAAATCACAAGTCAATCACAAGTCCATCAATGTTTACTAGTCAATCACAAGTCAATATCATGGCAATAACAAGTCAATCACAAGTCAATCACAAGTCAAATCACAGGTCAATCACAACTGAATCACAATTCAATCACAAGCCAATCACAAGTCAGTCACAAGCCACTCACAATTCAGTCACAAGTCAAATCACAAGTCAATCACAATCAATCACAAGCCAATTAAAATTAATCACAAGTCAATCACAACCCACTCACAAGTCACGTCACAAGTCAATCACAAGTCAAATCACAAGTCAATCACAAGTCAATTACAAGCAATCACAAGTCAGTCACAAGTCAATCACAAGTCAATCACAAGCAATCACAAGCCCAATCAGAAGCTTTAGTTCAACAACCATGAAACAAAGTTGCTTAATTTTGTAAAGTCTACCTCTGATCTCGCCACAAACCAACGGCTCGTTTCTCTCGTTGAAAAACAACGGGTCGCACTGATTGCAGAGTTCAACGTGACAGGCTGCTTCGGGGTAATCACGGCAGACTGCCCCGGCGTCACATGGGGACACGATACAGGTGGTCATTGATCCAGAGCACAATGCCTCTATGATGAGAAAAACATAACCAACAATTCAAAAACCTTGCTTGATTCCTGCTTGATTCCATGCGGTTCCCCAGAATGTCATTCTGGGGTTTTCCTCCCACCTCTAAAACTGTAATTTCTTCTCATTGTCTTCTCTCTGCAGGTTTCTTAATAATAATAATAAGGCAAAAAAAAGAATAGTTCTGCTCCGATTACCCGACCGACCCTATTTTTAGGCTGCGACCCTAAAAATTTTATCGGCAATTCCAAAAAAAAAAAAAAAAAAAAAAGATTGAATAAATAAAAATAAAATTTTGTTGTCTTTTCTGTCTTCACAAAATACCTCTCAACAACCCTTTTGCATCAAAAAATGCTTGTATTTATTTGTTTTCTTACTTACATTCGCTTTTTTTCAAAAGAAACCTCCGTTATTTTTACAAATTTGCTTCGCGATATAAACGATGTCCGTATGGTGACTATATCACGTGGCGACGACTGGTTCCCGCCGCGCCGCGCAGGGACCAATTTAGAAGACATGATGAAAGTGCGGTAACCAGTCCATAGCTATGCGATCGCAACCGATAGCGCGCTAGCAGTGCAGGCCACTGTCAACTGGTCGGATTCGACATCGTGAAAAATGCCAAGAACAGTTTTGCAAGTTAATTTACAGAATTGATCTAGCTTGTCTGTGTATGTATTTTCTGTGTTCAAGAGTTCATTTTGAGATCGCACAACTCGTATTTGGAGTGATACATGCCGCGTGTTTCCCGACATTTTTTACCGTGAAAACAGGTCTGTTGGCCCATGGCGGGCCGCTCGCCACACATGCTTGCATCACACACCTCGGAGTTTTGGCCAGCTCCCCGCGTCTTGACTAGCGTTGTGCATATGGTGCAAACGACCTGAATTTTCCATTATTTTTTGAAATTATCGAACATAAATATATTGACAATAATTAAAGGTAGGTTTTATTCACTTTTTGTTGCCATTTCGTGTATAGCTTTCGTAGTGCAATGGAAATAGTTCAGGCTAAAACTTCGCATATAATTGAATACCCCATTCAATCTGCATAAAAAAAATTGGCAAAAAAAAAAAAAATTCCGACCAACCGACCGACCCTATTTTTGAAAGGCATGTAATCAGAAGCAGAAATATATTTTTTTGGCCTAATGATAATAATAACAGGTTCTTATATAGCACTTTTAACTAAGATCAAAGCGCTTTACATTATTATTACCCCTAATCATTGGGCCAATTAAACATTCCATATACCATCTCAGCTCCCTGGGGAGTATACAGCTCGATGCAGCCTGTTAGGCGCAAGGAAGCTAATTCAATCACAATAACCATCTCTGCCCTCACAGGTACCCATTTACTCCTGGGTGGGGATAAGCAATGAGTGACAAAGTGCCTTGCCCAAGGGCACACGCACCATGACCCCGGGCTGGACTCGAACCCACAACCTGCAGCTTTACCCACAGACCACGAATCCAATGCCCTTAACCATGAGGCCAACATACGCTCAGGCTTGCGAGCTACAGTGCCTAGGGTGCTTTTGAGGAATCATTGGTTTCATTTCCCAGAAATTAAAATAATAATAATTATTTTAACTGTGGCTTGTAATCCAATGGGTTTTTTTCCGCTGCTCAACATATGTCTCTAGACAAGATGAAAAAAGTTGCCACTTACGTCAGATTGGAGTGTTGGGCTTATTTTAACACACAAAAATGTGGAAACAGAAAGCACACACAACATTAGTATCGCGTAGTAAACGTTTACACATAGACAGAGAACCGTTTAGAATTATGTAAATTTATGCAAGCTCATAGCGTATAATTAAACCATGCACCGTCATTGGTCAGAATACAGATTTATCTGGCAGCGATTTGGAAAAACTGAGACTGTGCGTTCTGAGCGCAGAATGGTTCACCCTACTTGCGGTATGAAAAAATCCCGGTGAAACCGGTACATGATTTTTACCAGTTTTATACAATGTATACATACCCATGACTACAGCCTCATTTTGACATGCCACCTTCGCGCCGTCGCCGTCGTAGAAGACGGTGTGGCACGTCCCGCAGTGGCTGATTTTACACGTAGCGTCGGGGTGTCCGTCGCAGGTCGCTGTTAGGCAGAGATCCGAGGGGCAGTCTTGCATCACGACACTGCCCGGTTCGCAGGCAGAGATGGCTGTAAACAGACAAGAGAGACCGTTTTCCAATTTGGCAAAATTTGGTTTTGGTCAAATTAGACATCATATAACTGACATACAGATCTTTAGCATTTGATTGGTGGAACTCACATCACGTGACATTCGTTATTACTCCCATTCATGCCGGGCCACAAAAAGTCCCATTCGCCCATTGGGAATGGGAAATACTATTCAACGGTTTGGATCATTCTTGTTCCGTGACGTGGTATTTGCGTGCAAATGCATGCTGGTGTGCGCGTTCAGCGTTGCGGGTAGCGCGTATTGTTCTAAAGAGCCAAGCACTACAGAGTTGGGTTCAAACATTTTCGTGAAGGGGTGGTTTGGAAGAGGGCAATACATTTTCCACCAATTTTATTCTAAAATAAAAGTTCAAATATATCAAATGACAAGGATCTATATGTCAGTTATATAAAACAAATATTGAGTGGCTTTAAATTGTGAAATGGGAGGAATCTTATCGCTCGGTAAAATCTGGACTTTTCCAGTTCACTCGGCTTCGCCTCGTGAAATGGAGAAGTCCAGATTTTACCTTGCAATAATATTCCTCCCATTCCACGCTGAGCCACTCAATACTTGTATACTATAACATACTAATCCTGCAAATCCATGTATTTTTGAAAATTCCCTTTAACCCAGGTTTAATCCCAGCAACAACCAACGTTTTCTCAACTCACGTTCGTCGCAAACAATGCCGTTTTGGCTATCGTCCCTCGGACAGCACTCCCCGGTCCGAATGACCCATCGGCAGAGAGGGGGGATGTAGCGATTGACGCCGGGACAGAGCTCCCTGACGCAGGACACATTGTTGTTGTCGTTACACGTGCAGAGATTGCAGCTGCTGGGACCACCCTCGCTCCATGTCTCCCCTACATCATAATGGGTCCTTCCATCAGAGTCCAGGCAACCTATCAGAGGGGAGAGAAGAACTCAGTTACAGTTCATGATTGGTTAAAACAGAATGGGTTATTCTATGGGGGTTTTTCTCGAGGGGGGAATGAACCTTTTTAGTATCTTGAAAACAGCCAAAAATATGACTCTAAGGCCCCCCAAAAAAAGTCTCCGGTTTCTGGTATTGAGCTTGCCCAAAAAGTGGTGCGGCGACGCGGCTTTTTTTTTTTTTTCCTGATTTTTTTGCTTCAAATGTCGGCTGATGACTGCAAATGATGCCCGACTAAACTTAGTGCAAATATATGGGAGACCAGAGAGGCCACATAAAGCTTATTCTCGACCATAACCCAATCTAAAAACACGTTAAAATTGTGCAGCAGCAGGAATCCAGACAAACCAGTGAGTTTTGCGGTTTTGAGACATCATCTTTCATTGAAAAAAAAACTTTTTCATTTTGCCGACGCGCATACCAGAAACCGGAGACTTTTTTTTTTGGCCTAAACATTGAGATGGGAACCAATCACACTGAAAATTTAACTCAGGCATCCGTTTAAATTGTCTGTGAGATGAATTTTATCTTAGGAACACATTTTGTTGTTTGTGCAACTTTTTACCTCTCTTAAAACTAAGGCACGCTGTCTTTCTGCACACTCAAAATAGAATTGCCCCATCCAGAACGTGCACATGGTGTGCATGTCCCATTCACGGGGTACTCGAAAGCACACAAAGTAATGTTTTACTATACTCCCAAGGACAATGCTTTGTCTTAATTTCCCTTTGTCCCTGTAATATAACACTCTCCCTTGGACTAAGCACACAAACCTACTACAGAGGACCGTTTCCAACAAAAGACCCAACTCCCGAGGACTGAAAGGATCTGTTGTTCTCCCTTTGTGTGTCGGTCCTCAGGGGTTATGTAGAACACGTACACCCTCTCTTATTCCCACAGGGAGCCAACCTCTGAGAGCAAAATGTCCGAATCGGTACCCACCTATGCAGTCGAAGTCTGGGCAGCAGACGTCCTCCATCCCGGGCTTGACCAAGCAGTATTCCCAGCGCATCGGCGGACCGGCACACGAGGGCGACATGCAGACCGCTTCCCCATCCATGCACTCGCATTGCGTGCATTTGTCCATTTTCCATCGTTCGTCGGGTTCGTGTTTATTGCCGTTGTAGTCAGTGCATTGGGACTCTGCGAGATGGCAAAGATGTGACATTAGGGTTCTGGTCAGGTTCGTCACAAGCCACTGGCAAGACAGCCACAAGTCATTCACAAGTCAATCACACGTCAGTCACAAGTCAGTCACAAGTCAATTGCAAGTCAGTCATAAGTCAATCACAAATCAGTAACAAGTCAATCACGAGTCAATCACAAGTCAATCACAAGTCAATCACAAGTCAATCACAAGTCAGTCACAAGTCAATCACAAGTGAATCACACGTCAGTCATAAGTCAGTCACAAGTCATTCACGAGTCAATCACAAATCAGTCACAAGTCAATCACGAGTCAATCACAAGTTAGTCGCAAGTCAATCACGAGTCAATCACGAGTCAGTCACAAGTCAATCACAAGTCATCACAAGACCAACACAAGACCAACACAAGACCATCACAAGACCATCACAAGACCAACACAAGACCATCACAAGACCATCACAAGACCATCACAAGACCATCACAAGATCATCACAAGATCATCACAAAACCAACACAAGACCATCTAAGACCTTCACAATACTACACAAGACCGTCACAACATTTTTTTTCAAACACAACCCTTTTTTCCGGTGTACATACGCAACGTCTCTGGATCTGGCAATGCACACTCGACTTCCTTATCTTCAACATAAAACTTGGCGACGCATCCTCCGCACATAGAGGGCTTGCAAACGGCGTCGGGGTGGGCAGGGCATCTAGTAGTCTCCAGGTCACATGGGTTGGTAGTACACTTCCAGGCGTAGTCGTCATTTGGGCATTCTGTACACATCAAGAAACACAAACAAGATCAACAAGTCGTGTTTTACTATACGCCTGAGGACAACCTATTGTGTTTCCCTTTGTCCCTGTACTTTAACACTTTCCCATAGACTAAACACATAAACGTACGATCGAGGACAGTTTCGAACAAAAGCACCGTCGTTCGAGGACTGAAAGGATCTTTTGTTCTCCCTTTGTGTGTCTGTCCTCGAGCGTGATACAAGACAGAAACATGAATATTCAAAAGAAAAAAACAGATTACGACACTGCATTCGTGACCTTTAAAGGGAATATACAACATTTGCTTTTGCTGTAATTTTCAGAAATGGATGGATTTCTGGGGTTAGTGTTTCATCACTGACTTGTTTGACGTGTTGGGTTCGTAGATGCTGGAAAAACCTTGAAAAAACAATCATGTTCATGTTGTCTGGTTCTGACCCAATTAAGGTGAAACGGAGCAATCTATAAATGTCAGGGAATTGTATAATGTCGGGGAATCAGTCACAGTTGTGTAACCGATTGCAAAGAAGATGCGAACTTACTAAATATGATAAACTGGTAGCACTATTTGAAGAAAAAAAAGTTTTTTTCAAACGCTGGTCAGCCAACAAGCGTTGGAAACTGATACGAAAATACCACTTTTCTTGATAATGTCAGCACACCAGGTGCCATGTTTTTACAGGATGCTTTAGACTGTCATTCACTAAACAGTCCAGTAAGGTATCATAATAATTTGGTAGTTATGTTTTTTGGTGTTTGCAAATGTTGTATATTCCCTTTAATTAGGCCTTTTCAATTTAAAGTTGCATTCCCCATACTCTCCAACAAGTTATTTTTTTTTTGTTCTATCAATAAATTTTCACCTTGTATAAGATATTTCATTCCAACAAAAAAAATCTTCCCTTTTTTTTTTTTGTGGCCGTCTGCAACCCTCTGGGGAAAAAAAATGTTTTTGTTTTGAGCACGAACAGATACGTTTTGAGAGGCGACTAGCCCCCAGTCCATACATTATCAATACTGATTGTGGGGCGGGAACCAGCCTATCCAACGAGAACAGAATCATTATCAGGCAGCCAATAATTTGGAATTGCAAAGTACTATAAATTCAATAACTAAACATGGGTCGATTTTTTTTTTTGGTCAATGTCGCATTAAAAAGTGAATAACTTTTGTGTTGCTAGAAAAAAAAATAATTTTATTTTGAGCTTTACGGTTTTTTTTTTCTGGATATGTCCCGACGATCCTAAATGCCTTCACATGCAACATTGTGATACGAATGCCAAAAACAGGACCATTACCCCCTATAATCTATTCGGGTCGATCGTTCTATAAATTTAGGGTCCAAAGTCCAAAATAAGGTTACATATGACTCAAAGGTGCATTTTCTAGAATTGCATTAAAAAAAATTTACACTACATGGACCATAGGAATGACACATTTTTATACCATCAATTACACAGACTCAAGCTGGCAAATCCATCCCAACTTGACCTTTGACACTGCGACCCAGTTTCCAGGGATAACGTGTTTACCAAAAACAAGTGGAGCTGGTTTAAGTCATAAATTTGCATACAAAGGAGTCCGCATGGGGCTGGGGCGTTAAAACTTTTTGGACAGCTGATAGAGTGATAATATTTGATATTTTGAAGATTTTATTTGTGCTCTTTACCCTTATGCTGTGTGCATTATTGCAGTGTCGTTTGACTTTTCCCAAATTTATTCTATAAATTTGGGTCCATTCTATTTTCTCCTGTCCTTGTTACATCCGACACCCGAGGTTTTTTCAATTCTGATGCAATGTAATTTTTTAATGCAATCTTTGAAAAAGCACCTTTGTGTCCCATTTAAACCTATTTTCAATTTTCGTTTTGTCATTTTCAAGGGTATTTTTTGGTACTTTTTTTAGGTTTTTATGCTATAAATTTGGGGTCCACTTTTTTGCCCCTGCCCCTGGTACATGTAACATCTGCGATTTTTTAATTCTGATGCAATGTAATTTTTTCAATGCAATCCTTGAAAATCCACCTTTGTGTCCCATTTAACCTATTTTCAATTTTCGTTTTGCCATTTTCAAGGGTATTTCGGTACCTTTTTCAGGTTTTTATGCTATAAATTTGGGGACCACTTTTTTGCCCCTGTCCCTGGTACATGTATGTAACATCTGTGACTTTTTAATTCTGATGCAAAGTAATTTTTTAATGCAATCCTTGAAAATCCACCTTTGTGTCCCATTTAAACCAATTTTCAATTTTCGTTTTGCCATTTTCAAGGGTATTTTGGTACCTTTTTTAGGTTTTTATGCTATAAATTTGGGGTCCACTTTTTTGCCCCTGTCCCTGGTACATGTAACATCTGTAATTTTTTAGTTCTGATGTAATGTAATTTTTTAAATGCAATCCTTGAAAATGCAGGTTTATGTCCCATTTAACCTATTTTCAATTTTCATTTTGCCATTTTCAAGGGTACTTTGATGCCTTTTTTAGGTTTTAACAATGCAAATTTCTATATTCCTTGAGCAAAAGTGTGATGTCATTTCAGGCTGAAACCTCAATGTTACAGCTATTTCAGCACAAAAAAGTTGCCAGAATTTTGGATATTTTTTCGCTGTTGTAAATTTGTTTTTCTTTGGTGATTCGTTGTTGTGTCAGTATGTGGCCGTATTAAGCCAATGAGAGCATTTTTACCCTCTACTTCGCCTCAGGTAATTACCAGCATTCCAGACTCCAACCAGTCTTAAACCGAGTGTTTAACACCTCCCAAGCACACATTTATTCCCTTATTCATAAATACCTCAGACAGTTTAGCTATTCCTATTAGTCGAGAGCCCGTCACGTGGCCGGTCTTAAACGGATGATAAAGACATGGCTAGCTGGTCTTAAACACTTTTTCAGTGTCACATAAAATGTGGACTCCTAAAAAACCAGTGCCTGTTACCGTTTTATTGGTTGAACGTTCACAATCCTCACGTAGGCATGCGCAACACTACCAGCGAGTCAGAATTTTATAGTTCTTAATTCAAAACGCAACGCCCCACGCGCAGAGCATGCTACGCGCGCGTCAATCTCCATAAAAGGGTTGTTTACATCTTACTCGCCAGCTGAACACTCCATTATTTTGCTAGAGGGATGTTTCAAAAAGCATGAAGTGAACTTGTTGAACAAATTGGGATATTTTTAACAAATTATTTGATATTTTTTTACCGAAAGGTATTTATGAATGGGAATAAATATGTGCTCGGTCGGTATTTATCACTCTATTTAAGACCGCTTAGAGTCTGGGTGCTGATAATTACCCTCGCCTCCGCTCAGCACCCAGACTCTAAGTGGTCTTAAACAGAGTGATAAAAACCTCCGGAGCACACATTTATTCCCTCATTATATACATACCGCAAACTCCCCTTGTCCCGATGCTGTGTTTGGACGATGGAATCTGGTTACCACAGCGGTCCGTGCACCAACAAACGGACCCCCTACACTGCGTGTGATGGTAGAATCCGTTGGCGTGGCAACGGGGCTTAAATTTACCGAACCTCATCCCGGTGCCGGTGGCGCTTGCCAATTCCTTTGTACAGGGAGGGTCATCCGGCTCTGAATTGATGGGGGGAAAAAATGTGAAGACTCGATACAATATTTCTGGAGGTCGTGGGTTCGAGTCCCACCCCAGTCAATCTCTTTTCAAAACCTAATGGATGCAACCCTGAAAATAAATTCCCATAGACACTAGTGCTAAATGCCCATACTTCAAAATTCTTTTAAAATTACTCAGAACTCTCACAGGTATTCAAGCTGCACAGAAAAATGATGATCAACATGTCATCTTTCGTTTTCTTTTCATTTTTTGGTGGGTTGACCATTGACTTTTCGAGATATTCTCACCCAAAGAAGACGACCCCTATTTTCCCCAAAGCGGAAAAGTAGCCATCTTGAAAAACGATCCCTCCACAACATGGCAAAATAGCGCCATTTTCGAGCCCAATAGCATCCAAAATGCTCAGAATTGGAAGCCCTAAGTCCGGGCCAGAGGTTCATTACCATATCTCTTCAATTCCCCAATTTTACGGCGCTCAGAACTCTCTAATAAATATTTTGAGGGTATAACTTTTATTCATGAGCTTGGCGGATGGATTTAGGACTATTTACCGGTGTGCACCCTAATGGGCTCCATGTACAAGCACCCCCTCAATGGCAGGGCTGTCCCAAAAATACCGAATAATCGATCAAGTAACCAAATATTCGAATAGCTTAGTTGGATCAAAATATAGTTCCCCGGACTACCCTGCTAAATCCAACAGAGTCTGACAGTTACTCAATGAGTTTCCTGCTCAATCCAACACAGTCTAACACAATCCAACTTGCCAAGTTGTTGGGTACCTGACAATATACAATGACTGGCGTGCTCATTCCAACAGAATCCAATTGTGGCTTATTTTTCTGTTTGCTGCTGGATCCAACAGAGTCCAACTTGGCGTTATTTACCAGCGCCCAACAGAATCCGACTCTGAATGTTTTCAGTTGCCTGCTGAATCCAACAGATTTCAACAGGAATATATACAAGGGGTTTACAGCTCAATCCAACAGGACCAGGCAGGTATGTAAAATAGTTGGATCCTGTTGGATTGAGCAGGGTTAGAGTTAACCAAATATTCAAACAGAATAGACGTTTTTGGGCTCTCCTAGTCTTGATCCAAGTCTCGATTTGTTTTCTATTCCTTCAATACAGCCGGACCCCGGCATGCACAGTCAAGCTAATGCAGCAGTAGTACATGTATGAACAAGATAATCAAAAGTTTGGGAACTTCGGCATCGCTACCCGGGAAATTCAATGCCAACAACCCAGATCATCATTAGCTTGAATACAGCACGCGTGAGGAATGCGCGGGATTTCCCGGGTAACGTTGCCGAAGTTCTCAAGACTAGCTTGGAGTCTTTTTTTGTTGACAGCAACTGCTATCGCTGCATTGGCTTGCCCACGCTTTCCAGGACCGGCTGTTAATGGGATTAAAAAAAATAATTCCAGACTGGAACTAAGACTACGGCTCTTCCAGCTTATTCGTCACTTACCACAGACGATATCCGGTCCGCCTTTGGTTTCCATGAACGGGTCACCGCAGCGAGACACGCACCAACACAAGGTGCGGTCAGCGTTGCACTGCTTGGGGACGTGGAAGCCAGACTCATCGCAGTCAGGCAGGACATCCCAAGGTTCGGCCGCATTGACTTCTAACTGACATGGTGGCACAGGACCTGAGAACCAACAAAATTCCACAGTTAATTTTCTGTTCAATAGAGCGTGGAAGTAAAAGGTCATGCGATGAGCTTCTGGAACTATGGTTCGGCCCACCTATGGGCATTTTACCCCGGCTTGCCCTTTCTCTTGCTATAATTTTTGAAAGGATGATTTCTCAACCATAATCACCTCAAAAAACCTTCATGTGTTTGTTCCTAGTTCTCCTTGTTCATTCACCTTTGTTTTCACACCGTGTTCTTGCGTGAGAAAGAAAATGTATACTGACGTAAACAGCCAATGGATTCTAGATTTAGTCGGGCTGGCTTGAATGCAGTCCTTATCAGGGGTCATTTTAGATTATTTTGTAAATGCTAATGAGTCCTTCAAGTTTATTCCAAAACAACTGAATAATTCTTAAAGACATCTTAGTCTCCTATTTAACTTTCAGTGTTCGCCCGATAACCGCCATAAAATTATTTCATAAATTATCATCTTTGTACGAGTGCTCTGAGTTCCACCAGTCCACACGTATGTTAGATTTTCAGAAGTGAGAGGTCATTTTGGGGCACGATATTTCTCTTGCATGTCATGGGATTTTTCAGTTTCCATAAATTGAGAAACTAGTAACAATTTTACAAAGGCCTCTTCCGAGGGTGATTTTTTTGAGAAATCAATGCACCAATGTAATTGCAATTTTTTTAATTTTCGCATGTTAATTTTCTGTTCATGGCTCCTGGAAGTGCCCAACATTTTGAGTTGATTTTGCACCTCTTACAATGTCTTATGTGTCTTAAAAGCCAAAACTGACAATCCACCTAAATATAAAGATGAGAGTTGCTTTTTAAAAATTGGATCTGAAAATTGGATGAAAGGTCTGAAAGATGCATTCCTCTCTATACTGATAATGTCTTTATCTCAGATTCAAAAAGTCTGATTTCAGACAAAAGTCTCAAAAATCATTATGGCAATTACACTAACTTTGTAAAGTAATCATTCCATGAACTAAACATGGGAAGATTGTTTTGGTTTGGAGTCTGATTCTAAAGTGTAAATAGTTTCCATTTGGTTTTAATCCCTTTTTTAATAATTGTCTTCTTTAATGGTTAGCAATTGGCCTTACATAATTCATTGTGATGTCGGCAACCATTTTCTCTTTTTGATTATTGTTGATGTACCCTAAAGTGGCGCGGTCCCCAACGTGGCGCACTTTGATTTTCCCCCTGTTGCGCCTACCTAGAGCAAAAGTTTTAACTGAAATTTCACAGAAAGGGAAATTTCATCAAGTTCTAAACACTCCTGTTCATAAATCGCAAGTATATTTACCCGTAACAAAGTTAGAAGAAAAGTTTATTTTGGCCTGATTTTCCCATTTTATTTTCAAGTGCAAAGTGAACCCTTTGAAAATGCCCCGAAAAATAAGAAAATAATTTTCTGACAAACACATCTGGCTGGGCATGTAAGTAGAGATAATAATAATTTATCAGAATTTATCAAGTTTATATACAGAAATTCTTAAATGTTAATTTGGAATTTGCCGAGATTCATTCAAGTGCACCACGTTAGGGAACACCCCACCAATTTGTGCCCAATTTCTGGACGCCACCGCTTTTGAATTTCGGATTAAATTTTATGAAACCAAAATTGTTCACAGAGGTTAAATAGCAAGCATTAATAAGGTAAAAGTACCAGTTTTACTGCATGAATTTGAGGTTTGTCAACAAAGAGGTTTGGCAACACTACACGAGGAAAGTCGGGTAAGCTTCGAAGTGCGCCACGTTAGGGAACAAGACTACATAGCATTTACTGTATCATGGAGCTATGACTGTATTAAATAACCGCATAATTTATTTCAAGTTTTTCAGATTTTGATCTTGCAACCAATATTTAGGGCCTACCTGCCCATTCCTCCTCAGGCTCAGGTATCTGTTCAAATGAAGGCAAAGAAAACCAAAGAAAATGTTGGTACATGATAAGGAACACAGTCATTGGGGTTTTAAATTTAATTCTGAATATTGAATGGTTTGGGGGAAAAAAATTTTCAACATCCTGATGCCACTTCTTTTAAAATCTCAATGAAGGTCAGTCATTGCAAAAATGTTGGAAAGACATGAATGTGGGACTGAGAAACGTTTCCAATTTTGTTAGACCAGCCATGGAGCTATAAAAAGAACAATACAGAAAGAATGTTGCAACCTGACACCACCTTTTTCTTCATCATTTCTATGAGTATGAAGACATGAATCTGAGAAATATTTCAAATTTTGTTAGGAAATACTTAAAAAATGTTCTTGACTGGCATTTTTCATGTCACAACCGCCGCGCTGAAGTGAAGTGGCGTCTCGATTTATTATTTCCAATTTGAATGTCAATGTCATTCAGCTGTTTCCTTTCCACTACACGCACAGCCTTAATACAAAACATAAAATTAGAAAAACAGAGGAAAATAATGACTTTACTTAACCTAAAATTCAGGCCGTCAAATTTCAAGTTATCCGCGCCGCTGGCGTTGGATCAGATGTTTTGGTTTTTAGAAATAGGACGCCACCACTTGGCGATAAATGCGCAGTGAAGCAAGACTGTTTCAGAATTTTTCAGTTTCTTGTAGCCTTGGTCAAGGCGCTAAATGTTATTCATCCCGGCCGTGGCGCGTAAACGATGACTGCATGCATAAATATTTATACAACTTGCCACATATACATGTATTCTGGGGGAAATTCAAATCATGAATTACTGTAGGTAAAAAAAAAAGGCTCCGGTTTCTGGTATGGAGCTTGCCAAAAAAGTGGTGCGGCGACGCGGCCTTTTTTTTTTACCTGATTTTGTTTTGCTTCAAATGTCGGCTGATGACTGCAAATGGTGCCCGACTAAACTTAGTGTAAATATATGGGAGTCCAGAGAGGCCACATAAAGCTTATTCTCGATCATAACCCCATCTAAACACGTTAAAACTGTGCAGCAGCATGATTCCAGTCAAACCAGTGAGTTTGGTGGTTTTGAAACATCATCTTTTATTGGCCTTACCGCGCTACGGCCGGATAAAAAACAACTAGCGCCTTGACCTAGGCTAAGTATCTTGAGACTTTCGCCCGGGTGTAAACTGTTAAGGCCCAGTTAAGTCTGTTTTTCCCCTCAGGTTTCTGGTCTGTTTTTGGCGAGACTTTGTAAGGGTCTGTAATCTCAAGATATAAGAACAGTTATATTTAGAATTTCGTTTGAAAGTCGGGGTTCAACATTTTTAGAGCGCTTAACTAAAGAAGAAAATCAAAGTAATTAAACATTCAACACATTTTTACGTACCTCAAATTGTCCGTTGGATGAGGACGCCACACCCAAAACCACCAGCAAGAACAGAGTCTTCATAGTCTCGGATCTGACTTGTCGACTCTCCAAAAGAAAAACTGTCCGAATAAAAAAATGTATAACAAAACTGACATTTACACTGTAGAGACCCTCTTATCAATGGGCCTATAGCCTTGACAGTGTTTTTGAACTTTTAAAGTCAAAAGTCCAAACACAGATTTTGTTTGTTAACAAGATTAAGCCATGACTCTGTACTCTTCCTGTCTCGAATCTTAAAAGTAAATATCAAAGTTTACAAAATGATAATTGAACTTTTTTTCTTGCAAAAAGTAATATACTTACCTGTGTTTTGGAAATTTCGGAAAACTGAATTGTGGTTAAAAAGTAGAAGCAATTCAGTCATTGACTTCAGTTTGATTTAGCGAGGAACACTCCCAAGGATTTTCGCCAAAACTGATTTCTACATTATCATTTTCCTCCTTTATTTTATTGAATAATTACATCGAAACCTGCGAGTTAATAGACCGATCCATTTAGACCCCGCCCACTACGCGCGTGGGCAACATCACGTGTAAGTTCCCCAATGCATGTATGCAGCACTTGCATGATAGCAGCGCGAGTCATACGCGCGTGCACGCATTTGTCGATCATTAATCGCAGCCGTGATTGGTCAATACCATTGGGCGGGGCTTAATTGACCTATCTATTATTCCAAGAGGTATTCCTTTGCCAACAGTGCACCTCTTACGTCAAAACAACTTCTAATGATAAAAACAACACGTGTTCAATTCCTGCGGGACGTAAACAATGCCCTGTTCCTAATTCGTCCCTCCCCAGTGTTTACTCTGACTAAAGGGTCAAGGAGAGTGGTTAAAACTTATTGACTAATTCCAACCTTTTGGCTTCAGTCCAAACATCGTATCATCATTGGTTTCCACGAATATCAATTTATCCACGAAACAGCTGTTGGGAATATTACACTTACCTTGTCAAACACAATAGTGGCAGAGTGCCCAGAAATCAACCAAACCAGAAAGTGGGAACTTTTCTGCAATAGTCGTGTACCTTCTGTCGAACTTGCATTCGCTGCAATAAAAAAGAAAACAAAAACTTGCGTTCCAGTGTCGTCAGGTGTATAAAATTGGGACGAATCCAAGGTTAGGTGGCCGCCTGATCCCCCCCCCCCCTCCCCACGCAGGCTCGATTTTGTCAATGCTCGATTGTTCAAATTGAAAACAAAAACCAAAAAACAAAAAAAACTTTAAACTCGCCAACTCAATAGTTGCTGATGATTGGTTGCTAATTCAGGACGTGCGTTGGATTCAATGTTCACACCCTTGACAAATATTGGACTCAACCCCCCCCCCCCTCCCCCGAAAGTTCGCCACTGTGTATAATGATAAAAAAAACAAAGAAACTAAGTTAAACGTGGCTTGAATGTTTAGAACAAAATAATTGGCAAACATACAATCGGTACATTTTGTTGTTATATTAAAATATCTCGAATCATGATTGACTCGGAGTATTAATATCGCAACGTTGATATTAATCTAGATTTTTGAATTCACAATTCGTGTTTTTGTAAGTTTTGCAATGCCCAATCCAGACCAAGCAATACTCATAAAACTTTTGATAAATGTCCTCTATTGTGAAATTTTATTACCATAGGTTTTCGTTTCAAAAAGGGGTTCCCCACAAATTTATGATTTCCAATCGACGGTGCACTTACCTGCCCCGAAACGTCTCACGTCTGAATCTCCTTTCAAATAAACTGTCTAAAATGTTGCTTGATATACGTCAGTGCATTTGGAGACTGATCGTAAATAGTTGTTTGTTTGTTTTTCAGACAGGATTATCATATTTTATCTTTTAGAATTTGCACCGCTTTGTGCGATTCCGATAACTTGTGGACCAACTCACTTGGTGGCGGGGGTGGTCATAATTTGATTGACCGCAATCTGCTTGATACACATGCGTAGGTATCAAGAAAAGTGATGCCACTCACAATTTCAGGGCGCAAAGTCCCTACCTCAACGCGTAGGTTGGAGCAACCCTTAGACACATTTTCTTCACAAACATTACAATGAAAACAATACTACGCCAGTTTCCCTCCTGATGTCAATAGACATCAAAGGACTTCAAAAAATTAATGTAGCGAACTTTACTCCCTAACAAAGTAATAAATGGATGAAAAGCCAACCACTATTTGTTTTCTTCTAGGTTTGCACTGAATCGTGCGGTGCAGGAGTTAGATGAAAAATGGAATGCACTATTATGCCTCCTCCCCCCCCCCCCCCCACCACCATATTTGTTTTGTCGGCAAATTCGTGTTCTTGTCCGAGCAAAGATCGTCCGCTTTGAACAGCGCCACCTATACATGATAAAGTTCCTTCCAACTCCACTCCCCCCCCCCCCTCCTTTGTAAGCTCTGGAAGAAGCTTCTCCATGTCACTTGGTGGTCGGTCAGCCCGTCTGTACGTCTGCATGTTCCTTGAAAATTTACCCAAAAAATGCCCCCAAGTTTCCCATAAAATATAACTAAAAAAAAAGAGGTTTATGAAAAGATTGTAAACGGAGGCAAAATATGTGCAGTTATGTTATGGTCACGTGGTATTTATCACAAATCGCTAAATCTAGGTTAGAGTGGTGTTCCATAATGTGCAATCAGGGTCGCATTTTTGGGTGTCGCATTTTTAAGCTCCGGCGGGGATCCTTTTCACAGATTTCATGCAAGACTTTTATGTAAGACGGCCAGAGCTTATTGTGTACTCGCACGTTCGGCAAATTTCTTGCCCCCCCCCCCCCCTTCAAAATCGGTCGAGGGACGCCACGAATCTGTACGAAAGCCCATTAGCGCCACTGCAAGTATATATGTTACAGATTGTGTAATTCGTTATTACGGATTATTAATTCGTTATTACGGATTATTTAATTCGTTATTACGGATTATTAATTCGTTATTACGAATTAGGTCTGATGTTCTCACACGTGGAGAGCACGTGACCAGGGGCCTGTGTATATAGCGCCGCTAGGCGGCGCTATCTTTGCATACAACGTTTGCACTCCTGTGCCATACTTGCCGAGTAATGACTCAGAACGTATGAGTAATTCGTAATAACGAATTAATAATCCGTAATAACGAATTAAATAATCCGTAATAACGAATTAATAATCCGTAATAACGAATTAAATAATCCGTTATAACGAATTAGTAATCCGTAATAACGAATTAAATAATCCGTAATAACGAATTAATAATCCGTAATAACGAATTAATAATCCGTAATAACGAATTAAATAATCCGTTATAACGAATTAGTAATCCGTAATAACGAATTAAATAATCCGTAATAACGAATTAATAATCCGTTATAACGAATTAGTAATCCGTAATAACGAATTAAATAATCCGTTATAACGAATTAGTAATCCGTAATAACGAATTAAATAATCCGCAATAACGAATTAATAATCCGTAATAACGAATTAAATAATCCGCAACATATATACTTGCAGTGGCGCTAATGGGCTTTCGTAAATCTGTGTACCCTGCAAGAAATGAATTATGGACCGATCCAGTAAGCCCTGCCCACTGCGTACTGAGCAAATTAACACGTGCAAATGCCACACTGCATTTTCCTGCCGCGCGCATCATACGCGCGCGCACGCATGTCGGACTTTTCTGCACGCACGTCGGACATAAATGACGGCTGTGATTGGTCAGAACACCATAGGGCGGTGCTTACTGGTTCGGTTCATTGTCGGGCCGCGATATCTTGAAGTTGCCAAGTGATTAATCATTCCATGACAGGCATGACTTAACTTGTTCTGAAATTTTCCGTCGATGTCTCATTAAAAAGTGAATAACTTTTGTATTGCCAGAAAAAAAATTGAAAACAAAATCTTTCTTTTCGGGGTGAAAACTCAAAAACAGCACGGACAGTAGACAAATTACTGGATGTAAAATGAATTTGCATGAAGTCAATGCATAATGTTTTTCACGAATTTTTATTTAAACAAATATTGAAAAACTTTGCTTTCTTCCCTTTTTACCTTAAAAGTTGAAGCCATTTTCCAGTTTTCCCCAATGCAATACACTCAGCTGTGAACCAGGGTTTTTTTTATCATTCTTTGTATTATTTGATTATGATATGAATATACCTAGCTTAAACCGATTTATACAAACAAAAACATGACTTCTAGGTTAATTACCATTAATACATTCATTAGTTTATTGAAATTGGGAAATTATTATTATTATTTTTATTATTACTTTTACATACACTGTGATGTTAATCACTTAAAATCCAGCTGTATTAATCATTCATACGAGCCCTGGTATAATAAATTCCGAGTACATTACATTCATTGTTACAATTTGGCATATACTAATCATTATCAATACATCTTGCACTTTTTTGTTCTGGGTTAACTGTTATTAAATTATCTAACAAACAATTGAAATTTCCATGCGGAGAAAGATCGCCTTAAAGGCTTAAAGATTTTAAAGAATAACACAGTAATACTACGTAAACTAAATTAGAGTTAGGCGAAGTAAAAAAAAAATGAGTCTCTGCGTCCACTCGCTTCCTTTTCCCGCAAGCCTTCATTTTTTTAAAATCATAGTTTTGCGATAATAGTTTAATTTTTATTCATTTTCAACAAAATTATAGTGAAGTATGCAAGTTCAAAATCTGGTAGAAAGCGGGACAGCTCCTTTCTACACAAAAAATATCAAAAATATATCAGCAAACGAGTTGAGAAAATAGTAGAATCCGTGTTCTATCTTGGAAATGGTAGAATCCACAGGCCATCTTGGAAATGGTACAATCCACAGGCCATCTTGGAAATGGTACAATCCATTCGCCATCTTGGAAATGGTACAATCCACCCGCCATCTTGGAAATGGTACAATCCACCCGCCATCTTGGAAAGGGTACAATCCACAGGCCATCTTGGAAATGGTACAATCCACAAGCCATCTTGGAAATGGTACAATCCACAGGCCATCTTGGAAATGGTACAATCCACAGGCCATCTTGGAAATGGTACAATCCATTCGCCATCTTGAAAATGGTACAATCCACAGGCCATCTTGGAATTTTTTGGATTTTTTTTTTCAAAAAAGAAAGGCCGCCGTCTTCATTTCTTCAAAAAACCCAGACGAGAAACTATTTTTTTTTTTCACTTTGCCTTATAACAATTATAAGTGAATCTGAAAAGAACTCTGAACTTTGAAGTCAACATAAATTGGAACAAAACATTAACGAGAAATTAAGAAATATGTAACTTAGTTACTTCCTTAATAAACAAAATTAATCAATTTTTTTTTCATTACATGCAGGTTTTAAAGAAATTCATTCATGCGATTATTGGACATTTAAGTTCTTTCACTCAATCATATTTTTTAAAAAAGCTTCTAATTTATTTATAAACCAGAGATAGAGGCGAACCTGGAGATGAAGGCCAGGTTTCTTAAACATCCTGTGAAACTTTCAATGGCGCTAATCAACCAAAACAGTCTGGTGCTGAACACGTCAAGAGCCCTTCCACTGATTGTTAAGGTTTGGCTTCAGGGAATCAGACAAAGATGGCTGAAACTGAGTACTCTATACTAATGAGCAAGGCAAGATGTATCTACGTACTGCACATATTTACAAAAATTACGGATGCATAATTATGTTAATTTCTTGAAAATCTACCTTACCAAGATCACTCATTATTTGGGTGATTAGCTCTCAAACGACTCCTAAACACAAATTTCAAGTATTAAATGTCTAAGAGGCATTAGCTCTAAACTTGTCCCTCTTTTGACAGATTCTTTTACTTTCACCGTGAACTAGCCACCGAAGAACAATCACCATACATTAAATTTATATCAATTTCACAAAGACAATGACAAAAATGGACTATTGCTATAAAACGCTCACTCCTTGAAATAAAGTGGGTTTTTTTCTACTAAATTCTCAAATTTCAATCAAAGAATTTTCTGAGCGAACAAAATATCAAAGATTGAACAATTAGCTACATGTAATTAGAAGCAAGTCAAAAATAGTTTTTGGTTTGTTCTTTCACTCATCCCACAAGTTTAAATACATCCTATAAAATGCAGCTATTTTGCCCGATAATGTTTTCTGTTAGATAAAAACGAAGCTATAAACAGCACTATAAAATCTACTTTATGAACATTAATTTTTTTTAGTTCTCAATCTACATATGATCTGCAGTGTGTTACTTAACACTCCATGTAGTATTTTCAATTTGTACCACGCCTGAATAAATCCCCATCAGCTGATTGGTGGGTCGTTGATCACATGCCGTTGAATTATTCATTCCAACCTACAGCTCAGCCGCACAGCAAAAATATAAGTTTTTATCCAACGGTAAATAGAAGTTCCATTGCACGGTCACACTTTCACCAATCAGATGACGAGGATTTATTCAATTTCAGGCGATGTATTGTACAAGTAATGCATTTTTATGAGTGCAATGGCGAGAATAATTTCATGAGGTAACAGACGGACTGTTCCACTCCATGAGACAAATGGACCATTCCATCTGTCACATTATAATATTATTCTTACCACTGCACTCATAAACTTTCATTACTTGTCTTTAATGTAGTTAATTTTCTGTCTTTAGATAATCTGACAATCTATATAGGCCACTGTACCCCACTGCAGCAATGTATGAAAATGAAAAGGCCGTGCACATCAGCCAAAGAATTACCAAACAAACTTTTTCAAGACAAAAATATTTTAAAAATATAGAGTTTTCAAACATGCTACTCCATTGAGCATGCAAGCACATATTGAATACAAATAAGTAATTAATAATATAATGTAATGGGGGGGGGAGGCACCACCATTGAAATACTCGTACTGAATGAAATCATACAAGCAAGCTCGGTGGCCGAGTGGTAAGACGCCTGCACTAGTAAGCAGGTGGTCGTGGGTTCGAGTCCCACCCGAGTATTAGCTTATGAATTTGTTTTCTCATAATCACCAAGGACAACATCGAGTAATGCAAAATACACCGCAACGAGCAAAAATCCAAAGTTGAATTTACATCACTCCGATACAAAATTCCATCTTACGAACAAAATGAAACCCCCAAATATACATGCATTACCGTTTACTTCTAATTCTTCCCCCTTAAAATCTTGACGAGAATAATTTCCCATCAAGTTGCATTAATCCAATAACGCGTTGCATTAATACTGTACAGCCTCAATGAGATTAAGAATCTGTTGCAAATTCTGCGGGAAGTTAACAATCAACTGCACAGAAAGAAGACTTTAAAAACAAAAACAAATGGTTAAACATGAAAACGTAACTCGAACATCTAATTATAGAATACATGTACGAATATTAGCCATAATACAATACTGAAAACGAGAAAATAAACTCACAAAATTTCCCGCAGAACAAAAAATGTGAACTGCTCCAGTAAAACTTGACGATTTTCAAGATTTTCCATTACGTGTGAGATAAGATCAAATATTGAAATCATCAAATATTTCGAAATCTGATTAAACCGGAGTTAAAGTATTTCTTCTGTTTCTTTTCTGACGACATCATAGATATGCTTTAAAGGAAATATACAACATTTGCAACCATCAAAAAACACAAAACTGCCGAATTAGTATCAAATACCTTACTGGACTGTTGGTTAATGACAGTCTAAAGCATCCTGTAAAATTATGGCACCTGGTGTGCCGACATTTTCACGAAACATGGTATTTTTGTATCAATTTCCAATGCTGGTCGGCCGACCAGCGTTGGAAAAAACCTGGCTTTTTTTTTTCAAATAGTGCACCCAATTTACTATATTTAGTTAGTCCGCATTCTGTTTGCAATCGATTACACACCTGTGAACGGGTACAAGCCAGCTAGGCTGGTTCCCTGACCTTACAATTCCCCAACGCCTATAAATTGCTCCGTTTCATCATGAGTGGTGTCAGGGAACCAGACTACAAGACCATGATTGTTTTTCTTGGTTTTTCCAGCATCTACCGTACACAAAACTTCAAACAAGTCAGTGTAACAATATTTGCTATAAAATAACCACCAAATCCATCATTTTCTGATAATTACAGCAAAAGCAAATGTTGTATATTCCCTTTAATCTAACAGGCTTAAAATCTCATATATTTTGTTAATGTTTCATTAAGTTTCTAACTTTTGCTGGAGCTGGTAACGAATAACAAAAAATACGCATAACGCGATAGAGACTTGAAGAAATAGTCAAACATGTACCAGTACACGTATTTAAGTACTTGTACATGTACACAGATTAGCATAGAATTTACATATATGCAGCAGAATATTCTTACATGTAAGAAAAATTTCGAGAAGGAACTTCTCAATGACAAAATATCACCGATACTTTCGTGTATAGCAAACAAAAAACAATATAAACAACGCAAAGTTTCAGAATTTTTGAAATTTTCAACCAATGGTGTACGCACAGCAAAACAATAAAATACGACGACAAACACATGAAGACAAAAATGTAACAACATAACACCTGTGATTTTGTATATTAATTCAGGTGTTGCAAGACTAGTGGTGTGCATTTACGGGTAGTGTGGCAACCGGGTACCCTACTGAAATAAACACGGGTACCCGGGTATACGTAAAAGACGGTCCTATCAAATTCCTTCGATTTTCAGGAACTCTAGTCCGTATTAATAAAACTTTAACAGTCCGAAGGGCGGTGTCCGAAGGCTTTATAGCTTTACGGTGTAAACTGCAACTTTCGCGAGCGTCATCTGTCGCGTGTTAAAACGCACACAGACGTGCTTTGGTTTTCCGTTTTAGCTTGGTTTTCATTTTCGAAAACTCCCCACAAATGGCGTTCAAAACCTTCCTTTTTCATTGTCTGAGAAGCTACTAAGTAATTTAAAAAGTTGGTTGCGGGTGCCCGATCCCATAATCCGGAACCGGTTCCTGACATCAGCGGTCGGGTACTCGGGTACCCGTTTCCAACACACACCCCTACGCAAAAGCTGCTTGACCAAAAAAAATTACAAAATAAGACGAACGATTAAGGACATACACAAAAGAGAATATTTTTTGTTTTTTTTAAAGGACCAACATCACAAAAATCATTCTATAATTGGGCACACACATCCATCTCTCCAAAAAGGCACTGTTTGCATCCTTAAAACAAAAATCACCCCCCAAAAAATGGAACAGGCATTGGACCTGATCACAGATCTGGACCAACTTTTAAAAAAAATCTTTTCAGTAAATACAAGACCCGAACCTCCCGTTGCAAAGATCCATCGTATCTCACACCCAATCCTTTGCAGACTGCGACTTTGCTCCAAACGCAACACACTGCTGTTGTTTCTATGGTGATGGCGGTCTTCAAAGAGGTGTATAATCCTGTTGATGATAGAAACACAAGCAAAATTAAAGCTATAGTCCATCATTTGCAGCCATCCGAAAAAGTAACTGGCGTATTATTGTTGAGAAACATACTTGGTTGAAAGATAGTAAGGGGACTAAACTCCCTGTGAAATTAATCTTTCTGGCAGGCTATCATTTTGGAGTAATCAACGAAAGATGGCCTTTCCAACGGTGCGTAAATCTAAATTAGTAGTTCGTTTTGCTATTCGGCGTAGCGCGCGCAAGCATTGGCACGACGCACAGGCGCGCGCGGTTGCTATAATTCATCGGATCAGTGCGCGACATCGCGTGTAGCTGCAATTCAAAACAATTCAAAACATGATTCAGCAACTTTTGATTTGAAATTGAGATCCTAGAATGCTGTTTTTCTGGGAATATACAGCTGAAGCTGAGCTGAAACTTCATCAGGTTAGTTGTTCAGTATCCTTCATTAGATTTTGAACACTTTTGTTGCTTCAAACGAACAAAATGCACAAATTACAAATGAGGGACTATATCTTTAACTACATGACAGTATAAAACACGTAATGGAAACACATTTTTTTGCACAGTTTTATGCTTGGAACTGAATTTACGATTATCCCGACGTGGAAAACACATTTTTTAACATGGAAATCTAGAGGTGGGAAATAATTTACAAATGTACTCACCCTGTCCCCTCTGTAGATGGGGTTCTTGGAAAAGGCCGACCAGCCACTTTCTTCTGTGTCTTCGTTCAAACGACCGTAGTTATTTCTCAGTTTGTGCCTAATGAAGGAAAATAAAAAAGTATATATTGTTGCATATGAGGTTCACTCCTGAATCCTGGAATTCTAAAATAATATTTCACATGCCAATATTGCATTTTATAACTAATAACAGAGGAAATGCTGGTTCAGTACAAAACAACGTTTCGTGGCACGCAACTTATAAGATTAAAGGCAGAGTAGATCATTTGCAGCTATCCAAAAGTAACCCACCAAATTATTGTGAAAAAAGTTACTTGGTTTAAAGGGAAAATACATGTACAACATTTGCAAACATCAAAAAATAAAACTACCAAATCATTTTGAAATACCTTGCTGGACTGTTAGTGAATGACAGTGTAAAGCATCCTGTAAAATCATGGCACCTGGTATACTGTCATTTTCAAGAAAAGTGGTATTTTTGTATCAATTTCCAACGCTGATCGGCCGATCAGCGTTGGAAACAACTGGCTTTTTTTTCAAATACTGGCCCCAATTGACCATCGCACTTGTTTGCAATCGTTTACAAACCTATGAACGGGTACGAGCCAGCTAGACTGGTTCCCTGACCTTACAATTCCCCAATGTATGTAAACTGCTGTTTCTTCTTATATGGAGTCAGGGAACCAGACTACAGGATAATGATCGTTTTTCTTGGTTTTTATGGCACTTTCGAACCCAAAACCTCAAAAAAGTCAGTGTAACTATATTTGCTATATATTTCCAACCCACCAATTCCATCCATTTCTGAAAATTACAGCAAAAGCAAATGATGTATATTCCCTTTAAAGACAGTAACGACACTACAATTCCCTGTGAAATTATTCCTTCTGGCATGCTGTCATTTCGAAGAAAACAGCAACAAAAAGTCATTTCCAAAGATGTGTCAAGAGACACATTTTTTTTTTTTTTTTTCAGGAAACTGTCCCCGTGCATTCTAAGTTGTAGGTCGATGGCAATTGGGTCAGTCTGTGAATGGGTGACAACGGCCTGAATGAGAATCATGTCCCGAATGCTGATTTCAAGATTGCGTCACAAGAGGGTGCAATATGACTCTGCAACTTAGTACTGAAATCAAGATCCAGAATACTGTGTAATGTTTGTTCTGTCTTCTCGAAATATACGGATTCACAGAGATAAAACTTGATCAGGTTAGTTGTTAAGCATCCGTCTTTAGATATTGAGCACTTTTGTTGGTTCCAACGAAAAAAATGCACAAATTATAAATGGCCCACTCTACCTTGAAAATCACTCGGTTGACGTTATTCATCATCTTTTGAGACCACTCACATTTTTCGAACTTATGAATACATTTGGAAAAAATGCTAATCAGATATTCAGTTAACCCAAACAGAACTCAACCCATCAAACCCCAATGGCATTTTTGTTGGAATCTGTCAGGATGGGTACAGTACCCCTAAACTGACAGTCTTTTACATTGGGTTGGGCACACCTCCAGAATCAAAGTCAGAGATATGTGTGTGCAGTTTCCAATATGGTGTTGGAATTTGCCAGGATGGGTATGGTTCCTAGTAATTAAATCATGCTAGGGAGTTAGGGTTAATAACCGAAAAATTTGAACAATCGGTATATTCTGCACTGCACTAAAATTGCTTGAGTGGCTTTGTTGCCTGTTGCAACACGGCATGACGTCACGGTCTAGAAAAGCGAAACTTGTGTCGCGTACTTACCGCCTGTAGACAAAGAATGCCGCAATCAGCCCGAGGACAATGACAACGCAAACCACTACGGCAACGATGGCGCCCGTGGAATTGGAGCCAGGGTTTTTAGGGTCCTTGTCCGGGCCACCGGTGGGGGTCTGTGGAGTGGGTGTCGCTGAGGGGTACGCCGTCGGTTTCGGGGATGGTGCTGCGGTCGCTGTCGGAGTCGGTACTGCCGTTGATGGTGGAGAAGGTGGTGCTGTTGATGGTAGAGGTGCTGCAGTTGTTTGGGGTGCTGAAGCTGTTGGGGGTGCTGAAGCTGTCGGGGGTGCAGCAGTTTTTGACGGAGCCACTGTTGCTGTGGATGGTGTAAGTGGTGCCGCTGTTGGTGTTGGTGTTGGTACTTCTGTGGATGCCGGAGGGGGTGTGGCCGTTGCGGGCGGCGTCACCGCTGCAGTTGTTGGGACAGAAGGAACTGCTGTTGATGCCAAAGAGGGTGTCGGCGTTGATGATGGATTCGGCGCAGCAGTTGTCGGTGTCCCTGTTGGTGTTGGTGTTGCTGATGTAGCCGGTGATGCTGCTGTTGATGGGGTCGGTGTGGGTACCTCTGTTGTTGGTTGCGGGGGCGTTGCCGTTGTTGGCACAGTCGGTGCCGCTGGAGTTGGTGTTGGTACCTCTGAAGATGGTACTTGAGGTGCCGCAGATGCCGCTGCGGTAGGTCCCGCTGTTGTCGGCACTTGGGGCGCTGCTGTCGCAGGCGGATCCGTTGCCGCTGCTCCGGGCGAAGTCGGTGCCGCCGTTTCGGGTGGATTTGGCGGTTGTGTAACCATTGCCGATGGAGTCGGTACCTCTGCTTTTGGAGTCTGTGCCGCAACGGTCGGGTTCGGCGCTGGATTAGGTGCCGTTGTCGGTATTGCTGCTTCTGATGTACCAGCCGGTGCAGGCGTTACAGTGGGTGGCTTTGTTGGCGGTTGAGTCGTCTGCGCAGCTCCCCTCGAGGAAACTAGTAAAATCAAAATCAAAACACGGTAACATTTTCCCAACATGTATTGACGCTTGTTAGTACTTGCCGCAATAGTGAACATCAACACAAATTTATGACACCACAACAAGTATTCGCTCTGTGCAATTGCCATTTCAGTTGAGCAGGTACAGGGTGAGTAAAAAAAAGCAGAACCCAAACCCCAACAATTATATTTCATATTTAAACAAAATATGTAATAATGACTACTTTTAGATGAAAAAATTACTGAAATTGCTCAATCCGTTCAAAGAATATCACCTTTCAAACACTATGACCATAAAACCTGTCTCGTCCAAAAATGCGATTTCAAGAATCGTCGTCACAATTGTCTTCAAACATCACCAGCGATAAAACCTCAGTTTAAAAGATAGAAATATTCAACAAAGTCCTTTTGAAGGCCCGTCTTTTACAAAGAGTGGATTTTATAAATCATATTGTTTGCCTAACCAGGGTTGTTTATAAAGATATTGTGTACTACAGTTGTTGAAAGTTGTTGAAACAGTATTTTGTGTCATTTTCTTTGTTGTTCCAAACAGTCAAAACACACAATTTTTTTTTTTGGGACGAGACAGGTTTTTGGTCATTACGTTGAAAAGGTGATATTCTTTGAAGGGATTGATCAATTTCAGTAATTTTTACATCAAAAAGTAGCTAATGAAATTGGCTTTCCAGTCATTATTATTTTTGGTGCTACATTTTTTTACATATGAAATCTGTTTTGGGGGGTTTGGGTTCTGCTTTTTTTTTACTCACTCTGTATGAACTCGGGAATACTACAAGCTCCCGTTTCAAATTTCCAAATAAATCTGCCTTCATCAGTCAATGCAATGACATGATTTTATTAGTGGAACTCCATCAAAATTTATCAGATGGGTTGGGGACCGTTTCTGTGGCAAACTTTGAGGAAACACTTACCAGCTATTAAGAGCAAGCACACGCATGCTGTTGGAAACCTCATCTCTAATGGCTACGTTTAGGGCACGTAGGGACAAAACAAGATGTCTTCCGTGTCCTGCGGAACGGAGCTCCCAAGATGTTTTGTGGTAAATGGAGTGATAATCTGCTTCAAAGTCGAGTCAAGGACGTGTACGCACGCAGTAACTGTGGGCAAAAAAAGAAAGAAATGGAACTCAATTGAAAAGTCAGGATTTTCATCTACCTAACAATGAGTCTCTAAAGCTACAGTCCATCATTTGCAGCTATCCAAAAAGTAACTGACGTAATCATTGTTGAAAAACATACTTGGTGGAAAGATAGTAAGGGGACTAAACTCCCTGTGAAATTATTCTTTCTGGAATGCTGTCATTTTGAAGAAATCAACGAAAGAAGGCCTTTCCAACGATGCGTCTACAGACGCACCGTTGGAAATTTCCGTTAGTACACTGTAGTTCATTTTATTCTTTTCAGCGAAGGTGCGCAAGTGTTGACACGACGCACACGTGTGCGCGGATGCTTTAATTCGTCGGATCAGTGCGCGACATCGGATGCTGAATTCAGGCCCAATTTAAAACACGATTCAGCAACTTTTGATTTGAAATCGAGATCCTAGAATGCTGTTTTTCTCGAAATATACAGCTGAAGCTGAGCTAAAACTTAATCAGGTTAGTTGTTCAGCACCCTTCTTTAGATCTTGAGCACGTTTGTTGCCTCAAATGAACAAAATGCACAAATTACAAATGATGGACTGCACTTTTAAGCAGTTAATGTTCTCTACTGCATATGCAAAACCTAAAAGTAAAAGCAAATCCTGAAGCTGTTAAGACTCATTTTGTGCAAACTAGTCGCATGTTAAATCTTCTGGAGCTGAAACGAGAGCCAAAGTATAAGTTCTGGGAATCCCTTAAAAGAATTAGGGGATTTTGATGGATTAAGGACAACAAGCGGTGCTGCAGGATTTTGATGGATTCAGGATACCTCCACATTGAGTAGTTAGGGTACTTTGATGGATTCAGGATCTCAACACTTTTAACTCCTTGGCTATACATGTATGTTTGGTCTGTACATTTGTGTGAGGTATATGTACGATACTACACTGGTGGATTTTGATGGACTCACTGGCGGGTTCTGATTGACTCAGGACACCAACATTTTTTTTGCATGAACAAATTGGTGGATTTGGGGGAATTCAGGATACTTCCCAGTAAAAGTGCTCGAGGGGTTAGGGTTAATGGTGGCCGATTTCTCACAAGTTTGACATTTTACAGAACGAAGCAGTTTCTGTACTTTCCTACAAAAAAAATCTACCAGTGTTGTGAATAATTTATTACATACACCTGTACATACCGGTATATGTACAGGTTGGACCCTATACCATGAAAGGTCTTGTACAGTGTACAAATACTGTCAACAGTTAAATTTTATATACATGGTTTATGAGCTTCAGAATATGAGAATATTAAAGGGCATGTACATCATTGGCTTTTGCTTTAATTTTCAGAAATGAACTATTTGAGGGGTTAGTATAATAGATCAAATATTGTTACACTGACATGTTTGAAGTTTTGTGTTCGAAAATGCTGGAAAAACCAAGAAAAACAAAAATGTTCAAGTAGTCTGGTTCCTTGACTCCACTAAAGATAAAATGGATCAATTTATAGATGCCGGAAAATTGTAAGGTAAGGGAACCAGTCTAGCTGGCCTGCACCCGTTCATGAACATGTAACCAATAGCAAACAAAATTTGGACTGAAAAAAGTGTACAGTTGGAGCAGTAGTTGAAAAATAGTTAGGTTTTTCCAACGGTGGTCGGCCGACCACCGTTGGAAATGTATACCAAAATACAATTTTCTTTAAAATGACTTCACACCAGGTGCCATAATTTTACAGGATGCTTTAGACTGTCATTTACCAACATCCTAGTAAGGTATTTCGTAAAAACTTGGAAGTTTTATTTTTCGATGTTTGCAAATGTTGTATATTCCCTTTAAGTCAAGGTTTAACCTGTAAATTGTTGATTTACATTTGAGCGGCGCGACATATAACCTTAAGAAATAAATTTCTTATAAATATTTATACAACTTGCCACATATACATACACATGTATTCTGGGGGAAATTAAAATCATGAATTAGGGCCTTCCACTTACTCAAATATTCAGTTGGGGAAAATGTTAATGTATGCACTATCCATGTGTAAACTATATTTTTTTGAATAACTAACTAGTTTTTAATGTCCTGTAATTTGTATTGTTTTAATCCAGGGCCCCCAGGGAGAACAGTTCTTAGATAACTGATGGGGCTACCCTGGTAAAATAAAACAGGAAATAAATAAATACACTACACGGATACATCTTTCATTTTATATTTAATTGTTGTTCAATGCATGAGCAATACAGGAAGATTGTACTGGTCTATCCAGAATCGTAGGAAATTGATAAGGCCAAAATTTTTTAGTTCTGCTACCGATTACATGCCTTTCAAAAATAGGTTAGGTACAAATGTAGGTCGGATTATTATTATTTGTTTTTTTGGCCATTTTTTTTTTTTACTGATTGAATAGGGTATTCAATTCTATGCGAATTTCAGTCTGAACTTTCTCCATTTGCCCTACACACATTGTACAATTGGAGACATACATGTTCACCAAAATCATACACGTACAGGGACATTCAATTTAGGTAACGTGTACATGTACATTGGTCATGTTGTGTACAATCAAGAACCATGTACATTATTGTACATGTACATGTACATGTACATTGTACAATACAAATAAAACGCAGGGCAGTTTCGCATACAACATGTGTATGTACATTTTTGACAATTCAATAGTGTGCATATAATAAAAAGTCATTAAGTGAATTTCAATTTTGATAAAACCTATCAGTTAGTACAATGATTAAGAAAAAAAATATTGTTCATTCAACTTTTTGGCTGTTACCGGTACATGTATGTTATGCGCCGATCATAACATTGTCAGAAGTAAAGTATGTTTCAATGAAATACAGATACATGTACTATTAGTTACCAATGTACTATTAGTTGCTATAATTCGTCGGATCAGTGCGCGACATCGCATGTAGCTGCAATTCAAAACAATTCAAAACATGATTCAGCAACTTTTGATTTGAAATTGAGATCCTAGAATGCTGTTTTTCTGGGAATATACAGCTGAAGCTGAGCTGAAACTTCATCAGTTAGTTGTTCAGTATCCTTCATTAGATTTTGAACACTTTTGTTGCTTCAAACGAACAAAATGCACAAATTACAAATGATGGACTATATCTTTAAAATAAATTCACATTCATTCTTTCCTACTATTTTTTTTTCCAAATCAAAATCTGAGGCACAAGTAAATCATTACTCACTCACCCACCAGAATCTCTTTTGACAATTCCCTGAAAATGAAATACAACCACGCTTTATTCCCTTTACCCGTCATGTGTACAAAGCATGACCTCCTTTAAAACTAGTGACCTCATTCCACAAAATTGAATATCACATAGTTCGTGTCAAATCTGCACAATGACCTGATATGGCAGAACGTGACAGACACACTGACATGTATAATCAGGGTCAAAAGCAGACATTTTCCCCTTGAAATATGCTGAAACCGTGCCCTTGTTTGTAGTAAACAGTCCTACAGGAAATTTGGCTGTTATAAAGTCAATACTGGAAATAGGGCAATTAAACTTAGCCTGGTTTTTACCCGATGTACAGCCGTGGATCTCAGTGTTTGATTAATGGATTTGTTCAAGGCTTTCGTGACGTAGAAAATTAATATCTGCAAACATCGTCCTGGTAGTATGAATTGTTTGCTCATGAATATTATAGGATTCAAAAAAAAAAATATTAGGAGGAAGGTACATGCAACGTACAGCGTTCATCATGGACAATGTACATGTACACATGTTCACACTTGTGGATTACAAATACTTGCTGGTTATGTACTTAAAGGGAAAATACAACATTTGCAAACATCGAAAAATAAAACTACTCAGTTTTTACGAAATACCTTACTAGGATGTTGGTGAATGACAGTCTAAAGCATACTGTAAAATTATGGCACCTGGTGTGAAGTCATTTTCAAGAAAATGGTATTTTTGTATACATTTCCAACGGTGGTCGGCCGACCACCATTGGAAAAACCTTACTATTTTCAACTACTGCTCCAAATTTACAATTTTTTTTCAGTCCAAGTTTTGTTTGCTATTGGTTACATGTTAATGAACGGGTGCAGGCCAGCTAGACTGGTTCCTTTACCTTACAATTTTCCGGCATCAATACATTGGTCCATTTCATCTTTAGTGGAGTCAGGGAAACCAGACTACTTGAACATTTGTGTTTTTCTTGGTTTTTCCAGCATTTTCAAACACAAAACTTCAAACATGTCAGTTTAACAATATTTGATCTATAATGTTAACCCCTCAAATAGTTCATTTCTGAAAATTACAGCAAAAGCCAATGATGTACATTCCCTTTAATGTAAATTTGTGTCTGGTGCTGTACTGCTTCTTTTAATGACTCTTTTTTTGTTCAATTATTAGTACTGACATTAAAATCCTCCTGCTACATGTATCTGAACAGTCACAGAAAAAAATCAATCCCGTTCCCCTGCCATGCCTTTTACACAGGCTAGTCACCCACAGTCAGATCATATTTCACGCAAGCACCGTGACTGGTCAAATTCAGTCAATAGACAAAAGCAGTGGTAGGCACAGCTGGCGTATCAATCACCTACAGTCAAAGCACAGCTGTATCAAGTTACATGCACATTTTGTAAGTTGCCAGTCAATCCTGCTTTATGTAGGCTTGGAATTTTTTAACTGTTGAAAAAGTCACTTGATTGATTTTGACTGAAAGTGAAAGGACAACTTGGCACAGAATGTTTGCATAGAAGGTGGGTCCTTTTCCTTGGCACGTGACGACTTCTTGTCTGTTACTTTTACAAGCCTACATGTACAAAGTACATGTACATGTACAATGTAGCTGTCTTGTAGGTGTACGTACATGTACACGTACGTACGTGTATGTATGTGTACAAACATGCAACTGAAAGTCAAACTTTCATTTTAATACCAGCATTAGGCCTATTATCTGCTTCGCTGCCTACACATTGGCGACATTTACATGTACACTTGAAAGTTAGTATATTAATGGATTTGGACCCGCCCACAAGTAGCCCGACCCATTCAGCCCCGCCCACTAGCATGTGGGCGACAACATGTGCACCTCTCTTGCGCAACACTACAGTTTGAAGCTGCGTGCGTCATACACGCGTGCACACATGACGGACTGTTGAACACGCATGTCAGACCGTCAAGGCTGCGATCAGTCCCAACAGCACTGATCAGCGGCGCTTTCAATAGATCTGTCCTACTGAGAATCAACTAAGCATGACCAACGGAAAATTCCAGTTGTTACAATAGTATACAAATGTATAACAGTATTTGGCAAAATTCCAAGGTCAAACCAGTATGAGCTTTTGAATCTAAATGCCCTCTCTCTCTCTCTCTGTGGCTGGCAATTTCAACAAGGCCAGCCCCGCAGTCCAAATCAATCAAGTGACTGTTTTTAACAGTTGAGTGCCCCCTGCCTTCATAAAGCAGGATTGACTGGCTGGGATTGTTATGAAATCTGATATACTTTGTACATTTAGCTGCGCTTTGACTGTAGAAGATTGATAGGCCAGCTGCGCCTTAAATTTTTGACTGTCTGTGACTAATCAAACAAAAGGAGAGTTACTACAGCAGGCCTGCTAACTCTCATGCGCTGAGCGTGAGCCTCACGCATTTCAGGTTATTCTCATGCTCTCACACACACATGAGATTTCTCACGCTAAAACAATTAAATAGATAAAACTCGAAAATGATGTTTAAATCATCTTTTGTTCAACAACAATTTGTTAAAGTGGTAAGAAATTGCCTCAGATCGCACAACAGAGCAATCCAAAGATCCATCTAGAATCCAAAGTTGTTAGGGGGCCTTACGCGAGCCCCAAACCCACACCAATGGGGCTTAGGGCTTCGTGCCGGCTTTGCGCTCGCTTTAGTTCTGATCAAGCTCCGTCGCCAAATTCTCTCAGCTTTTACTCAAAGTTGGCAGCCCTGCGACGGGTAAGGCATTTTACCACTTGCCTTCTGGACCAATTAGAAACACGATCAGTTTGATTCCTAGTCTTGGCCCAAGGCGCTAGTGATCGATAGTGGACGGTGGTGCGCCCTCTAATGGCACAACAATTGGACCAGCGGGCCTACTCGCACTAACATCTTGGCCATTTTGTATCAGCGGTTTAACTTTTTCTTCATTTTCTCCTTAGGCTTTCCTAGGGAACCAATCAGCGATCAAGGAATGGTTGAATGGCTCGTCCAATGGTTGTAAACATACGGGGGATATATGTGCCGTGATCCAGCATCATCGCTTTCCTAGGGAACCAATCAGCGATCGAGAAAATATGGTTCAATGGCTTGCCCGATAGTACGGGCTAGGCTATACATGTACACATGTACTTGCGGCGACCCAGCATCATTCGCTTTCCTAGGGAACCAATCAGCGATCGAGAAATTGCAACGGCTCGCCGGTGGTTGTAAACACTTGCGACGCAGTGACACCCCCGGCCCGTGTGAGGGCGCGACCACTGCGGCAAATACATGTAGGAACTGCCGTTTTGTTCGAATTTATACAGACGGTCCTATTTACACAAAATGGCCATGCCCCCAGAGCTATAAAATGACCAAGACGTTAGTAAGAGAATGTAAAAATTAGATTAGCTACCATGGAACATTTTTGAAAAAAAAAAGATCGACGCACATGATTAAAATCAACGCGCGCGCTGACCAGAGACGGCCTTAAACTGACTTTTTTAAGGTTTTGGGTTCGAAAATGCTATAAAAACCAAGAAAAACAATCATTTTCCTGTAGTCTGGTTCCCTGACTCCATTAAGAAGAAACAGAGCAGTTTACATACATTAGGGAATTGTAAGGTCAGGGAACCAGTCTAGCTGGCTTGTACCCGTTCATAGATGTGTAATCGATTGCAAACAAGTGCGATGGTCAATTGGGGCCAGTATTTGAAAAAAGCCAGTTTTTTTCCAACGCGTTGGAAAAAATACCACTTTTCTTGAAAATGACAATATACCAGGTGCCATGGTTTTACAGGATGCTTTACACAGTACAGCAAGGTACATGTATTTCAAAATGATTTGGTAGTTTTATTTTTTGATGTTTGAAAATGTTATATTTTCCCTATAAAACACAGTTGTGTACTACTGTACTGTACATACATGTAAACACAATGAGGAATCAACAACTTGTTTTCATGCAAGATATATGCAAATTATTACGCCATCTGGTAACAAGATGTACGCATATGAGGTGAAAAAAACACGTACATGGAGATAAAAGATAACCAAAAATCAGAAAGACAAATAAACAGACAAAACAATATTTTATGAGTCAGTATAGAAGAATCCAGTTGCAGTTGTTCTTTGAAATACCACACGGTCAATGGGAAAATGAAACTGAACTAATCGCTCGATCAAAAACAAACAGGATGTTTGTACACGTATGTAGTTCGGAGTTTACGAGAGTCTGAAGTGTTGACGAAAAATGCTTGCTTACATGTGTATTTAGGTTAATGTTTATCGTTTTGTGTCACCGTCCATAAAATGAAAATATAAATATTCCTGTGTTCACTATTAAACCTGATATAAAATAAAAGCATTAAAAAACGGTGATAGCATTTTTCAGACTTGCAGACTTGCGGACTTGCAAACATTGTATACATGTATAAACAGGAATATTAATTCATTCTGTTCATCCAATCAACATTTACAAAGCATTAAAAAACTGCAATAACATTATTCTTAACCCTAACTCTCTAGGCCTTCTTTGCTAGGATGTACCAGGGTACATGTACTCTCAATCCTGCAATATTTTTTGAATATGGTCCGTGGAGGGGTGACCACTGCCTGAATCCTGCAAAATGCTGCGGCATGGCAGTGACTGTCAAAAATTATTTTGAGGCTTGGCTAGTGACATCCTGGAGCAGTACGGAGAATTTCAAGCATAATCCAGACCTTTATTTATGCATGGCTGAGCAAAAACAACACAAGGTTCGGCCCAAGTCCTTTAACGAAAGGCATCCTATGAAATCAGTAACGCACTTTTGCCGTGTAATGTAACCTAAAGCCTCAAATTCCTCCACTTTGACAAAGAGGATTTTTTCCTAGTACTTCCTCAGGACTTCCCTGCTAAATCCAACAGAGTCCAACCAGACTTTCCTGTTCAATCCACTGTGCCTCACTTTCAGTTGTCTGCTGACTCCAATGGAGTCCAACAGTGCGTTATAATGCGGTTCAGTTGCCTGCTGAATCCAACATTTTGCATGAGGAATGTACACAAGGGGTTAACTGCTCAATCCAACAGGCTCCATCGGGTATGTGACATAGTTGGATCCTGTTGGATTCAGCAGGGTTACGGTATGTATGTCAAGCGTAGATTTCCTTTTTACAAATTTCAATAGTCCACCGTACATATACCTGCAGGGTGGGGTGATCGTGTAGTGTAGGGCCCTCTTTACCGTACATGTACATGTGCACATGTATTTGTACATTGTACATGTAGTTATGATCAAATTAGGCCCAAAAAAAATAATAGTTCTGCTTCCGATTTCCCTACCTAACCTATTCTGACAGCCCTTACCCTATTTTTTTTATGGAAAAAATAAGGAAAAAAACACCCAAAACCATCAATTTCTACCTTTTACCCTTGACTACACGCAGACGCCTCCATATGATCATACACAAAAAAAATTGGCAAAAATAAATTATTTCCCTACCTACCTACCCTATTTTCAAATCCCATGAAATCGGAAGCAGAACTATTTTTTTTTGGCCTTAGACTTAGAGTCAAGAGTGTTTTTATCGTTCCAAAATGATGTTTTCAACATAAAACAGATTTTTCTCAATTCTAATGGAGTAGCCTAATGACAACTTTTTTTGTCATTTTGAACACTCTCTGACTTGGGATAGAAATTGTGATTTTTGTACGCGTTTAATACCATTGGTGTCACGCGACTCGGCGCGGTATTGTGTGTTCCCGATACATCGCAGTGATCGCCATCTTTATTTTCGTGGTGCGTTTGTTGTTGTCGTCATCATTTTACCCTCACATTTCTCTAAAAAATTCAAACCCTTTCCTCTATTTGATAATGTAAATTAAATTGGATAAGTTAGACGAAATATATAGGCCTAACAAACAAAACAATGACACTGTACAGGGTTGAGAAGATGGAGAAAGAATTCAACAGACATATTTATTTGTAAACAATCACAATACAATTAAAAAGAAAGGTTTGTGAATGTTGAATTTTCAGCGAGTCTCTAGTCACTTGTCAAATGTCACAGTCACACACAGTAATTTTGAAAATTTTGAGTAGGCCCCTGGCCCTAGGCCTTTATTTATTTTTATTTTACAGCCAAGACCCAGGCTACTTCTGAAGCCTTCTGATTTCAGAAGTAGACCCAGTCTTATTTTTTTCATTAACAATGAAGGTAATCAATCAACCTTCACTGGGTTTACATTGTTCGAAACTGGGGCACATAACCGGCTAGCCCCACTAGTGTGGCCGTCGGTATGCTGCGCTGAACCTCTAGCCACACACCGTGGTACCGCGCGCTACTGAGGACAAAGTTTCATAAAATCTGCGGTCCGTTTCTTACATTCTTAGTTTCTTACTTTCTTATGGTTGTATTCTATGATGTTTCACCTATCACTTCTGGGATGCTTAGGTCTAATGATGTTCCATTTTCCGAGATATTCTTCAATCTTTCTGGAGCCCATATGCACTCGTGAAACGTCTGGTGATGGCAGCCATTTTGAATGGGACAAGAGATGACCTCAAGCTGTGACGTCGCGTTTATGCAAATTGCTTGTCGAGCGCGCGATCGAGGGCGCGAGTTGCAAATGCGACGGCTGTTTCCTGTACCATGTATTTATCGTCAGGGGGCCACGTGCACCGATCTCTATTCAGGATCTACGGCACAGGAAACAGCCGTCGCATTTGCAACTCGCGCCCTCGCGCGCTCGACAAGCAATTTGCATAAACGCGACGTCACAGCTTGAGGTCATCTCTTGTCCCATTCAAAATGGCTGCCATCACCAGACGTTTCACGAGTGCATATGGGCTCCAGAAAGATTGAAGAATATCTCGGAAAATGGAACATCATTAGACCTAAGCATCCCAGAAGTGATAGGTGAAACATCATAGAATACAACCATAAGAAAGTAAGAAACTGAGAATGTAAGAAACGGACCGCAGATTTTATGAACGAAGTGGCTATCGTTACGGCACTCGTTGTTTAGCGCCCTCTACGATATTTTTTTGATACGCACGCAGGTATATAATTATTTGTTTCCCCACGTTTTATCGAGCAGTGCGCCAGCTCAGCCGATAGAGGGTAGGATTTTGCACCGCGAGGTTGCGGGTTCGAATCTCAGTTTTGCACTCGAATTTGTTTCCTTTTCTAACCTGAGGCTTTGGAGGATTTTTTTAAAAGGGAAATAAAGTCCGAATTTCATAAAGTTCAAATTCACTTTTTTCCTTCTAATTTTATATTTTCTTGTCATGTTTTTTTATAAAAGTTGCCAGGTTGCAGTCTACCGTAACGATAGAAAATGGGAAATGCGTTACGGCTGCCGTAACAATAGCCACTGCCTTTTATGAAACTTCGTCCTCAGTAGCGCGCGGTACCACGGTGTGTGGCTAGAGGTTCAGCGCAGCATACCGACGGCCACACTAGTGGGGCTAATAACCGGCAATAGGCGGTTTTATTCTTTCCAAATTTCTACCTAAATCTTTCCAAAATCAAGGCCGAAATCCGACACCTGCGCCTATGTCACTTTCATTTGGTAGGAAATCCCCAATTGGGCCCAAACGCTGAACCACTTGATATTTTACGAAACTAAAGTACGGAATTAAAAGGAGTTAAAAAGCTCAAATACAGAGGAACAATTGAACAGTTACTCACCACCAAAGCAATATACTGCCGTCTACAAAAGTGTGAAGAACTCAAGAAAATCGTAAATTTTGGCCGTCGAATTCGCTTTCTGCGCGAGTGGTGATGATGTCATTGTGTTTGTCATCACTTTATAGAAAACTGCTGGTACTTGTCGCGTACACATACGCTAAAGCACGGAGCATTCGATTACCAGCATAATGGTCTGGTACTTCATCGCATCGAATAAGCTGTATATAATAAAACTGACTTGGGCTCAGACTAGGATCAGACTGGCTAGTTATTGCGAAATCAAAGGTAATAAATTTCGTCTTTGGCTACGGCCGGCCGGCTAGGCAACACACGATTTTTTTTCGTGCGTAGCCTAGCCGTAGCCAAAGACACAATTTATGTTGAAGGTGGCGCTGTCATTTTTTAACGCTCTCAAATAAAAGTGACAAATAAAGGGATGGATTCTGTATTCCGTCAGCGCAGACTTTTTCCTCCCATTTTTCTTCAGTTAAGATTTCCGTGATGGGAAAATGTGTGCCCTAAAGTTGTCTAGTGAATTACTCTAAAGTTAGAATCTATGATGGAGGGACTGGAACAAGTCTATTAGTTATCCACCCCAGGCGTTGTGTAGGGCGCCCTCACTGAGGTCAGGTCTTGGTAGTCTGGCTACCAGACCGAAAGATTCTGACTATTTCTGTCCAATCTTAAGGTCAGATTTTATGGTCAGAATCTTTTGTCAGCATGTTGAATAAAAAAGTAACAAAACCTATTCTCGACATTTGCGTGTGAACCCCCAACGCCCCCCCCCCCCCCAGCCAGCCCCTCCCCTCAGTCAGCCCCTCCCCCAGCACCACCCACCCCACCCCCACCCCACCCCACCTTCTTTGGGTAACCGAGGACTAAACAAAAAGTTTTCCACACAGAGACCACATTTTTTTTTTAGTATAAAAGGCCTTGCTTTTATTAATCAATTTAAAATTCCAATCAATTCAAGAATTAATACTGAGAAAAAAAAACACTGGATCCAAATAATTTTTGGACTAAAACAGAAAAACTAAACACCTTTTGTGAAGCTCTTTTGTACTTTTAAAACGCATATTCTGTGACATTACATGGAAAACAATGTAAACAGTTTCAAAACCTAAAAAGGCCGCTCTCGTAACAAATGCCATGATTACTGAATGAAAGTAATACCAACTGACTAGAAACTCAATTTTTTGAAGAAAAAAACTTGTCACTGAAGAAATAATGATTTCAATGGAACAACATCTCTTGAAGTATAGAGAATTAAAATTTAATGCATGGATTAGTGTATGTCAAAATAAAATACACGATTTATTTGGTGTTTGTGCATTCTTAAAATGAGACAGAATTTTTAATTTGAAATCTATAAGCAGAATTTAGAAAACATAACTTGCATCTTTTGTTGTTTTGCTAGTTTTGCAGCCTATAGGTATGCGCGGGCATCCCAGATTTTTTTTTTACATTGGCTCGTCTAGCTCCCAGACCTATGTTCTTGAAACTCAATGGTTCTCGCGTCTGGAGTGCTGAATGGTAACGCATAGCAACTGATGAAAACTGGTGCGCAATGAATACATGTTTTCATCGGATGACATCACTCCGCCCCGATCTATACAAAATAAGACGTGGAAACTTAAGATCCGTTTTGATTTTTCATCTTTTCTGAACCATTTGCAACTGGTGTCAACGATAAGAAAAGAAGAATCTCCATTTGTTTCTGCTCGATTTCATTTAAAATTGAATTGAGAATAACGAGAATTTTTAACCAATTTAATCTGATGCACAATATAATTTTTCCCAAAGATTTGTCATGAAAAACATAATTTTCTTTTATATTAAACTCAATGCTTATATTTTTGAATGTACAAACACGTGGGCTATGTAGACTGTTTGAAACCAATATATATCAATAAATTATGATTGCCTTTTTTTGGTTACATTTCAACGCAAACCACTCCGCCTTGAATTACACAACATGATTAGATTGAAATACCGCGAACCGCAAAGTTGAAGAATGCCACACATTTGGGCCAAAAATGTACCGAATTCACCAAAAAAATTCAAAAAATGATTAATGTCATTGTTTTTGCCTTTACAATAAAAACCAGAATTAAAAAGAAAATCGCTGTAGGAATTGTAAAGGAATAAAATACGAACTTGAAAATTGGCTAAGATAAGGTAGTCGTAATAGGCTTGTATCTGTACAAATATAATGTACACTATTTCAATTTTAGGATGACCACATCGACTGAAGTAGAGACAAGATGCACGTTGAGTGCGCACTATCGTCCATGTAAAAAGTTCAGAGTAATAATAAAGCCTTATTCTACATTTGAGGGTGGTTCAGAATTCAGGAAGCATGCAATGTAAAAAAAACATTACTGGCACTTTGTTACTCGACTATTTCAACAATAATGTGTTCTGTAGAAACTACAAATACCAAAATATCTTGTACATTTTAGTTTTTGCATTTATCTTGGAAATGCACTTTTCAATTACATTTACTGTACGACCCCCCCCCCCCCCCCAGATACAGCAGTGGTATTGTCTATATCTAACGATGTTATTCGTTTAAAATGTTTAATAATTGATAAAAATTCAACACAAATGAAATGCCATTTGAAAACCGAGAAATTTTCCCAAAGCAATAGAAACAGACTTCAGTGCCATGAATTTTTCACGAAACCCCATGTTCAAATTTCGTTCACACACAGGTATACAAGTGTCTTACACATTATCTCTACTTCAGTGATCGATCAATAAAAACAAAATTACTATTATCGTTTGCATTTTTTGTTAAAAATGTGGACAATTAAGGCCTAGATTTTGGGCAACTTTGGGGCACTGACTAGCGGGTTGCTTTGCTCGAGGATCTTGCGTCCTTCCGTCTTGTAGTCGTAGCCGCAGTGATGTGCCTCGGCGTAGCGGTGGGTTGCACAGAAGTTGTGTCCGCATCTGCAAAATCAAGTGGCAAGTTGAATTAGCACTAATTAGCATTAATTAGTCAATTTTAGCACTAATTAATTAGCACTAATTATTGAAGACTATCATTCGCTGAAGTTAATGGAGTGTTGAGGTCAAACGATTATGGTGGCCAACGCATGTGCAATGGTCCGTGGGTTAGAACCCTGACACGAATATGATTTTTGTGTTCTTGGGCAAGACACTTTACTACAATTGTCTCTCTCCATCTGTAAATGTGTACCTGTGAGGATAGAAACCAGATTGTGTTGATCTCGAGCTGTTGCCGAAAACTGATATCATGGTCTGGTGAACAGGGGTAATAATTGTGAAACGCTATGAGACATTTAGTAAAAAGTTCTAAAATATTATCATAATTGTGTTCTCAGATTTTAAAAGCATATAAGATCATTTGCATTTATCCCAAACGTAACCTACCAAATTATTATCAAAATGCTTACTTGGATTAAACACCCCCTGAAATTATTCCGTCTGGCTTGCTGTCATTTAGAAGAAATCAAGGAATGTAGGTGATTTGCAACGATCAGTCAATTGACTGATTTTTGGAAATAAAGAGAGCTATGGACAAACTCGTGTTTCGTGATCAAAATGTTGGGCATGGTTTTTCACCGTTTTCTCCGAAAAGTGTAATATCCACTGAGCTGAAACTTCAACAGGTTAGGTTTTGAACATTCTTCTTTGGATTTTGAGAGGGTGTTATTATTGGAAACGAACAAAACACATGAAACGCAAATGATCCTATATGCCTTAAAGCCAAACAACTCAAACTAGCCACGATCTGGAATTGTGAGTTTACCTGCACTGGTAACTGGTTGCCAGACCAGTCTTTTTGTTGCAAAATGAGCACCGTTTACTTGTCTTTTTCTTGGTCGTTGCTAGCGGGGTTGGCTTACTACTACTACTGACTGGTGGGAGCCGGTGACTCGGTGATACTGCAGGCAAATAGAAAATAAACGTCATTCTATAAATTTTGCGTCCAAAGTGTGATATTTTTCCTGTCCCTGTTACCTTGGTACAGTTGTACTTTGTAATTTGCCATTCAAGTATCATTAAGAATGACTTCAAATTATTTCTTATTTGTTGGGTGGGTAGTTTGCTATTCATAATCACTCTTGGAGGATGACTGCATTAAGGAGTGCATCAGAATGACAAAATCACAGATATCTATGTATAAACAGGGACGAGAGACAATGACACAAATACAGGTTGGATCATCTACATGTAATTTAAATACCATTTGGGCAAGTTCTGTATTTTGCCTTTTTTATGTAGAGGTGTTAATTGACATTAGACACAACACTGCTCTGGCAAACTGAACAAGATTTGAACTGTCAAATCTTGAGTGTCAAATTGACTTACGAACTTACTGTTGGTCAGAAAATGGCAAAAATTGATCCTTATATTTCACTTCATGGTTTTTTGTTCAAAATGCATCAAAATTCCCATTGAATGGAGTCAGTTATACACGTCCATGTAGAATAAACAATGGACGACTATGAAATGTTTTTATATAAATAAATTCAACTAAATTTAAAACAAAGTTGTAAAAAAATTGAAAACAGACATCTCTTATTAAACATGACTATTAGACCATACAGGCATTATTATTTAAAAAACTATTCAAACTATTAAAATAAATGCAAACGGATTGACAAAAACTGTTTTTACTTACAAAGCCTTCCGTCGCGTGTTCCCGATATTCTACCTCGTATATTATGTGCAGACTGCAGGAAAGTAAGAAAGCAGGACAAACAAGACATGAACGATAGACACATAAAAAGCAAATCCCACTTTAAGTGTATTTGTTGGGCGTGATCGGTGGAACTGCGCAATTTAAGCTATCACGCAGAAATGCCTTTCTGCGATTGGTCAAATCGCGCCGCACTATCGGTCAACCATGTCACCATCGGCCGGTTATGCCACCATCGGTCGATCGCACTTGCGATTTAAAAAAGGGAGGTCAAGTCTGAGATTTTGTACAGGGTGCATTTTTGCACAATCGAGCAAATCCATCGACCATGCCCAACATATTCGTCAAGTTGTCAGTGTATAGTGATATAGCACAAGGTACATGTATATCAGAAAATTTGATTCCAGTAACCCCTACTATATCAGATTGGAACCAGCCAGCCGACCCCAGCAAGCTCGGTGGTCGAGTGGTTAGATGTCTGCACTAGTAAGCAGGAGGTCATGGGTTCGAGTCCCACCAGAGTAAGCTGGTGACATTTTTGCTCACAACCACTGGGGACCACACTTGAGTATACAGTGTTTATGAAAATATGTCAGTGAAGGACAAGGCCCACTTTTGAATTTATATTTGGAAAAGTTAAAACTTACAATGAGAGCAGTTCGTCCATCAGGGGTGCGAATCCGGTCCCCGTTACTGGCACTCTTCAGCGCCGACGACGTTGTGTTCAAAGCCTGGCTGAGAGCCAACGCCCCCGACGCACCCCTTGCCCTACCGCTCCCCTTAGCCGTGTGTAAGTCCCTAGGAGCACCGCAGACAATGTCATTGATTTTGCCGTCCCTGTTGGCCTGGTTGACGAGCTCCGTGACCAGGCGGGCCTCGGCCTTGACGCCGCTTCGCTCCCTCCCGCGGGCGTCCGCCGACGTTAGCACCTGTTGGTGGACCTTGGAAGAAGTGTTGGGACGCATATCGGGCACGACCGTGGCCGTTGAGGGGGGTAACATGTTCCCTAGATTGGTGTAGGATCGGTGGAGGCGGGCGCTTGTTAGCGACTCGAGGGTGCGGCAAGTAGCAGGCGGGGCCGGGCTGTGGCGTTTATCGGCGGTGAGGAGCCGTCGCTCCGCCCGACTGGCGGACCCTCCTGCCAACTCACAGTCCAGGCTGCCTTTCGGGGATTCTAATTTAGCGCTGGCGTCCATGGAATGATGCGCTGCTGCACTGAGTGCACCCACGGGCGGGAGGGGATTGTTCTTGTTGAGTAGAGGGGGCGATTTCTTCTTTGACACTGGTAGACGCCTTCTGACGGCCGTGCTCTTTGGCCGGGTGGTGGTAGGTGGATGGGGCGTTTTATGCTTCTGAAAAAGACAAATTTGCTGTAACTGATGAAATAGTCAGTGCTACAACTTCAAATCGAGGTATCCACAGATATCTTAAATTTTATTTTTGATGACTTTTCCAGGACACAATTAGGGCTTTCCATGACCAATTCGTACGCTGTTTTGGCATCTATGGAACCAATTTACAATACACTGGCCAGTCATCACCCTGAGGCAAGGGACGCCACTCCCTTTCAGCCTTCCTGTTTGACACAAGACCACTGAGCACCGCAAAGGCATCACAATGGTGCACTGAACATTCAACAAGTATAGAGCATACACGCATAAATAGGAAGTATAGCAAACTGGAATGCAAACTGGAAGACGGCCATAGCCATCATCACGCATGGGTTGTGTAGGATTCCATGACTTTTTCCTTGGAATATCAACCTTCCACGACTCCTTGTTTTAAAGAGCAAAATATCATGACTTTCCATGTCAGTGCATTAATTCAAGGATTTTCAATGACTGAATCCAAAACTGCCCGAGCACTGAATGGTTTTTATTGATTTTTAACCCTAACCTTCCCAAATCCTCCAAAATGCTCTTTGCAAATTGGAGGAATTTGCAGGATTGAGGCTACATGGCAAAAATGTGATGCTGATTTCAGAGGACGCACTGTGTCAAGGTCTTGGGCCGGACCTTGTGTTGTTTAAGCTCAACCGTGCATCAATTTAGGCCTAGATTATACTTGAAATCCCCTGCACTGCTCCAGGATGTCACTGGCTCTGCTTCGACATACTGACAGTGATTGCCGGAGGCTTTTGCCGGATTGAGGCAGTGGTCACCCCTCCAAGGACCACACTCAAGAAATAACGGAGAATTTGTGCAGGATTGAGGTTTCCTGCTATTTTCACATGTAGGCAGATGAAGGATTTGGCAGGATTGAGGTTGCATCCTAGCAAGCATGCCTAGGGAGTTGAAGGTAATCTTGAGTGAATAAACTCAATGTAGAACAGGTACAAATTATGGGTTATTAAAGCCAGAGTCCATCATTTGCAGCTATCCAAAAAGTAACTGGCGTCATTATTGTTGAAAAACATACTTGGTTGAAAGATAATAAGGGGACTAGACTCCCTGTGAAATTATTCTTTCTGGCAAGCTGTCATTTTGAAGTAATCAACAACAGAAGGCCATTCCAACGGTGCTTCTTAAGAAGCACCGTAGGAAATTTAAATTAATAGTTCGTTTTTTTATTCGGCGAAGCGCACGCAAGCATTGGCACGATGCACATGCGCACGCGGTTGCTATAATTCGTCGGATCAGTGCGCGACATCGCGTAGCTGCAATCGGCTCAGTGAGAACATGTATAGGACGCTGAATTCAGGCCCAATTCAAAACATGATTCAGCAACTTTTGATTTGAAATCAAGATCCTAGAATGCTGTTTTTCTCGGAATATACAGCTGAAGCTGAGCTGAAACTTCATCAGGTTAGTTGTTCAGTACCCTTCTTTAGATTTTGAGCACTTTTGTTGCTTCAAACGAACAAAATGCACAAATTACAAATGATGGACTATACCTTTAACCCTAACTCCCTAGGCCTTTTTGCTAGGATGTAGCCTCAATCCTGCAAAATCCTCCAATTGGCCTCATGGAAAAATAGCATATAGCCTCAATCCTGCAAATTCCTCCGTTATTTCTTGAATATGGTCCATGGAGGGATGACCACTGCCTGAATCCTGCAAAATCCTCCGGCTATGTCTGTCAATAGGCTGAGGCAGAGGCAGTGACATCCTGGAGCAGTGCGGAGGATGTCAAGTATAATCAAGGACTAAATTTATGCACGGCTGAGCATAAACAACACAAGGTCCGGCCCAAGACCTTGACACAGTGCGTACTCCGAAATCAGCAACGCACTTTTGCCATGTAACCTCAATCCTGCAAATTCCTCCAATTTGCAAAAAGGCTTTTGGAGGATTCAGGGCGGTTTGGGTTAAAGAAGCATTTACTGACCTTTTTGCCGATTGATAGTGTCTCCATCTTGGCACGGAGGAGTTTCATTTTACTCATAGTGACGTCGTTTTCTACCGATTGCTCCTGGGACGGCACTCGTTCTTCCTCCTCCTCATCATACATGTTATTGTACATCGACGCGCCACTGAAAACAACACAATGCAATACATCAATTAATGGTAAAAATAAAGGCCAATGGTAATTGAGACCTGTGAGGCATCGGGAATGCTTTCTGCGCATGGTAATTAAGACCTGTTAGTCTGGTTCCCAGACCAAAAGATCCCGACTATTCTGACAAATCTTAGGTCTTGTAGCCATCACATTCAAAAACGGAACATGACGCAGCAAAGCCCCGCCCTTACGAGTGCATACTTGAGGTACAAAACCTCAAAACAAAAACTAATATTATACTGTTGTTGCTTCAAACGTTATGATATGATATCCCAGAATATTTTTTTTTTTCAACTTTATTGACGAACACTGTTAGGTTTTTTTAAAGAACAACTTTTAAATTGTTTCCCCTATTGTTTATTTAAATTTCCTTTCAGTAAATATTTCATGTTTATATACAACTGCTTTTCTAATGATTAAGATCCCTTTTTAAAAGCCTTCATCATTATATAAAACTTAAAAATAAATTAATTCAGTATCTTTTAATTACTACTAGTTAAAAATATTTTGTTTTATTTAATGTATATTTTAAAAAAGGCAAATCTATTGGCCTAAGCATTAGCCAATTATGACCAAATTATATGAAAGTTTTTCTTTGCACTTCAACTGAGGAAAACAGTTGAGGAATACATGAATGGGCCACAATAAAAAAAAAAATACATGTGCTATCATACTTTTTATAAGTTTCTTGCTCACAAATGCTTCAAATGAGAAACACATGGGCCGCTTGCCCCGCACATAGAAACAACCCACTTCAAAGCCACAACAAATCCCGCCATATCGCTAGGTTACGACAAACAATGGCCAACAGAGCCTAATCTTATCCCGCACACAAAAGGAAAATCAATATTCTGTCAAACACCCCCCAGGACCCCAAGGTGTGGAGAACAAAAGGCAAATGGACTCCTCAGAGTGACCAGTGTATTACCTACATGTAACTCTTTCGGAGGTGGCCGTAAAAAGGGTCAATGGTTAAGTGGTTGCAAACCTTGCAATCTTAAATTTGAGATAACATGGTGTTTTCCACCAAATAAAATCCCATTGGCAAACATGCATTTATGCAGGACAAACAAGATGATTTTTATTCAATTAACTTCTAGTTTCTGGCTGGCGAAGAAGAAAATTGTGGTACAAACATTGGCGAACCAGAAAATCGCCATGAATATCTCAAGGAGTCAAATTTATAAAATCAAGCTTCATTTTTAAACACCCTGCTAATTTCACCCATTTCTTTTTTACACGGTGACAGAAAATTTAGTAATTTCAACCGCAAGTAAAACCAACCATAAAATGCAAACTAATGTACAATTCTTACCGAATCAAGATCAACAGTTGAGGCTTTCTTTGGTGCCGGCCAAATTTCATGTGTCCACGGGCACACTTTTTTAAAATCACCTTTATCATTTATTTTTCTTTTCTTTTGAACGATACCATATCAGGCGGAATAATTTCACAGGGTATTTGGTACTCTCCCTATCTTCACTTTGAGCAAGGGTTTTCGCATTAAATTAGTAGGTGCGTTTACGGGGAATTGCCAATGATTTAAATTTTGAAAGAAAACAAATACTGAAGGTGATTCAAGGTGATTTTTAAAAAAGTGTGCCCACAGACACACATTTTTACGTGCATTACATGTAGCAAAGGAATCCAGTTACAAGACCCAAAAATTTTGTTTTCTCAACATGTATAGTATCCACACAGCTGAAACTTCAACAAGGTAGTTGTTATATACACCGTTCTTAAGCTTTCAAAGGTATAGTCCATCATTTGTAATTTGTGCATTTTGTTCGTTTGAAGCAACACACCTACTCAAAATCTGAAGAAGGGTGCTGAACAACTAACCTGAGGAAGTTTCAGCTCAGCTTCAGTTGTATATTTCGAGAAAAACAGCATTCTAGGATCTCGATTTCAAATCAAAAGCTGCTGAATCATGTTTTGAATTAGGCCTGAATTCAGCGTCCGAGACACGTTCTTACAAAAAAACAAACTACTAACAGAAATTTCCAACGGTGCGTCTTAAGAAGCACCGTTGGAAAGGCCTTCTTTAGTTTATTTCTTCAAAATGACAGCATGCCAGAAAAAATAATTTCACAGGGAGTTTAGTCCCCTTACTATCTTTCAGCTAAGTACGTTTTTCAACAATAATTACGCCAGTTACTTTTTGGATAGCTGCAAATGATGGACTACAGCTTTAAACAGTTTTGTTGCTTCAAATGCATAGATGCACAAAAAACAAATGTTCCTATAGACCTTTAACCCTAACCACCAAGAATCCTTCAAAATCCTCTTTGCCGAAGTGGAGGAATATGGAGGATTGAGGTTACATGGCCAAAGTGCATTACTGATTTCATAGGATGCACTTTGTGAAGGTCTTGGGCCGGACCTTGTGTTGTTTTTGCTCAGCCATGCATAAATATAGGCCTGGATTATGCTTGAAATCCTCCGTACTGCTCCAGGATGTCACTGGCCATGCCTCAACATACTGACAGTCACTGCTGCAGGATTTTACAGAATTCAGGCAGTGATCACCCCTCCACGGACCATAATCAAGAAATAATGGAGGAGTTTGCAGGATTGAGGCCACATCCTAGCAAAAAGGCCTAGGGAGTCAGGGTTAAGTGGACAAATCTTGAAAATACTTCTCTTTTTTTTTAACTCTTTAAGAGTTCTCACCTCAATGATTCTGACAGCGGCGTCAGGGTGCCGTCGCCCCGGTCAACCACCCGGAAGAAATTCAGCTGGTCCCCCTCCCTGAACACCAGTAGCGTGACCTGACGGTTACCGGGCAGCTTCTCCCAGATCTCGTCCCTGTTGGCTTCCATGTATTCGGCCATCTCGCGTATGGCCGGATCCTCCATTGGAACTGAAATAGGGGAAAAAGCAGGATTACAAGAGGATTTTTAAACAGAATTTTAAAAAAACTGCCCAAAGCTGCAAATGATGACTGAAATTTAAATGTTTACAGGAATCATTTATTGAACAATGTTTTGAATGTCTTTTTGTACACACATTATAATGGGTATTTTCTGAAAGCCTAATAAAATTAAAGAGGTGCACTCTGTCAGTTTTTGGTGTTTTTTTTTTTTTTTGGTGGAATGGAAAATCAGTGGCCGTACTTGTCACCTTGGTTAATACTGAAATCTCTAATCCTTTCATGGCCGGTTCATACTGCATGTGAATGATTTTAGAGGATTGAGGCAGTATCAACTTACATGTAGTTTGTGAGAAACACTAGCTGAGCGTAACTTGGGTTGACAACTTTAAAATGAAGTTAGAACACAAAAACTCAGATATGCTAGTCCAAAAATGATGGCTTTTCAATGATCACTTGACACTTACTTCTCCTGGTGTTGATGGGCCCACCTCTCATGGCTAGAACCAACTTGAGTGAACTGCTAGGAGGAATTCTAAGAACGGAGAAGAATCATTTTAAAGATTGCACAAATTCAGACATTTGAATTTTAGCCCGCCTGTGGGCGACCGAGTGAGTGAGTGTGAGTGATATTTATACTATTGCCAGCTCATATGTGACACCCTAGCCCTGCTGAATCCAACAGGATCCAACTATGTCACATACCCGATGGAGCCTGTTGGATTGAGCAGTTTACCCCTTGTGTAGATTCCTCATCTTTCAAGGCAAATTGAATCAGAAAAGCAAAGTTCACAACTTGTAATTTAAGGAAAGCATACTTTTCTTCTCAGTTCAATTCAAAATGTCTGTTTCTAAATCTTTGTCGTCTTTGACAGCACAGAGCTGTGCTCAACTACAACGTGCTCAGTTTTGCCTCGTGAAATGAAACTTTCTGTCTGTCACCTCATGAAATAATTCTTACCACTACACTCATAAACATTCATTATATGTATACCAACTCGGTTTACCCAATTTAAACATCACACCACATCTATTTTAAGCAATTTTAACACTAGCACAGATATGTCACACACCTGGGTTCTCTCAGAGAGTTTTATCTAATCTGCAGAAAATACTGAGATTTTTTTTTTTTCTTTCTTTTTTCTGATAAACTCCGCTGATGGGTTAACGTGACAAATAGGCTAATGTGACCGTCCCGCATTGCCGCACAATGTGTGAAGAATGTGTGAAGAATGACAAATGATCCGGGTTTTGAAGGGTGTCCGGGCGCGGACTTGATAAATGACTCTCTCTTCTTCGCAGACAAAGGGCTCCCTCGCGTTGGGGATGCGCTGCGCCTCAATTAAAAAAAGCGGCCTTTGACATTTTTGCATTGTGCAATGTGTGTGCAGTTGACACGAATTTACCGATAATTTCTTTTACCACCTACATGTATTGTGTGCAAGTGTCAATACTGGAATTTGGTTACATACACAGAATACATCAATGTTAAATGCTCAACGTTTACCTTGACATTTGTCATCTTTTGCATAATTAAGTGGAAAATTGCCAATATCCCGCATGTGTTCGCGTGAATAATTTAAAGTGAAGTATGGATTTTGTATACGATCTACTGTCGCCGACAAAAAAGTTACCAACAATAACGCTTTGTATCCTTTGGCAAAGAAGCTTTATAAATTCTTGTTCTTCTTCTTATTTTTGTTTACCGTCGACAAAAAAGTAGCATGTAACAATAAAGTGTGCCAATAAATCATTACAATAAAACAACATCACATGCATGTATACATGTATGTGCGTATTTTATTTTAAAAATTCCAATATTCAAACCCGCAAAAAGCTATTCGAATATTATATTTACTTGATGATCGAATATTTGAATGTTTGCACTTTTTTTTTTATAAGTTACAAAATAAAATTATTTTCCGACCTACTTACATGTACCTGAATAATTTTTAGGCCGTTATCCTAAAACACAATTTTTTTCTCAGACTTAGACTTACACACAAAAGAAGGAAAAAATCAAATGAGTTATTCCAAACAAATGTGACAAATTTTGGCAATACTTTTCCCCATTTAAACGATCTAACATCATGTTTCGGCAGGCTTTAACTTCAAAACAAAACAAAACAAAATGCAGGAAACAAAATACCAGGAAAAAAAATACAAAAAAAAAAGCAGGAAGCATAATATGTCAAGACCACCCACAAACTCAAACAAATGCACTACTGGTCACACTTTGGATACACTGAATCTCCAACCTACTGACACAGTGCACTTTTATGCATTTTTTTTTTTGTAAATAACTGATAATGACCAACAAAAAAAAATCTGTGTATTTTACCCTTATGTATGAGGTTGAACGCTTAAGTGTACAATGCGAGCCACGATAAACATGTAAATGATCAACCATGGTTTGACTGGCTTTTAAATGATACAAAAGTGATTACAATTGTATCAAAAACTTGGGTGTGGATTTGCGTGTACCTGTATGTACAATGTAAACACAGTGGGCTTAGAAATAGAATGTTTGCTTAGGAATAATTTACAAACTTCATAAGTTCAATCGTAAGGCCAAAAAAAACCAATAGTTCTGCTTCTGATTACATGGCATTTGAAAATAGGGTAGGTAGGTAGCGATTTTTTTTTTGGGGGGGGCCAATTTTTTTGTGTACGATCATATGGAGGTGTCTGCATGTAGTCAAGGGTAAAAGGTAGTAATTGATGATTTTCTGGGTTTTTTTCCCTCATTTTCCCAAAAACAATTAAGGTAGGGGCTGTCAAAATAGGGTAGGTAGGGTAAAACTATTATTTTTGGGGGGCCTAATCATTCAATCAAACCAAGAACTAAAGTGTTGCCATTGTTTGATTGTTGTTAGAAAAGAATGCTTCTTCAACTACAATTCACCAAACTTATCCTTACAGGTTTTTTTCTAATGTGCGTTTCCATTCAAATACCTTTTACTTATTTACGTTCATAACGCTCTTCAACAAATTTGGTGGTGTTTTTTGGATCAACCCTAACCCTCCTCAATACTTCAAAATCCTCCAGGCTGTTTTGGAGGATTTTGGAGTACTGAAGCTGAATGGCAAAAAAACTGTCGGTTGATTTTGGAGGATGCAATGTATCGAGTTCATAGGCTGTACCCAGCATTGTTTATGTTCAGCCATGCATAATTGAGGCCCAGTTTATACTGGATATCGTCCACACTGCTTCTGGATATATTCCGTACTGCCTCATTGTATTGACATATGGCCATTTGCGAGTTAGCCACGCCCCTTAGACAACCCTTTGGAATTTTCTACGTTAAGAATTGTGTGTCTCAGATTTTGCGCGTTCCGCATCCATTTTGTATACATGCAATTGGACAATATTTCACAAGCTGCGCTGACGCCATTCTAGCGCAATAGGTCAATTACAGTGGTTGTTGGAGGATTTTGAAGGATGGAGGTCATCCCTCTACTAAACAAATCTAGAAATAACGGATGATTTTGGAGGACTGAGGCAGTATCCAATATTAACACGGATGCAGTTGGAGGGTTTTGAAGGATTGAAGATGCATCCTAGCAAAAAGGCCTAGGAGGTAGGCCAAAAAAAATATATTTCTGCTTCCGATTACATGGCATTTGAAAATAGGGTAGGTAGGTAGGGATTTTTTTGGGGGGAGGCCATTTTTTTGTGTACGATCATATGGAGGCGTCTGCGTGTAGTCAAGGGTAAAAGGTAGAAATTGATGGTTTTGGGTGTTTTTTTCTCATTTTTCCAATAACAAAATTAAGGTAAGGGTGGTCAGAATAGGGTAGGTAGGGAAACTGGAAGCAGAAATATTGTTGTTTTTTTGGCCTTGGGGTAAACCAGGGATTTGAGCTTGTGTTAGTTCAACATACCCATAGTCATGCAAGCAGTAGTCGTCTTCCAGTTCCACCGACTGCCATATAAGGTGTTGCTGGCTTATGGGGATTCCTGGATATTAAAATGACGGGAAGAACAATTATTTGAAATGGATAGTGATGTAGAAATGCACAATAGAAAGACGCGTCCGCGATCACTTTACGTTCTTGTTCTTCGGGCTCACAATAACACTGGGCACATTCTGCACGATGTCACTGCTTCACCATTCAAACGCGAATCAACGACTAACGTGTCTACAACGAATTGTGGCTCTCGGACTTGAATAGAGAATGTCTCCTTTTAATATGTTATCAGGCCAAAATTGTACTGCTTTCTTTTATTTCTTTTCTAAGGACGTTACACACGTTGTGGCTCCTGTACCCAGTAACTGGGGCGCTAGAACTCATTTTTTTGGCATTTTGGCTTGGATCGGTCATACTGATAACCGTGTCTGTAAACCACGCACGAAAATTGTAATTTCTACCCCAAGAAACTATTCAAACTCTTTTTTTTTTAAGGTGTCATTAGACTTTTTCATGGTAAGTCTATGTGCCATCTTGTTCACAGTGCAAAAAGAAAAAGCGTTGTTAGGCGCGGGCACATTTTGGAATGACCGCATGATGACTTGGAAGCGCCAAAGTTTTCCATTGACGATGCATACACAGCAACGCGTGTTAAATTTCCCCATCGGCAAGATGGCGCATATTACCGTGAAACATCTATACTACAATTCAAGGAATCTCTGTCTGTCTGTCCGTCTGTCTGTCTGTCTGTCTGTCCGCCGATTATCTCCAGAACTGGGCACCGTATGAAGTTGAAAATCGGCGGGTGTATTGCTCGGGACACCAGAATGTGCAGTGCCAAATTTGAAGGGGTTTGGAAGAGCGGTTGTCGAAAAAGCTGCAAAAAAGCAGCATTTTTTGAGACTCAACGTGGCAGAGTATAGCCTAGAACTCCACGCACTGCTGTTCTTTTCAATTGTTTACGTCATGTTCAAGCTAAAGCGCGCGTGCTCAATATGACGCAAACAATGCAAAAAGGACGAGCACGCGCACGTGCATTGTAGGGCGATACCATTGTCCAGTATGGGTGAATAGCACTGCGTACCATATGTTTCCGTACGTGATGACTGCACGGGCACATGCATTTTGCAGTCGATTGAACCACTATTGTAGGCGGTGGATTGAGCAACCTTACTCACGTAGGTGAGTAGCTGCACGGGCGTATTGGTGAATATCAGTGCCGGGGATGGCCTGGCGACATGTACAAAGTGCGCTCAACCTATGAGTGTGAGTTTAACATGTGAAAACAACACAATTGAATCGTGTGCGTTGTTTGCATGATATGAGCATTTTGAAATTGCCCCTAACGAACAGGTGCATTTTTTTGACGGGCCCTGCAAAAATGACGGGCACATTGTAGGGCGATAAGCACTGCACACTATGTCTTCGTACGTACATATACGTGAGTGGCATGCACGGGCACATGCATTTTGTACTCAACTGAGCAACCATCACTGCACTGTATGTGCCGGGGGGGGGGGGGTGACGTTTAACTGCATTTTGCAGTCGACTGAGCAACCATCACGGTGTAGGCGGTCGACTAAGTAACCCTTACTGTAGGGCGATACCATTGTCCAGTAGGGGTAAATGGATGACGACATGTGTGCGTTTAACCTGCGAGTGTGCGTTCAACCTGTGGTAGCACCATTGAATAATGTGCGTTGCTTGCAGAGCTGCAGTTCTCAACTGCCCTTTCCGAACAGGCACATTTTCGACTGGCCCTGCACTAGTCCTTACTATAATTCCAGGAATCTCTGTCTGTCTGTCTGTCCGTCTGTCTGTCCATCGATTATACCTAGAACCGGGCACCGTATGAAGTTGAAAATCGGCGGGTGTGTTGCTCGGGACAACAGAATGTGCAGTGCCAAGTTTGAAGTGGTTTGGACGAGGGGTTATCGAAAAAGCTGCAAAAAGCAGTATTTTCTGAAGCCTAGTGCGCCAGAATATAGCCTAGAACTCCGCGCACTGATGTTCTTTTCAATTGTTTACGTCATGTTTGAGCTAAAGCGCGCGTGCTTAATATGACGGCAACAATGCAAAAAGGACGGGCACATTGTAGGGCGATAGCACTGCACACCATGTACGTACATAAAATACGTGAGTGGCATGCACGGGCACATGGATTTTGTAGTCAACCGTCACTGCACTGTATGTAGGCGGTCGACTGAGCAAATACAATATGGTATCCCCCTACAACTACGCCCTACAGTTGTAGGGCGATACCTAGTCCGAAAATTTGGGACTCTCAATACTGTGTATGAGAGTCCCAAAACTTAAGGTATTGAAAACATGCAAAACAAGAAAATAGATTGGCGCCTAAAACAACCAGTCCAACACAGCTTCAGTACTGCATCAATCAACCATGCCAAAAGAATTTAAGAAACATGTGTCATGAAGCGGGAACTAGTCTCAATTTACTACACATTTCTCCATAGTCAAGCCACCAGACTATTGTCTATTGACACTGAATGAAGAGGTCAGTCTTTTCAAATAGTTGGACCATGGTTGGACATGTACCAGTCTAGTATTTAGCCCCATTTTGAAATCAGTTGACTTCCCTCTCATGTGTAAAATATTGAAGAAATGTCTCCTTTAAAAATTGAATTTGGTCTGCAAACTTGGTTGGTGAAATTCTGAGGACATTTTCTTTGCCCACGTGGAATTTTTGGAGAAATTTGCTGGCTAAACTGTGAGTAAAGTTGGCCTGATTTAGTTTTGCACGTTTCAGAGCACTCCAGAGCCCTGTCTGGGCGATACCATATTGTCCAGTAGGGGTAAATATCAGTGCCGGGGGGTGACGACATTTTGTGCGTTTAACTTGCGAGTGTGCGTTCACACCATTGAGCTGCAGTTCTCAACTGCCCCTTCCCAACACGCACATTTTCGACTGGCCCTGCACTAGTCTTATTAAGAGAAGTCTGCTTAAGGTTAAAAAGGTCATTTTTGATTGCTAAAAAACACCTTTGACTCTTTTTGAGGGGCCCGTACAGTTCTACACAATTGCCACGCAAATTATGTTAATCGTCTGCAGTCTACAAAATTATAAGATTACCGTATTTAAAATACATTTAAAATGACAGGAATAATTATAATAGTGTGAATGTTGGGTGCGTTCATTCGATGTGCGCCATGGGTCGATCGCATTGCGCCATCGGTCGAGTATTCATGACGCTTTCGGTCGATCCCGCTGCCTCCAGTTGAACACCTTTTCTTTCTAATTCACAACTCTGGAGGATTATTTATTTTTTTTACTTTTAAAAGGCAAGTAAAGTCCGAGATATCCTACAGAATTGACCCATCGCACAACGCAATCGACCGATCGCCCAACATGAACATGGACATGGTAAAAATTAATAAAATAGGGCCTACTTAAAATAATCATAGGTAAATCAATTGGAATGTCAGACAAGTCGACCGTTGAGACAACTCGACTCGGGACAAGTCGACCGTTGAGACAACTCGACCGTTGAGACAAGTCGACCGTTGAGACAACTCGACCGTTGAGACAGCTAACGTGCACGGCACGTGCACGGTACGGCCACGCGGTTGACCGGAGATGCGCGCACAGGCCCGGCAAAAACGAACGATGTGCACGGACAATCACGCTGCGCTATATCGGCTCTGCTCTGTTACGTGTCATAACTCCCAAACGGCGATCAGCCGCCGTCAAAATCCCCGGTGCTATCCCCAAAACTAGGCCCAAAAACATGCGAGGCGACTTGTATCAACGGTCGACTTGTCTTTTCATTTATCGCACATACGGTCGAGTTGTCTCAACGGTCGAGTTGTCTCAACGGGCGACTTGTCCCGAGTCGAGTTGTCTCAACGGTCGACTTGTCTGACCCCCAATCAATTGTGTCAATTTACTACACCAGTCAGAGAATCACCTAACTTAATTTACGCATGGTACATAAACATCAGGTTTTTAATCAAAACAAAACATACAGGGATACAGGTAATATTAACAACTATAATAAGTAGCTAATTAGCATTACACTGAAGGACCTTCACAACAGCAACAGAAACATTCATTCATCCATCTCCAATTTCATACCTTCCAATCTCTGAATCTTGGCTTTCACCGAAATCACCGTCTCAAAAGGCGACACCCGCAGCTCAAAAACCGTGCCGGTCAGAGTCTCTATAAAGAGTTCCATAATGTCTGCGTATTCCGGGTACTCAAAGTAATCCATGGCTCTGCTAAGGTGCCCTTAACTGACCCAAAATGTGGCATTTAAATGAGGCACCATGTTGGCTGTCGACATCAAAGTGCTCCGCCGCGTCAGCTCGGCTGCCTGTGTGGGAATGAATTCTCTCTCGGAGTCGATTTCAGGGGTCGGTGTCATTTTTCCCACGCCAGTTTGACACCCGTTTACCACTCCAAACGTCCTTTTTACTCCTATCACATTCTGTTACGAGGCCAAGAACACTCTCATGATATGAAGTCGCACATTATTTCCTTATTTTCGTCCAAGAAATGTAAGAAATTACTGCGGAAGTAGTGTCATGGATTCGAGCTCGCTGGCTTCCCGCACGTAGATACGGTGAAATCGCTGCGGAATGTTTTCCCGTACTTTTGAGTTCACTGGTTCGCTAATCATGTTAATGTGCATTAAACTATGGAAGAGTACCAGCTGAAAAATATGGGCCGAGTTGTAAAGCTCCCGGATGGTAATCTCTAATAGCAACCAACATGAGATACACTGCTACATCTACACATCGTGGGAAACATTTTCGCTTTCTTTAAGAATTTCCTTACTTAGCTCCATGCTTATATAAATATCAAATTAAAAATCTGAGGATTGAAATAAGCATACAAATACGGGAGAATACAATAACAGTTGAATCTCAGGCTAGGATCAAATTTAACAAGGGAGTTGAAAAAAGAGATGGGCGTGGAAGGTTACAGATGAGCCTGTAACCATGACGATGAAGAGATTTCATCTTGAGAAGTACCTTCCTCCGTTTGTATGGGCCGTTTTGTGGAAGATGGCGAAAAGACAGGGGCGCAGCTGCGGGGGAGGGGGGTCACATCCCTTGCCATCCCCCCCCCCCCCTCCTTCCCCTCCACATATGTCCAAAAATAGAATTCCCTTGATTAAGTGGGGGATAAGCTCAGGCAGGGGGGGGGGGAGTCAGTGTCAGAGGTTGAAAGACCCACTCTCAAATTTGACATGGGCACATTTTTTTTTAAAGCGTCAAGCCACAAAATACACATTTTCAGTACTTTTACCGGTCCATGCAAAGGGTTAGATTGCAGTTTATACACTGATTTTACACTTTCTGGACAAAAAAATATGAAGTTGAACGAAGAAACTGCTGGCGCGGGGTTTGAACCTGAGACTTGTGGAGTGCCGTTTCGGTGCTCTACCCGTAATGTTTGTGGTTCTCCATTTTGTCAATATCTTTGTTCAAAGTGTGCTAGTCAGAACTTGAACCATAAAAATTACAGTACACGTGCATTCAGACAGTTTCACTTTCTTTGTGGCTTTTTTTTTATTTTGGAAAATTTCTTGAGAAAAAGGGCTATAGAAAGTCAAGTTTAAAGTTTTAAATCAATCTTATTTAATTTATTTTGTGCTATTTTGGTTTTTTTTTTAACCCACCACCACTCAGTGACAGGCCTACATTAAGTATTCATTCAAAATCCCTTAAGGTTTACGAATCAAAATTACGACAAATTTAGGTAATTCTTATTTGTTGTAAACAAAGTTTGTAAACAACGAACTACGATTTTTTTAATAAGTAAACGATAAAAAGGTGACGGCTGCAATGAAGACTAGCAAAGTATGGTATCCTGTTCTTCTCGTTTTTTTATTCACTGACTTATGTGGACGAGGTGTTTAGTCTGGTTCTAAACATCGAGCGCATTCAGGTGAGGTGATGGTCATCTTGTTTCCTGGTATTAAATATTTCATTTTTAAAATCTTTTATTCTGGCAATTAATGAAAATACAGCTGAGAAATGTACCAATGATGTTAAGCATAAGTAATGTAGTCCTTCAAAGTATTATTAATTGTAAGATGGTATCTTTTGGGGCCACGTAAACAACGTTGGTAAACTTTCATGGTGTACTGATTTTTGTGAAACTGTAAACGTTAGACGCGTAGACGTGATGCATGCGTGCGTGGTACTAGTAGAGCGCAGATTGGAGTACAAAAAAGTCGGTACAGAGTGTGTCAAAAACAAGTTCAACGTTTAGAAAACAAATAATTAAACTGTTAAATTCTTTTTTCTTCGATGAAATTATATATTACATTAAAGCCTGACCAGGCCTATTTCTCAATTCACTACTTTTTACCCAATTCAATTTGGGTCCCTAGAATCCAGAAATACAAATTACAATCAAATTGAATCATTGCCGTATACATTTTAGTTAATTTTTTTTTTGACAGATAATCAACATCATGGCGTCCCCTGTGAGATTAAAACCACAGCCGAAACCACGACCCAGCAAACGGACCAGTGGTGCCGCAGCGTCCCCAGTCGCCGCTGGTGCCACTAGTCTTATGCCGAAGACTTCCGAGTATTCAGAACCCAAAGACACGAAGCATGTGAAGGAAGAAGTCATATATGCCACACCGGGCGAAGCGAACGTGTACGATGCTCCGCAACAGGCCAATGTGTACGCAACACCTGACGAGAGCAGTCGGACAACTAGTCCGGTGCACAGCAGCAAGCCTGGTTCGCCCGTCATGGAGTGGGACGGGTACCAGACTCAGACGTCGCGGGACAGCCAGCGTTGGGACCGCACCCCTCCGGAAATCCCCCATTTTGATCTGGACTCGGACGATCGCGAAACCGACTCCGATGAGGACTCTGGCGAATGTTGTCCTGGTCGCTGCGAACCGTGTAAAGCCGTCTTGCGGCCATGCATGGCGCAGTATAATCCACTGCCGGACAACCCGTCCCTGTGCGTTCGCCTAAAGCACGCCCTCTTGTGCCCACCCCACGGGCGCATGTCTAGGGATCTGACGTTGGTTCTGCTGGTGTTTCTGTCCTGGGGTGTGGTGTGGGGTGCGACGGGGGATGCGGCTCTGCCAGGGGGAACCTTCTTCGCGTTGTACGTGCTGACCATTTGCTGCATTCTTGGAGGATTTTTGGTGAAACTTGTTCGACTGCCGCCCTTACTAGGTATAAAAGGATCATTCGACAAAGTTGGGTCCATTTTTTTTCATGTCCCTGTTAGGCCCAAAAAAAAATAAGTCGGTCTATGGTCAGCACGCTCGTCGATTTTAATCATGCATGTCGATCTTTTTTTTTTCCAAAATGTTCCGCGGTAGCTCCAACAGCGCCCTCTATTTCCGCACCTCAATTTTTTTTACCACAGAGCACCAAGGAATGGGAAATTGCACCAAGGCAAATGATCGAAAGCACCGAGGCAAATTATGGAGGACACCAATGTACATGAGGACACCAAAAAAGCAAAATAGTACCCCACCTTGTCTGTACAATCCAAGCTTGAAGAAAAAAAGAAAGAAAAGCCGCGTGGCCGCGTCAATTCCGGAACTTTGGTCTGACCAGAGACCGTATATTTTTTTTTTTGGCCTTACATCTGATATAAGATTTTGTAAATTCAAGGCACATTCTTTAATGCAATCTCTCTCCGAGAGTGATTGTGTAAAGAAACGTGCCTGCCAAACATATAAAAAATAGTTTAACCCTAACTGAACTCAACCCGTCAAAGCCCAACAACAGGTTTTGTTGAAATCTGTTGAGAGAGGCACAGTACCCCTAAACTGATGGTCTTTTACACTGGGGTTGGCTTACCTCCAGAAACCAAGTCCAACAGTGTGTGCGTACGATTTCCCATGGGGGTGTTGGAATTTGCCAGCTGAAGCCCTTGGCCCAATTTCATAGAGCTGCTTAAGCAGAAAATTTGCTTAAGCACGAAAAAACATTGCTTAGTAAAATTAGGTTACCGGCTAAAACTCCATGTGATGTACATTGCTTGTGACTGGTATTTAGCTGTTGTTTACTTAGCATAACAATCGCATGACGTTTTGGCCGGTAACCTGATTTTATTAAGCAAGACGTTTTTGTGCTTAAGCAAATTTTGTGCTTAAGCAGCTCTATGAAATTGGCCCCGGTTCCTAGTAAATTATGCTAGGGAGTTGGGGTTAAAGTCAATTTTAATAATACTTGCATGGCAAATTACCCAAGCTAGGTGTAACAGGGACACAAACCAATATCACACTTTTGGACCGCAGATTTATGGAATGATCTAAGATCAGTTCATAGTCTGCAAAAACGTAAATGCAAATTTATGCAAATTTGTAACATTACAGCAAGTATATGCGCTGCAAATTTGCATGAAACGAATTCAAACAATGAAGTTGGTCACGGTTTGATTGATGGCAAAATATTTGTGTTACGTTAATATTAAAAACATACCTAGCTAAACGTTTTTATTACTTGAGAAACAAACGTTGGGGAAGTTCCATAAATGTACGTCCGACCACATGGTCTGTAGTTGTTTACTACTCATTAGATGTCACATTATTAATGATGTATCACATTCACGTTTCCAACAGCAGCTCATTAAAGTGTCTGACTTATACGTCCGAATTTACGGGATTGCCCGTTTGCAAATTGTGATTTGCTTTCAAACATGAATTAAAAATGAAAAAATACCCTTTAAAAGAAAATTTTAAGTTTTAATGATCCCCCATGGTGACATTTATTCAGGTATGCTGATCGTCGGTTTCATCCTTCGCAACGTCCCGCGCATCAACATCGCCGTGGATATTGACAAGGAGTGGTCGTCGGGACTCCGGAGCGTGGCGCTGGTCGTGATCCTGATGCAGGCCGGTCTGGGGCTGGACGCCAAGGCGTTACGGAGCCTGAGCATGGTGTGCGTCCGGCTGTGCTTCTTGCCGTGTCTGGTGGAGGCCTGCGTGGCTGGGGTGGTGTCGCACTTCCTACTTGGTTTACCATGGGTTTGGGGCTTTATGTTGGGGTAAGGGTAGATTTTGTTTTGTATTTTAATGCTAGTCTCCATTTACAAGCCTTAAAAGTCTCCCAAGGTAGGGCTGCTTAAAGCTATAGTCCATCATTTGTAATTTGTGCATTTTGTTCGTTTGAAGCAACAAAAGGGTTCGAAATCTAATGAAGGATACTGAACAACTAACCTGATGAAGTTTCAGCTAAGCTTCAGCTGTACATATCGAGAAAAACAGCATTCTAAGATCTCAATTTCAAATCAAAAGTTACTGAATCATGTTTTGAATTGTTTTGAATTGCAGCCATACGCGACGTAGCGCACTGATCCGACGAATTATAACAACCGCGCGCGCGTGTGCGTCGTTCCAATACTTGTGTGCGCTGCGCTGAATAACAAAATGAACTACAATTTAAATTTTCCTACGGAGCTTCTTAAGAATCACCGTTGGAAATGCCTTTTTCGTTGATTACTTCAAAATGACAGCTTCCCAGAAGGAATAATTTCACAGGAAGTTTAGTTCCCTTACTACCTTTCAACCAAGTTTGTTTTTCAACAATAATTACGCCAGTTACTTTTTTGGATAGCTGCAAATGATGGACTCCGGCTTTAACACAAGCTAGTCACCAACAGTCAGATCATGTTTCAAGCAAGCACTGTGACTAGTCAAATTCCATCAACTGACAAAAGCAGGCGACTGGTGGGCACAGCCAGCTTATCAATCTCCTACAGTCAAAGTACAGCTGTTATCAGGTTTCATAACAATCACAGCCAGTCAATCCTGCGTTATGAAGGCAGGGAGCACTCAACTGTTACAAACAGTCACTTGATTTATTTTGACTGCTGGGCTGGCCTTGTTGAAATTGCCAGCCACAGGCGAGGGTTAAATTAAATGGATTGGCCAAATTTCATCATTTTCTTTAAATTCTGTTTTTTCTTCCAGCTTTGTTCTCGGCGCAGTCACACCGGCCGTGATCGTCCCTTCATTGCTGTCCCTCCAGAAGCGAGGTTACGGTATCGATAAGGGCATTCCTACGTTAGTGATCGCGGCGGCAAGCTGTGATGACGTCCTTGCAATAAGTGCCTTCGGAGTGATACTGGGTGCTGCCTTTGCAACAGGTATGGGAAAATCTTGGGAAAAAATCGTGGAATTTAAAGCTATCTTGGAAAGTCATGGAAAGTTAATATTCCAAGAAAAAACTCACAAAAAAAGGTGTGCGTCCTTTCAGCAAAACGAAAACAATTCACACACATCCCCATGTGATTTGTTTTCGTTTTGCTGAAAGAACACTTACCTTCTTGTGATACGTGGACAGAACTTTAAAACGGTGGTTGTGTTTAAAAATCGTTAACATGAAAAGTACATGAGTGATTTGAATGATTCTTGTACTAAAAGAAAGCATATGAATTGGGCTTTCATATCCTAGATTTTGAAAGTGCTACATGTAGAACAATGGTCCCGACACTTGGGTTTCGTTTTTTTTTTTACTCACCCTGTATTTCCTCTTTATGCATGTGCTCTATACATGCTTGGGAAGTGTGTGGCCTAGTGGTTAGGGTTCGTGACTCATGATCAGAGGGTCCGGGGTTCGAATCCAGCTGGTCATATATTGTGTCCTTGGGCAAGCCACTTCACCCCCACTTGCCTCTCTCCACCCAGGAGTATAAATGGGTACTGGCATTAGCTGGGGAGTAACCTGCGATGGACTGGCATCCCATCCAGGGGGAATAGAAATATTCTCAGTCGTTTCATGCTACTGAAACCAGAGATGAACGCTGGCCTGATGGGCCACATTGGCTCACAACAGACTTTACTACTACAAATGCTAGGAATGTGGTGATAAGAGGCCTTGTAAGTGTTTAATGACACCTAAGTTGAACATGAAAAAGTAGGAGGATTGCTATCAGGGGAGGTGGGGGCCATCTTATGGTAACGCACACTGCATAGATCATTGTTTTCAGTGTGATGACTGGCCAGTGTATTGTAAATAGGCTCCTAAGATGCCAAAACAGCTCAAGAATTGGTCATGGAAAGCCTTAATTTTGTCCTGGAAAAGTCACGGAAAAGTCATTGAATTTCATTTTAAGATTTCTGCTGAAACCCATTACATAATTTCCCGGCGTGATGTTTTTTTTTACACCCAATAGACTTTATTCACGAGAAGGCCATATTGAATTGAAAGCGAATTAAATTCATCATTTTTGGAACTTGCGAGTCGAAATAAAAACAATGAAATAAAAGTGTTCATTACAAATTAATACCAGTCTGCTCTGATAAATAATTTTAAATTTGTGATTTAAACATACCCTAATGTTTTAAACCACATTTAAAAAAAAAAAATTTGAAAGTGAGGCTTGGCGTGCACTCCAATCATCAAATAGTCTGGCACCATCCCATTCAACAGTTTACAATTTATAAAATAGATTCAGGGAACACAACCAAAATGGCTTTCTCTTGAATAAGGTCCATGGGTGCAAAATGGCAGCCAAGGCGAAGTTGTGGATCTTTCCTTGTTCATAAGATTTTATGCAATACATTTGCCTTTTCTCTTGTCAAGGTGATCTTGTCTACAATATTCTACGAGGGCCACTGGAGTTGGTCGTCGGTGTTGCGTTTGGCTGTCTCGGTGGGGTAGTTCTGTGGTACCTACCAGACCGGTTTCAGGTAAGGACAGGGGCGTAGCAAGGTCATTTTTATTGGGGTGGGGGGTGGTGATAATTTCATGAAAAGGGCACTTGCACATCCGTGCTGAAATGTAAACATGTTTGTTTTTTTTCGTAAAATCAATTGGGGGGGGGGGGATGGAAGCATTTGTTGATGGGGACGCTGTTCAGAACTGACGATCATGCACACTAACGAACAATGGTGCTTTTCAGGGCGAAACATGAGCCCAAATTTTTTAAAAGGGAACCTATAACGGCCGATGGCACAATAAAGGCGACAACTTTTTTTTTTTTTTTTAAAGGGCACTTGGTGAGGAAAAGGCACTTGTTAACAAAAGAAGGGCACTCTTCTGGTGAAAAAAAGGGGCATTTGAATGGAAAAGGGCAGTCTATAAAAAATATGGGGAAGGTTTTTTGGGTCGTAAAGACATTTTGAAGCATACGCATATGTATTTCCAGCGGTGATTATAAGTGTCCTTCTTGGACGTTGTCCCTAGCTTCTGTGACCATGATGTCAGACGATTTAATGTTAAGTACACGTCTGCTGTGTGTGTACCGTATATTCACATAATGTACAAGTACTCACAGCACCAATACACATACGTTGTTTCTTGCACACACAGTCATTTCTTTGTTCTTGTGTACAAACATTTTTAAGGTTTGAAAATCTAGTTTCAAAATGCTCCTATTTTAACCAGAATTAATTTCCTGAGCTGAAATTCGAACTTAATATCCCTTACATAAAATACTCCAATTTGCGACCGATCAACACACCTTGGAAATTCCTAGTTTTTTAGTAAAATCCATATATCTATTTCGTGATAATCTTGTGGAGACGTATTCACCTATAGAAATTGCTCTGTGGAGACGAATTCAATCTTTTGTTCCCTATTATACGCATGTCTCCGTAAGGTAGTGAATTACAAAAAAAACATGTTGTTTCCCGTTCATCTGCTGAATGTGATGCACTGGTAGAATACGTGCGAATGGAACACGACTAGCACCCAAACAGCTCGAGTTTTGAGAGTCAAAGTTTTAGCAATTTTTTTCTCTGATTTATCCAAATTTCCAGAATGCATTTGTTCTGCGACGCACCGTGCTGCTATTTGGTGGGGGGCTTTTTGCCGTCTTCGGCAGTGCTGCAGTGAAGTTTTCCGGTGCGGGAGCCCTCGGTTGCCTGACGATGGCGTTTGTAGCCGGACATGGCTGGAAAAAGAATAAGGTTCGTTCATTTGTTCAGAAAAGTAACAACAAATAATTACTTAGAAATGTAAAAAAAAAATATCTCTAACCTTGCTCTTTAACATACTCAAATGGTTGTTTTTTTCTCCTAACAAATTTTTGATTTGCATGTTTTGTGGTTCATGCTCATGGCGTCAAGTACACACCACTAATTTTATTTTAAATGTACATAAACTAATAGCGTCTTCACGTGAGCGTCAGACGTCGTCAGCAATGCATTTGAATGTCTCTCCCAGTGGTCTCCCCCAACTCTCCCTTTCTTACCGTTGAGGGGGTGCTTATGCATGGAGTCTATAGGTCCACATATTTCTACATTGTTGAACAACTGTTGTGCAGATTGCTGCATTATTGTTATCATAATTTACATGCTTGTTTTGTTTATAGGAGCCTATTGTGAAGAACATTGATTTGCTGTGGATCATCTTTGAACCCTTGCTGTTCGGTCTGATTGGTGCAGAAGTTGCCATAGAAACAGTGCAGCCAGCTACCATTGGTAAGTCAATAATGCCGACATTGTATTTTCAATTTTTTTTTCCTTCACCGACACATTTTTTTTAAAAACACTGTATGCTGTTGTCCAAGGGCTTGCTACAAAAATTCACAAGCGTACTCGGGTGGGACTCGAACCTACGACCTCCTGCTTACTAGTGCAGACGTCTTACTTGACCACTGAGCTTCGTAACCACTTGTCCTTACTCGTATGAAGTGAAGCACACACATGTTTTTTTCCGTCTTCGCTTGAGCATCGGGTGTCTTCAGCAATGTTTGAATGTCTCTCCCAGTGGTCTCCCCCAACTCTCCCTTTCTCACCGTTGAGGGGGTACTTGTGCACGGAGCCCATAGCCTGGATGACAGTCCTGTTTGACTTCTTGTTTTTCTTGTCATTAGGGCTTGGCCTGGCAACGCTGTTCATCGGGCTGGCCGCCAGGCTACTTGCGTCGTTCCTAGCCGTCTGCAGAGCAAAGATGAATCTGAAGGAGAAGTTGTTTATCGCCCTCGCTTGGCTGCCTAAAGCAACTGTACAGGTATGAGACCGCTAACTCGTTGATCAAAACAAGACTAGGCAAGTCTAGTAAAGCTGGTCCCAGAGTGCACAAACATTCTATTCAATTTGGCGATTCACAATGCAGTGCGCCACCAAGAGCTTGCCATGGAGAGTTCAGTTTTCAAGTTTACGGTCGACAAAACATGGCCCATTTGATTGAGTGTCAGTAGGCAACTTGAGCTAATTTGTGAAGGATTGGGGCATAGCGTTCTGCCGCCTTACAAAAAACACCATATTGATCAAAAGAAAAGTAAAGGGCAAACAGATCCTCGAATCATACGCTTACGAAACTACTGATCGGACAAACTTACAATTTCAAATAGCCCGTGCTGTCAATTGTCGACCATCTCCCACAATGCACTGGGAAAAAATGAACTCTCCGTGGTAAACTCTTGGTGGCGCACTGCATTGTGAATCGCCCGAATTGATACAGAATTCCAATTCACTCGAACACAATCTTTTCATTAAGATAGAAGTAGTGCTGCTAAATTATTTCAATAAACTTGATATTTTTATTGCTATACCCCCTGCCCCTTCTCCCCCCCCCCCAAAAAAAATTTGATGTCCAAGCACAAAATATGACCCATTCCAGTGGAAAAATCTAAAACATAAGTTTGAAAAGCCAAGTATTTTTTTTATTTGTTTAAATATAAACAAATGTTTCAATTTACATAATTTGACAGGCGGCGATCGGACCAGTGGCCCTGGACACAGCGATCAAGCACGGATCTGGAGAGTACATAGAGCTAGGAACACAGGTCAGTTTAGCTCCTAAAATCTCTTTGTTTTTAAAGGGAATATACAACATTTGCAAACATCGAAAAATAAATAAGTTTTTACGAAATACCTTACTAGGATGTTGGTAAATGACAGTCACAAGCATTCTGTAAAATTACGGCACCTGGTGTGAAGTCATTTTCAAGAAAATGGTATTTTTGTATACATTTCCAACGGTGGTCAGCTGACCACCGTTGGAAAAACCTAACTATTGTTCAACTACTGCTCCATATTTGTTTCAGTTCAAATTGTGTTTGCTATTGGTTACATGTTCATGAATGGGTGCAGGCCAGCTAGACTGGTTCCCTTACCTTACAATTTTCCGGCATCTATAAATTTATCCATTTCATCTTTAGTGGAGTCAGGGAACCAGACTACTTGAACATTTTTGTTTTTCTTGTTTTTTTCGAGCATTTTCGGACACAAAACTTCAAACATGTCAGTGTAACAATATTTGATCTATTATACTAACCCCTCAACTAGTTCATTTCTGAAAATGACAGTGAAAGCCAATGAAGTTCATTCCCTTTAAAAGTTTACATTTGATATTAAACCTTGGTGATTATGACATTCAGGACATTACTTTGCCAGAGGGTGATATTACCATATTTGTCTGAAGAAAAAAGTGGATGTGCTAAGTTTATTTTTGTACTGTAAATGCATTCAAAGTTACACAATGCCTGAATAAATCCTCGTCATCTGATTGGGGTCGTTGATCACATGTCATTGAATTATTCGTCCAACCCACGGCCTGAAAGCACCGCAATAATAGAAGTTCCATTCCATGGTAAAAAGAAGTTTCATTGCATGGTCACACTATTTCCAATCAGATGACGAGGATTTACTCGGGCATGGCATATACTAATGATGAATGCTTATGAGTGCAATGGTAAGAATAATTTCATGAGGTGACAGATGGAATGTTCCATTTCACAAGACGAAGCCGAGTGGAATGGAACATTTCATCTGTCACCTAATGAAATTATTCTTACCAATCATGAATGCTTATGAGTGCAATGGTAAGAATAATTTCTTGAGGTGACAGATGGAATGTTCCATTTCACAAGATGAAGCTGAGTGAAATGGAACATTCCATCTGTCACCTCTTGAAATTATTCTTACCATTGCACTCATAAACATTCATTGTTTGTATATTGTGAAGAAATTTAACTCTCTGCATGACAAAACACAATGAATTAATCTATTAAGCCCCTCCCCTTTTGAATAATTCACATTTTGACCAATCACAGCTTAGTTTGTGCTACCACATGCCCGACAAAAGCCGACATTTAAAAATAAAACTATCTGGCACATGAAATAAATATTTATCTATTTTTCATTTCTGACCTTTGTTTTTTGTTTCAGCTGTTGACCGTTGCAGTTCTCTCAATCCTGGTTACGGCTCCGCTGGGGGCTATCGCCATAGCGCTGGCCGGGCCCCGCCTACTCAGCAAATCCATCAATGAAAAGCCCAGAGACAACAACAACCGCCGACCAATCATCCATCTGGTACCTATAGGGACACCCCCCGAGAGCGAGGTAGTCGAACTATCCCCCGTCAGCCCGGAACCCGATCGTTCCAATCCACTAAATAGGTTGGTTGCGGTTGTTGAAAGCGACGATAAAGTTTGAAGAAATGAATTGACTTGAGACTACTTAACGAGAAGGACTAAGCTTTTGACCCATCATACATCTGGTAGGGACACCCCTGAGAGCGAGGTAGTGGAACTATCCCCTGTCAGCCCGGAACCCGATCGTTCCAATCCACTAAATAGGTTGGATGCGGTTGTTGAAAGTGACGATAAAGTTTGAAGAAATGAATTGACTTGAGACTACGTAACAAGAAGGACCAAGCTGTTGACCCATCATACATCTGGTAGGGACACCCCTGAGAGCGAGGTAGTGGAACTATCCCCTGCCCGGAACTGGATCGTTCCAATCCACTAAATGGGGGGTTGCGGTTGTTGAAAGCGACGATTAAGTTTGAAGGAGTAGATTGACTTGAGACTATTTAACAAGAATTAAAGGACCAAGCTGTTGACCCGTCATCCATGTGGTAGGAACACCCCCCGTGATGGAGGTGGACGAACTATCCCTGTCAGCCTGAACTGGATCATTCCATTCCACTAAGTAAGGGAGCTACGGATGCTGGAAACGACGATAAAGTTTGAAGGAATATATTTGCGACTACTTAAGAACAGGACAAGAGGTGTTTACCCGTCATCCATCTGGTAGGGACACCCCCCCGAGAGGGAGGTAGTCAACTGTGCCCCATCTCCCTAGAGCTGGATCATTCCAATCCACTTAAAAGGGGAGCTATGGCTGCTGAAAATGATAAAGTTTGAAGGAATAGATCGAGTAGTGACTACGTAATGAGAGGACCAAAGACAAGAGCTGATGACCAATCATCAATCTGGTAGGGACACCCCCGAGAACGAGATGGTTGAACTATCCCCTGTCAGCCCAGAACTGGATCATTCCAATCCGCTAAATAGGGCAGCTACAGCTGCTGAAAGTGAAGATAAGGTTTTTAAGGACTACATTGAATTGCAACTACTGAATGAGAAAGAAGCCAAGGACAAGAGCTGTTGACCCGTCTTCCATCTGATAGGAACACCCCCAAGAGTGAGGTAATGGAACTGTCCCCTGTAGTGTAAGCCCAGAGATGGGTCATTCCATTCCATAAAATAGGGGAGCTGCAATTTTCTTCGTTACAACAAAGTTTAAAGAAATATTTTGCTAAAAATTACCCTGTAAATGAGGAGGGGGAAAAATAGAATTTATGAGGTTTGTTGAACTTAAATAATAGGTAGACAGGGTATCAAAAAATAAACCACCAGTTTTAAACTTGAAAAGAGCAATACACAAATTTGACGTTTTAATCAACTTTTGATTTCAAACCCCTTCCTTGATAGTGGCCAAATTATTCCAGCATTGTTTTTCATAGGTCGGAACATTCCATCTTATTAAAGATGGGTGTTGGGATTTTAATTATTTTCACTGATGGGAAAAAATGAAGTTATTCATCAAATTCATAAAAAAAGTGTATATATAATTTGCATTCAAATTTTCTCCATATATAACTTTTTAGAAAAGTATTCATAGATGTTCAGGAAAAGTCATACAGTACTCTGCACGAAGAAATACTTTTTGTGGTTTTTTTTTTATGAAGAACACATTCTTTGAATTCAAATACAACTTCCTAGGAATTTTTGCGGTTTTGTTCATTTCTTAATTTTACACATATGTAAATTGATTCATATCATTAAGCGATTGAATATTGTTTCACAGCTTAAAGGGAAAATACAACATTTGCAAACATCAAAAAATAAAACTACCAAATCATTTTGAAATACCTTGCTGGACTGTTAGTGAATGACAGTGTAAAGCATCCTGTAAAATCATGGCACCTTGTATACTGTCATTTTCAAGAAAAGTGGTATTTTTGTATCAATTTCCAACGCTGATCGGCCGATCAGCGTTGGAAAAAACTGGCTTTTTTTCAAATATTGGCACCAATTGACCATCGCACTTGTTTTCAATCGATTACAAACCTATGAACGGGTACGAGCCAGCTAGACTGGTTCCCTGACCTTACAATTCCCCAATGTATGTAAACTGCTCTGTTTCTTCTTATATGGAGTCAGGGAGCCAGACTACAGGAAAATGATGGTTTTTCTTGGTTTTTATAGCATTTTCGAACCCAAAACCTCCAAAAAGTCAGTGTAACTATATTTGCTTTATATTTCCAACCCCCCAATTCCATCCATTTCTGAAAATTACAACAAAAGCAAATGATGTATATTCCCTTTAAAATGTGCAGGATTCTACAGACAAATGTGGCGGCAGACATTTTCTGCGATGGCGCAAGGCTCGTGCGAGTCACTCTCGGGTAGTACACACGCACTCCAGGCACCTTCGACCAATCGGAATACCAAAATGCGCATGCGCCTCGTTTTTAACAACGCGTGCAGCATGCGCATGAGCGTGACACCACCGCAGTAAAAGCTTCTAAGTCAGGTCGCCGGATTCCACTATAATCCAGTGTAAGCACATTGTCAGTTCTATGACGAAGGCCCCCTTTAATGGCGAAAGCATTGTGCTAGCTATTGTCCAGATGATCCGTCACACGGCAGTTGCTTTGTACAATAGCGTGCACAATGGTTTCTCCATTGAAGGGGGCCTCGTGAGTGTCTGGTGGTCACGTGCCCACCCTGATTATTACTTCTCTTCCTGATAGTCTTCCTTATTCTACAGTGTTCTACCCAGCAAGTATAAGTATACCTAACTTTTACTTACTTTTTTACTTGTTTTACATTGTGTTGTCTAAAATTTTAAATTTCTTTTAAAACTGAGTCATGAGATTATAATTTAAGTGTGTGTATATAACTGACGTACAGATCCTTGTCATTTGATTGGTGGAACTCACATCACGTGACATTCATTATTGCTGCCATTCACAACGCTTAACGGGGCTCAAAAAGTCCCATTCGCCCTTGGGCAATGGGATTTACTGTTCAACAGTTAGGATCATCCTTGCTCCATGGTGCGGTATTTTGTGTGCAAATGTATGCTGGTGTGCGCGTTCAGCGTTGCGCGTAGCGCGTATTGTTCCAAAGAGCCAGCGTTACAGAGTTGGGTTCAAACAGTTTTATTAAAGGGGTGGTTTGGAAGAGCGAAATGCATTTTCCACCAGTTTTGTAGTGAAATAAAAGATCAAATATGTCGAATGACAAGGATCTGTATGTCAGTTATATAAAACAAATATTCAGTGGTTATAAATTGTGAAATGGGAGGAATGTTATGGCTCGGTAAAATCTGGACTTTGCCATTTCACTCAGCTTCCCTTCTAGTCTTCTACACTTGACAATCCTTCAAGATTTTGCCAACATATTGACCACCCCCCCCCCCTCAAAAAAAACAGTAAACGGTTAGGCCAAAAAAAAAAGTCTCTGGTTTCTGGTATGGAGCTTGCCCAAAAAGTGGTGCGGCGACGCGGCCTTTTTTTTTTTTTACCTGATTTTTTTTGCTTCAAATGTCGGCTGATGACTGCAAATGGTGCCTGACTGAACTTAGTGCAAATATATGGGAGTCCAGAGAGGCCACATAAAGCTTATTCTCGACCATACATGTAACCCAATCTAAAAACACGTTAAAATTGTGCAGCAGCAGGATTCCAGTCAAACCAGTGAGTTTGGCGGTTTTGAGACATCATCTTTCATTGAAAAAAAAACTATTTCATTTTGCTGACGCGCATGGCTACGGCGACGCGCGTGCATACCAGAAACCGGAGAATTTTTGGGGGGGGGCCTTATTTATGATTAAGTGATTGAGATATTTACTATAAACTTGTTTAACGATTTCAAGCATTAATTGAATGAATCACACAGAATACGAAGCAGAGTTAAAATGAAATTATTGTTTCTTGATTATATTTTGATTCAATGAGTAAAGATTATATTTTAGTTTAACAATATGAAAAAGAAACAATTATCCAACTACAAAATTACGACTTATTTTTTAACTTGCACATAATTTGAGTAAAGCAATGGCCTTGAAAACTTAGATTCTTTTCTTGAGAAAAGTGTAAATTCTTCTAAAATGTGGTATGTAGTGACAGAATATACTTTTGTATTTGTCATAAACCAACATCTTGTACTAAACAATTTAATACCTCAATTTAGAGTATTCTTTAAATTCTATATATTAGTCATTCTTTATTTACAAATTTTATTGTACTTTCTTTCTTTCACTGTACTTTTTCTATCAGATGTTTAAACTAACTTCCATATTGTCCATGTATATAGCAATACTATAACATGAAATCAGAAGAAGTGATTTTACTTAAAGTTTATCAACTTGTGTGAGCTGTAACTTCATGCTTAATTCATTGATGTATTCAAATTCCTCTATAAAAGCTTTTGTATTTTCTGTTAGAACTTTGTAAATGAAATGTAACTTTGTATATACATGTATAACATTAACCCCAACCTTCCCAAATCCTCCAAAATCCGCTTTGCAAAATGTTGGATTTTGCAGGATTGAGGCTACATGGCAAAAAGGTGTTACTGATTTCGGAGGATGCGCTGTGTCAAGGTTTTGGGCCGGACCGTGTGTTGTTTATGCTCAGCCTTGCATAAATGTAGCCTTGATTATACTTGAAATCCTCCGCACTGCTCCAGGATGTCACTGGCTCTGCCTCGACATATTGACAGTGATTGCTGAAGGATTTTGCAGGATTGAGGCAGTGGTCACCCCTCCAAGGACCACATTCAAGAAATATAAGGATTTTTCAGGATTGAGGCTGTATGCAACTTTTGCATGGAGGCAGTTAAAAGGATTTTGCAGGATTGAGGTTACGTCCTAGCAAAGATACCTACGGAATTAGGGTTAATCGTTAATTATAGTACTGATGGTTCATATACATGTACTAATATACAGCCTATATGAAGACAAACCCACCTTTTACATAATTTTTGTAAATGAAATTTACCGGGAATTCATCATGCTACGTGTACTTTGTGAATAAAAAATTGTACAGGCAAACAAAACTACCTTGTCAACTTTCTGAAGAATTTCAATTGCTGTATAGTTATTCGTGCATGTGAAGAATATGTTTCAAATAATAAAAGTTTCAAAAAAGCCTCATACAGGTACATGTACATGTATAGATCAATCTGGCACGCTAGTAATTCTATCACGGAGTAGGTCCCCTTCAATGGCGAAAGCGTTGTGCTAGCTTAACTAGTCCGTCACGGGGCAGAAGAATTGCAATTGCTGTACGCTCATGCATGTGAAGAATATGTTCCGAGTAAAAAAGGTTCAAAAAAGCCTCATAGAGATATAGACCAAACTGGGCACGTAGCAATTCTATCACGGAGGCCCTCTTCAATGGCGAAAGTATAGTGCTAGCTATTGTTCAGGTAGTCCGTCACGGGGCAGTTGCTTTGTACAATAGCGTGCACAATGGTTTCTCCATTGAAGGGGTCCTCATGAGTAACAGCGATTCGTGTAATTTTAATATTCATGTACATATTCCCCGTGAGAAATCATGTCACTTTGTCATTGAGCACTGATGCATATCCATAGTCTAAATTTGGATCAGTTTTTGATTCCTTCTTTTAATATCAGCTCTCTCAATAAAAAGTAAAAGGCTTTCGATTAAATCAAAGAGTTTGTCAGCATTGTTAATTTCGACATAAAACCTGCAGACATGCAGTTGGTAGTTCTACATTTTACAGCCGTATATAAAACAAGACAAATAAGTGATTTTCACAAAAATCTGTCATTTTTCAACTAATCAACAGATTTTTCACCTGAATTTCACTCGTTTGGTAGTTTAAGATTTTCCCCCTTTTATATTTCTTTCTTTAAAAAACTGTTTCCCCCTATTTTATTTCCAGTCGGAAGCTACAATGTTTTGGGGACGCCCTTAGCCCCTGCAAACTCTACCCTATATGCCACCGAATTATGGAAAAGTATCTAATCTGGGTTCCTATTTTTCACTAAATTGCTTCAAACTTGCTGGAAAGATGCCTAAAGGATCCTAGAACACATTTCAATTCGATTTCTGTAAAGATGTGCTTTTCAAAATGAAATTTGGACGACAATTTGGGGTGAAATCGGTCAAAAATGAGGATTTTTTTTTTTTAATCCAAGATTTTTGCCCAAATCTGCAAACTATTGGGTGCTTAAAGGTTGATTGATGCTCCTTTTACCTCTAAAGGAATTTCTGCATCGTTTGCAGGAAAGTAATTTTTGGCCGAATTTTATCCAAAAAGTAAGGCTAACCCCTTGCATTTTTTCAAATTTTTACAAAAAAATCAAATTGCTTCAAACTTGCAGGGAAGATGCCTAAAGGGTCCTCAAACACATTTCAATTCAATTTCTGGACAGATGTACTTTTCAAAATAAAATTTGGACGAAAATTTGGGGTGAAATCAGTCAGAAATGAGATTAGTTTTTCTCTAAAAAATCCATGATTTTTGCCCAAATCTGCAAAATATTGGGTGTTTGAAGGTTGATTTATAATGCTCCGCTTACCTCTAGAGGCATTTCTGCATCCTTTTCAATAAAGACATTTTTGGCCAATTTTCATCAAAAAAGTTAGGACATGTAGGTCATGATATGTTACCCAGAATGCCATCCCCACTTCCTTCACAAGATTCTGTGAATGGCATTATCCCTTAATTCCCGGCCCAGCGCCCTAGCCCCTGTTTGCAGGGCGGGGTTACGAGCGAAGCGTTATTGTACGAAACATAAAATATGGACATCATGAACAGGGCCCCCTAGTTTAATGTGGTGTCCTAGTTAATGTTGTTTTCATCTACGTTTAAATGTTTGTTTTTGGTTCTTTATAGAAGTAAGGATGAGAACTTACTGTTTACATTATTTTTGAGGAAACAAATCCGTAAAAACAAATTATCGTTTCATTTTCTAAAGACGTGATAATGTTGAAATAGTCGTGACGGAGTTGAAAATCTGTATCTGTCCAAATACAAATATTAGAAGTCAGACACACACGAAAAATAGATAATTTTTAATCAAATATAATAATGACACAGTACGCCTGTCCTCAATATTCGGATATAAATATCTAAGGTCCTCGATCACCCCACCCCCGCAAAAAATCCTGGATCCGCCCCTGAACGCACCCGATAGCTCAAAACAGCCTGCATAATAATAGTGTTCACTGTTGCGTAACTCTAAGTACATTTAGCACAAGATGTTTAATTTCCCGTCGTCAAATACCAACGGTACCTTAGCTTAATCGGTAAGCTCTGCGGCTGGTACTGTCCGTGAGTTCCAGGTTGGCGTCTTCGTACAGGTTCAGGGCATGTGGTCCACTCGGAGGATCAGGGCTTAGGGTGCCGCCCTGTTCCTCCCTTAGCTCTTTGCTTTTACATGGCGCCTGGCCCTCCGGGGTTACATGGATGGACAGGGAAGGAAGTGTGTATTGGTCGGGGACGCCGAGACCCTGGAAGAGAACTAAGGGGTTGGCTGGGGCATTGTTATGGCTCAGACCGACCCCTGAAAGCTTGGCTAGCACATAACTTTTTGATTTTTTTTTAATCCTCTAATTTTTTTAAACTTTGCTTTAGTTGGATATTTACATCTGCCCGGCAGGTCTCCGGTATTATTTAAAAAGGAATCAAAGGTATACGTCGTGAATCTATGAATATTAAATAATTGATTATTATCAAAATTAAGTTTCGTTCGATCAATATGACTACGGTAACCGTTCATTTTACGTCAATTGGTAAATTTTGTAGAAGTTAAAAAGAATCCACAAAAATTCGCCCAAAATTTGGGCCGCAGAAAAAAACATGGTTTTTTTTAATGCTTGACATCGACATGAGCTGATTATTTTGGTTCAATTAATTAATTTGGATTTTCGAATTAAGAGCGGGATGCTCGGATCCTTATTCGTTTTGAATAATGTGCGCAATTTCAGCACTGGAGCGCGCAATTTAAAACAAACTTTTTAAACTGTGTAAGGCCTGCAAACTAGCTGGATATTTTTGTTCCTACTTTCCCGATATCTTTGGCGCCTATTTTACCCAGTAGCGCACCCAGGATTTAGCTTGGGGGAGGGGGGATGCTCACAATTTTGGGTTTTTTTTTTTTTTTCAAACAAATCGGGTGGGTTTTTTTAGGGAGGGGGGAATTTTTTGACGTTGGTGGCGCCACTTACACTCCTATTATAATACTCGAACATACATATCGGTCAATTCGTGGACCAAGAAAATGACCCCCCCCCCCAAAAAAAAATATTAAAAATTAGCAACCTCTACGAGTTCGAGGGGTCAACCCCCCCCCCCCCCCCCTTGGGTGCGCCACTAATTTCATCCACCTCTGGCCAGTGGCACAGCGGTAGAGGGGTATTTACAGAGTGGCAAATTGCAACTGCTAGCTACAGATTTTAAGAGCGAGCCAGGGGGGACGTGCGAAGAAAATTCGGGCCGGCGACATTGGCCGGTTGTAAAAAAGCTTGTCTCGTCAGTCGGCAGGGATGAAGAGCGCCACCTACTGCCAAAGAGTGTCTATGAGTGTCCGCTATCAACAGTGCCCCTATAGGTGCAATAAATTGCCATAGACTCCAATGATAAATTTCCCCACTTTAGAAATTCAAGAAAATAATCACAATTTGCTCTCTATAAGGTGTTCGAGACATGCATTAAAATTAAAGCTTAGTTTGATCGTCTTTCTATTTTTCCTCAATTTTTGGCTGGTAATCTGATTGTAAGTTGGGAGAAATTTCCATCCGAATATGATCACCCATCGCCATTTTGAAAAACGGCGCCTACACTCCAATGCAAAATAGAGCGCTTTTAGAGCCCCAATTTTAGGCGAATTGCACAGAAATACAAGCTCACGTTCCTGTGCACGGCTTCCATCCTCACTGTTTACGAACCCTCAAGTGCATGGCCCACAATATGCTCAAGTACTGAAGAATTTAAGGGCATGCAAATCGTGATTTGGCCGCCGTATGCTACTTCGGACCCATTTTACTGCCTCAACCCTTTAAACAGCCGCAGCTATAATTATGTCTTTTAACCCTTGCATTTCTTTTTTCAATTTTGGCCAAAAAATCAAATTGCTTCAAACTTGCTGGAAAGATGCCCATAGGACCCTAGAACACATTTCAATTCGATTTTGGACAGATGTGCTTTTCAAAATGAAATTTGGACGAAAATATGGGGTGAAATCGGTCAAAAATGAGAATTTTTTTCCTCTAAAAATCCATGATTTTTGCCCAAACCTGCAAAAATTGTGTACTTGAAGGTTGATTGATGCTCCTCTTACCTCTGAAGGAATTTCTGCATCGTTTTCCGAAAAGTCATATTTGAGCCAAATTTCATTCAAAAAGTAAGGCTAACACCTTGCATTTTTTCCAACTTTGGCCGAAAAATCAAATGTCTTCAAACTTGCTGGAAAGATGCCCATAGAACCCTAGAACACATTTTAATTCGATTTCTGGACAGATGTGTTTTTCAAAATGAAATTTGGACGAAAATTTGGGGTGAAATCGGTCAAAAATGAGATTTTTTCCCCTCTAAAAATCCATGATTTTTGCCCAAATCTGCAAAAAATGGGTATTTGAAGGTTGATTGATGCTCCTCTTACCTCTGAAGGAATTTCTGCATCGTTTTCAGAAAAGTCATATTTGGGCCAAATTTCATCAAAAAAGTAAGGCTCTTAAACCCCTTGCATTTTTTCCAATTTTGGCCGAAAAAATCAAATGTCTTCAAACTTTCTGGAAAGATGCCCATAGAACCCTAGAACACATTTCATAGATTTCTGGACGGATGCGCTTTTCAAAATGAAATTTGGACGAAAATTTGTGGTGGAAGCAGTCAAAAAGTTAGGATTTGTTCTCAAAAAAATGTATGCTTTTTACCCCAATCTGCAAAATATGGGGTTTTTGCAGGTTGATTGATGCTCCTCTTACCTCTAAAGGAATTTCTGCATCGTTTGGAGGAAAGTCATTTGTTGGCCGATTTTCATCAAAAAAGTAAGGCTATAATAGGTCACGATATCTTACCCAAAATGCCATCCCCACTTCCTTCACAAGATTCTGTGAATGACATCAGCCCTTAATTCCCGGCCCAGCACAAATGTAGTCTTGCAAGATACATGTAAGGCCACGAGACACTTTAACGTATCACTGACAGTAATAAATGATATATCTAGAAACAACACAACACTGCAGGTGCATGCTTACACTCTATCTAAAGTGCTTTTATTGAATGAATACATGTATAAATTTAACACAGAAAAGAGACGTGGAAGAAAAAGGCTTGGGTCGTGATATGCCAAACTTTCTCCATCATGTCTCTGACTAAATATTCAAATAATTTCATTGGCTTTAAGGTAATGGCACCATTTGCAGAACAAGTTTATATTTGCGTTTTCACGAAACAATAAATAATAAATCTGAAGCAGGTTATTAATACAAAACTCAGTAAGAAAATGTCGAAATTGTGTACAGTAGATGTCATACTTTTGAGAAAACTGTAACAATGCATCTTTATTTTTTTCTCACGCAAAGCATGTTTTTGTTGGCTGTTTGAAGGTTTGATCCTTACCATCGCGACGAATTGATGGTTATTCCTTTTGCCTGGAAAAAGACAGAATACTGGGGGGAAATTATTTCACAGGATGCTTTATATCCTTTTATTTTCTGAAAATTAAGTAGGATAATTCATGATATTTTGATAGTTTTATGTTTGAGTGTTTGCAAATGGTGTCGATTACCTTTAACCACTTCAAAAGTTAAAGGAAAGGGGGAAAAAGAAAAAAAAAAGACGGGGGAAAAAACCCAAAACAATTTGCTAAGGAATATTTCCAGTTACAATTGGTTTTTATCTATTTCCACCAGTTACTGAGATTCATGCTTAACCATGTGGGAAATGACAATTCAAAAAGAGAAATAATCTATGTATAATAATTCTTATTTCTAATAAGAAAATAGTGTATACCAGATTTGCTAAGACTAAGATAAATAAGTAAGATATATTGGATATTTGAACAGTTTCATGCAATATTTTTTTGGAATTTTATCTAGTGTTGTAGAACAAAATTGTCGGCAGTGCATACTGAATAATATTCATTCCATGGGTTTACGAAATGATTTTGAGTGGGTAAACTCTTTTGTAGTGACTCAAATTTACCCACTTCAAATAGCGCCCTCTTATTGCGTCCACCATACTTCAACAAGTAAAATAGTTTGGGACGCTTGTAGTAATTATTATCAAAGTTTCAGGTGCACTTTCATCCGCAGAATGTCAAAACTTAGTGTTTTCTGGGTCCCGGAAAATCCTGTGCAAAATGTCAAACGAAAACACCCGTTTGTTTACTTTTTGGCGCGTTAGCGATTTTTGCCTCTCCTTTAAGTATTTCTAGCAGTGAAAAAAAAGCCATTGAATTTCAACTCAAAAATGAAACCGTCATTTTTGGCGAGCTGCGAAACAGAAGCGAGCCTATGTAATACCAATTTCCTTCCGTCCGCCCTTACCAGGGACCACTTGAGGGGTACCCGTCCTTTGTTCGAGGTACCCCACGAATAAAATCTTTAGAAAAAAAGGGTACCCCGCAACGAAATATTTAGAAATAGGGACAATGGGACAACAATGCTCCTACCACGGAACTGTTCATCCGCTGGAATGTCCGTCCGGCCGTCCGCGTTCAGATAAAAATGTTGACGTTTTTGGTTCTAGCTAACTTGGGGAAAAATGAAATGCAGTTTACATGTATCATCTTTATAACTTCATGTAGGTTCATATTGCAGTAAATTTTATTATTTTATTGAGGATTTTTAATGCAAGAAAATGTTTTATTAAGTTTTTAATTGTTACATGTTCATGTATGTATACCGATATAACATTTACACTATGCATTTCGGGGATGTGCATGTACTTGAACTTTTAGTTTTATGTGGTTGGAGTAGGGATGGGGTAGGGGAGGATGGGGTGGGGAATAGGGGTGGGGGTAGGGGTTGGAGTTGGGGTTTGGGTTGGTATAGGGATGGGTAGGGGAGCTAGGGTGGGGTGGGGTGGGTGGGTTGGAATGGGGGATAGGGGTTGGAATACTGGGTTTGGGTGGGGATGTGTGCAAATGTATGGGTGGGGTGGAGACAGGTAGGGGGAGGGTTAGGGGTCGGGGAGGGGGAAGGAAATACGGATTTGAGTAGGGTTAGGGTGGGGATGTGAAGGGTTGGGTGAGGTTGGGTAGCGTGGGTGTATGGGGTGGGTAAGGGGAGGGGGCAGGATATAAGAATCAGAGTAGGGGTTGGGGTCGGGCGGGGAGGTATGGGTCAGTATGGGTAGGGGGAATATGGTGGGCGGGATATAGGGATTCGAGTAGGGGTTAGGGTGGGGATGTGTAGGGGTGGGTAAGAAGGGATAGGGGCATTATATGGTAGGTGGGTGTAGGGGGTTGGGGGAGGGGATAGGGATTGGAGTTTGGGTGGGGTTGGAATGTGTAGGTGATGGGGTGGGGATGGGTAGGGGGAGGATGGGATGGGTGTGGGTAGGGGGCTCGGGGATGGGGTAAGGTTTGGGGCATGTGGTGATGGTGCTGTGTCTACATGTACATGTATACCCATTCTTGTTCCGCATTTAATTGTGGGGACTACACAAGAGTTTTTCCATGGTAATACAAGTACGGGGACCCGAAGACACTGTGGGGGCTGCAAAAAAGGCTCCATAACTGGGTCCTAATTACCCTAACAATGGAAAACTTCCCCATTACGCAGTGAGGGCTAACCCATCATGCCCATCCCTAACCCTACCTTCAGCCTCCCTTCCCGCCTTCGACAGCGAGCCATGGCGACTTCGCCGTTCTAGTTCAAGGTATAGTTGTGTGCACGTTTATATTCTACTGGTCATCAATCTTTCCAATGATTATTATTTCGTGAGAAATGCGTTTTTAGAGCCCAAAAGAGCGCAACCGGCCAAAAGTGCACATTTAAGTATTTTGAGTGAAAACAATTTCATGTTCTAGTTGGTTTTCCAAAAATATCCCTTTCATCATTATTTTTCTACATGCAAAAATGTTATTACGTAATTATATGCCCTTGTATTTTATTACAGATTGTACAACTAAGAATCTAAAAATATGCTTAGCAAAAAACTTGAAAAAGGTAAATTTAAATTCTGTTCACCATAATTTTTTTTAATCCAACTGATTTCTTTTGCCAGCATCAATGTAGCATGGGAAATTCCTGCCTCTAAAGCTCACTGGAAAACTGAACAATTCAAAACTGTGGAAAAGTCTATGTCTTAAACCTGGGTTAGACTGGTTACGGGTCCCTCCGTCATAGCCCTCACTCGGAACGTAGGAGGTGGGAGCAAGTCCGAACGTCCATACATGGGGGCTCTGGAGGAGCACTTAAAGTGAAAATGTCTCTTTGGCTTTTGAGCATTTTATTTCCTTCAGTTTAACAACAAAATCGCTCAAAATCATGAGAAGGGTGCATAACAACTAACTTGATGAATTTGCAGCTCAGTGGATACTAGACATTTTGAGAACAAATGCACAATTTGTTGGCGTCGCGTGAAAAAATTCCGTTGCTAACGCACATACAAAACTGTGCCTGTAGGGTAATTTATAAAATCACTTTCAAAGATTGTTTCTTTCCGAATGATACCATTTTAGGCAGGGAATTGGTTACCAGTCCTATCTTCATTTTGAGCGAGGAATTTCTTGTTAAATCGCTGGGTACGATTCTGGGTAACTGCAAATGATCCTATGTGTCTTTATGTTTTGACTGAAGCATTCTTAAATTTAACACCACGCATCTATGACTTATATATCCCCATGCTCCAATTTGTCGAATTTCCAGCGAGCACTAGAGCTAGGTTTTCCCAAGCTAGCCTCGATGGACTTTACTCATTAATTGTGCAGCCGAGGACCTCAAAGCGCATACAGCAGTGTACGTACCACTGAGTAGGCAGGATACGCAGGAACCTGGCCTGGAAAGCCTTCGGGAAAGTGGTGGTCACGTGGGTGTCTCTGTCCGAGTTTCCAGGGAACTGTGGAATAAACAATATGAACACGATTTTTAAACCAGCGTTGAAAGGTTAATGGGGATGAGTTTTCCCTTGCAGTCACACGGTTTCAGCAGGAGCGATAGAGGGAGCCCTCGTCCTACGGCATGCATAATCTTGGTTTTCAGGGCTTTGTTGAATCAGTAAAATAATTAAAGTATTGAAAACACTAAGGCAAGAGAACACATTTGTTGATTGGCAAATGGAAGAAAACATAAGTCGATCTGACAACAAATCCCAGATTGGCCTTTTTCCCTTCTCAGTTTACTTTCTTTGTTTCATTTCATTTACTTTTAAATTCAAGAGCGAGGAGAGATAGATGTTTACTTGGGTGGGACTGGAACCCACGACAATGTGCTGACTAGTGCAAATGTCTTGCCACTCGACCAGCAAGGTTGCCTGGGTCTGTGGCTGGTTCGAATCTGATCGAGCTTAATTTTCATCCAACATCAGCACCTGCAAACAGGAGGTCTTGGGTTTGAGTCCCAACCGAAGCTTGTGAATTTTATCTCACAAACCCTCGGACAACACTGACTATACATTTAGACAGAGCTGGATAGGGTTTAATCAAAATTTTGGGAACAAATCCCCTGAATGTCACGTTTGCCCTCTGGTGACTTTCGAAAGGTCTATTAACTGTGTATACCCTGTTTATTGATATTTTAAAGATGTATTATTCAAACCCTACTTTGCCACGACCCATATCTAAACTCTTGATGTGAATTCTTGCCATTACATGTTTCAAATGTAGGGAAAGGTCATATCTGACCCATGGTGAAATGTTTAAAGTCTGCGAGCTTTATATACCCATTTTCCACTATTACTTAAAAATGCCAACTGTTCATGTTCCAAGTCAAAATAATGAATGGAAATTTATTTTTACTCTATTGTTCTATACATGATGTCATGAATTTAGATCCAAAAACGATTTTTTTTTTCAGAGCATCTGATCCCCACATCCCCTGTTTTATACCAACGCAGGCGCAACAGGAAAGAATTTTAAGAGGCAACCCGGACAAACATTACGACAGTGCACCAGTGAGTTTGGTAAAAGGGTTACAAAATGTGGCTGGTTATCACGAACGAGAAATAATGTTTCATGGTTGGGTAAAGCGCTTTGGCTACTTTGATTCCGTGCAAAGATCATAAATCTGTTGCTTTGAATTTAAACACTGCGCCCCCATGTACTACAACAACTAGAAATTCGTCTCATTAATTTGTGTTATTTTTTTTCCGGGCGGCATGCCCCCCCCCCCCATCAAGCAAAACCATATGCTTATGTCTTTGCTGCTATATCACTATCTCACACCAAGCTTTGAATTTTGCACCTCGGTCCACACCCTTCCATGCAGTCGTATCATTGTTGCGGCTGCAACTAGAAAAAGAGAAATAGAGGTCAAAGGTCACCCCATTGTCTTTTGGTTCTGAATTTATAACATGGGTGTAGACTAAAAGTTGCAATGTCGTTCTTTTCCACTTATAGTATGGCAGGATTTAACAAATGCCTTGCGACGATAGGAGCCAAAATGTACATGGTGGGAGGTTGAGTCCCCGCCCCCTCCGCGCTTTCCCGCCGCTCTTAAGCCTTTAGGCATTTAGTCTGACCTAAAACCACTCTTAAGTTATATTTCGTATATTTCATGAGTGTTAAGCCATCAATAGAAACTGGTTTCACTTTCTCCTCTATCATTGCGTTGCAACGGTATCAGCGAAAAGGAAAAGGAGTGGTGACGGCCACGCCCACCCTCCGCGCTTTTCGGGCCGTTCTTATGTTAATTAGTCTGATCTGAAATCATTCTTAAGTTATATTTCCATAATCTACAAATTCCAAGTTACCAAATGGTACTGGTTTCGTTTTTGTTCTAAAAATTTTGATTAAATGTAAAATTGGCCCTATTTGGCGTGGCGCCAGAGGGCCTTTGTCTGATCTAGCGAAACTTAAGACTGGCCATTCTGTGATCAGGGTCGTTGATACTATGCTTTAAGACAATCAGGGGATTTGTTCCCGAAATTTATCCAACTCTCCGTTTATATGTTCATCAACGGGTGCAGGCCAGCTAGACTGGTTCCCTTACCTTACAATTTTCCGGCATTTTTGATCCATTTCATCTTTAGTGGAGTCAGGGAACCAGACTACTTGAACGTTTTTGTTTTTCGTGGTTTTCCCAGCATTTTCGAACACAAAACTTCAAACATGTCGGTGTAACAATATTTGATCTATTATACTATAGTTCATTTCTGAAAATTACTGCAAAAGCCAATAATGTACATTCCCTTTAACTAAGGTATACAAAGTAATTGACCTGTCCCAGCTGGGGGCAACAGAGTTGTAAAATGCTCTTCCCACATCGGTCATTATTTTACTTTATGTTGACACCAGAATATGGGTAGTACATCTGTGAAGTTTCAATCCAACCTGTTAAAACGTTTTGTTATAGTGGTCAGTTAAAGTAAGCACTCTGCATGCGCCCTCTGATGTATGTTACACATGCTCTATGTAATGGAAAAGTTAGCATTTAAGCCTATACCTGTTTTGGTATTTGGACATTTTGTGACGAAGGTATGCCCTATTGCCATAAACATGCTGTCAAAATAACTGCATCAGAACAACTATCAGAGAAAGTGGCAGAATTGAATTAGTGCATTGCGACGATAGGAGCTAAAATGTACATGGAGTGGATTGCGGCCCCGCCCCCTCCGCGTTCTTCGCACCGCTCTAAAGTTAATTAGTCTGACCAAAAATCATTCTTAAATTATATTTTCATGTTCCACATGTGCCAAGGCATCAATGAAATTGTTTCATTTTCCCATTTTTAATTTGAAGTACATTTGCACAGCTTCTATTCGATCTGTTAGTCGGCACTCTGGTGCATGATTTTATGTGCATGTACTTTTCAATGGGAAAAGGTAACATTTTGACATTTTGTGATGAAGGTATGCCACATTTTCATAAACCGGGTGTCAAAATAGTCGCAAGGCATCTGAACAACTGTCAAAGAAACTTGGTAGGATTTAAGAAATGCTTTGCGACGATAGGAGCCAAAATGTACACCGAGGGGTGCTGAGGCCCCTCCCCCTTTCTAGCTTTTCCTGCCGGTCTTAAGGTAATTAGTCTGACCTAAAAGCCCTCTTTAAGTAATATTTTCATGTTCCACAAGTGCCAAGGCATCAATACAAACTGCTTTCATTTTCTCCTCTACCGTTGCAACGCAACGGTATCAGCGAAAATGAAAAAGAGGAGGTGACGGCGGCGGCCACGCCCACCCTTCGCGCTTTTTGGGCCGCTCTTAAGTTAATTAGTCTGATCTAAAATCGCTCTTAAGTTATATTTCCATAATCTACAAGTTCCAAGCTATCAAATGATACTGGTTTTGTTCTTCTTCTCAAAATTTTGATTAAATGCAAAATTGGCCACACTTGGCATGGCGCCAATGGGCCTTTGTCTGATCTAGCGAAACTTAAGACTTGCCATTCTGTGATCAGGGTCGATGATACTATGCTTTAAGACAATCAGAAGATTTGTTCCCAAAATTTGGATAAAACCCTATCCAGCTCTCAGTCTAATTGTTTGTGAAGTTACATCGGTGAAAGGGCAAATTGAACAATGCCGTTGGACTACCTTCATCGGTGTACTTGATCCATCATCGGTGACGTCAGTCCATTCTTGGCCATCGTCGCTGTAGGCCACTTTGAACTCTGTCACCCTGCCCCATCCGGTCCCCTGGGTGATAACGCCAGTGATGGTGACATTGGAACCGAGGTCGACTTGGACCCACGGATTGGTTTCACTATTTCCCACATTACACCAGCCCTCTCCTGCAGAGGAAGCAGATAGTCAAACATGCTGAGCATAAAATACTGCTTGGCAAATTGATGTGCTTAGCAAAAACTGACAACCTGCCACAAGCATTGCACCTGGGAGAGGCTACACTTGCAAAGTAAGCGGATAATAAGGAGAAAGTATCGCATGACTAGTTTTATAAGCAAATCAAAAATCGGCAGGGAAATAGTCACAAGCAATGCACAGACTTTTTGCTGGTAACCCTCCTTTATGTGTTTTATACAGCCTGTCCCCCAAAAATGCTGCAAGCAGAAACGGGCTCTGTGTCCTTGGAAATTTGAAAAATACTTCATGATGCTTATATAATGTTAAATCACGGATATTCAGCTTTCAAATGCTATTTGTTTCATCAATTTTGCTTTTGCCAAGTTAGAGATAAAGTCCGTTGAAAACAAACACTCGAAAATCAATGTGTACCACTTTCTACATTATTAGGCCTATGACATAACAAGACATGGCACCTGTTCAAAACCGACTTCAATTGAGGTTCGCAATTCAAGAAGATATGTTTTTATGATGATGATTTGGAGAGTGTGTTGCAAATAATGAAAAGAACATTATAATATAAATAACTAAAGTGTTTCTTCACCTATTCATTACTAATTGTATTTCTGCACGATCATACATGTGTATAATACTGGCAATTTCTGTTTATAGCATCAGCTTACGGAAAGTGGCACAAGTTTGAGTGTTTGTGTTCAACGGACCATATCTTTGGTTTGGCAAAAGCAAAATTGATAAAACAAATAGCTAGCATTTGAAAGCTTAATATCCCAGGTTTAACATTATATAAGCATCATGAAACATTTTTCAATAGACACAGAGCCCGTTTCTGCTTGCAGCATTTTTTTTTTGGGGGGGGGGGACAGGTTGTATGTTGTGCTTAGCATCTCTATATGACAGTCAGCCATTGAGGAATGAACGACTTGTGAAACTTGTGAAAGTTCCTGACCACAAAATGTGTAGTTATACAACTGAGCAAAGCAGACTTCACTTTGAAGCACCACCCCTCCGAGGAGAGTCTTAAACGTTTGGCATTTTTTGTCACTTTTGACGAATTGTTTTTGTTTGAGTTGTCTCATTCTTCATCCCATGTAACTGTTGAACGAAAATAACATTACCTTGCATGTCAAGCCGAGCCCTAGTGGGTTGGTAAGAGGGACCCGAAATGGACGACGCTGTGATGCTTGCATCTTGGATGCGACCATCTTCCATCCCAAAGGGTCCCACCTCTGAGCACTTCAAATCATCTGTCGGAGGTACTGGAAAATATCAATCAGGGTGGGGCCGGGTTCATCAAAACGATCATTTTTTTTAATGCACATCACGGCCGGGCGCGGAATCCGCCTTCTCCTGATCTTAGAAATGTGTTATGAAACTTCGTCACCGTTTTCACGAAGGGGCGAATTTCATGAAAATCGCCTGTTTTTCCAAATTTGTTTTTTGGTGAAAATGATTAAATATATCAATATCTACAACCTGCTGAGGCTATACTTTCAATAAATTAATTAAAATCTTAATTAACCTAATTAACGAATGGGCGAATAGTGCCGTTTTGCATTTTCATGAAGGGGCGAATTTCCACACTCTATGGTATTAATAAATGTTCAGTAAATAAATACATTGTAATACAATGCCGCGTTACCACGAAGGGGCGAATTTCAGGCGCGTGCAATAAAACGTTTTCACGAAGGGGCGAATTTCAAGGCGCACGCGCAGTGGGGCAGAATCTGCGCATACTGTACAAAAAATGCATTGACTCAGACCGCAGTAGGGCGAAATCTGCGCGTACTCACTTTAGCGTTTTCACGAAGGGGCAAATTTGCTAATTGGTTGGGTTTTTTTCGTTTTCACGAACAGCCACTTTTCTTAATTGATTAATTTTGCAAAACTAATCACCTATTTTTCCTAAAGTTTGCTACATTTAGGAATATTAGAATCTCTTCTTTCCTCTGATACCTAAATCTTGCATATTTTATGCATTTTTTAGTTTCAAATTGTCAAATGAAAAAAGACCAACTTTAAACGCGATTATCTCGAATGTTTGTTCAGACAGTGAAATACTTAATTCGCCTCTTCGTGAAAACGGTGACGACTTGGTATGTTGATTTTGATTTGTACATTGACGCTGTAGCTCAATCAGACGAAGTGTTTCAAGTATTGTGATTATCATGTTTCACTCAAGCGTCCGTGAATGAATGCAAATCTCTTGTGTGTAACAGGGTTGATAATTGTTACAAATTTGCATATTACAACTCGCGACACAAAGGTCAGGTCATCCACACCAGATGTGAGATGCGAGATGGCATATGGGGAACACCTTAGTAGCGCGAATTTCACTTTAGAAGTGTGCCTAGGCTCGTTTGAATGAGCGACAAATAAGTCTTTCATCAGATATAAGTCGTTTAAACCAGATTAAAAAAAGTCGTTTAAACAAGATAAAATCCGTCGTTTAAACGAGATAAATAAGGAGTTTCAACGAGATAATTAATCGTTTAAACAAGATAATAAGTCTTAAAATTAATGTGGCCTGACGTTGCGAACTTAGCAAGTTCTTCTTCAGAGGCTAAAACAGAAATGACAGAGGTACATACATTAACATGGGGGTGCACACAAACATGCAGGGCTGAAAGAAGAAACACAAAAGGAGGATTAGGTGGGAAAGGTGTAGAAAGATGCAGGGAGGGTGGATGAGAGAACAAAGAAACAAAGGGAGAGGGCAAACCACAAGGGGTCTTGTGTAAACAGGGGAGGGACCAGAAAGGGGAAGGATCAAAGGTCACAGGGAGTGGGAACAGACAAAAGAGTGTGAGAGTGAAGGGATGATGTGGGGGGGGGGGACAGTATTGAGGTGGAAAGGGATGAAAGATGGGGGAAGATGGGTAAACACAAACAAGGAAGACCAGGTGGATTATCTGTAACAGAAGACAATGGAGGAAGAAAAGGATTAGTCATTTCCAAGTTGGATGTTGAGACCATGTGGTTGAATAGTTCGAAGACGATTCATCCACACTTTCTCTCTGCTGAGGCGAACTGAGTCCTTGCGATGGCCAAGAGATTCAATGCCCTGCAAAATCATATCAGAAATGGAGTGGTTAGGCAGGTTGAAGTGATGACCAACAGGGGTGTCTAGTTTCTTGGTGTTGACCGTTGACCGGTGGGCATAGAAACGCTTCTTGAGCGTATTCTTAGTCTCACCTACATACTGCACTCCACAGACCCTGCAAGAAATGAGATATATGACATTAGAGGTGTTACAAGTGATGTTACCAATGGTTCTGTGGGTAGTGACAGAAGAGTGGCCAGAAAAGGAGTCAGACTCCTGGATATGAATCTGGCAGACAACACATCTGGAACTGCACTTGAAAGTACCATGCTGGGTGGGAGGGGATGCATCTAAGGAAGGGACTTCAGCTCGAACAATCAAGTCCCGTAGATTTCGAGGACGCCTGTAAGCCAATGTGGGGCCGTTGGGGATGGCGCGGGCAAGGCGATCTGAAGTATGGAGGATATGATGATTGTCATTAGTGATTTTGCGAAGGGGAGGGAGATTGGGGTGAAACGTGGTAACCAAGGGAATCATGGGTTTGGCCATGGCATCAGGGGCCTTTCCCGTGAGAGCTAGATTTCTGGGGATAGCTTTAGCTCTGGCAATGGCACGATGAACTTGGCGAGAGCTGTGACCCCTGGCCACCAAGTTGTTCCTCAGTATCTGTGTATGGCGGGAAAAATCGGAATCATTAGAACAAATTCTTCTGAGTCTGAGTGCCTGGCTAAACGCTATGCCAGTTTTGCAGTGCCTGGGGTGACAGCTGGACGAGTGGAGGTACTGGTGGGTGTCTGTGGGTTTGGAATACAGGTCAGTGGTTAGTGAGTTGCCTTGCTTGCGGACGGTGACATCCAGAAAGTGGGTTTGGTGAGCCGAGAACTCCGATGTGAATTTGATGGTTCTGTGGAAAGAATTGATGTGGTTAGTGAAGGTCAAGAGACTGTCCTCATCACTGGTCCAGATGAAAAAAAACATCATCAATATATCTCCACCAGATCCAAGGGCGACATGGGGCCGAGGCAAGAATGCGTTCTTCGAGATCGCCCATGAAGAGGCAAGCCATCGACGGGGCCATGCGAGTGCCCATTGCAGTGCCGTGTACCTGTAGATAGTGTTCACCAAGGAAGGAAAAATTGTTCTTCGTTAGTATAAGTCTCATGAGGGTGCCAACATCACTGATGAGTGAAAAAAACTTCTTTTTTTTCAAGATAATAAGTCGTTTAAACGAGATACTATGTCGTTGTTTTTTTTTTGGGGGGGGGGGGTTTGGTTTGGCAGCAAAATAATACCGGTAAGCTCTACAAAACGCAGAGCCAGGCCATGTTGTTGTTGTTTTTTTTTATAATTTACACGCTAGCGGTTTTGGCGCAAAAGTCGGCGCAATGACATGAAACAAATTAATGCGCGTCAGTATCAGATTATTTTTTTTCTGAGACCGGCATTTTTTAAAGGGATATTACATTCTCGAATGCGCCAAGTTGGGCAACAAAATCGGAAAGAGCATTTAAAAGAAGGATAAAAATATCGACACCATAACCATCCTTTAAAAGTCAAAATTTTGACTGTTGTATGCTACTCTTAAATTCTGCCGCTTTTGTCTTACCAGTGCATCGTATTTTGCGGACGTGCGAGAAACAGTATTTGTGCCGTGTGTATTATGTGCCACACACGCGCAACGAGTACCGTACATTGAATGGTCACGGCTGAAATGTCCGCCTCGTCCGATCCACGTGATGTAAACGACCGTCCCCCCCCCCTTCTTTCTTGGGAACGGTAAGACATTAGAATAGTTTCCTTTCAACCAGACCTTTGAAATAGGATAAGTATTAATCAATCCAAAACATGACATTTTCGGGGATTTTAGGCCGCAATTCCCTTTAAAACGCTAAAATCCGCGGATACACGAGAAAGTTGCATGCCTTTTAAAAATAATTTTGATTCGCCAGGGGGACTATACTTTAATGGTTTTGATTTATTGATTGATTGATTGATTTGATTGATTGACATTTATATACAATGGTATACAATAGAAAGTGTTGTGGTTCTTGTGCTCAAAACATTAAAATACATTAAACTTTACATTACAAACATTAAACAACCACATAATTTAAATTAATTCCCCCTTGAAATATCTTCCTAAAAAAATAAAAGTCATTAACAAGACAAACGAATTATTACACTGTAATGTAACCAGTGCTTTGACTAGCCCGCCGCCGTATTTACTCGCATTTGGCTAGCGAGCTGCCACTGAGCTCGATCCATTAATATGCCTACATGGCAATCCCCCCCCCCGGAGATTCCACTGTCGACGCCGCTGTCCCCTCCAAATCCTGACTAGAAATCGCCGCCATTGGTGTGTAATCCGACGGGTTACCCCAAGCGTTACGCGTACTCTGTGATGAAAAACCCATATGTGTACATGGAGTACTCCGTTTTGATATTTTTTTTTATGTTGGCTCTCCTTTTCAGTGAACTATACAATTGAAATATCATAGATAATTTGACTTCATTTATTGATTTTCATCGATGCCTAATTGATTTTGGGAGAGCTAGCAATTAATGGTTGTGTCTCTTTTGTGTATTTTCCCTGAGTTACTGCATTCGAAATGAACGAGGCTTACCTTATGATCCAATTGATGAGAGGAAAAATATTACCAGAAAGGCCTTGGCAATGTTGCGTTCAAAGATACTATAGGTTTTCCCGGCTATTTAAAAACATTTTCTTTCAAATCACCAACTCTAACATTCAATTTCGCCCGAGAAACATTTCACATGCTTTAAGAAAACCACTTGAGTCATTTACCATTTAATTTCAAAGTTTGGTCACCCTCTTTAGTCACCGGGTCGAGAATATTCGACATTACAGATCAAATTCGTCTAAGCTGTTTCCGAATGGCAGCATTCAGAGATCGAGTTCTTCTTATATAAATCAATTAGACGAATTTGATTTCTGAATAACAAGGTTTGGCGTGGACGAGACGAGATCGAATACTCCGGGACGAAAACGTGTAAAACTAATCACTGTTGGAATTTGCTTGTATGAACTGAATTTGAAATTGACAAAAGACAAAATTAAACATTGGAAGTGCACTAAATGGATGTTGATGGACGAATTTGAATATTAGAAACAGTGAATTCGAATGAAGAACGTTTTGAAATAGCCGGGAAAACCTAAAATAAAAATAGTGACAACCGTGGCCCAATTTTTTAAATTTTATTTGAAACGACAGTAATATTTGTCTTATTATAGGTTTACCCGGCCAATTTCACCAAGTTTTCATTCAATTTAACGCCTGACTCATTCGATTTAGATTGCAAATTGAAAGATCACGCAGATCGGCATTCGACAATCAAAAAGAATTATTCAATTTCACTATCCGAGCATTCTATCGCCTTTTAGCTTCACTCGTCCCTATCAAAGATGCGTTTATATTAAAAGTATCGCGTTGTTCATTCAATTTCGTCTAAACCATTAGTAAGGAGTTGATCGGGCATTCGTTTTCATTAATGGGCAAACATATTTCACATTTTGTCAAACATCTTTTAAGACTTCATATGTGTCCGTATTCCTTTAATAGCGTTACTCATATGTAATGTCTTCAATCCGAAGATGCCATTCTTTCTTTCTTAATTAAAGGGTATGTGCAATGAAATTTCTCAGGAATTCTTTTTGTGTAACTCTTTGTGAAATGTAAAAAAACTACACATTTGACAACATTTTTTGGTTAATGTTATTGCAAAAGTGCACTTCTTTAAATATTTAAAAGTGTCCATGTTTTTCCAGACTACGTATGAGCGCGCTGTTACTGTGATGTCATTTCAGGAAGTTCAGGGTTTTTTCTTTCAACTTACTCTTCCAAAATTTGCTAATTCAAAACATTTGTGGGAAAGGGTTGCTCGATGGCTTACTGCCATGTACTGACACATCAAAGAATCACCAAATAAAAGAAATTTATGACAGCAAAATATCCAAAATTCTAACAACTGTTTGTGCTGAAATAGCCATGTAACATAAGCCACGCCAGGAATGCCATCACAGATTTTTTGATTAATATAAAACTTTGCATAAACATAAAAACAGAGAGGGCACCAAAACAACCTTTTAAAATGGATAAATAAAACTTGCAAATAAGGTTAAATGTGACACAAAGATGTATTTCCAAGGTTTGCATTGAAAACTTACTTTGCATGGGCCCTTTGAATACGGTAAGTGTTCGCTCTGACATACGCAAGAAAACATTTAAGAAATAACGCAAGAGATGGTACAACCATTGCCAAACATACGTGTCCCGATGTCTTGCACGTCAAGAAATCGTCAACGTAAAGATGCCCCTTGCTCAAACGTTAAAACAAGTAGAAAAGATCAACAGTGAAAAGGAAATGATCTTAGTCTCTTTCAATTTAATATTTCGTTACATGTTGTTTCCCCTCATATCAATTAATTTGTAACATTGCAAATTTTGTAGTTATCAAGATTTTTGGGGGAAATGAACCTCGGAGGAAAATAGGAAAATATATCAATTACAAAATCTTACTAACTTAAATGACCAAACGATGAAAGCGATTGCCCATAAACAAACAAGAAACGAAAAGCATGGTCATACGTCATAAGCGCACGGATGTTCGCTGATTTAAATGCGGCAACCGTCAAAAGGTTGCAAAGACTTAATTTAAGGCCCCCAAAAAAATTACTCGGTCTCTGGTCAGCGCGCGCGTCGATTTTAATCATGCGCGTCAACCTTTTTTTCTTCTTCAAAGTAACACGGAAGCTACAATAGCGCCCTCTATTGCCGCACTTCCTCAAACTTTTGTACCAAGGAGCACCAAGGAAGCAAAATAGTTCCCGCCTTGTCTGTACAATTCAAGCTTGAAAAAAGGCCACCAAAAAAACAAAAACCGCGTCGCCGCATCAATTCCGGAACTTCGGTCTGACCAGAGACCGACTATTTTTTGTTGGGCCTAAGACTGCTACAAATTAAGTCTTGAATGCACAAAAACGAAATAGGATGTCCGAAAACGAACATTCAGAGCAAAATCTTGGCTGCCTAAAAATGAAATTGAATGAACCCAAAATGAAAAAGAAAATCCAATTTGACCACATGTGCAAAACTCACGCGAAATTTAATTGCTGATAATGAAACTGATTAGAACAATTCGGAATTTTTCTGGGAAAACCTTTATTGAAAAGGATGGCCTATTCTTGGCTGACTTCTTCATACTTAAAAAGGCATTGATCCATTTTTTGTCTTCATACTCATTAACCAACGACTGAATCACCCCCTTTATCAGTACCTGCCTGACTCATATCGTTTGAATATTTTTTTTGCTTCTTCCAAATATCATTGCTCCCTGTGACTTTCGGATCAGGAAGATGTACATGAATGTACACACTATGAGGTCTCAGTAACTCTCTTGTTGGTCCGATTCTACTGGCCTTGCATTTAAGTGAAAAATCATCATAACGAAAATCCACGATTGAGGAAAATTATTCAATTCATATTGAATAACCTATCAACTAGCAATGAGGCAGAAAGCAAGCGCTTGATGACTGCATTCCTTTGTGTGTATTCCGGTGGTTAATGTATTATAATGACATAGCATAAAATACAGGAAGGCTTCAGTGATCTTGCTTTTGGTGAAAATAATTATCCTTTAGTACGGCAGCCTATATTTGGATTTGGGGAATCTGCCACAACCCGGCTACCGTTTTAGAATCGTTCGAGCTTTTCTTTCTTTTCCACGGACCGTCATTCTCAGCGACGTTTCTTCAACCTGTTACCAGCTGGAACTTGAGACATGTAACGAAAATCAACCCTGATACAAACTATAGGTTTTCCCGGCCAATTTCAGAATTTTTCGAAACATTTTCATTATCAGCCATTCAATTACGCGTGAGTTTTGCACATGCGATCAAATTGGGATTTCTTTTTCATTTTGGGGCATCCAATTTCATTTTTAGGCAGCCAAGATTTTGCACTGAATGTTCGTTTTCGTTTTGGGCATTCTATTTCGTTTTGGTGAATTCAAGACTTACCTTGTAGCATTCTTAGCATTCTTAAATAAAGTCTTTGCTACCTTTTGACGGTTGACGCATTCAAATTAGCGAACGTCGGTGCGCTCATAGCGTATTATCATGCTTTTTGTTTCTTATTCGTTTATTGGCAATCATTTTCATCATTTGGTTATTCCAATTAATAAGATGTTTTAATGATACATTTTCCTATTTTGCTTCGAGGTAAATTTTCTGCATACAAATCTTGGTGACTGCAAAATTTACAATGCAACAAGTTAACTGATATAAGGGATACAATATGTACCAAAATAATGAAATGAAAAGGGCTAAGATAATCATTTCTACATGCTTAAACGTTTGATCAAGGGGCTTCTTTTAACGTTGACGAGTTCTTGACGTGCAAGACATCGGGGCATGTACGTTTGGCAATAGTTGTACCATCTGGAACACTTCTCTTGGGTGATTTCTTAAATGTTTTTTTTTTTCATGCGTGTGTCTGACCGAACACCAATTTAAAGGGCACATGCAAAGTACTTTTTCAATTCAAACCTTGAACACACATCTTTTTGTCACATTTTAACCTTATTTTCAAGTTTCAAATTGTTTCATTTTGAAAAGTGTTTTTGGTGCCTTCTCCCTTTTTATGCTGATGCAAAGCTCCATATTCATGAGCAAAACTTCGATGTCATTCCGGGCAGATATGTTAACTGGCTATTTCAGCACAAAAAGTTGGTAGAATTTCGGATATTTTTCTGTCATAAATTTCTTTTCTTTGATGATTCTTTGCTTTGTCAGTACATGCCAGTAAGCTAATGAGCAATCCTTTCTCACTAATGGTTTCAATTAGCAAAATTTGGGTGAATAATTTGAAAGAAAACCCCTCAACTGATCAGTGTCTACCTGAACTCACACCACAGCAACAGCGGGCTCAGTAATTCGGAAAAAGTATGTTAACTTGTAAATGTTAAAGACGTGCACTTTGCAATAAAACTAATCAATAAAGGATGTCAAAATAGTTTTCATACATTTCAGAGTTGTAGCAAAGTGCGCAAAATGTATTCCTGAGATAAATTAATTGCACGGCCCTTTTAGTAAAGAAAGAGAGGGGTGTATTTACTGATTGAAGACATCGGATATGATTTACGACGAGATAATTAAGAATGTTACATGTCAAGGGCGGATCCAGGGGGGGGGCCAAAGGGGGCCATGGCCCCCCCCCCAAAAAAAACGAAATCAATTTTTTTTTTTTTATGTGACATCGCAATAAAGGCAGGCAATGAGTACACCACCATCTTTCCCTCAAAAAAAAATTGGTTAAAGTGGTCAGAAATTGCCTCAGATCGCACCACAGAGCATCTAGAATCCAAAAAAATTTCGGGGCCCTTAAGCGGGCCCCGAACCCCACGCCGTAATTTTTTTGACCCACTTTTTGACATCGCAATAAAGGCAGGCAATGAGTACACCACCATCTATTCCTCAAAAAAAACATTGGTTAAAGTGGTCAGAAATTGCCTCAGATCGCACCACAGAGCATCTAGAATCCAAAAAATTTTCGGGGCCCTTAAGCGGGCCCCGAACCCCACGCCGTAATTTTTTTGACCCACTTTTTGGGGGGACCAAAAAATTTTTTGGCCCCCCAAAAAATTGTGTTCTGGATCCGCCCTTGTTACATGTAGGAAGTCTTAAACATACTTGACAAAATGTAAAATATGTTTGCCCATTAATGAAAATGAATGCACGATCAACCCCAGGCTAGTGATTCGGACGAAATTGAATGAACAGCGCGATACTTTTAATTTGAATGCATCATTTACAGGAAGCTTAAATGCAATAGATTGCTCGGATAGTGAAATTGAATGATTCTTTTTGATTGTCGAATGGCGATCTGCATGATCTTTCAATTTCAATCTAAATGGAATTAGCCAGGCGCTAAATTGAATGAAAACTTGGTGAAATTGGCCGGGAAAACCTATATTATAAGATGGAATTTTGCGTTGGAGTGATATAAATCAAATTAGGTTTTGCCCTTCACCGACGTATACACAAATGTATACTCAGTTTGTTACCTCCCGAGTGAAAGTTTGGAAAAAAATCACTCGGGTGATACTCGAACTCACGACCTCCTGATTTCTAGTGCAGATGTCTTGCCACTCGACCACCGAGATCGGTTGGCTGGTTCGGATCTGATGTATAGCGGGGGTACCGAATAAACTATAGGTTTTCCTGGCGAATTTCCGAATTTTTCTAATCAGTTTCATTATCTGCCATTCAATTTCGCAAGAGTTTTGCACATGTGGTCCAATTGCAGTTTCTTTTTCATTTGGGGTTCATTCAATTTCATTTTTAGGCAGCCAAGATTTTGCTGTGAATGTTCGTTGTCGTTTTTGGGCAGCCTATTTCATTTTGGTGCATTCAAGACTTAACTTGTAGCAGTCTTATAAATTAAGTCTTTGCAACCTTTTCACGGTTGACGCATTCAAATTATCGAACATCTGTACGCTTATAACGTATAACCATGCTTTTCGTTTCTTATTCGTTTATGGGCAATCGCTTTCATCGTTTTGTCATTTTAATTAGTAAGATTTTTTAATCATTTTTTTCCCTATTTTTCTCCGAGGTTCATTTCCCCCCCCAAAAAAAAAATCTTGATGACTGTAAAATTTACAATGTTACAAATCAACTGATATGAGGGAAACAAGATGCAACGAAATAATGAATTGAAAGGGACTAAGATAATTTCTTTTTCACTGTTGATCTTTTCTACTTGTTTAAACGTTTGATCAAAGGGCCTTTTTACGTTGACGATTTCTTAACGTGTAAGACATCAGGACACGTATGTTTGGCAATGGTTGTACCGTCGGGAACACTTCTCTTGCGTTATTTATTAAATTTTTTCTTGCGTTTTTCTGACCGAACACTTACCATATTCACAGGGCCCATGCAAAGATTTCGATGCAAACCTTGAAAATACATCTTTGTGTCACATTTAATCTTATTTGCAAGTTTTATTTCCACTTTGATGGGTGTTTTTGGTGCCTTCTTCGTTTTTATGCTAATGCAAAGTTTCATATTCATTAGAAAACACGGCTATTTCAGCAAAAAAAGTTGCTAGAATTTTGGATATTTTGCTGTCATAAATTTCTTTAATTTGGTGATTATATGATGTGTCAGTACATGGCAGTAGGCCAATTACCAACCCTTTCCCACAAATGTTTTCAATTAGCAAATTTTGGATGAATAATTTGAAAGAAAAAACCCTAAACTGAACAGTGTCTTCCTGAAATGGCATCACTGTAACAGTATTAGTCAGGAAAAACATGGAACATTTTTAATGTTTGAAGAAGTAGACGTTTGCAATAAGATTAACCCAAAAAGTGTTGTCAAATGTGTAGTTTTTTACATTTCACAGAGTTGCGCAAAAAGAATTCATGAGAAAAATTCCTTGCACATACACCTTAATTAAGAAAGAAAGTCAATCTACGGTTTGAAGTCATCAAATATGATTTACGCTAAAGAATACGGACCGAAACATTTTGGATTCTAAATGCTCTGTGGTGCTATCTGAGGCAATTTCTGACCACTTTAACCAATATTTTCTAAGCAAAAGATACATTGTAGTACATAATAGGGTCCATGGCGTCATGTAGATCAATGATAATTTTTTTAGAAACTCAAAATCTCAGTGGGGGGGGCGACTGGGGGGGGGCGACAAGGTTTCATGGAGGGGGGGGCGGTTGCCCCCCCCCCGCCCCCCCCCCCCCCCCCCCCCCCCCCCCCCCCCCCCCCCCCCCCCCGTGGCTACGCCACTGCTTTGGTGCATTTTGATCACAAATGCGTCAGAAGTATAAGCTTTTTCGTCCAGATTTATCATGTCAAGATGGAATTGTGGCTTTTGTAACGATTATAGTGTGTAATTCCAGCGTATCGGGCCGATACGCACGTTTGTACGTGGGGAGAACATCTTGGGGTTTTTTTCTGAAGGAAAAAGGGGGGCATTCACCCTCCCCCCCCCCCCGCTGGATCCGCCCATGAACTTACAATTTTGTCACAAGTAAAATAGTACAATGTAAGCCACCTCAAAAAACTGCGTCATGCCATTATTCGTTGAGCAATCCACAGACTTACGCACTGAGAAACTTTCTTAAAATTGGCATGACTGAAATGTTGCGCACCGTACACAATAAAATGGTGGCCCGAGTGTTCTTACTATGTCATCGCATCAGGTTACATGAAATCGGCTGCAGGAATGAGATTGTCAAATAAAAAAGTCTGAAAATTGAAAGGTGTGAAAGATGCATATCTGTCTATGCATTTTCATCAAGGACCAAACTATAACCATGTGGACTTGAATCATACTGGGTAAGTCAAAAAGAAAGTGACCTGGATTCATGATTTTGTATCTTAAAACCAATCTAATTTGACACACTAATGAAGTACTTTTTAAAAGAGCATTTTTTTATATAAAAAGACAAAGGCAAAAGTAATTGTCCAGCCAAAAAAATAAAACGTAATAAAAACAATGCACACACTGAAATTAAGTGAGATCGATTGATAAAATTGACAAAATTGACCTTAAAAGATGACACAGCCACCAGGAATAAGATATTGCAGGAGTACACAACAGACCCATACATAGTATGATATTGCATAAAGCACACTAGACCAGACATATTATGAAACTCAAGAATTTAATAAGCATGGTCTTGTGTACTCATCTGAAAAGGTGGGTATATTAAAAAAGCTTTTTAAAAATAGCAAATGTGAAGTTACAGGCCCCGTATACCTTAACAACGCACCTTTACGTATTAGACTAACCACACTAGTTACAATGTTAATGACGTTTAAAATAATAATATGAAATGTTTGCTTAAAAATTGTGATAAAGATCACACAACGTAACGTGAAAAGATGGTTATCGGCGCAATGTACTGTGAAAAAGCAGAACCGCGTTGACGGCGCTATACGCAATGCATCAGCTGAAAATGCGTAGAAAAATATTTAGTGGATATTATGCCGGATCCGGTTTTCTTTTAGTAGGCCGATGGGTGCACACCAGTAAATAGGCCAAATATCCGTCCGCCGAGCTCATGAATACAAGTTATACACTCAAATTCTTCTATATTAGAGAGTTCTGAGAGCCATGGAATAGGGAGATTCAAGAGATATGGCAATACACCTCTGGCCCGGACTAAGGGCTTCCAATTCAGAGCATTTTGGATGCAATCGGGCCCGAAAGTGGCGCTATTAAGCCATAATGTGGAGGGATCCCTTTTTTGAAGATGGCTACTTTTCCATTTTGGGAAACATCACTAATTTTAGGGGTCGTTTTTATTTGGGTGAGAATGTCTCGAAAAGTCATATGTCAACCCAACAAAAATTGAAAATAAAATAAAAGATTTTTCTGTGCAGCCTGAACACATGTGAGAGTTTTGAGTATTTCTAAAAGAATTTTGAAGTATGGGCATTTACACTGTTGTCTATGGAAATTTATTTGATTGGGTGCACCCCTATATATGATGTTAAGCCGGGAGATCTTACAGCGCCCTCCTTGACGCATAATTATAGACGAGGAACAAAAAGAAATACTTTTCTGCAACTATGCGGAAAAGCCAAAAAACACCCAAAAACAATGGCTTTTCTGTTGATGGCGGAAAAGCCAATCTGCAAAGTTGGCGGAAAAGCCTGAAGTTCGAAAAGTTATTGCATTTCAAAAAATTCGAATCATGGGAAAAACTCCATTGCACGGTCCTTTAAATGTCTATTCGATAAGACGAAGCTCAATTTTAAATATGATAAAGAAACTAACACTACAGTTACTTGGCCTACCAATTTGCACACGGATCGCAAAACGCCAGCAAGCAGATCATTTTAGAAATCTGGTTTTGCAATCAAATGACTAATATTGCAATAGAAAAACTCATGCTAGTAATTATCACAGCCACCACATTTCTGAGATTTCCCTGTAAGACATCATGCCTTAGTTGCACTTTTAACAGATTTTTATGGAGTAGAATTACCTACCTTGTTTACCACGGCACTGGGCTCTGAAAGATGCGAAAGCCTTGTTACGAAGTGCGGTCAGATCATCACCGGGTGCAGCCTGGACCATGGCACTACACGTGTTCCCTCGTACAGGTAGAATAAAGAAGGAACTAAAAAGCCCCAGAGTCCAACTGAAGACCCACATTTTACGCGGGTTTTTCATGACCAGCCAGCAGGTCTTCACTTTGATATCTGCGATCAAAACGGGCAGAGCACCACTCCCTGGCACGATGAGCCTAATGTTTGGGATATCACGTGCTGTCGTCACATAGTTTCCATGGTAACCGTAACAATGGATATTGTTTGGCGTTGGTTCATCGACGATCATGACAGAGCGAAACCTAATGTCATGTGACGTTCGGGATTGTTTTATTTTCCCTTGGATGAAATATTGTATATGCAACCTCAAAGCAACTTCTCAGCTTTACAAAAATTACTTAGAAACCAAGGCAATGTCGCAAAATATCTTGACCTATAACACATTTGGGAATACAGAGTTAATTTTGACACAGTACTTCAAAGGAGTCCCATTTTGTATGACATTTTGCAATAGATCCATTTGTAATCGAGATGTACTTTTCCAAAGTAAAATAACGTTTTAAATCAAGTTTCAATAGTGCAAGGGATGGTCTGCTATCGTTCATCTTCATCTTATAAATGTGTAAACGACACAAAATAAGGATCAGGTTGAGAGCAATCCACGATTTTTTTAATTTTCCCGAAAAGCATAGCCTCATCGTCTAAGCGTGTGTTTAAATCAAGAGTCCTCTCAAACCAATCATTAACCTGGGTCCAAAACATAGATGAAATCTCACACCTACAAAAAAAGATGAACAAGCGTTTCGCTAAGATATAGAATAGCTATGTAGCGAACCGGATAGGGCGCTCGCGCGCCATGCACGTCAAGTCACGTACGAACATGCGTACATGCGTACAAACATTTTTTTTTCTTGCGCGATGCCTGTACGATACGGATTATGGTAGCCTCGTTTTTCGCCCAAAAGAACCTACCTCTTGGGTTGTAAAGGGACGAAAGAGGTACGTACATTTAATCCAATCCTTGCTAAATAACGCAACGTCGAAACCTTATGTTTGAAAGGATTGGCTCTTCAAAAAAGATTTGAACATTTTAAACATGGCGTCCCGCGTTAGATACATCGACTGCAGTCCTAGCTTAAATGTGCCAATATTTGACACATTTAAATGAGACAATTCCAGTGGTTAAGATCGCGCAAGGCACGATGGGAAACAACATGGCGCAGCAAGATCGTACCAATGGAAACGAGGTTGCCCAGCAGGCTTCACTTTGTAATTCAATACAGCCTATGCTTGCACACCAGTAAATAGGCCAAATATCCGTCCGCCGAGCTAATGAATAAAAGTTGAACCCTTAAAATATTCTATATTATTAGATCTAGAGAGTTCTGAGAGCCATGGAATTGGGGAATTGAAGAGATATGGCAATGCACCTCTGGCCCGGACTTGGGGCTTCCATTTCTGAGCATTGTGGATGCAATTGGGCCTGAAAGTGGCGCTATTTAGCCATGCTGTGGAGGGATCGTTTTTCAAGCCGTACTAAAGCTGTACTAAAGCTGTACTAAATTTCGAGTTTTCCATAATTATGTTTGTGCACAAACGTGGATCCGCCCAGCAGGCTTCACTTTGTCCAGCGAGTTAGCACTGTAGTAATTCAACAAAGCTCTATGTATTCTATTATATAGACTATTAAAAATCCGGCAACAGCCATTTTCTCTGGTGGCACCAGGCTGGCGCGAGGCGCGTAAATGCGAGCTGCTTTCATTTATAATGCAGCAACTCCGGGAAATGCACAAAAGGAGGCCCAACGATTAACTGCCTGCTCCCTGCCTTGTGTGGGCTCCAAAATGTCAACTGGAGCACCGATGACAAGAAATTAATGAACTTCCATCAATCATTACTATTGTATGGTTTCACTGATGCGAGAACCACAACAAGTCCAAAGCGGCTATTACTCCCTGTACTGTTTTTTTTTTCAGCACAGAGTACGCGTAACCCTTGATGTAACCCGTCTGGTACACACCCACAATGGCGACTTCTAGTCAAGATATAAGAAGGGGACACCGACGTCGCCAGATTGATATCAGGGGGGGGGGGGTGTTAAGGCATTATAGATTGAACATTTCTGGGCCTTAAAAATTGTTTTGTCAAGACTAATATTAACAAACTCGACTATCAAGATCTAACCATGATCACATGTACAGCTTCAGTTCTTAAGTTACCTACCTATCCTTCGTAAATGTCGTTCCTTCCGTCAAGAAACTTTACTTTCAGAAATCAGAAGATAATGTTTATCAAGGTATGGTCTATAATATAACAATATAACAATAAGTACCAACATGATTGTTCATTTTGTTCTTGAGTTGAATAAATCTTGTGAAACTAAACTCGCTTGTAATGTGATACCTATGACGTCATCATGACGTCACTTCTGTATCAGGCCGTTTCATGCTCAAAGCGAAATGCGAACGCAAATTTGTGACGTCATGGCAAATTTTCGCGCTGCGATTTCGCAAAAGGTGAGCACATTTGAACTCCAGCGTGGCAGCGAATGTTTCATGACTCCAAATTCGTTTGCAATCGCATTTGTTTGAAGTATCATGGACGGTTCATACTTCATGCGATGCGAATTTGACTTCACGAAGCATTCGCTACGAAATTCGCCGGAGTTGAAATGTGCTCAACTTTTAAAACTGCCCTGACGTCACAAATTCGCTATCGCGTTCGCTTTTCGCGCCGAGCATGAACCGGCCTTAAACCAGCCTCAACATCACATCGGTTATTTTATCCCGACTGACCCTTGATCTGGACTACTCCATCGAAATACCGAGGTGCTTTACAGAGGTTATTCAATATACTTATTTTTAAAAATATCTTCCTCCATCATGTATTATTTTATAATGATTGTGTACCTGAATGCAAACTTCAAACCCGGTATAGAATCGGGTTAACAAGAGAGTAACTGAGACTTTGTGTGTAAAATATTAACTAATTTAACGTACGGATAAGGCTTTCGTGTCCAGGTATTGAAGCTAGACTCGAAAGTCACAGGAAGCAATGATTTTTGAAAGAATTAACAATATTCAATCGGCATGAGACAGTGAAGTACTGAAAAGGGGGGTAAATCAGTCGTTGCTGAATGAATATGAAGACAAACATCTCACATAAAAATCGAAATATTGGGCCTTGATCACAACAATTTGGTATTTGTATCATAAAACGCTTCACTGTCATTACCTTTCTGGTAATGTTTCTGACGTAAATTGAATCATAAAGTGAGCTTCGTTCATTTATTATTCAGTAACTCCGGAAAAATACAACAAAGAAGCACAACCATTAATTGCTAGCTTTCTGCCTCGTCTTCTCGCCCAACATATGGTGAATTAGGCATAATAAATTAGACTTAAATTATTAAGTTCAGTTATTCATTGTATTTCAGTTGTATAGTTCGCTGAAGCGCAAAGCACAGAGTACGCATAACCCTCGGTGTAATCCGCACCAATGGCGACGATTTCAAGTCAGGATTTGGAGAGAAAGTGGTGTCAACAGATGAATCTCCACGGGGAAGGCGAGGGGGCGGGGGGGGGGTGATTGCCATGTAGGCACATAAACTGAACATTAAAGTCCAGGGAGATTTTAGACTTTATTGTTTAAAAAGTGCACCAGACGCGTCAAGCAATGGCTTGCACAAAGTGCTTCGGTTTTTTTGTCCCCTATTTTTACTTCCTCTGGAAAAGGTAAAGGGGTCTGGTTGACGGGGATAGTCGAATTTTACCCAAGTAGTGTCCATCCCCATCACCCTGATTTTCTTGGGATTGCTTCAAGACATTTCATACAAAGTAGCAACATGGAAGAGGCGCCGTCATGAGCGCCCGTCGTGCTTCGCGCCGTGCGTCGCCTCGTGCGTCGGATGGAGATTTCTATTATTACGTCGTTGAGTTAAGCAACTTTTTCCTCTGGGGTTAACATCACATTGCTGGTTGTTGACGACTATAGCCGCGGCCTGAAGAAAGGCTATGTGCCGGGAGACGGCTAGAGCCGCATTCACGCACGTACACATGTCATTCATCATGCACATGCGGTCGCTTCAAGATTGTATTTTCTAGAAGCAGAAACTTCGGTGAACACTTATTAGTCATGAAAAGGGAAATTATTCAGCAAAACCACTTATTAATCTTTGTAGTTAGTTGAATAATTGGGTTTTTTTCCCGAGCACGGCGCACGGGCTCACAAGGGCGGATCCCCTCTCCCCCCCCCCCCCCCCTCCCAAACGAACCCATTTTTAAAGTGATGTCGCAATAAAGGCAGGCACTGCGTACATAACCATTTAAGTGTTAGAGTGGTCAGAAATTGCCTCAGATCGCATCACAGAGCATCAAGAATCCCCCCCCCAACAAAAAAATCGGGGCCCTTATACGCGGACCACGAACCCCACGCCGTATTTGTTTTGACCCACTCTTTGGGGGCCGAGCAAATTTTTTTTTTTGTTGGCCCCCCAAATTGTGTTCTGGATCCGCCCTTTCAGTGTACGTGCTCGTTGTTCATGGATACGCTCGGTTGATCACACTGGGCTTTCCGTATACATTATTGTGCACAGCGTATTACACGCATGCGTCCTCAGTGAAAACCGTCGGACAGGTGTCACGGTCTCACTTCTCCGGCGTGCTAGCTTCTCCGAGAGGGAAATTTCGCTTCAACACGCATGCGCAAAATTGCGCAGTAGGGTACATTTTCGGCAACTTTATTTGTGTGCTGAGTACTGGTGCACGTATAAAGAGCTTGGGATATTTGCGTCATTTACAGGGTACTAGTCGAATCTAGAATTTTCGATGTGCGCACAACTCCCAATAACCTAAAAGACCACGAACGAGCAAGGAGTTCGTTCTTAGCCTTCTTATTCCCTCATGAACACACACACATGACACTGGGAACACAAATCAGAATGCTTGCAAGACCATGGAATGACCTGACCCACAGGCAGTGGTACATAACACATTCTTGGGTGTCCCTCACTGTGTTATAGGTTTTCCAGGCCAAGTTAGCAGATTTGGCGGCCAAATTGGCGACCAATCACCCATTTTTGCACGAATTTGAATGCACGTTGAGACCAACATTCAATTACCTAAAAACACCAATCAATTTCACATCAGAAGCATGCGATTTCACATCAGAAGCATGTGATTTCACATTTTATTCATGCAATTTCAACAATAGATTATTCAAATTTAAATTGCACAAACGAGCATCCAAATTCGCCGGAGCTTCCAACTTTGTAAGTTTGGTCATTCGAATTCACCATTAAGCAAGCATATGTGAAAAGTAAGCAAAGTAAGTCGAAATACATGTAGGTCCATGTCGTTCCGTTGTTTGTTAGACTAAGATTGAGTGTTTTTGCTCCAATTTCGAAATATAGATATAAAAACACAAGACTCCCACAAGACTCTGCCACTACTCTGATCACCATGCAAACTGTTAGATAGAAGCACTAGAAATATCAATATGCCAGCTCATGGGCGTTACATGATAATTTCAAATGTAGACCGTGGTCTGGTCGTTTGATCGAAGCTTTCGATGGCAATGCCCAAGACTATCTTGAACTTGCAGACAATCTTGGCATAAACAGATCTACTGCCTGGTCAATTGTAGCCGCGTATCTTAGACCTGGCAAACGGGAAACCATGCCAAGAGGAAGGCCAGAAACATAAAAAATGGACCACAACATGAAGTAGAAATAATCAAAAGGTGAAAGAAATAAAGAAGTGACTGGTTGAGTTTAGTTGTTCTAAGGCAGTAAGACTCAAATCAAATTAAGTACGTCGAAGGCAGTGACTCGAGTCAAGTCTTTAAGTTAACCAAACTGAGTCGAGTCATGTTACATTCTTGCTTGAGTAACACCAATCTGGGAAGAGTTCGGGCGTGGGAAGAATTTGGATGAATACTACCTAGAATTTGCTTGGTAATGTGCAAAACTTGTCGGATTTGATTTAATGTTCTAGTCCTTAATTGGCCTTGAAAAGGATGAAGCTTTTATGGACGGAAAAATTACCTTCTTGTCCCTCTTTTTTTGTTGTGATTTAGGTGGAAACGGTCACACCAATGACTACCCTACATGCATATTGTTAAGAGATGCCAAGCTGTCTGAGATAGGGGCGGGAACAAGCGAGATATAAACCCCTTGCATTTTTTCCAATTTTGGCCGAAAAATCAACTTTCTTCAAACTTGCTGGAAAGATGCCCATAGGACCCTAGAACACATTTCAATTCGATTTCTGGACAGATGTGCTTTTCAAAATGAAATTTGGACGAAAATTTGGGGTGAAAGCAGTCAAAAATTAGGATTTGTTTTCTCTAAAAACCTATGATTTTTACCCGAATCTGCAAAATATTGGGTGTTTGCAGGTTGATTGATGCTCCTCTTACCTCTAAAGGAATTTCTGCATCGTTTTGAGGAAAGTCCTTTTTTGGCCAAATTTCATCAAAAAAAGTAAGGCTATATAGGTCATGATATGTTACCCAGAATGCCACCCCCACTTCCTTCACAAGATTCTGTGAATGGCATTAGCCCTTAATTCCCGGTCCAGCGCCCTAGCCCCTGTTTGCAGGGCGGGGTTACGAGCGAAGCGTTATTGTACGAAACATAAAATATGGACATCATGAACAGGGACCCCTAGTGTAATGTGGTGTCCTGGTTAATGTTGTTTTCATCTACGTTTAAATGTTTGTTTTTGGTTGTTTATAGAATTAAGGATGAGAACGTACTGTTCACATTATTTGTGAGGAAACAAATCCGTAAAAACAAATTTCTAAAGACGTGATACTGTTGAAATAGTACTGACGGAGTTGAAAATCTGTATATCTGTCCAAATACAAATAGTACAAGTCAGGCGCGGATCCAGGGGGACGAAACACCCCCCCCCCCCCCGGTCAGACACACGCGAAAAATAAATAATTTTTAATCAAATATAATAATGAAACGGTCCGCCTGTCCTCAATAATCGAATATAAATATCTAAGGTGCCCGGACCCCCCCCCCCCGTAAAAAATCCTGGATCCGCCCCTGAACGCACCCGATAGCTCAAAAAAGCCTGCATAATAATAGTGTTCACTGTTGCGTAACTCTAAGTACATTTAGCACAAGATGTTTAATTTCCCGTCGTCAAATACCAACGGTACCTTAGCTTAATCGGTAAGCTCTGCGGCTGGTACTGTCCGTGAGTTCCAGGTTGGCGTCTTCGTACAGGTTCAGGGCATGTGGTCCACTCGGAGGATCAGGGCTTAGGGTGCCGCCCTGTTCCTCCCTTAGCTCTTTGCTTTTACATGGCGCCTGGCCCTCCGGGGTTACATGGATGGACAGGGAAGGAAGTGTGTATTGGTCGGGGACGCCGAGACCCTGGAAGAGAACTAAGGGGTTGGCTGGGGCATTGTTATGGCTCAGACCGACCCCTGAAAGCTTGGCTAGCACATAACTTTTTGATTTTTTTTTAATCCTCTATTTTTTTTTTAACTTTGCTTTAGTTGGATATTTACATCTGCCCGGCAGGTCTCCGGTAGTATTTAAAAAGGAATCAAAGGTATACGTCGTGAATCTATGAATATTAAATAATTGACTACAATCAAAATTAAGTTTCGTTCGATCAATATGACTACGGTAACCGTTCATTTTACGTCAATTGGTAAATTTTGTAGAAGTTAAAAAGAATCCAAAAAAATTTCGCCCAAAATTTTGGCCTCAGATAAAAAAAATGTTTGTTTTTTTAATGCTTGACATCGACAGGAGCTGATTTTTTTTGGGTTCAATTAATTAATTTGGATTTTCGAATTAAGAGCGGGATGCTCGGATCCTTATTCGTTTTGAATAGTGTGCGCAATTTCAGAACTGGAGCGCGCAATTTAAAACCAACTTTTCAAACTGTGTAAAGGCCTGCAAACTAGCTGGATATTTTTGTTCCTACTTTCCAGATATCTCTGGTAGCGCACCCAGGATCTAGCTTGGGGGGGGGGGGGTGCTCACAATTTTGGTGTTTTTTTTTCAAACAAATTGGGTGTTCTTTTTGTGGGGGGGGGGAATATTTTGAAGTTGTGGCGCCACTTACACCCCTATTAAAATACTCAAAAATATGCCACATACGTATCGGTCAATTCGTGGACCAAAAAAATGAACCCCCCCCAAAAAAAAAAATATATTAAAAATTAGCAACCTCTACGAGTGGGAGGGGTCAACCCCCCCCCCCCCCCCTTGGGTGCGCCACTAATTTCATCCACCTCTGGCCAGTGGCACAGCGGTAGAGGGGTGTTTGCAGAGTGGCAAATTGCAACTGCTAGCTACAGATTTTAAGAGCGAGCCAGGCGGGACGTGTGAAGAAAATTCGGGCCGGCGACATCGGCCGGTCGTAAAAAGCTTGTCTCGTCAGTCGGCAGGGATGAAGAGCGCCACCTACTGCCAAAGAGTGTCTATGAGTGTCCGCTTTCAACAGTGCCCCTATAGGTGCAATAAATTGCCATAGACTCCAATGATAAATTTCCCCACTTTAGAAATTCAAGAAAATAATCACAATTTGCTCTCTATAAGGTGTTCGAGACATGCATTAAAATTAAAGCTTAGTTTGATCGTCTTTCTATTTTTCCTCATTTTTTGGGTGGTAATCTGATTGTAAGTTGGGAGAAATTTTCATCCGAATAATCAACCGTCCTTTTAGGCCATCAGCCTCGGTCCAAATTTTTGGCAACCGGTATCAAATGAGGGGAATAATCGTCAGCGATTTTTGGCAAGGTATACACCTCCAGAGTTGGACAATAATATTGCAGCGTTGGCAGCTTTTTAGGTGTTATTACCCTTTTTTTCAAAATGTCCATCAAAATGCTTGTTACCACTCTAGGGGCGGTATACCTTGCGCGTGCGCACTATAATCATTTATGCCCTGATTTGATACCGACCAAACCCCCAAGCTGATGGCCTATTTGAAATTCTTTTCTGGATAATGCTGCGACTTGACAAGTCTATGGAACCGGTTGCAACCGGTTCCGAATCAAATTTCTCAGCCCGCCAAAGAAACAGTGAACATTTTCACCATTTTTCGTCTGCGGCATTTTCATTTAAATGAAGAAATTGTCATTATCCAATCAAATTGATTAGATTGACAAGTCAAAAATGCGCGTTTGTATTACGTCACAGCCTCCTATGTCCGGATTCTTATTCTTAAAAAAATAGGCCTCCAGTTTGATCAAATAAATATATTTCTTGCTTAAACTTCACTTTTATTCATGACCACACTCATGAATTTACTTATTTACGTATTTTTTTTCTCCAAAATGTAAACTAAAAGACAAAATAATCTTGAAACTCGCACGAGCGGAGAAATATACTCTGGACCATTACCGCAAGAAGTTACCGCCGTGCGTGTGCAAAATAAACCCCGCCCGTCTTTTCACTCCTATCTCACTCCGCAGATAAATTTCACGGGAAGAGGACCTTCGAAAGTTTGCTCCACATATCACGTGCGATTTTTTTTGCATCTTTCAATTTCGTGCAATAAACATCTTTGGACGTCAGTGGACCCGCCCTGGAATCTTTTACTTGTCTTTCCTAAACTGGCTGCTTTTCGCCGTCAGTTCAACTCGCCTATTTCAACCCATTTTCTCTCCTGGGACATCATCTCACAGGCCGCCGCGTAAACCCAACTTCCTCCCGGCGAGTACTCCTGCCTTGGCCTGGTGAGACGGCATGTTCATGGTCTTCATGCTCCGTGTCCGGAGGGACCACAGAGTTTTGCCTTCTCCACGATTTTATCAGGCGTCAAAATGGCGCAAAACTGAACTTGAGTGGAACTTGAAACAAAGAAGTAGGCCTACTGAACATTTTGAACTTGAACTAGAATTCACTTAGCCGACAAAATTGGTGATGTACTGTGGATTTAATTTTGGGAATTCGCCCCGCCACGATTTTGGAGGACGCCCAAGATTCGTGCAAGAATGTGACCGGAGAGTCCGCCAGGGGTAAGTCTGTAACACAGACCTGGGGTGAGTGCAACCTGTTTTCTCGTTGTTTTCGACATGATGAAACTTGAAATTAGGCAACAGAAATTTGTGTCATGTATGTAGGTATATCCTAAAAGGTTTTGAAAAAAATGCCCCTTATTTTGTGTTTGTGTCAGACTGTCAAGACTGAAGTCAAGAATCATGGTCCTCCATTTTGTAAAAATTGTCGTTTGTATAATTGTATTATCTTCAAATCATTTGCATATGAATAGGTCTGGCACGTGCGATGACATTGCGTTGGCGCGTTGGAATGAAATAGTAGGCGTGGTCACAGGTTCATACAGAAAGTAACACGATTTTGAGTTCTGCGAGAAATTACGTATGAATAAGTCTGGCATGTGCGATGACATTACGTTGGCACGTGCACACATTTAAACGTGAATAAATAGGTGTGGTTACAGGTTCATTAATACTAAAGTATAGAGAATTTAAATTCCTCATTAAGTTACATATGCATATAGGTTTGGCATGTGCGATGACATTGCGTTGGCACGTGCGAATAAAAATAGTAGGCGTAATTACAGGTACCCCAGAATTCTTAAATTAATTTCCACATGAATAAAACTTACACATGCGATGACATTGTGTTTGGCACGTGCGAATAAGTAGAGGACTTAATTCCAACGAACAGCATTTTGAATTCGGCAAGTTATTGGCATGTAAATAAGTTTATCACGTGCGATGACATTGTGTTGGCACGTACGGACAAATATAAATAGGCGTGGCTACAGGTACCGTTATCCCAAAGATACAGATCTTTTTAATTTAATTAATTTGCTTATGAATAACTAGTCTGGAACGTGCGATGACATTGTGTTGGCACGTATGAACAAATTTTAATAATAGGCGTGGCTACAGGTACCAGAATCACAAAGATTGATCCTTTGAATTTAATTAATTTGCTGAATATGAATAAGTGTGGAACGTGCGATGACATTGTGTTGGCACGTACAAACAAATTTAAATAATAGGCGTGGCTACATATACCGTTATCCCAAAGATTGATCTTTTGAATTTAATTAATTTGCTTATGAATAAGTCTGGAACGTGCGATGACATTGTGTTGGCACGTGCGATTAAAATAGTGGGCGCAGAGTGCTAGCTCCTCGCGCAGTCCTGGAAAGTTATTGAAGTTATGAAAAGACTTTGGAATGCGGCCAATGACCAGGTGCTGTTTATCGGCTGATCTAGTAAACATGTTTTCCTTGGTGGGAAAAACCGAAACCTCTGGCATTTTGTGAATATAATCAGTTTCAAGACAGAGAACTCCTAAGTAATTGTTGTGGTAATTGTAAATTATATGATGAAGTATTGTGTAACTGTTTGGGTAATTTCGTAGATTGACATATGTATTCTGTAAAACCTTATTGTTACTTTGGGTCATTCTACTTTCGATTTTAGCAAGATATTTGCCACTGTACTTAAGAGCACACGGGGTAAGCATTCCAATGGAAATTATATATGAAATCCTGATTGCTGTCATTGAAATTATCATCAGTAGATTTACACCAGTAACTTCAGATAACAAACATTAAACCAAAACTCGAGAGCAAGAAATTAATCCTGATGGGTGCCAGCATTTTTTTTAAATTACAGTTTAATCCAAATAAAGATAAGCAGAGATAGGACAGTAAGGCATGACAGTTAGAGAAATTCAGGAATCTCCAAATCCATTTTGAAATAATTGGATAAATATGAAAGCAAAAATCGGTGACAATGTCTCCTGCATTGTCACTTCACTTTGTCCTTTAACCTGAATCCCTGAAAGAGAATCCTCTCGGTTGCCGGAGATCAGAAGATAACCTAAACATATTTTGAAGATCGTAAGTTTACAGGTGACAAGGAGCAAAATAGGTATTTGTCAACTATATTGGGATATCAGGAACTCATAAATGGGCGGGGGGGGGGGTCGGTGGGAAAGCATTATCGCTTGTGTGCATTCAGCAGCGGCGGCAGCACCAAGCAGCAGCAATGCACCAGCATGTACCAGCACCAACATGCACTCGCACTACCATGCACCAGCACAGCATGTTCCAGCATCATCACCAGCAGCAGCGAACAGCAGTGGCAGCATCAGCAATTCGAACGCGCTTAGAATGTCAACATTGACTACGTCCAGAATCGAAATGGGGTCTAAAAGACAAATAATAGAAAGATCGTTGAATGGTTAGTTTTTATGAAAGGATCAAATAATGTCGACTGCCAACCTTTTATGTTTTCCTTAATGTAATCGTCTACGTTCAACAAAAGATATAGATTTAGTTGCATTACGACGCATGGCTGGGAGACAATCACATTGCTCATTGTACGAGAAAACCCAGACACTATTGAAATCGAGACAATAGCTATAATTCAAAATCTCTTTTAATCTAACAGTAAACAGTTATATAGGGAATCCTCTTATAACCACTTCAGCAGTCGTCTAGTGCAGTATTAACCCTCTGAGTCACAATGATGTAAATATAGACTGATGAAATAATGATAATGACTAATGTATGACAATGTCATCGGCATTGTCAACAATTTTTAGTCTAAAATAGTTCAACTTTAGCAAAGATGATATTTTTTTGGCTAAAAATTTCAATGCACTGGAATGCTGCCCTCTGTTGACTTCTCAAATATTTTTAAATGCGATGAAAGGATCAGGGAATAAGAAAAGTTATTATTGTAGTAAATATATCGACCTTGAAATAAGTGATGCAGCCTATAGCTAGTCTGACTTGCATTGGCAAGATATTCGAAGGAAGACATTATTTTACGATCGAAAAAGAATCAACTACCGACTTAGAAATTGTGAAAAAAATTCCCTTAGACCCAAAGCCTAATAGGTTAAGTTAATCGTGAGAGTTTGCAGTTTTTAAAAAGTTCACCACTGAAGTAAAAGAAAGACAAGGAAGAACTGAGATGTAAGAGCGCCTGGTGCGCTGTCAACGGAGGATTTTCTTTATAATTGTATAAAATGTTGTTGAATAGGCAAACAAGATTCTTAGCCATTAGTTATGGACATTGGCGGGTACTTTGTCCGCAAATAACTTTCAATTCCACAACGAAGACGAGGAAGAACTGAGATGCAACAGCGCCTGGTGCGCTGTCCACGGATAATTTAATTTCTTTATAATTGTATAAAATGCTTTTTGATAAGGAAACAGGATTCTTAGCTATAAGTTACGGACATTGGCCGGTACTTTGTCCTCAAATAACTTTGAATTCTACAACGAAGACGAGGAACAACTGAGATGCAACAGCGCCTGGTGCGCTGCACATGAAGGATTTAATTTCTTTATAATTGTATAATTTTTTTTTTATAAGAAGACAAGAATCTTAGCCATAAGTTACGGACATTGGCGGGTACTTTGTCCGCAAATGAATTCCACAAGGAACACGAGGAAGAACTGAGATGCAACAGCGCCTGGTGCGCTTTCCACAGATAATTTCATTTCTTTATAATTGTATAAAATGTTATTTGATAAGCAAACAAGATTCTAAGTCATAAGTTACGGACATTGGCCGGTACTTTGTCCGCGAATAACTTGCAGTTCCACAACGAAAACGAGGAAAGAACTGAGATGCAACAGCGCCTGGTGCGCTTTCCACAGATAATTTAATTTCTTTATAATTGTATAAAATGTTAATTGATAAGCAAACAAGATTCTTCGCCATAAGTTACGGACATTGGCCGGTACTTTGTCCGCAAATGAATTCCACAAGGAAGACGAGGAACAACTGAGATGCAATAGCGCCTGGTGCGCTTTCCACGAGTGACTTAATTTCTTTATAATTGTATAAAATGTTATTTGGTAAGCAAACAAGACTCCAAGCCATAAGATACGGACATTGGCGGGTACTTTGTCCGCAAATAACTTTGAATTCTACAACGAAGACGAGGAAGAACTGAGATGCAACAGCGCCTGGTGCGCTTTCCACAGATAATTTAATTTCTTTATAATTGTATAAAATGTTAATTGATAAGCAAACAAGATTCTTCGCCATAAGTTACGGACATTGGCGGGTACTTTGTCCGCAAATAACTTACAATTCCAAAACGAAGACGACGAACAACTGAGATGCAACAGCGCCTGGTGCGCTTTCCACAGATAATTTCATTTCTTTATAATTGTATAAATTTAAAGGTTATTTGATATAAGCAAACAAGATTCTTCGCCATAATTTACGGACATTGGCCGGTACTTTGTCCACAAATAACTAACAATAATTCTACGAGGAAGAACTGAGATGTAACGGCGCCTGGTGCGCTTTCCACGGATCATTTATTTTCTTTATAAGTGTATAAAATGCATGTTCAAGAGCAAAACAAGGATGAAATGTTAGCCGTAACTGAAGAGCGAATATAAGGACAGTGACATTGTTGCCTGGTGCAAATGTCGCTTATAAGGGATAGCCTCTCGGTGCATATTAGTAGCGCTGATTTCCAAGAGGCCCCTTTATTTAGAAGATGAAGACTTGTCGAACAATTTCAAAACCACGAAGTTAAACGTTCGAAACGCCATGAGGTCGGCAACTATGCGGAGAAAAAGCTGTAAAAAAAAATGAATAGTGTCATGGATTGAATTGTAAAGGATTTCTCTGTCAAGATGACTGTTCAAAACGCGTAAATAAGAACAACAATTTCTTAAATAGAAAATCCTGAATTCGAGAACAAAACACTATGGATTAGCGCCGTCAGTAAAAGAGCTACACTCTTAATCAACTACCCTCCAGTAAATTAGGAAAGTTTTACCTAAGCTTGTACTTTACATCCCCGTAATACACTTTCTAACCTAACAAATTTCCTAGGACAGCATAAATTGAACAATCGCCGACAGTTTTAACATTAAGGAGCAATGAGCACAATGCATTATAAATGTGATTAAATATAAACGTAATAAAGATTATTTCCACTAAGATTAAGTTTAAAGGAAGAGCCATGATGAACTTCAGTGACCACGCCTACTAACCTGTCCAACCTCGGTTTATTTCATCCTGTCCAACAAGCAACAAAACATCATTATTGCAATCAGTTTATTAAAATTGTATCTGGTATTTTACGGTGGTAATCATCTGGCTGTTAACTGAAGTCTTTGAAAAAGTGGTTTGCATGCAGAAAGGGTGATGGTTGATTTATTATGAAGTAGAAGGGAATATGGAATTTCCGTCACTTGACCCAGAAATATTATTGTGTTTTACTCCCCCTTGTCCGAGTTCACCCCTGCGCCAATAAGTTTTTTTTCTCCGACTGTTAACAGATCTGCACTGTTCTGCAGTACTTTAACAAAACATTACAAAACTATCATAGTGGTAGAGAAAGAAATAATACTTGACGCCAGTGTTATTCTTTTCTCAGAGGTGTATGACATACGATACGATGTGTTACGTTACGATACAACGCGAGAGTGAACGCAATCGCTTGGTAGAGAAGGAAATAATACTTGACGCCAGTGTTATTCTTTTCTCAAAGGTTTGTGACTTACGATACGATGTGTTACGTTACGATACGATACGATACTATACGATGCGACACGATGCGAGAGTGAACGCAATCGCTTGGTAGGCCTAGAGAAAGAAATAATACTTGACGCCAGTGTTATTCTTTTCTCAAAGGTTTGTGACTAACGATATGATGTGTAAAGTTACGATACGATACGATACGATACTATACGATGCGACACGATGCGACACGATGCGAGAGTGAACGCAATCGCTTGGTAGACCTAGAGAAAGAAATAATACTTGACGCCAGTGTTATTCTTTTCTCATAGGTTTGTGACTTACGACATGATGTGTTACGTTACGATACTATACGATGCGAGAGTGAACGCAATCGCTTGGTAGACCTAGAGAAAGAAATAATACTTGACGCCAGTGTTATTCTTTTCTCAAAGATTTGTGACTTACGATACGCTGTGTTACGTTACGACACGTTACGAGTGCGAGAGAGAACGCAATCGCTTTGTAGCAAAAGAAATAATACTTGACGCCAGTGTTATTCTTTTCTCAAAGGTTTGTGACTAACGATATGATGTGTTACGTTACGATACGATACGATACGATACGATACGATACGATGCGACACGATGCAAGAGATAACGCAATCGCTTGGTAGGCCTAGAGAAAGAAATAATACTTGACGCCAGTGTTATTCTTTTCTCAAAGGTTTCTGACCTACGATATGATGTGTTACGATAAGTTACGATACGATATGATGCGACACGATGCGAGAGTGAACGCAATCGCTTGGTAGAGAGAGAAATAATACTTGACGCCAGTGTTATTCTTTTCTCAAAGGTTTCTGACATACGATACGATGTGTTACGTTACGATACGATACGATGCGACACGATGCGAGAGTGAATGCAATCGCTTGGTAGAGAGAGAAATAATACTTGACGCCAGTGTTATTCTTTTCTCAAAGATTTGTGACTTACGATACGCTGTGTTACGTTACGACACGTTACGAGTGCGAGAGTGAACGCAATCGCTTGGTAGAGAAAGAAATAATACTTGACGCCAGTGTTATTCTTTTCTCAAAGGTTTCTGACGTACGATATGATGTGTTACGTTACGATACGATACGATACTATACGATGCGACACGATGCGAGAGTGAACGCAATCGCTTGGCAGAAAAAGAAATAAAACTTGACGCCAGTGTTATTCTTTTCTCAAAGGTTTCTGACCTACGATACGATGTGTTACGTAACGACACGTTACGAGTGCGAGAGTGAACGCAATCGCTTGGTAGAGAAAGAAATAATACTTGACGCCAGTGTTATTCTTTTCTCAAAGGTTTCTGACTTACGATATGATGTGTTACGATAAGTTACGATACGATATGATGCGACACGATGCGAGAGTGAACGCAATCGCTTGGTAGAGAGAGAAATAATACTTGACGCCAGTGTTATTCTTTTCTCAAAGGTTTGTGACTAACGATATGATGCGTTACGTTACGATACGATACGATACTATACGATGCGACACGATGCGAGAGTGAACGCAATCGCTTGGTAGAGAAAGAAATAATACTTGACGCCAGTGTTATTCTTTTCTCAAAGGTTTCTGACATACGATACGATGTGTTACGTTACGATACGATACGATGCGACACGATGCGAGAGTGAATGCAATCGCTTGGTAGAGAGAGAAATAATACTTGACGCCAGTGTTATTCTTTTCTCAAAGGTTTCTGACCTACGATACGATGTGTTACGTTACAACACGTTACGAGTGCGAGAGTGAACGCAATCGCTTGGCAGAAAAAGAAATAATACTTGACGCCAGTGTTATTCTTTTCTCAAAGGTTTCTGACCTACGATACGATGTGTTACGTAACGACACGTTACGAGTGCGAGAGTGAACGCAATCGCTTGGTAGAGAAAGAAATAATACTTGACGCCAGTGTTATTCTTTTCTCAAAGGTGTATGACAAACGATACAATGTGTTACGTTACAACACGTTACGAGTGCGAGAGTGAACGCAATCGCTTGGCAGAAAAAGAAATAATACTTGACGCCAGTGTTTTTCTTTTCTCAAAGGTTTCTGACCTACGATACGATGTGTTACGTAACGACACGTTACGAGTGCGAGAGTGAACGCAATCGCTTGGTAGAGAAAGAAATAATACTTGACGCCAGTGTTATTCTTTTCTCAAAGGTGTATGACAAACGATACAATGTGTTACGTTACAACACGTTACGATACGATGCAAGAGCACTCATTATCTTGGTAGAGAAAGAAATAATACTTGAAATCAGTGTTATTCTTTTCTCAAAAGTTTGTGACTTACGATATGATGTGTTACGTTACGATACTATACGATGCGACACGATGCAAGAGTGAACGCAATCGCTTGGTAGGTCTAGAGAAAGAAATAATACTTGAAATCAGTGTTATTCTTTTCTCAAAGGCGTATGACATACAATACGACGTGTTACGTTACGATACGATGCGACACGATGCGAGAGTGAACGCAATCGCTTGGTAGAGAAAGAAATAATACTTGACGCCAGTGTTATTCTTTTCTCAAAAGTTTGTGACTTACGATATGATGTGTTACGATACGATACGATACGATGCGGCACGATGCGAGAGTTAACGCAATCGCTTGGTAGAGAAAGAAATAATACTTGACGCCAGTGTTATTCTTTTCTCAAAGGTTTTTGACTTACGATACGATGTGTTACGTTACGACAGGATGTGTTACGTTACGACGTTATGACTTACGATACGATGTGAGAGCACTCAATCTCTTGGTAGAGAAAGATATAATACTTGAAATCAGTGTTATTCTTTTCTCAAAGGTTTCTGACATACGATACGATGTGTTACGTTACGATACGATGCGAGAGTGAATGCAATCTCTTGGTACAGAAAGAAATAATTCTTGAAATCAGTGTTATTCTTTTTCGCAAAACCGCCGGAAATGAAACCAAAAAAAGCCGAAGGCGAAAATGAAAATAACGGAGAAAAAATACAACGGTGGTAAGCAAAATGTTTCAGGTCACTCAGGTGTAATTTTGTTCATCAACTAAAATAAGAAACGAAATTATACGAAAGAAAAAAATAGATTAAGAATGATATACGAAATGATACAAAACAAGTGAAATTCGATTTCTCCGCAAAACACGCGGTCGCCGGAAAACTGACGAGATCAAATCAGTGTTATTTTCCCCAGAACAATAAATGAAGCGAAAACATTTGCGACGAATATGAAAAATACGGCATAAATCAAAGCGATGGTGAGAGAATTAATAGGCCTTGAAATATGTGTTGTTTTGCCCAAAATTTAACGAAATTGTAAGAAATAAAACGAAGGTTTAAAACCAAATGACATTCGATACGATACGAAACAACTCAATCGCGTTTCCTCCTTGAAAAATGTCGGACACGCAAATGACGAGGATCGCATCAACTCAACGGAAAGAAATGATACTTGAAATTAGTGTTATTTCTTCCACAATTGCAAAACGAAATGAACGAAAAACTGCGTCGAAAAATAAAACATAACGGCAAATGTGAAAGCGGTGGTGAGAAGCGGATTATTTGAAATCAGTGATATTTTTTTCAACCACCTTTAAAAGAAACGAAACGATAAAAATGAAACAAAATTGAACGAAACTCATTCGATGAGATACGAATCATACAAAATAAATCAATCACGATTCCTCATCGAAAATCGAAAAATTCGGCCACGAAATTGACAAAGATCGCATCAATCAAGGGAAAGTTTTTCCCCCAAAACCGCAAAAGAAAATGAAACGAAAACCTGCGAGGAAAATGGTAATTATGGCAAATATCAAAGCGATGGTGAGAAGAATAATATTTGAAATCGGTGTTATTTTTCTCACCCACCCTTAAAAGGAAGCAACGAAACGATACAAAATGAAACAAAATTGGAACGAAACTCATTCGATTAGATGCGAATCAATGCAAATAAATCGATCGCGATTCCTCATTGAAAATCGAATAATCCGGCCACAAAAAATAACAAGAATTGCATCAATTAAGGGAAAGTTTTTACCCAAAACCGCAAAAGAAACTGAAACAAAAACCTGCGACGAAAATGAAAATTACGGCAAATATCAAAGCGGTGATGAAAAGAATAATATTTGAAATCAGTGTTATTTTTCTCACTCCCTTAAAAAAATGAATTGATTCAAAACGAAATGAAATTGAAGCAAAATGATATTCGATGCAAGTAGTAAAATGATACGAAACAAATGGATTTCGATTCCCACTCGAAAAATTCAGCAACGAAAACGACGAGGATCTCAACGGAAAGATAAAAGTACTTAAAATTAGTGTTATTCCCCCCCCCCCCCCCAAAAAAAAAATAAAATAAAATAAGCGAGAAGAAACACGAAATCTTCGACGAAAATTATATTTGTGGGGTAAATAAACAGTGGTGGAAGAAATATACTTGAAAGAGAATGATTATAAACTGTTTCTTCGTCGAAATCGTTGATCAGTATTAGTTGGATAAGTAAGTCCAATCTGCAAGATTGGCGTGGACATGTCTTTGACCCTCGACGATGATCGTTGCATCCTGGTTTTTAAAATGTAAGTCCGATAGCTGATAATTATCGGCAACGTAGTGCTTACAGCCCTGTAATTTACTGGTTCGACATTTTTTTCATACCAAGTCCGATCTACAACGATCGGCACGGACACTTCCGACACCATGTTGCCTTCAGACTCGTAAGCCCGATCCATCTGAAACGATCGGCACTTTCTTCAAAACATTTTTGCTGGATTGTATTTTAAAAAGTAAGTCTGTTTTAACCATCAATACTACAGGAAACAATAACCTTGCTTTAGGCTGGGTCAAGTTTTATTTCTCCCTAGCTCACTTAACCGAGAGGATGACGAAGATCTACAAGCCTAAGACTGACTGGATGAGGAGAGGCTGCTTTGTCAAGATGAAAACGAACCCCTCCGAGGAACCGGAAGCAGGGAGGAGGACCGACGGATGAACAGATGACCCTGCTTGCCGGGCAACCCATTTCTGAATCTCAAGGTTAGTTTTTTCACCAAAAGAAAATAAAAAAGGAAGATGATTTTCATTGTAATGATTAATCTGTAATTCATCTTGTGGTATTTTGCTGCTTCCAATAAGTGCCCTTTAAGATAACTAATTCTAATGTTTTGTTCTCCTTATCTCTTTGATATTGTAGGAGTATTGACTGGATTGATAAAGACTTGGAGACGCCCCAAACCATCATCACAGATGAAACCTGGAAGCAGGGTGGAGGACCGACCGATGAATGACGACCCTGCTCGCTGAGCTTCCCATTTTCCCGAGGTACGTTTTAAGAAACAGAACACCAAATTCAAGGCTTATGTGTTCCTCTTCTGTTTAAATCTCTCCATCCTGGAATAAATTTCATAATATTGTCAATCCTGATTCTAAAGTTTCCTTTCCCTTTTGTTTTTGATTTTTTTTTTAGAAGATGGAGCCTGGCATACCTCGATGACTTTGTGAAGATGAAGAGGCTCTTTCCCTGCTTGAGCACGGGCCAGCTCGCCCCACCCCTACCAGCTGAAGCAGAGGAGCGGACAGAGCATACTGTCCGAACCGTCGAGAACAATTCTCAACCCGGTTCTTTTCAGAACCAAACTTCTTCAAAAAAGAGAGATTCCATCACTCTGTGTACCAAGACCTACCCTTTGTTGTAACTTCCCACCCTGCAAAGCTTCAAATCAATAAAACAAAAATCCTCCTATCCCCTAAACAAGTGAACACCATTCAGATGCTTAGGCTGATCTGCTCCCCGAGTGCTATTTCGAAGTGCTTGTAGTTTGGATCCTAATAATTTCCTCCATTATTTTAACATTCTTTTACAATTGATGACCACCAAGCCTAAGCTTTGTCCGAAACTTACTTTTGTCCGTCATAAATCAAAAGAGGGCGCTTTAATTTTCCTTAACTCGACCGAAAAAAACCTAGAAATTAATAGAGGGCGCTGTCAAATCCACATTCAGACACAGAGCAAGTCCACTTTTGACTGCCAGTTGAGCATATCGATAACCCCCCCCCCCCTAAAAAAAAAAAACAGTGGGTGCTTCCATTTTAATTAAATCTGGAGCCTTTTCTTGATAGCTCCATAACGAGGATTGGGAAGACATTTAAGTGTCCCCCTGCCTCCACCCCATCCCCCCCCCCACCCCTCCCTGGTTAATGTTTCGGGCAAAAATAATAATTGAAAGGTTAGCGCTCATCTAAGATACTAATTTTGGGCATATGCACAAGTATTGAATTTGCCGTATAAGTAGACCTCTAAAGGTGGAAAATTTGGGCTCCCCCCCCCTTTTTTTGAAACAAGTGGGGAACAGTTTAGATGTAAAATTCAAGCACGCATTCAAATTTAGCACCATGCCTTATGATTGCCAGATGTTGGATATATGGCTCACGAAGTCCGGTATATTTGAGACACATTTACACAAATTCAAAACAATTGTGCACAATTTAAACATTTTAATCGATAAACGCAGGCCCAAGGATCCAACTCGGGGCTTAGATTTTCCTGAAGCCGAAATTATATGAAGCCGGAATTTCGAAAAAGGCCCCGTGTCAATACTTTCAACTAAGAGAGGGCGCTCTTTTGACTATTCCTATACCAAGAGAGGGCGCTTCTGCAACAAGTCAAGTAAGTGAAGATTCTGATTGCGGAATTTGTTCCAATTTCAAAGATATTTTAAGATCTTTCTAGTTCGTCATTTCATCTTGTGAACTGTTGACTGTGATTACTGATACTGGTCCTTGGTAATAATTTATGAAGCTACTTACTCCAATAGATAAAAATGTAATATTTGCTGAAATGAAAATTCATTTGAAAATTGAACATGTTGTAACTTGTAAGTTGTATTGAAGTTGAACACTGTCACCTGGTCACCACTGTTAATGTCATGACTGTTGAAAGATCTCAGAAAAAACCCCAATGGATTTCTCATAATCGAGTTTGGGGAAAGACTGTTGCAACCTGATGTTACTTCAGTAGTTGTGTACAAAATCTGGGAGAGTCAAGACAATTTTCTAAGTATTTCCTAACAAAATTTGAAATGTTTCTCAGTCGAGTCTCAGATTCATGTCTTTTCAACATTTTTGCAATGTGACTGACCTTCATTGAGATAAAAAAAGCAGCGTCAGGTTGCAACATTCTTTCAAAGTTCGGTAATCTGGTGTACAACAAGATTGGACAAATTTTTTTTCTCGGGATAAACGCTGTAGAGAAATGCACACAATTTCTCTACAGCTTTTATCCCGAAAAAAAAAAAATTAGTAAAAGTATGGGGGATGTCATGGATGTGGTAACCAAATCTGTATTTTGTGCAACTTTTTCGTGCAATCAAAAAGAGATGGAAATTTTTGTTCGCACAAAAGTTTGGACACACCAAACACCTAAAAACACTTCGCTGTGCAAACTTCTTTTTTTTTCTCGAATGTAGTATCCTGAAACAAAATGAGAAACGTTTCTCAGCCTCAGAAGTTTACAAATGCACTTCTGCGTGTCCGAGCGATAGTGCAAATCCACAAATCACACCCAACAATCACATTCTTTAAAGATAATAACAGCTGTTATCTTTTCACTCTTGTTGTAACTCACAGAGAGCGGGGTGAACTCAAACAAAAAAGGTTGCAAACAGCTCGACCACCATGGGAGGCAACGTCGTCTCAACATCCTACAAGACGGCGAACACCACAGACTTGGAGGTAGCCAAGCCGGACGACTATTCCACCCTCCAGGATGAGAACAGCCAATACGCAACCCCCAACACCACTACTATGAATAGTACACCGGACACGAGCATTCCCTTAGAAGGGGGCAGAAATGACACCCTGAACGAGGCAGATGATGATGAGGGTGAGACAGCACCGTGGCATGGCTTGCCGATGGGGGTGGACGAGCACGGAAGCTTCGCCGTTATCAACACCGAGGTTCCCCTGAACCACGTCCAGCATGGCTACCCGGAGGAGAGGGAACCCCAGTGCTGCCGCGGGCTCAGAGATCGATGCAAGATGGCGTGCCGGCCCTTGGTCGCCAAACACAACCAGCTTCCGGAAAGCCCGTCCCGGCGCGCCCGGCTCAAGTATGCCTTCTTGTGCCCGCCTCACGGACTCGTCGCCAAAATCGTCCTGAATGTTACAATCGTCGTGCTGCTGTGGGCAATACTGTGGTCTATCACCGGACCAGAAGCGTTGCCCGGGGGTAACCTGTTCGCTATCTATGTTCTGGTGGTGGTGGCAGCCGTTGGCGGTAAACTCATCGAATTGATTCATCTTCCGGCTCTGTTGGGTAAGTAAATGTTGTTAAAGCCACGTAGAACATTTGCAAGCAACAGAAAAGTAAATACCAATTTAAAGACAGAAATCTTGCTCAAAGTGAAGATGGGACTGGTATCAAATTCCCGTGAAGTTATTCTGCCTGAAATGGTATCGTTTGTATCAGAAAATCTTAGAAAGTGGTTTTAAAATAGTGTGCCTGCAGGCACACCTTTTTTGTGCGCATTAGCAACGGAATCCAGTTCGAGACCCAAAAAATTGTGCACATATTTTTTCTGTTTTCCCCAAAATGTACTGTTGCTGACATTTCAACAGAATAGTTGTTATGCACCCTGCTTAAAAGATTTTGAGCAATTTTGTTGCTACAACTGAAGAAAACGCAAAAAAAAAAGCAAACGATCGTACAGACTTTTTTGACAGGGCGAAATGACCGATTCGCTACCCACTCGTCAATAGCTAGGATGGGAAGCCACATTTAACATCAACAAGATTACAATAAATTGTTTACAATGTTTTGGATTCACTTGAAAGATACATGCAGTTGCTGATCTTCAAAAAATGTGTAAATAACTTCCAAGGCTGTGATCAAGTATCTTTACTTTGATAATCACAAGCGTTCTTGATTCATTGTAAAATAAAACTGGAAGGCAGATTATGTATGCATATCAGGTCTTATTTATAAAAATTCTGGTTCCATGCAGACATTGATGTATTTAACATTTAAACTTAAAAACATTGAATTTTTGTCGAGAATTCACCAATCAAGTTCATCTGTTACTTTCAAGATCATATTTTTTTCATAATTTTCTTGTTTAGGCATGCTGCTTGTTGGCTTCATATTCAAGAACGTCCCGGGCATCCAAATCGCCGACGACATCCACCCGGGCTGGGCCTCGGCACTGCGCAACATCGCCCTCGCGGTCATCCTAATCAAAGCGGGGCTTGGGATCGACGCGGCGGCTCTACGCAGACTCAGCCTGGTCTGCGCTCGTCTGTCCACGGTGCCGTGCGTCTCGGAGGCCATCATTATCGCCATCATGTCGCACGCGCTGTTGGGTTTCAGTTGGGATTGGGCATTCATGCTTGGGTGAGTTAAGCCCCATACATGTGGCTTAATACAGGGGTGTGAAATCTCTGCTTTTTAGCAGAATATGAAGGAAAAGTTAACTTAAAAACATGCATAAATTGCAAAACATTTTCGACCAATAGTTGGCCGAGGAGGCTGTCAGTGCACCACAGAGCATCTACATTTCAAAATTTTTGTTATCCTGTAAAAATCCTGCAGTTTTTTCGACAAAATATCTCTGAATTTCCCCTTAAAATTACAGGATAACTAGATTTTGATTTTTCCTGGTTAATAACCAGGTAAGTAGATTTCATAGTAAATATTAAGTAGGGAAACGTCTAGATTTCGGACTTTTCTGAAAAAAATACTGTCAGGCACAACATGTTTGGTCAATTCAGCTATTATTAAACTGCCATTTTGGTTTTGTAATTCTACTTTGTTCAGTTGAGGCTTACTAAATAAGAAGGATAATATACTTTGTGTATCTCTTGACTGGGGTAGCGTGGCCTAGTGGTTAGGGTTTGTGACTTATGATCAGGGGCTCAGTTAAGGAGAATACATGAGAAAGTGTGGATTCGTAATTTAAGAATTCACGAGGCGCGAAGCGCCGAGTGAATTCGTAAATTAAGAATCCACACTTGCGAGTGTATTCTTCGACTTAAACCACTGCGTCAACAGAAGTATTGGAAAGAATGTTGCAACCTGACGCCACTTTTTGCTTCATATATCATCTCAATGAAGGTCATTCGTTGCAAAAATGATGATAAGACATGAATCTGGGACTGAGAAATGTTTCAAATTTTGTTAGGAAATACTTGAAATGACTCTCCATAGACTTCGTACACAAGCGCGGAAGTGGCGTCAGGTTGCAACATTTGTCCCTGGCATGTTTAGCATGTGTATCGCCACACCCGTACAACCAAGCCATTTTGTGTGTATAGGCTCCTTACGAAAAATGGATAGTTCAGACGACGATTTCTTTCTGATTTAAAGTAGTTTTTGCAGTGACGGCGGCGAATGTGACAGTGAAGATGCATTGGTAATTTTCGGAAAACAAATTTTCACGCAGACGGTCCTATTCAGGCTCATTATGGGGAACAATTGTCCGACATGTTCAAAGTGTGGATTCGTAATTCCGAATCCACACTTTACTAAAGATTCTTCGTTCCGAATCCACACTTTGTGACCAGTGTAAGAGATTCTTAGATCCGAATCCACACTTTTAACAATAGTGTGACGTCATAGCAATGGTTTAAGGGGTTTGAATCCAGCTGCTGGTCATATGTTGTGTCCTTGGGCAAGCCGCTTCACCCCTACTGGACTCTCTCCACCCAGGAGTATAAATGGGTACCAGCATTAGCTGGGGAGTAACCTGTGATGGACTGGCAACCCATTCAGGGGGAATAGAAATATTCTCAGTCGTTTCATTCCGCTGAAACCGGAGATAATAGCCAGCCTGATCGGCCACATTGGCTCGTGACTTTTTTTTACTGACCTTATGTAGAAGTCTTTTTTATGCCACTGACACGAGAGATGAAAGCTGGCCAGATTTCCCCATGTTGTTCGTGTACAGACCTTACTTTTTACTTTCATCTCTTGTCCAGCTTTGTCATAGCGGCAGTCTCTCCGGCCGTTGTGGTGCCATCCGTCCTCGAGCTCCAGGAGAAAGGTTACGGTGTCCGCCGTGGTGTCCCTACGCTGCTTGTCGCCTCGGCCAGCTGCGAAAACGTCTTTGCCATCGCGGCGTTTGGGGTCGCTCTCGGTATAGCCTTCTCATCGGGTAAGTTTGAGGGGAAAAAACCTGTAAGTTCCGATTGTATTACGTTAAGGTACAATATGACCATTCGGTTCCCCTGTGATTGGTCACCATTGCAGTAGGCAAGCGTTTGGTTCGCAACCACGTCGTGCATTGTAAGCTAGACAGTACGGCTTATTTTCACATTAAATTACCACCAATTCTTATCAAATGGCATAATGGTCACCACCTGTGCCGTGTACGTTTGTGATAATCGTGCCGTCCCAGCACTCTGTGTTGGCTCCGCGTTTTTTCTCACAGTTTTTGCCATCCATCACAGCCTTGAAGGCTTGCCTACTACCTACAGCGCGCGGCGCTATACGATCTTTGCCTACTACAATGGCGACGCTGACCTTCCGGTACCCGAATGTTTGGCTGGGTCACGTGGGTCAGTGAGAGAGCCCTATAGCATGGTCAGGCCCCGATTCAATTTCATGCTTGGCTCCTGAAAGTAACGCGAATGCAAATTTTGTGACATCACAAGTATCCATTGTAAGATCTTGGACACGGCATTAAGATCTCAGTGTTGTTTTATTGAGTGTTCATAACCAAGTGACGAATACATACAGGAGACAGCACAGAATATTGGGTGTTGTCTTAAAGGAGTCGTATTACAATGGGTTCTCATTGGACAGTGGGAGGTGGTCTGATGTGGTCTGATGTCTGACCATACTTCTGGCCTGACCAGAAGTATATATGTATGTCAAGGGTCACACATGTGTACTTACATGTTACATCCATGATGCAAATTTTGGAAACGTTAACGTAGTTAAAATGTGGGGAATTTTGTCAGGAATGTTTCTTGACAACATTCTTGCTTTGCATTCGCATTCGCATTCGCGCAAAATATAAATCGGCCTTAGTACCTTAGTTGATTATCGGCTATCTATCCCCATACTGGTTTTAAACCAGACGTTGAAAACTCCCTCGTATCCTGATGAATCCAGAAAAAAAATTGGGTGCATTTGGCTGTTGGGTATGGCAGGAGACACAGGCAGGGCAGTTTGGGGCATAACGTGGAATAAAGGGAGAAGATTTCTCGGAATGCTAATGTTTTGCTCCGGTTTTTTTTGCAATTCACAGACAAGTTAGCCAGTGACTTTGATCAGGAATCCGGGAACGCAACATATAACGGAACGAACCCTCCCTATGACACCTCGCTGGATAGTTCAAACGATGGTAAGTGGAAAGATTTTTCAACGGCAGTTTTGTCGTGGTCCATTAGCTTGTTTTGAGATACGATGAACACAATAGATGGACGCTATTTAATGTGGGTAGTACAAAAGAAAATTTATCTGTTCAGTTATGTAAACCTCGGAAAAACTGGTCTAGCTAAAAAAAAAAAATTGCAAATATTTTTTTTTCTTGAAAACTCCACCTAATAATTGTTTTGTTTTGTAAACTTTCCCATAGGTGCTGGTGCATTGGTGTTCGATATATTCAGAGCACCCATTGAGCTGTTGATGGGCGTGGCCTTCGGTTGCCTAGGGGGCATTTTTCTGTGGTACATCCCTAACAAGAACCAGGTAAACATTTATTTGGGTATGCTGAGAAAATCACACTAGGGTTTAAAAATCACTATTGAAATGGTATAGACCTTTATCATGCTGCCACCATTTCAGTCATGTTCCCTGTATCCAATAACAGTACTGAATGATAATGCTTCTTGTGCAAAAAGGAACCAGACTATTTTTCCTTCCAGCCTCGCTTTGGTTACGTTGATTTGAATGGGAAAAACTCAAGATGGCCGAAACATGATAATGGTCCATTGAACGTGCAAGTTGACGTCAAAATCAGTGACTTTATGGGGAAACAGTACTTCCAGGCGCATCGTATACACCAATTCGATGTTGAAATTATCAGGGCTGTCCAGTTTTGAATAATTTAGTATTCGATTACTTGAAACTGCGTTTGACCGAATATTCGGATATTCGAAACTGCCAGCTGCAATTGCGTGCTGCGCCAGTAAATATTCACACGAACAGAACGCCAGTTAAAGTTTGCGTGGGGCGATCGAAATCGGGCACTTCAGTGTTTTGCAGTAAGGATTTTATAACTACCGGTATAAAGGGCTTTAACCTCCTATAAAGGATGTGAACAATGAACCACCATCAACAAAAAAAGTTACCTCTGACAAAACAGTGGCACCTGACAAATAAAGCGCATTATTTATGATGAAATAACATCACAGTTGGTGTTTGTGTGTAGTTTTTAGGGTTTTTTTAATATTCAAACCATCAAAAAGCTATTAGAATATTTGGTTGATTGAATATTCAAGTTTTAAGGGCAGCCCTAGAAATTATGGTGATGGTTCTGGTAGCCATTTCCAGGGCGCTTCCATGCCTGTACGCCCATCACACGTGCGAACTCTGAACATGTCACTAAAAGGGAGTGCATTGTGTGCTTTGGAGTGTCCCAGTAATGGTGGAAAACCAGCCAAGTAATCACAAAAAGTGGGCAATTCGGATCAGCCTAAAGGAGCTACATGTGTAACGTCGTATTTTTGGCATTTGTTTTGTGTCCTGCCTGGGCCCATCCAATCAAGGGCAATAATTTGATTCTGTGAAAGACAAAAAAAGCATTACATTAAACCAGTTCGCGCCGGGATTATTTTGACAAGAACAGAACGAGGCGCTGGATTAATTTTCACTTCACCTCAAGCCAGGCGGGTTGAAGCCATCACCCTCGGGCAGCACACTCGTATGTCCGGCCTCGCTCGCTGCGAGCGGGTCGCTGACAGATATTTCCGGCCTCGCTCCCTGCGTGTTTGTCTGTCATCCGTTCCGAATGCTGCCAAGCCTTTGCGTGTATACACGGCATCCAGCGCGAACTGGTTAGCAACATATTGAATGCATTGCGTAAAACTCGACCTCTCAGTTTTAATCATTCAATCTTGATATTTTTTTGCTTATTTTTCCCCAGAAATCTCTGACTTGGAAGCGTGCCTTACTAGTCTGCGGCGGAGGCCTGTTGTCGTTGTTTGGTTTTGCCCAAGCTGAGTTCACCGGTGCCGGGGCTATGGGATGCCTCATCCTACCGTTTGTAGCTGCCCAGGGTTGGGGGAGATCTAAGGTAAAAAAAAAAGTCAACGTTTGTCGATGAGCCAATACGTTGCTTAAACTTTGTGTGCGCACATCACAATTTGTTAAAGATAAAAGTTCTCCATCTATGAGCTCCGTGCGCTACCAAAACAAAAGAGGGCGCCCTTTTACCTGACAACAACGCCCCATGGGCGGGACATTTCACTGGTTGACGCGCACCGTTCCTTGTGTGTGACGCACGTACGCCAGGGGATTTGTTCTATTTACACGCAGTGGCCGCGCTTCGCAGCAAATGAATTGCAGTCAGGCAAGATGGCATCAGTCGGTCACCCCCAACTGTACTTCCTTTGCCGGTGAGGGGGTGCTTGTGAACAGAGCAGATACAGGGCGAGTAAAAAGAAAAAAAAACCAAATGCTGGGACTATTGTTTTAGTGAAGTTCTGCATGTAGCACTTTCAAAATCTAGGATATGAAAGCCCAATTCGTAAGCTTTCTTTTAGTACCAGAATCATTCAAATCACTTATGTACTTTTCAAATTACAGAATTTTAAACACCACCACCGTTTTAAAGTTCTGTCCACGGATCACAAAAAAGGTGGGCATTCTTTCAGCAAAACAAAAACAATTCAGCCACATCCCTATGTGATTTGTTTTCGTTTTGCTTAAAGAACACTTATGAATTGGGCTTTCGTATCCCAGATTTTGAAAGTGCTACACGCAGAACTTCACTGAAACAAGGGTTCCGACATTTGGGTTTTGTTTTTTGTTACTCACCCTGTAATGTATCAAACATGCTAAATATGATCCAGCTTGTGTCATCGTGCACAGGAATTAAGATATATTCAATAAAGCTGCGTTCGCATTGGACTTAATTTTGTGAAAAGTTACCGCTGGTGCTTGTTAACATTCCATTGTGGTTAGTCTACCGTGCATCCACACTTGGATAATTTTCGGCCCGCGGAAAGTCATTCGTTGCGTAAACTTTACCGTACACCGTTCTCTCTCAGAATCCTATGAGGGCACCCTACTATTGACATTTGAGAATAACAAGCTAAAACATACAGCAGAAATATGGCTGAATCTCCGAACCGTACATAGGCCTACATGTATGCGTGTGAATTACGGAGATCTATATAAGTGACCCACACGGAAGTCACATGATCACAACGTTAGGTTTTACGTAGCAGTGGCCGGCCGCACTGGACTTTTCAGTGATGTAAAACTAACAATGTCATTCTTCCACGACCCAGTTGGCTCTGTAAAACTAACCGCTGCGGACTGTAAAAGTATCAGTCGACACTTGACAATTTTGGGTAGTTTGCTGGCTGTTCACACTGGACTTAACTTGGTTAAGATGACAACGGTCTCGTTAAAGTTGACAACAACCTGTGTTAATTTAACCGAAATAAGTCCATTGCGAACACAGCTTAAGACTTTAAGATGAAAAGTGTTGTTTTTGTGGTGTTTGTGTTTCAGGAGCCTGTCAATAAGATTGTAGGCGTCATATGGACGCTGTTTGAACCAATTCTGTTTGGTATCATCGGTGCTGCGGTGTCAGTTGAATACTTGGACGGGAACACAGTTGGTGAGTCTCAGTATTCCGAAATAGAGAAAATAAATGTATTAATTTGTTGAAAAGAAAATAACATTTAACATAATGGCACCATAATAAATAACATATTGGCACCATACATGTGTGTGCTTGTATGCCTGTACGCCGCAACTTTCAGGCAAAATTATCAGAATCCACTGAATCTGTGATCATTGTCCCTTTCTCTAGGGACACTGCATCCAAAATGAGCAAAAAATCCAAGTTTGTGAATGATTTTTGTTTATATTAACTGTAAAATTTGGTCTCTTATCATATTTTTCAACCAGTATCGTAATCATGTTTCCGTTGTACCATGTATTGAGAACAAGTTCAGTTCCAACTTTGTTATTATTAAAAAAAAATTTAACAAAGGCTCCAATCTACAAAAATAAATGCTGCGTTGTAAAAAAAATGCACCGGCTTTGTTCTTAAAACTAGTAGTACATGTACCTTGTAAAACTAATGGCAACCCAGCTGTACATTACTTTAACCATCAAAATTAATATAAAAAGGGGCCCATTCCATAAGGATTCTTAAGATTATGAGCAATTTTGTAGCCGCTAATGACCCAAAAAAATGCACAAAAAGCAAACGATCCTGTATATCTTTAATAGCTGTGTAAAATTCTGTTTCCAGGTTATGGGATTGCTATCATGGTGATAGGTCTCATCATACGGACCATTGTCACATATCTGGTAGTGTGTAAAGCGGGACTGACCATCAAAGCTAAAGTGTTTGCTGCCCTCGCTTGGCTACCAAAGGCAACAGTTCAGGTATGGTGTGCAGTGTGTTCACAACAACTTTTGAGATTTTGGAGAGAAGTTTCGGCATTCATATTTTTTTCTATAAGAATAGTGTATTTAGAATGGATTCCATGTTCATCTTTGTGGGTTCGTCCAAGTAAAGCTGGTCCCAGAGTGCACGAAATCATATTGAATAAGCCAGTTCTGTATTTCAGCTGCTAATTTTGTTTTATACAACACCTGAATAAATCCCCGTCATCTGATTGGTGGATCATTGATCACATGTTATTGAATTATTCGTCCCAACGCGCGGCGCGCAGCGCACAGTGCAATGGAAGTTCCGTTGCATGGTGAATAGAACTTCCATTGCGTGGTGTCATTGCTGCTGGCAGTGGCGCTGTTTTAAATCAAGATTACTTGAATATGATGGTTCTCGACCTGTTGAACAGTTTGCATAAATTAAATATGATGAACTTCCTTGTCAAACTTTCAAACAGTTTTTAACCTGAATAAATTGGCTATTTATAAGTCAACCAATCAGATGACGAGGATTTATTCAGGTGTTATATAAAACAAATAATGAATGTTTCACGTTCATGCAATGGAAAGAATAATTTCATTGGGTGACAGATGAAATGTTCCATTCCACTCGGCTTCGCCTCTTGGAATGGAACATTTCATCCGTCACCTCATGAAATTATTCTTACCATTGCACTCACAAACATTCATTATTTGTATAGTATTTTAGCTGCAGTTCTGGAATGCCTCACTTCATATGCAAAATAGACGTGCATGCGCATCGATCCAGACAAAGGGGCGTGTTCCGAAACCTTTCGCCAAGAGTGCATTTACTTACAACAGCATTGCATTTACTAACAACAGCATTGTATTTATTTACATCAGCATTGCATTTGGTCAATTTTCGGTTCATTGGTAGGTTGTTTTTTTCATGGGAAACTTAGAGAGCTCGTTTTTGGTCCATTACCCGGGGACAGACTGACTGACCGACCGACCACGAAGTGACATACAGAAACTCCTGTCAGAATTTAAAGAGGTTGTGGAATGCGCGAAGACATTTCCGTCATTTTTTGGGTATATGTAGCCTAAGGTGTGATGAAATAACAACGACTATTGTGTCTGTCATGAAATGAGTACAAAAGGTACTTTTGAGAGTTGCTTTTCAGGTCCTGTTTCGACCCAAACGTGCAATTTGTGTAAAAGTCGTTGTTGGGGCAGCAAACAAAACATACTAAATCGTGACGTAATAAACAGGACTCCCGATGCAGCGTAGTATAAACGAGTCCTGTTTATTACATCACGATTTACTATGTTTTGTTTGCTGCCCCCAACGACGACTTTTACACAAATTGCACGTTCGGGTCGAAACAGGACCTGAAAAACAGCTCTCAAAAGTACCTTTTTGTACTCATTTCTTGACAGACACAATAATCGTTTTTATTTCATCACACCTTAGGCTACATATACCCAAAAAATGACGGAAATGTCTTCGAGCATTCCACAACCTCTTTAATAATACTGAAATCCATGAAAATCTTTTGAGGGTTAAACTTTATTTATGTGTGGGTCTTACTGTGTGCAAAGTTTTGTACTTGCCCTATCATAACGCAATGTATCAGTCTTTATATCGAACGTTTTTACCTCATGAAACAAAACAATTGTGTACACATTTTTGTAACGCAGGCTGCTATTGGTCCTTTGGCGTGGGAGGTTGCTATTAACAAGAATGCGGGGCCATTAGCTGAACAAAATGGAATAAAAGTAAGTACCCTGCCCTGTTTATAAATAGCTAGTAATAGGCTATTTTTGTATCATTTTTTTCGCGAGCAATAAAAATATCCGTTGACTCATAGGGTTATCTTTAAGACGCTGTTAACCTTAACTCCTTAGTGTCTTTTTCTAAGTACTGGACCAAGTCCGCCAAAATCCATTACTGACCCTGCTTCAATTAATTGTCGACCTAATCGACTGAAATCCACCACAAGACCACCAGTACTATAGGTGTATTTTGATGGACTTGGTACTCATGGCTTGCCTACCACAATCCCCAAAATGGGGGGATGGATTTGGATGGATTTGGGAAGGTTAGGGTTAATGTATAATGTTATAAGGGCCGTGTATACTGGAACAAAATGTGTGCAACTTTCCCTTTCTCTGAAATGTACGAAGATCATGAGACGTCTCTCTTTGTGTCGGACAATTGAGGGCGCTGTTGCTGTGATGTCATTTAAGGCACAAACTCTTAAACTCGGAGGTTTTGGCTATAAAATTTGCTCCTTTTTGTGCATTAAATTAAAGTTCATGGACTTACTTGAACAACAATTGCAAAAAAAAAAAATTACCAATGTTAAAAAACACCCAAAAATTCTGATGACTTTTGATGCTGAAGACCTGTGCCCAATTTCACGGCGCTGCTAAGCACAAAAATGTGCTTACCACAAAAAAAGTCTGGCTTATAAAAGCAGGTTATCAGCCAAAACTCCATGAGATTTTCATGCTAAGCAAACAACAGCTGAATATTAGTCACAAGCAATATACATCATGTGGAGTTATGGCTGATAACCTGCTTTTATGAGCCAGAGTTTTTTGTTGCTAAGCAAATTTTTGTGCTTAGCAGCGCCGTGAAATTGGCCCCTGCTGTTACTGCCTTGAATGACATCACAGTTTTGATCATTAATATGTTAATTTTCATAAGCATAAAAGTCACAGATGCGAAAACACCTTTAAAAATGGTTGTACGACAATTGAAAATAAACTTAAATGGGATAAACAAAAGTGCAATTCAAAGATTGCATAAAAAAATATTCTATTACTTCCCACAAGCTATTAATGGGTCTCATATTTCTCATATACTTTATTTACCTTTCTTTAATAATAGACATAATAACCAGTGCCTTGAGTACCTAATTGTTGGTAGATACGTGCACTATATAAGACTCCATTATTATTATTAACCCTAATCCTCTTCAATCCTCCCAAATCAACCAGGCCTGGTGGTTTGGAAGATTTTGGAGGATTGAGGCTGAATGGCAGAAAGTGTCGGTTGATTTTAGAGGATGCATTGTATTGAGGTTGTATATTGCATAATTGACATGATTGAGGCCGAGATTGTACTGGACATTACCTGTGCTGCTTCTGGTTATCTTCGGCACTGCCTTAACATTTTACAGAGTTGATTGTTGGAGGATGAAAAAGATTTGAGCCAGTGGTCACCCCTCGACTTGGCACATCCAAGAAATAACTGATGATTTTGGAGGATTTTTGAGGCTGAATCAAATTTTTACATCGTGGCAATTAGAAAATTGAGAATTGATGATGATTCCTAGTATTTGAATATCCCCTTGCACAGCAAGGGTTGATGGTATGCGAACAGATTCGGCGATTAATTCGGGCGATTCACAATGCAGTGCGCCACCAAGAGTTTGCCATGGAGAGTCCACTTTTCAGGTTTACGGTCGACAAAACATGGTCCATTTGAATGAGTGTCAGTAGACAACTTGAGCTAATTTGTTGTAGATTGGAGCATAGCGTTCTGCAGCCTTACAGAAAACACCATTTTGATAAGAAGAAAAGAAAAGGGCAAACAGATCCTCGAAACATACGCTTACAAAACTACTGACCGGAAAAAACTAACAATTTCAAATGTCCCGCGCTGCGAATTTGTCAACCATCTCCCACAATGCACTGTGAAAAATGAACTCTCCGTGGCAAACTCTTGGTGGTGCACTGCATTGTGAATCGCCCGAATTATGCAAAACAAGACTGCGTCTTGACCTCGAGATTCTGACCATTCAGCGGGCGCCTTCTATATCGGGTCTTCGGTAACCATTGTACTACAAAAACATGGCATCCAAATTGACCAATCAACAGCTGAGGCCAAATTTCTGATCAAAATGACGTCACAGTTTCTAGAGTCGACTCCGATTGGCTTGGGCGCGAGGTAGCATAAAATTTGCCTGTTAGGATATATCAGACGTTTGACCGTGGCTCTGCCCACGTGAATGTTTGATTCTCAGACTAGGTTCCTAGCTAGTTTGGGTTAAACATAAAAAAAACCTATGTAGTAGTTTCAGAAAGCTTTTTGTGTGTTGGGGGGGGGTTGGGATTTGTCTGCAAGATAGGGAAAAAACATATTTCAACTTTGGCAAAAAAACAGTTGGGGTTATTGCACTGACAGCTCGTCCGTTGCTGCATACACATCTTCACGTCTGAACGTGCACAATTCTGAGATCAATTTCGCGCTTGAACCGTCACAGTGCATCCACCTGTTCATTTTAGCCATAACGGTGTAACATATTGCTTCAATCAAGCATTGCTAAGCTGAAAAGTACACCGAACAACAGGTTGCGTAAGGAACATATGCACTTTTGGAGTTCTTCTTTTTAGAAATCCAATCCATATTCATTATTTGTCCAACCTGTACTGGCTAATATGAATTTTGTATCACAATGAGGAGAGAGAGATTTATAAAGGCAAGAAAAAAAGCGTGTTTCCTGTTACAGTTTGGGTGGGTAAAATGCTGTAAAAAAAATGAAAGGAATTTTTAAAACGCAGGATGTCTGCAAAAAGTAGGGTGGGGTAGCCTGCAAATTTTTTATCTTTTCATTTTTTATAACAAAATTAAGGTTTTGCAGAAGTTTCTAGGTAGGGTGGCAAACCCAATTTTTTTTTCTTGCCCTAAAATACGTCAGATTTCCATGGCAAATTAATGTCCAAATTATACAATTATATTTGCTGGTAGTCATAAATTTTGATGTGAATGTAATAAGAAGTACAGACTGAAATAGGAAACAACTATGCTCTCTAAACAGAAATCAGCACTACAGATTTTTGTCAGATTCCTTTGCTATACAATTAGAATGCGCTAAATGTTACAGATTCGGTTACCACGTCCCCAGTAGACTTGTGTGCATTTATCTGCTGCGTTACAAATTGTCAAATCTTGTTATGCACATACATGTGGCGTTGACTTATTTTCAACATTCCTCCCATCACCATCCGGATAATTGATTCCAAATTTTGCAGGTGTTGACTTTAGCCGTGCTGTCAATCATCCTGACGGCCCCAATCGGTGCCATCCTAATCGCTCTGGGCGGACCCAGGCTGTTGGAGAAATCGCCCACGTCCGACAGCGCAGTGGACCACCCCATCCCCGAGGTTAAAATCGTCTCCCCCGAAGGGGAGGAGTCTCAGGGGAGTCAAGAGGGGGCGGAAGAGACCAGGGAAAGTCCTCGGGAGGGACCTGCTGAAACGTCGGCCATGCTGTAGTACAAGGACAACGATTGGTGAGCTCCCATGCCAAAAAATATCTTGAGAAAGGACCAATCGTCGCTTTAGTGCAACAAGGTCATATCTCCCCTTTGCAGCAAATTTGAATCTCCCGCGAATACGCTCCGTGCAACACGGTCGCATCTCGACGTCCATTGACTTTGTGTGTACTTCGACACGACTTTTTGACATTCTGAGACTCGCGTTTCACGTACGGCCCATTTTAGGAGATGTAAGATCTTGATGCATAAACACGACGAAATACACTTCTCTAAAGTACCTGATGCCAAACTGATAATAGGCATACCAAGTTTCGTCATTTGATTATTTCGTTGCAGCTACAGACGCAAGTAGGCAGATTCGGTCACATGTCACCGCTCTCCATTGTTTTCCTGTGTGCAGTGACTCTCTGTAAGACACTTTAAAGAGGTTGTGGAATGCTCGAAGACATTTCCTTCATTCTTCGGGTATTTGTAGCCTAAGGTGTGATGAAATATAAACGACTATTGTTTCTGTCATAAAATGAGTACAAAAGGTACTTTTGAGAGCTGTTTATCAAGTCCTGTCATGCCTGTTTCGACCCGAAAGTGCAATTTGTGTAAAAGTCGTCGTTGCGGGCAGCAAACAAAACACAGTAAATCGCGACGTAATAAACAGGACTCCCGATGCAGAGTAGCATAAACGAGTCCTGTTTATTACGTCACGATTTACTGTGTTTTGTTTGCTGCCCGCAACGACGACTTTTACACAAATTGCACGTTCGGGTCGAAACGGGACCTGAAAAATAGCTCTCAAAAGTACCCTTTGTACACATTTCATGACAGAAACAATAGTCGTTTTTATTTCATCACACCTTAGGCTACATATACCCAAAAAATGACGGAAATGTTTTCGAGCATTCCACAACCTCTTTAACACTTTATATTCCTTCAATTGAAACTGACCTGCAGGGTTTTAACTTCACTTATTGCTCGGAATATTGACTTCCCATTTTGGCATCTTAGGGGCAATTTGAGCTGAATGAGAAAACACCCACTTGCAATTACATGTACTTCAGTTTCTGGTTACCCAACCATTTTTGGCAATGGGTACCTGATCCCCAAAACTTACCCATACAGGGTGGTACAAAAAGAAGGAAACACACTTTTGACAGCAATTTTCACCTACGTGTTTAGAATATTTCAAAAATTCAATTTAATGGTATTCAAATATTGATCTTTAAACATAATCGACGAAAAAATGATCGCAAATGCATATTTTGTCTCGGTGTGGGTAGTTTATATATACTTCACATTTTAGCATTTTAGGGGCAATTTGAGCAGTTACTTCAATAACCTGACCATTTTTGGTAATGGGTACCCGGTCCCAAAAACTCGGTATGTCTCGGTATGGTAGTTCAAAATTTCACGTGCCATACCTGTTTGTCCATGGACGGCTTTATTCCACCCGCTTGACTGAGTTCCGGAGCTTGATTTGAAGACAAAAAAAATGTTTCAAATAAGTTAAGTAAGTAGGTTAAAATTCCTGTCAAAAGTGGGTTTCCTTCTTTTTGCAACCCCTGTAGAAACACGCCCCTAAACTACCCCAAAGTTAAGTTAACCCTAGCCTTCAAATACTACAATCAATCTGGAGGTTTGGGCGCAATTTATTTTTTTTGTTAAAGATATTTTTCAGGGTGAAACTTTAAAGATACAACATACAGTCACCTTTACGGAATGCTAGGCTGATAGAAAAGAAATTGATTATTCAAAGGTTTTTCTTTTTTTCTTGTCGCCGAGACCAGATTCTAACAGTAGACATTTCGACAGCAAAGGAATAGTGATTTTTATGGTTGCAATAAGGACAGACGTAGAATGCTTTGCAAAATGTGTGAATGTTCAAATGTGACTTGTGGCCCTATTGAGAGTATGTGCTCATGATTTGGACCAAATGGTGGCATTTTCGGGGGTGAAAACCCCAGGGTTTTTCGTCTAGTCTCGCCCTTCCTGTTTAAATTTGTGGGAGAACATGTTGCCGATTGGATCTGAGTGATATCTTGCATCCAGTGACATTTCCAAGTTTTCGGTGGGGGGGGGGGAGGGGGTACATAAACCTAATTGAGAAATGGTACATCGTGTATGTACATGTAGACGGTATGCTTGCTGGTGTCTCTGAGGATATTCGTTATTTTAATTTTTAAGGGCTGTGCATCGGGACCGGGTACCTGAGTACCCGATTGTTGATGTCAGGAACCGGTTCCGGATTATGGGGTCGGATACCCGTAACCAACTTTACAAATTACTTGGTAACTTCTCAGACAATGAAAAAGAAAGATTTTGAATGTCATTTGGGGGGAATTTTTCAAGAATGAAAGCCAGGCTACAGGGAGGAAACAAAATGTATTTTCACATTAATGACACGCACGAAAGTTGCAGTCTACACCGTAAAGCCGTAAAGCTCACTGTAGACACATCTTGCTGTATCGACGCACCGATACGGCAATATTATCGTGCCGAACTTCATGAACAATCTCAACAGCGATTTCTGAGATTTGATTTTTGGAATTGGGTTTTTGGTTTTTTTTTAGTTGTTAAGCAACCACCTTTGGATTTTAAGCACTTTTTTGGCTTCGAATGAAAAAAAAATGCACAAATGACAAATGGTCCATCTTTAATCTGATATAGCAGCAACCCAATAACTGTATATTGTAAGACACGTTTTGCGTCTGGAATTTACAAACTTCCGTCTTGCACAATAAACCAGTAATTCATATATAAACCGATCCTGGCACGCTAAAAATGCTATCACGCAGGCCCCCTTCAATGGCGAAAGCATTGTGCTAGCTATTGTTCAGATAATCCATCACAGGCAGTTGCTTTGTACAATAGCGTGCACAATGGTTTCTCCATTGAAGGGGGCCTTAAAGCGTACAGTAATCATATGTTTGGATTCGTCTATACGCAAGCCACATGGTGGTTTAAAATTATAGCAAATTATGGCAATAATATTGTATATTTGAAATTTTGTAAATTTTTCCACTGGAAATTGGTTGATTGGTTCTCAAGTCATTTTTTGATAGTCCGTAGTGTGTATACATGTATATTTGAAAAAAATATATACATTAGGTTAGGCCCCCCCCCCCCCAAAAAAGTCTCCGGTTTCTGGTATGCGCGCGCTTCGCCGTAGCCATGCGCGTCGGCAATATGTAAAAGGTTTTTTTTTCAATGAAAGATGATGTCCCAAAACCGCCAAACTCACTGGTTTGACTGGAATCATGTTGCTGCACAATTTTAACGTGTTTTTAGATGGGGTTATGATCGAGAATAAGCTTTCTGTGGCCTCTCTGGACTCCCATTATATTTGCGCTAAGTTTAGTTGGGCACCATTTGCAGTCATCAGCTGACTTTTGAAGCAAAAAAATCAGGTAAAAAAAAAAGAAGAAAAAAAGCCGCGTCGCCGCACCACTTTTTGGGCAAGCTCCATACCAGAAACCAGAGACTTATTTTTTGGCCTTAGTTTTCTTAACCCTAACCCACCTCAATCCTCCAAAAGACTCAAAGCAGTTTTGGAGGATTTTGGAGGATTTGGGGGGATTTTGGAGGATTGAGGATGAATGCATTTTTAATGCAGGACTGTCTGTGACGATTTTGAAGGATTGAGGCACTGGTATCCTTCATTTGAACATAACTGCACACTTTTTGAGAATTTTGGAGGATTGAGGATGGTTCCTAGGGAGTTTGGGTTAACGTCTTGCCTCTCTTTCCTTTTAAAGGTTTGCTGAAATAACGTGCTGAAATGACAGGTTAAAATGGTCATTTATATCTGATTTTGCCAATATATAGATTTTTCCCCAAGGATTGTGTGTTATTAAATAACTTAAAAAGTGTGACTTTTGTAGGTATGAAACAATTAGACACTGTTCCAGCCAAAATTTATGAAAATTAAATGTGCATTTTGTAAAAATTAGAACGTTAACAGTAAGTAGATAATCATGTCAAAACAATTTAGGTTAGAGAATACATTAAAGAAACATTTTGTGCATTTACAATGTGCAGCATATTTTGATAAGAAAATATTAAAATGATGTACAAAGTTATGCAAAATTACATACATGTGCTAAGGTGAAAGATTCAGTACTATAGATCGTACCATAGTTACTAAAAAAATGTTTTCACAATGGAAAGATTAGTTTCAAAGTGCATACTTTTGATAGTAATTTACTTGCCCTTTACTTAAAAGCATTGTGATCTGCTGTATGTGATCGAGTCGTACACTGAATAATTGATGTGTTTTCTTGAATTAGCCATTAACCCTCCTGCTATTTAAACAGTCACGGACAGTCAAAATGTCCATCCACTTCCCCTGCTATACTTTTAATACAGGCTAGTCACCAGCAGTCAGATCATATGTCAAGCAAAGCACTGTGACTAGTCAAACTGGGTCAACAGACAAAGCAGGCAAGTTGTGGTCACAGCTGTTTTATCACTCACCCGGAGTCAAAGCATAGCTGTATCAAGTTACTTAAGCAGTCCCAGCCAGTCAATCCTGCTTTATGTGGGCTGGGAATTCTTAAAGGGTTGAAAACAGTCACTTGATTGATTTTTGACTGTAAGAACAACTTGGCACAGAATGTCTGTTTGCATAGAAGGGTTGAAGTTGTTGATACTTTTTTTTTATTTAGATTTAATTTTTTTTTTTTTAATCTTCCCAAAAGACGTGATTGACTTTGCATTTCTTGTCATTATCTTTTTACTTTTTTTTGATTTTTTTTTTTTTTATTGAACGTAAAATGTCATAAATATGAAATAAGATTTACATAAAAACCATAGTTGCAGACTTGCGTACATGTGACAGTAGAAACTTAGGAGATATCAATACGTAGCGTTATCTACTTGTGTGCATTTCAAACATTCCGTTCATTAGATAACATTGATAAATATTGCAAAAGTGGTCTTCCAGGCATTGTGAAATACGTCTTCAAATATTTGAATATCTACGTTTGCATACCTTTTTGCTTTGTTTTGTTATTTTTTTTTCGGGGAGGGGGGGGGGGTTGTATTTGTATTTCTTGGTTGTTTTTTATCATAGCAAATATTTGTTGAAATGTTTCAGAATACATGCATTCTTGGAATGTTTAAAATGTAATGTGCATTGTGTAGTTTCCCAAGCAGTGTTGACAATTCAAACAGGTAGTTCCATTAGTTTTGTCTCGAACAAAAACGGTACTTTAAACGATTGGACAAAGTTCAACTTTTTAAAAGCATTAAAAAAATGTGTCCAACAGTAAAAAATAAAATAAAAAAATGCCTTATCTATTGCAGTGACTTACGTTTATTTCTGAAGTTTAAAAAAAGTCATAATTTCCACATAAAATTATTGAAATTCTCTTTACAAAATGAGTAAAATCCAACATAATTATTTTCAAAACACACTTTGAGGACTATTTCCTCGTATTTCTCATAACACTCATTTTAATGAACTTCATGTGTTTTGTTAATTTTACTGAAGCAGTACCATATTTTTCATTTAAATTTAGAATTTATTCTGTGGAAATAAGATGCAGCAATTTTTTTTGGTGAGCCACAAATAAAGAGCCAACGCAAGTCCCGCAAAACGGAATTATTTCAATCACGCCCCACCGTCTAAGAACTCAATTTCCTCTCTGGAATTCCAGTAGCCGTCTCTCTGCCCCAAATTGAGCAATTGGGATGCACATAAAGAAACCAGGGCATCCACTCCAAACCCTGGTTCCCAATGGCAACCGAAATATTTCACCCGACTACTGGGACTGGAGCAGAATTTCCAATCTGGGTCCGGTCAGCCATTTCAATTAATCATGCAGGATTTTTTTTTTTAGCAGACAGCTTGGAATGTGCGCATCTGCAGGCTTGTTTGAGTTTATCGTGCCAAAGTGCATATACATATACAGACTGACATAAACACAAATAAACACGGGATCCTGGTGTGTTATCGTTACAGAGTTTCCACTGGAAACTAAAACAAAGTCCGCAAGCCTTTTTGTATTCTAACAATAAGCATGTACACATGTTCTAATGTGCTGTCATAATTTGTCTGTAAAATATTTAGGTTTCATTTCTCATTTTTTTTTAAAGATGAGACCTTTTAAACTTCTGTGCACATGACGGAAATTAGTACTGAACCCAAGGCTGGTTTTACACTTTTATTTTTGGGTGTGTGCTCCAATTTCCACCAGTGATTTACACACATTCCTTGGTGGATTTACATTTTGAGTCGACTGTAAACTATTGGTTTTATGGTTTGTGTACAATGTCAGTGGGTTTATTTAGAAGACATGGGTGGTGGCCCCTTTCTCATAGTCCACACTAGCACTTCGGATGAGAGTTGGTTAGTTTTTTTGTGTAATCGATGAAATATTTATTTGCAGGCATTTGTTGAGTTGTAATATTACCCCTTCCAAAGATATCCTGAGATAGCACTCGGGAAAATATTTGTAAATACAAATATTTTTCCTGTGTCCTATCTGAGGGTATCTTTGGGAGGGTAAAAAAAAATGCCTACAAATTTGCCTAGACCTAAATTTGTGAAAATATTTCGACCTATTTGGATGATGGATTTTTAAAACATCAATTATTGATGTTTGTGTGTGGCACATCTTTAAGTACAGTAGTAATATTGTACATTAAAATTATAAAGCAAATTTATGTGATGCGATCAAGCTAAATGAGTCGTTTGTCAACCCTGGTCAATTTTTTTTTCTACAGATTTGAAAAGAGCACAATCTTAGCATTACTGCTGTGAAAACCGCATGCTGGTACCGTCTTTAGTTCAAAAATTATGGAAGTCGGAACATCAAGAAATCTGATTTAGTGATGTGATGAAGTGGCCCTATTTTGGCCTGAATCTCCACATGGAAATTCCAGACAAACGACTCATTTAGCTTGATCGCATCACATAAAGTTTATTTTGAAAAATAGGTTTCATGAGAAATTGTGTGAAGAATACACAAGCTTAAGCCGCATCCGAATTACGGCTATGACCCGCGGTAACACACGCGTCTATAGAAACTGCTTCTACAGATGCTTGTGGGTCATTCTATAAATTTGAGATCCACTTTTTCCTGTCCCTGTTACATCTGACATCTATGATTTGATAATTCTGATGCACTCCTTAATGCAGTCGTCCTCCAAGAGTGATTATGAATAGCAAACTACCTACCCAACAAATTAAAAATCCTTTGAAGTCATTCTTAATGATACTTGAATGGCAAATTACAAAGTACCAAGGTAACAGGGACAGGAAAAAATGTCACACTTTGGACCCTGAAATTATAAAAATTCTGTGTGAATTTGTCCTCAAGTGGGATCATGTTGCTTACTACCCAAGTGCGGATATCCCACCACTTGTCCATGACATTTTCAGGAAAAACCACACAATTGTTTTAGTTTATAAGAGGAGGATTAAGTTGAATTTGATACCAATGACATTCTCAAGAGTTTTGGAGAGTGGAGCAACTACTAGTTTCGTAATTAAGCCCTTCATGAAAAATATGAGCATTTATATACTTATGTAGTTTTTTAAGTTCACGTTTTCAAAGTAATTTCCATCATCATATCGAGGAACAGAACATAAGGTTTTCTGCATTATGTTTTTATTATGAGTTTATACTTTTTTTATGATTTGAACATAGTTCCATGACTTTTAGCTTCTCTTGTAGTTCTCCAGATATAGGACTTAAAAATATGCACCTTTAAGATGACGTATCATGACTGATGATGACGTCATCATGACATCACTCCAATTTGTGTCTGTAACACATCCCTGTTTATGTACATACCAAGTTCCAACCCAATCGGACTTACAGTTCTCTGAATATAAAATCATGAAATATACACCTTTAAGGTGACATTACATGACCATTGATGACATCATTATGACATCACTGGTCTAGGGCAAACTTAATCCTGGGTCTTTGTCTGTGCTGAGTTTGAAGTCAATCTGTGAGCTGTTAATATCTCTTGCTGTATGACTACCGAGCCTCATACAGTGATGGATCTAGGGGTGGGGTTATTATGGGGTCTAATACCCCCTCCGTCTTTGTATATAATAAAATAGGGAAAACACGGCAGCTAACACCCCTCCCCACCCCCCCCCCCCCCCCCACCCCCACCCCCACCCCCCAATCCAAACCTGCATCCACCCCTGTCGTGTACTTGCCAGCGAATGCAATCTTAAAACACAGGGCAACAAACTCTTCAGAGATTCATTCCAAATGTGTCAACACGGTTTAAAAAACTTCCCTGAAATACCGTGCAGTTAAAAGCATTGCCAGCTTCACTAGACAGTTTGGACAATTCTGCGCCCACATATCCATGGAATTTTATCCAGTAACTGTCAACACTGTTCAGCAGGTGATGTTAATATACTGTGTTGTGCTTGCTGAATCTTTTGTGTAATCCTATCATCCCAAAGGCCTTCCTGAGCTGTTCTGATATGAATTGTTACAGGCAGATCTGTCGCATCATATTTTGTCAAGAACCATTTTCCATTTAATAAGCTGAGCTCAAAATCCTTTCTTTTTTTTTCTAAGAATCTTTAGACGGTGGAAAACAACAGTATAAATTTTAAAGATAATGGACACCATTTGCAAGCATTCAAAAATGAAACTGTCAGAATACCATGAAATATCCTACTTGATTGTAAGTAAGGCCAAAAAAATTAATACATTGTAGTTCTGCTTCTGGTTTCCTTACCTACCCTATTCTGACAGCCCCTACCCTAATTTTTTTATTGGAAAAATGAGGACAAAACACCCAAAACCATCGATTTCTACCTTTTACCCTTGACTACACGCAGATGCCTCCATATGATCGTACACAAAAAAAATTGGCAAAAAAACCTACCCTATTTTTGAATGCCATGTAATCGGAAGCAGAACTATTTTTTTTTGGGGGGGGGGCCTAAGTAATAGGTTCATGCGTCCTGTGAGATCATTGCACCTAGTTTACTGTCATGTTTGAGAAAAGACTAAGTTGCCATCATAATTCCTCGTTATGGTTGGGACCGAACCATCGCGCTTTCAGTAGAAACCTTTGCTTTGGTTCGAGAGAAAAAAATGATGCATTTTCAGTTTTCTCAAAAGTACGATATCAACTGAGCTGAAAAATTTTGATGGGTTATTTTTTAATAACCTGCTTCAGATTTATTGTATTGTTGTTCATTGCATCGGTAAAAAACTTTTTTTTTTGCAAATGGCGTCCATTACCTTTAAGGGAGCCCTAGATATACATCATAACTTTGATTCTTGAGTCAAACATTTCTAATCGCGCCTCTGGACCTCTTGGGCGCGACAAACGACTGACTGTTACTGTCATCACCCAAGGGAATGTTTTCATCAGATGCCATTGAAACGAGCAGGGCTGAACAAGCTCAACCTCTGGGCAAGGAAAGGGGGGTGGGATTGAATATGTTTTCTTTAATATAAACAAAATCTCAGAGATATGAGGCATTTTATATTGAAGTTGATATTTTTTCTGTAAGTAGTGGGTAAAAAGCCAAGTAAACTTCAGTCAGTCCAGTTAGAAAGGCATGCAAGCATTTCCTCGGATCAGCTGATTTTCTCATTTTCTCTTCACACTTATGCCATTACAAAACTGAAAAACACTTAAGAAATTTTGTAAAGCTTGGAAATTCCTCTCTTTTTTTAAAACTCCCCATTTGCATGCCAGGTTTTTATTTCAAAACTATGAAAATAGAAATGTAAATAAGTCAAATGTATGTAAGCCAAATGTATATATTACCAACTAAGTCCAGAAATTGAAATATGTAATATTTTGAAAGCAGTATAGTTAAAGGGAATGTACATCATTGGCTTTCACTGTAATTTTCAGAAATGAACTAGTTGAGGGGTTAGTATAATAGATCAAATATTGTTACACTGACATGTTTGAATGTTTGTGTCCGAAAATGCTAGAAAAACCAAGAAAAACAAAAAACGTTCAAGTAGTCTGGTTCCCTGACTCCACTAAAGATGAAATAGATCAATTTATAGATGCCGGAAAATTGTAAGGTAAGGGAACCAGTCTAGCTGGCCTGCACCCATTCATGAACCAATAGCAAACACAATTTGAACTGAAACAAATGGTAAATATGGAGCAGAAGTTGAACAATAGTTAGGTTTTTCCAACGGTGGTCGGCCGACCACCGTTGGAAATGTATACAAAAATACCATTTTCTTGAAAATGACTTCACACCAGGTGCCTTAATTTTACAGAGTGCTTGTGACTGTCATTTACCAACATCCTGGTAAGGTATTTCATAAAAACCTGGTAGTTTTATTTTTCAATGTTTGCAAATGTTGTATATTCCCTTTAATCGGATTGATTTTTGTTATCTACATGTACATATACAAAAATAGAAAGATTGGCTGTTTTCAAAACAAACCGATGCCAGCTTATCCAATGAAGATTGATCGCAGGCAAGGTTTTTAATCTTGCAGCTTGACATTGCACCTCCAAACGTAATCAAATTTGACTTGTTAGCTAGCTAATTTGAAAATATTGGACCGTGCACGTTTTAGCAGACCGGACATAAACAGGGGCATACATACGGTACTTGACAAATTGATGTTATCCCCTCCCCCTTCCCCCCCCCCCCCCCCCAATTCCCCGCTCAACATATTGCCAACTTTCTGACAGATGGTGCAGGCTCCACGATCTTTTAATCGAGCGTGCTGCTGTCGGAGGAAAATCAATCGTCCATCGTTCTTAATAAACTGGTCGCTGCAATGTAAAAAAAAGCCGATTGTTTAAAAGCTAATGCGCGGTGCGTGACTGTAACCCCGTCGTGTGGATCAAAACAATTTTCTTCTTTCCTGATATGAATCAATCAATATGTTTTCAAGTCTGGTGCCAATGAATAATAAGCATCAACGTGTATAGTTGTAGTACAATATTAAATAAGAATTTATTCGTAATACAACATGTCTTTTACATAAACATCTCAAAAGGCTTTACAAAATGTCAAAACCACATAAAACTTAAACCAGTTACTTCAAAGTAGTAATTAAAAATAAAAAGAAATGTCTTGAGCTGTGATTTAAAAAGTCCCAAACATGGGCGTCGCGAGGGGGGGGGCCCAAAAAAAAGCAAAAAAAACTGATAAATCGAGAATATGTTGAGAAATACAAGAATTTGTGGGGAAAAATATGTTTTGCCCCCCTCTAGAACAAATCCTGGAGACGCCCGTGTTCCCAAATCATTGTAGAATGAAGAATCTAAAAAAAAAAAAAATGGGGGGGTGGTATTTTTTTCAGTTTATTCAAATTCACTTTGGTTTTAGTAGTAGATTCAAGAGTTGTATTTTCAATTTTTTTTGTTCTCCTTCTGTTATTGGCAGTGTTAATTTTTCCAGTTTCTCACATTGACTCTTTTTTATTTATTTTTTACAAAAGAGTCAGTTGCACTGGCGGATTGAAAAAAACAATTGCATCGTGATTTCATTTGCAACATGACGCATACTTGTTTACTTTTTCAGCTACTTTTCAATATTTTTTTTTGGGGGGGGGTGTTTCAGAATATATCATTTTAAGATTTTCTGATAATTAATGGTTTACTTTTTAGTGTGTACTTAAGCTGGTTGTCGATGGCTATTTTCATTTGAGATTCTGTTTAGGGCTGGGGGAGAAACAGGATCTTAGAAACAGGATCTCAGAATGAGAGATAAAATAACCAAACCAAACATATTATTCAAGCAAACATACCCAGATTTTATCTGACTCGAGTCCCATATGTTGATTTTCGTTTATTTCCTCATCATGATCATAATACCTTGAATATTTCAGTAGGCCTACACTGATCTCATGAACTATGGAAACGCATAAATCTTTTACGTAAACCAAATTTTTGGTATTTCTTTGAAAAATCCATACATTATCTGATGGTGCTTTGGTTTTTCTTTTTTTCTCCTAATTTTAATCTAAATCCGCCATGGGCAATTCTTATTAGGGTCTGTACAATGTCAACTTAGGAATATGTACAGTCGAATCTCGTTAGTACAAACTCTGTTAATACAAAATTCTGGTTATAACAAACATAAAGCCTTAGTCCCGACTGTGCATTTATGTGCACAATGAATGGGACTGATGTTCCTCTTAATACAAAATTCTGACATAACAAACAATTTGGCTAGGTCCGAACGAGTTTGTATTAACGAGACTCGACTGTATGTTGTCACCTGACAAAAAAAGCTGATTAGTTCGGATTATACAGCTACTGTTGGCAGTGGAACAATCTGTGTTCCCTTCAGCTTATTTTTGTTAACCCCCCCCCCAACTTTTTTAAATCCTTAAAATGAACATCAGCCTTGCACATTGTCTGATTTCCAAAGAGTAAAACTAGCAACTAGATAGGAAATCACTCTAATTTCAGATTTGATTTAGGGATTCTTTTTGGCCAAAGCATGGAGGTCTATTCCCACCTCCAAGTATTTCAGTCAAAACTCAGGAGCACCCTTCTTTTTGGAATGAACGAATGACCCTCTCTAAACATTCAGTTACTACTTTCAGCTGGTGGGAGTGAATTTTCACACACATTGGCAAAATGTCTTTTAAAACTCTTTGGAAATAAGAATTACAGAACAGAGATTAAGGAACAGCCCCCCCCCCCCCCCCCATATGAAATGTTGATTAAACTGAACAAAAATAGAACTTTTTCAGTGCTCCCTAGAAGTGCATTCCCAGTTGCCCCATATGGAAGTTAAACCTATAGTTAAAGGGAATGTGCATCATTGGCTTTTGCTGTAATTTTTAGAAATTAACTATTTGAGGGGTTAGTATATAGATCAAATATTGTTACACTGACATGTTTGAAGTTTTGTGTTCGAAAATGCTGGAAAAACCAAGAAAAACAAAAAGTTCAAGTAGTCTGGTTCCCTGATTCCTAAGATGAAATGGATCAATTTATAGATCCCGGAAAATTGTAAGGTAAGGGAACCAGTCTAGCTAGCCTGCACCCGTTCATGAATATGTAACCAATAGACAAAAAAATGGACTGAAAAAAGTGGTAAATTTGGAGCAGTAGTTGAAAAATAGTTGGGTTTTCCAACGGTGGTCGGCCGACCACTGTTGGAAATGTATACAAAAATACCATTTTCTTGAAAATGACTTCACACCAGATGCCATAATTTTACAGGATACTTTAGACTGCCATTTACCAACATCCTAGTAAGGTATTTCGTAACTTACTTGGTAGTTTTATTTTTCGATGTTTGCAAATGTTGAATATTCCCTTTATGCTACTGTACTTTGGCCACCCATAAGGAAACCCTCAGCATGAGAACAATGATAATCCCATGTTAAGCTGGGACTTTCCTCCAACAGCATTTCAACATCCTGAAATCGATAACTGGGAGCAACTAACAGTCAAACGATTGTCCTTTTGCTTAAATGCCTTTTGTTATTCCAAAGTAGTTCCTGGGCATAATAGGGTTTTCCCTTGTTGTGTAAGGACCTGCTTTAAAAAAAGAACGGCTTCACAGTTTGTTCAACCCAACTGCAAACAAATCAGTGCGCTGAGGACACACTTTGTATAAATGACCAGAAGATTATTTGGACTTTTTGTTGATATGAAGAATGGCCACTGTTTCTCATTCAAAGATTTGTTCAGTGGTTCCCATACTATATTCACAATCGGTGGACTTTGCCAACAATTGGCCTTTTGTTGCGATGGTTTGGGTGAGCTGAAACTTCTCACGGCTTACTCTAAACTTCAAGTTGTGTGTGAGGCCCCCCCCCCCCCTCACACTCACACCCCCTCCCCATCACCATTTGAAACTAAGTCGAGAAAATAATTCAGGATCTTATTTTTGGTATTATGAACAAAATCTCAAGGCAGTTCTAGGGACAGAGAGTTACCATTGTGATTAACAATGGTTAGGGGTTTGTTGGGTTGTTTTGTTTGATTGTTGGGTGCTTTTTTTTTTGGCTGTCAGAGGGGAACACCCCCCCCCCCCCCTTGCAGAAGCATTCAAGCATGTTTGCTTCTGAAAGGTTCTTAAAGGGGGTTTGGGGGGTCGAAACCACCCCCCCCCCCCCCCCCAGCTCTGACCCAACTTTGTTTTTCATAGAAAAATATTACAAGTAATGTCAAACCCCCTGCTCTGACGCCTCCAAAAAAATGACAGTCATATAGGTAATAATGTCCACGTACCTATGCACAACATTCGGACTGAGCCACCTGGGGTATTGATTTTACGGAGGCCAAGTGTCTGGAGAAAAAAAACCTGTCTATATTTCAGCACTTATTTGCTGATGAACCCCCCCCCCCCCCCCCCCCCGCCCCGCAAACATTCCTGGATCCACCCCTGACAACATTTGCAAACATCAAAAAACAAAACTACCCAGTTATTGTGAAATACCCTACTTGACTGTAAGTGAATAATAGTCTCAAGCATCCTGTGAAATCATGGCACCTGGTGTGCTGTCATTTTTGAGAAAAGTGGAATTTTTTTGTGTCAATTTCCAACAATGGTCGGCTGACCATCGTTGTTTTGTGCATCTTTTGTTTTGTGAGTATCAAATTTTCAGATCATATTTTGGTGTAAACCTCGTGACATCTAAACTTTAGATTAGAATTTGAAACTCTGTCTGCGTTTTTTATTCCATTTTTAGTCTAAACACACTTCAGTGTTAAACCATTATTAACTTTCAGGATAGTAAGTTAATCTTTTCTTCAGAAAAAAAACACCTAGTAGCTTAATTTGTTTGTAGACTGAAATCTTTTTAAAGATGTTTTCCCAAATTCTCTTACCTCTATTTTTTTCCTTCAAAATATCCTCCTCACCCCTTCTGATGAAAAGCAGTTCAGATGTCATTTATACCCTTTGACTAGTTTTGAATAGGTTTCTCACGGGGATGGAGGGACACAACAAATAACTCTGTGAATATATGGCCTTGTCAAGACAGTTTCTACAGCCATTGTCCGCAACCACAAAGGCGAAATGCCCCTAATGTGGAATTGGGTCAGTGATGAGTCCCCCATCAAATGTGGCATAGTATAGACCCCTTGCTGTCCAGTTTATGAAAGAGTCTAGAAGTGGGGGAGTAATTATATGGACACAAACACAAGATGTAAAGTCTGGCATAAATGTAGCTCATTCAATACTCTATACAGGGCGAGTCCAAAAAAAAAAGAAACCCAAATGTTGGGACCATTGTTTTAGTGAAGTTCTGCATGTAGCACTTTCAAAATCTAGGATATGAAAGCCCAATTCATAATCTTTCTTTTAGTACAAGAATCATTCAAATCACTCGTGTACTTTTCAAAAAAGTTCAGTGTTCTTTCAGCAAAACAAAAACAAATCACATAGGGATGTGTGTGAATTGTATTGTTTTGCTGAAAGAACGCACACTTTTTTGTGATCCGTGGACAGAACCTTAAAACGGTGGTTGTGTTTAAAATTCTGTAACTCAAAAAGTACGAGTGATTTGAATGATTCTTATACTAAAAGAAAGCTTATGAATTGGGCTTTCATGTCCTAGATTTTGAAAGTGCTACATGCAGAACTCCACTAAAACAATAGTCCCGACATTTGGGTTTCATTTTTTGGACTCACCCTGTACAAAGAGAGAGTTTCATTCATGGAGGTATATATTGTTCCATTAGAGGTGAACAAAATGCTGGAGTGTGACTTAATCGTGTGTGTAGTCCCCAATGCTTTTCTGATAGCATTCAAGTGTGTTATCCTCCTGAACTGAGTGGGTGTATAATTACTAAGCAACTGTTGAAGAATGGCCAAGCGCTTACAAGTTTCACTTTTAGGAACTTTGTGATTTTACTGGGTGTTACTGATTACTCCCATGTGTGTAGCGGCTCATCACAGCACTAAGGGTTTTTCACTCTTTAAAATCCATAATTTTTTTTTTTAAATATGGCCCTTAATGCAGCAGAAAGCATCTACATTTCAAACATTTACCGGGAGAGAAAATTTCCAAATAAATCAGTCACCCTAGATACTGTAGGAGTGTGCCTTACAAGTGCGCACAAGTGTGTATTTCCCTGCAATCGGGGACCATGCATTATTGTCCCTCTTTTGTTTGTACTTCAACTTTTTAGGAAGACCTCCCGTATTTTTTGTACACTAATCCAAATGGGGGACCTCGCGGGAATTGGGACCCTATTGTCCTCTATTGTTCAACATTGAATGCAAACACAAACTCAACACCTAAGGCCTCCCCCCCCCCCCCCCACCCACTACACAGGCGAGCAACTGCCCCCTCCCCATCAGTAAAAACCATGGTAAAAATAACTGCATTTGTGTTTTTTCTTGTGGTGCCCCTCCATAGTTCGCACTTTCGCCTAATACCTAGAGCTTGCGCCAGTGCTGCCAACACCGGCACCTCCCCCCCCCCCCCCCCCCCACCCAGCCAATTCAACCCCTCATCAGCCAAACCCTCAGCCAAACACCTCCCCCCCCCCCCCCCCCAACGCCATGGAAGGACCAAATGGCGGGGGAGGACGGAATGTCATTCATGGAGGTACATTATTGTTCCATTAGAGGTGAACAAAATTGTGCTAGAAGGTGACTGCCCTGTATGTAGCCCCCGTACTTTACTGATGAATAGTATTTGAATGTCATTTGCTGCCCTCCAGAACTGAGTGGGTGTATCTATAAGTTCTTACATAAAGCAACTGTTGAAGAATAGCTTAGCACACAGAGCCTCTTACAAGTTTCACTTTAGGAACTGTGGTTTTAGATGACTGCTCGATGTTCCAACACTCCGACAACCCACACAATTGTGTTACTCCCAGTTAGGGTTACGGTTTGGTCAGGAATATGTGCTATCGGAACATGGTGTCGGAATATAGAGGTGTAACCGTGATTTTATTAGCTATTACTGATAGTTTCACCCATGTATAGGGGCCCCACTCAGCACCAAAATTCGGCACTCGCTTAACCCTAAAGGGGCCGGGGGGGGGGGCGGAATCCGCCCCCCCCCCTCAACATTTTCCGTTATAGCCTCTAAAAAAAAATGTTCGCGACCCGAGCTGTTATGACTTTTTAGCCTCGAGCTTTGCGCATCTTTTGATATCAAAAACATAAAAATCGGACCACGGGTTGCCGCGTAGCCAAAAATATGTCGTGTACACAGAGCAGAATTGCCATTCGTACATATGAATAATTAATTAGCCATAATTCCAAACCCTTTGACCTATAGTCATGAAATTTCTTGGGTATGTTTAGGAAGAGTTGCTCTATGCAGGTGTCGAGTTGCAAAATTTTTCGTCACTCGATGGCCGAGATCTTAGGGGGGGGCGGAATCCGCCGCCCCCCCCCCCCCTTTAGGGTTAATAAAAATCCATGAATTCTCTAAAATATGGCTTAGAATGAATGAAGGAGAAACCGTTTAGATTTCAATCATTTTTTTTGGGGGGGGGGGGAGGAACATACCCATCAAGATATACCACTCTACATATCACTATAAATATGCCTACATTGATATAACCAAAATGTGCCTATTTGGCACCTACAAGTAAGTGCTTACACCCATACACCTCCATATCCAGCCCAACACCCACGCCTGCCACTAAGGTTGGGAGCACCTCTACCAACCCACCCTCCTTATTATACCCACCCACCTCTAACCCCACGAGCAACTGTTCCCCCTCCTCCCCCCCCCCCCCCCCCCCCCCCCCCCCCCCCCCCCCCCCCCCCCGACATAAGTGTAAAAAATAACTACATTTTTGTTTTCTTGTGGTGTGCCCCCCTAATAATAACCGGAGCTGGCGACAGTACTACCCCCCCCCCCCCCCCGGCCCACCCAAACTCCCCCTCCAATCCAAAACCTGGATCCGCCCCTAGTTGGGCATAAGTTTTCATATTGAATAACCCCACCGACGTCCTTTCTTCCGGGTTTGACTGTATTCAATGGCTCGCCACTGTCCACGTTTACAATAATAATAACCCACATCATTATTGTCACTTCTCACAAACAAGGAAATCAGACGGATCGAGTGGCCTTCTAGGGGATAAAGAATCGGTAATCTGAAAGCCCATTACAAGTGGAATTGCAAGAGGATATGTATGGTCTTTTTCCTGGATTTATAGTCCTGCTTCAGGGAAGAGAAGACAAACATCTTAAAAAATAATTGTCTGGTCAATATTCCTGATATATTTGCCTGGTCAATATTCCTGATATAATTGCCTGGTCAATATTTCTGATATAATTGCCTGGTCAATATTCCATGATATGCATGTTATTGCCTGGTCAATATTCCTGATATAAATGCCTTGTCAATATTCCATCATATTATTGCCAGGGCAATATTGCATCTTTATAGCCTGGGCAATATGTTAGTAACTGTTTCTCATTGCTTTTTTCAGTAAGATTTTTCTTGCTTTCAGGATTTGTTGTCAGGATTTTTCCTGATTTCAGGATTTGTTGTCGGGATTTTTTTCCGAGTTCAGGAGTTTTAAAGAATCCGTTTTGAAATCTGGAATTCCTGAGGTTTTACCATAAACATGTTTTTACCTCCATGTAGAACAAAAGAAGTGGGTATTCTAAGGGTTATTGCCTTTAGTTATATACAAACATATACCATAGACCCTACATTAGCCTCTGTCAATTATTTCATGGATTTTTCATTTTTCCTAATCTCAGCCCGCACTTGGAAAAATCATTTTCGTTTTGCTCATCAATCTGCAAAGACTTGACACAGGCTATAATCATTTGAAAGCTTATTAGTTGCTTTAATCTACCTACTGCAACAACAAGTTCTCAACAAAAAGAACAACTTCAAGACTGCATGCAAAAAGGCTTAACTGAAGTTTTAACTGCAAATTCTTCAAATACTTCACTAAATGTACATGTGTTCCATTAGGTATTACATGTTTTGTTGGGCACAATAACTCAACTGTCTCAAATTGTGCAGTTTCTTTAAAATCCAAGAAACACATGATATTCCAATACCAGTCTCTGAGAAAATGAGCTCCCCATGTGTGGTGAGTATATGCAGACCCATGTCATTTCCCCTGGGGGTCTGAAAACGCCAATTTAAACATGGACCAAGGTTGATGGAGTTTCCGGGAAGGAAACTACTAGGTTTTGGCAAGCGTGACCGTGACAGTACCGCGGAAGACCCGTGACTGGTACCGTGTCGTGCACCCAAACTTGTTTGCAATCTGGAAGGGTATTTCCTAACTTTTATTTTTAGTAAAGCTCATGTAGCAGCCACAATGATTAAGCAAAACAAAATACGTACAGGCACAGGTTTGCATTTTTTTTTTTAGAATTCCTTGCTCTATGGAATAACCTATGAATTTCAAAGATTTGTTACTTTGTTGGGGGGGGGGGGGTCATTTATATACCAACCCCAATGAAGCATCATTCTGTAAATTTGAGGTCCACTTTTTTTCCTGTCCCTGTTACATCTGACATCTGTGATTTGATAATTCCGATGCACTCCTTAATGCAGTTGTCTTCCAAGAGTGATTATGAACAGCAAACTACCTACCCAACAAATAAACAATCATTTGAAGTCATTCTTAATGATACTTGAATGGCAAATTACAAAGTACCAAGGTAACAGGGACAGGAAAAAGGTCACACTTTGGACCCTAAATTTACAGAATGATCCATTTAGAAAACCTTGATCTACAATCAAATGTAGACTTTCTATTTTCAAGTTATTTTGCGCCTAATTGTAGAACTACATGTATGTGAGAAGGAACTTTGTGTTGATGCTGAGTATGTCATAAGGTAGAGAAATATCAGCACACTAGTAGAACAACAGAAAAAAAGTTACAGAAACAGAAAATTGATAAAGTTTTTTTTTTCTTCAAATCTGTTAAAAGTGAAGTAAAAGAATGTTGACAACAAAATGCACCTTTCTGGAAGAAATTATGAGATGCCAATGAAATCACAAACAAATTGTGGAATATAGATTAATCTATACCTTCAGGGTCCAAGGTGTGACATTTTCCAAGTTTCACTTAGAATGACTTCAAGAGATGTTTGATTTGGTGGGTAGGTAGTTTGCTATTCATAATCACTCTTGGAGGCAAGGGCGGATGGGGGGGGGGGCCAAAGGGGGCCATGGCCCTCCCCCCCCCCAAACGAAACCATTTTTTTTTTTTATGTGACATCGCAATAAAGGCAAGCAATGAGTACACCACCATCTTTTCCTCAAAAAAACATTGGTTAAAGTGGTCAGAAATTGCCTCAGATCGCACCACAGAGCATCTAGAATCAAAAAAATTTTTGGGGCCCTTAAGCGGGCCCCGAACCCCACGCCGTAAATTTTTTTGACCCACTTTTTGGGGGGACCAGAATTTTTGTTGACCCCCCCCCAAAAAAAATTGTGTTCTGGATCCGCCCTTGCTTGGAGGACGACTGCATTAAGGAGTGCATCAGAATTATAAAATCGTTATGTCAGATGTAACAGGGACAGAGAAAAATAGACCCCAAATATATAGAATGACCCATATCCATTGGCTCAACTCACTGTCTGAACTGAATGTAACTGACAGACTGACTGACAGACAAACTGCTTCAAAAATTACATTTCTTCTAAAATATATATAATCTTCAATTAACAAGGTGTGGCTTTCAATATTCTGATCCTACTGTTTCCCATGGATGTAAAGATATTTATTTTCAAGGTGTCAAAATTTCCCAAACAAATTTGACTGATGGTGGTGTTGAAAAGGCACACACCTGATGGAATACCATGCCACCGGCATCCATGGCGGCAATTCACTGGCAGGTGAGGTTGTCTCAACATGATCCAGCCCACTCCAAAATGTCACATTGCTTGACTGGTGGCCGTGAGAACCAAATAAATTCAATTTATAGTGAATAATTTAAAGATGTAATCTGTCCGAGCTAGCCTCCTAGTGTCCAGTCACAAGTCCAGTCACAAGTCCAATCACAAGTCCAGTCACAAGTCCATCACAAGTCCATCCACAAGTCCATCACAGGTCCAGTCACATGACTAGTCACAAGTCCATTCACAAGTCCAGTCACAAGTCCAGTCACAAGTCCAGTCACAAGTCCAGTCCCAAGTCCAGGCCCAAGTCCAGTCACAAGTCCAGTCACAAGTCCAGTCACAAGTCCAGTCACAAGTCCATCACAAGTCCAGTCACATGTCCAGTCCAGTCACATGTCCAGTCCAGTCACAAGTCCAGTCACAAGTCCAGTCACAAGTCCAGTCACAAGTCCAGTCACAAGTCCAGTCACAAGTCCAGTCACAAGTCCAGTCACAAGTTCATCACAAACAGTCACAATTCCATCACAAGTCCATAGGTACATCACAAGTCTAGTCACTAGTCCAGTCACAAGTCCATCACAAACAGTCACAAGTCCATCACAAGTCTAGTCACTAGTCCAGTCACAAGTCCATCACAAGTCCAGTCACAAGTCCAGTCACAAGTCCAGTCACAAGTCCAGTCACAAGTCCATCACAAGTCCATCACAAGTCCAGTCACAAGTCCAGTCACAAGTCCAGTCACAAGTCCAGTCACAAGTCCAGTCACAAGTCCAGTCACAAGTCCAGTCACAAGTCCAGTCACAAGTCCAGTCACAAGTTCATCATAACGTACATGAAAACTGCCAAGATTCAGATCTATCGACTCCCTCCCACTCAAGTGCTCACATTTCTTGACCGATGTTGATCCGAGTGATGTTATTTCTTGGAGTATGTGAAAAAGTGGCACTGTGATATAAATATCTCATATTGTGATATATTAGCCTGTCGTGTTAATTCAAATCTTTCAGTTTTCTCCCACTCAAAATATCAAATTGCTTGACTGATTGCCAATGCTTAAAAATTGAAGAGAATTTCTCATAAATGGTTAATTTTCAAAACATATTTGATCACCCCATTGACCTATATTCCCCCATCGACAAGAAAACTAATCATCAGCTCTCCTGCTCAAAATGTCATATATTTATTGCTGAGTAGACTTTTTTTAATTTTAAAAGGGTTCCTTTGGGGGGGAGGGCTTGGGGAGGAAGAAAGGGGGGCTCTTGTTTCACATTAGACAAATCTCGGGGTTGATGCAGGGTTGAAAACATGCATCGTTTCCACTTGAAGAATTTCAACCCTGCGTCAACCCCGAGATTGATTTCGCCCAGGGTTGAACTGAACCCTGCTCCAGACCAGGGTTGAGATTTTCAACCCGGGTTGAAAATCTTGCCAGGGTTCAAAACAGTAGTAACTGAACATGATAAGCTTGATTTGCATGAAACAAGTGTGAAACGATGCGGGGTTGAACGCAGGGTTGAAAAATTGAAAAAAATCAACTCGGGGTGGGCACTAGGTTCGCCCAGGTTTGAGTTCAACCCGGGTTGAAAGGCTCCAGTGTGAAAAGGGTTTTAGAATGGGGGTTGGGGTAAATGGATCCCTCCCAGTAAACCGCTATGGTCGTAAATCGTACTAGTTGAACAAATTTCTCTTATTATTTGTCCTTAAATAAGAAATTCCTTGCCCACACAAATCAATCTTTCAGCATCAACTGCAACAACATATCCCATTACAGAACCCCAAATCATCTGGACTCAATGGCTGGTTATTATAAATTGGGCCGAAAAAAGTCCAAACAAGGTTAACTTGGCTTAAAATTGATGGCGTTAAAACTTTCCACAACTCTGGACACTTCATCCATGGATCCCACTAAAGCATCACAACAATTTCAAGCATATGTTCTCAAGGAAAAATCCCCACAGGAATTTCTTGAATGGTATTTTTTTCTCTCTCAATTGGCCAAGAAGAGAGTGGTGAAACCAAGGAAAAGTGGTCTTACAAGACCATGGGAAAATTTGTTCCGCACAACGCCCAACCTTGGCTCAGTACTTCACCCTAAGGCCACGATGGGTATCACACTGTGAAAATATGTAATACTTGAGTTCTACTAAATGGTTTTGCGGTTTGGCCTGAAATCCTACATGCCTCGCTGCATGCTGGGCGGCCAATATTAAAGGTCTTGATCCTTGGGGCCCTGGGGCATTTTCCTCGGACCTTTTTAACTTCTGAAAAGATTTGGACAAATTTCAGCGACTTTATTGAAGTGTTGTGTAAGCCCGCGTGGGAGAAAGTGGTGGATGACCACGCCAAGTGACCTGAAATGAATGTATGCTTTGGGGTAGGATTTAACCGTTTCACCTTAAAACCTGAACCATGGAGGAAGTTTAGGGTCCAAAGTGTGACATTTTTAAATTCCTGTCCCTGTTACCTTGGTACTTTGTAATTTGCCATTCAAGTATCATTAAGAATGACTTCAAATGATTATTTGTTGGGTATATAGTTGGCTATTTATAATCACTCTTGGAGGATGACTGCATTAAGGAGTGCATCAGAATTATCAAATCATAGATGTCAGATTCTAACAGGGACAGGAAAAAGTGGACCCCAAATTTATACAATGACCCATATGCCAATTGAGTGCCAAACTGGCAATAAAAGTGAAATTTAGTGTAAATGTCCAGCATGGTGAAATTTTAAATTTCAGTGGACAAATCATGCTGTTGATAATATGGCATAAGCAAAAATTACAACTCACACAATTCTAGGTACTGGAATTGTGTAAAAACATTGAAGTGTAATTTCGTCCCTTCCAAAAATCCTTACCCCTAGAAGGGATTCCTGAACGCCCAGTTTCCATGTAAGTTTATATTTCAATGTAATTTTCAGAGAATGGAGACCAAAAATATTCACAATTTTCTCGTAAAATTACATGGAAACAAAACGAGTAGGAATGCCTAAACCCCTCCCAATGGTAGTGAGCAAGTATGCATCCGTGATCTAGAAACATTTCCAAGACTGTATTCAATTAAAGCAAATTTTTTAAGATTTTGTTCTGACAGGCCGTGGCGCAAAAGGCAGCAAGTATAAAGGGTGGGGGGGGGGGCGAAACAATTCACAGTCCAAAAACACATCCCATCTTATTAGGATTTCTGCCTTGAATAAAAAATAAAACCGTGGTGCTTATTATAGCGCTTTATATCAAAGACTCAAAGTATTTCACAGTTATTACTGTTCATCAGGGATCAGACCAGTTTGCTGCAGCAGTTCCAGATCTGTAAAAACTGGATTCTTCCCGCACAGGTCCCTATTTATACTCCTGGAGTAAAGTGTCTTGCCCAAGAACACAATCACCGAGTCGGACACCATTACGATTGGACCACAGCACTCTGTTTCCCTTTCTTTAATGCATGTACAATGTAGGTGTAGTATTCCTGTTAACTGCATACCGCAGTTCTTTTAATAAGACTTCTTAGATTGTACCGACTTTGTACTGGCTTCTGAAGTAAGACCTCTTTCAACAGACCGTGGAGGTAGAATTCCACGCCCACACACGTACCAGTCGGTACAGTGCGCAAGGCACCTGACGTAGCTCACATAATTGCAGCTCTTCACAGTAACCACAGGTATTTGTGTGGCATGGCCTCTCAAACTAGGTCAAATCTCTCAAAGTAGCCTTCCAGATGATACTTGCTGAAAGTCTTAATCCAGAATTAGAAAACTGTCTCGGATTTCTTAAAATTGAGGTTTTCAAACTTGAAGTCCAAACAGTTACACACCTATGTTCCGACACACCCATGTTCCGACTGGACATATTCCTATTCCTATCCCTACCCCTAACCGGGAGTAACACAATCTTATGTGCGGGTTGGGGGGTCCATCCGACGTTTCCCAATGCCGATGTTCCCCAATGCCGATGTTCCCCCAAATCCAGAAGTGCCAACCATTATTCTTTTGGAGTAATAGGATTTTGAGGCATGTTAAATTCCAGCTGTCCTATACGCCAACATTGATAACTCTTAAACTCGACTGTTGTCCAATGTATTTACATTAGCATTACTCTTTGCAGGAAGAATCATTACTATTTTGTAGTCTGTAAAGTTGGCATCTCTGTAAATCCTTAGGATTAGGTTTGGGGTAAGGGTTAGGGTTAGGGAACAACGGTATTGGGGAACATAGGTATGCACCCAGTTGTCGGGGCACAGGGGTGTTCGAACATAGGGGTGTCGGAACATAGGGGTGTCACCGTCCAAACAAAAGTTTGGTTCTTATAATTAGGGAAGTCGGGTTTGCGTAGCGGTAGCCCAGGTTGGACAACGTTTCTGTAATGTAGGGAGGTACATGTAAGGAAGTCCACCTGGGCTAGCACAGTGGTACCTTCCTGGCCTTCCGTCGCTGTGGCCCGGGTTCGATTCCTGTCCTGGTCCATATGAGGGTTATGTTTTCAGTCTCTACCGGATTCCGTGGGTTTCCCCCAGAATATTCCTCTGCGGTTTTCCTCCCACCTCTAAGACTGTAATTTCTTCTCACTGTCTCCTCCCAACAGGTTTCTTCCGGCTTTATTTATTTATTTATTTCTTATTTTAACTGGGTAGCCCATTCAGTGGAATCCACTGATCTCCCATGGGTCCCAGTAAAGAGAAGACAATGTGAAGAAATTAAAGTTTTAGAGGTGGGAGGAAAAGCCCAGAAGAGCATTCCGAGGAAAACCCACGGAATCAGGCAGGGACTGAAAACCCAATCCACATATTGGCCCAGGCGGGATTCGAACCCGGGTCACAGCGGTGGAAGGCGAGGAAAGTACCGCTACGCCAACCTGACCTGTGAGCTACAGTGCCTAGGGCGCTTTTGAGGAATCTTTAGTTTCATGACCATGAAATAAGAACAATACCTGCATTCAAAATGGACGCAATTCAGTCACAAAATAAAACCGAAAACGCAACACGTGAAATTTGCAAAAGCACATTTGACATTTAACATTTTTTATTCGATTTTGGACGATACTGAAAAAAGTGGAATAAATGTACTTAAAATACATTCACTGAAAATCGAAAGAATGTAAAGGATACTTCAGTTAACATCATTATATGGAGTAATTCATACCAAAAAAAATTATGAATAATAGAGAATAAAACCAGGTGGGATATATTAGGATACAACAAATAATACATTTTTCATTCTACAATTTGGATTAAAAATGTGTAATTTACGTCACTATTAAATCCATAAACTACATGTATTTTCTTTCAGATTACTTGAAGAATAACGTTTTTGATCAAACATTTGAGTTGGAAAAGTCGACAAATTATTATTTGTTTAAATTACTGAGTACAATACAGCCTCTCTAGCAATTCAGAAAAAAAAGTGTTATCACAGTTTTACAAAGGCATATAGGATCATTTGTTTTTCATGCATTTTGTTCGTTTCCAATAATAACACCACTCAAGATCCAAAGAAGAGTCTTCAAAACCTCACCTGTGAAAGTGTAATATCCACTGAGCTGAAACTTCATCGAGAAACTGTGAAAAACCTTGCACAACTTGTTTATCTCGAAACACGATTTTCGTCTATAGCTTTCTTTACATGTATTTCCAAAAATCAGTCAATTGACTGATCGTTGGAAATCACCTACATTTCTTGCTTTCTTCTAAATGACAGCAAGCCAGACGGAATAATTTCACAGGGTGTTTAGTACCAGTACGATCTTTAATCCAAGTAAGCTTTGTGATAATAATTTGGTAGGTCACTTTTGGGATAAATGCAAATGATCCTATGAGCCTTTAAAAAACGCATCTTAGGTAAGTCGGCTACAAATTGTTTGCCAAACAGCTAAGACTAAGAGTGAGGATAAAATTAGGTGTTTTCAAGAAGAAAAAACAATCAAAATTCTGCAATTTATAAAATTTATTTTGTGTAAAGAAATTGGTACTGGCCATAAATATTTTGGGATAGATGTTTTTTCCCTATGCACGAATATGGGTAACTCTATGCATTGTCAAAGATGTACAAATAAAAAATGCATTGTTTTTTTTTAATTTTATTATAAAAACAAGAAAAAATTGTAATGCACATCGGCACGGACAGAAATTGCAAAAACTTGTAAGCATCCCCGAAAATTCCTCTTCATTTCAACAAATTAAACAAATTTAATAACGACTATATATATACACACCAATAGTTCAATGTCAATAATAAGTGTACATTTTAAATGTAATTTATGATACTGATAATATCTATGATTGACATAAATGTAGCCACAATTACATAACATAACATAAAAAAACATAATATTGAATTTCTTAGATTGCTAATGCTGTGTAGTTGCATTGATAGTATAGGCAAGGTAAATTAATTACAAAACAAAAGTTTACAAAATAACCTCAGTCCAAATATCAAAAAAAATTGTTGATTTCTTCTGTGAAATTTTCCACCAAACTATTCCTATCGACCAATGTTGCAACACAAATGAATTTTTTTTTTGTTGCGGGGGGGCTGAAAGGGCATTCCCATGGCAACCATTCTTTCAATACTTTCTCTCTGAAATTTGGATCAGCGTGTTCAGTGCGTTTCATTTGCATTTATGTACTTACGTTGTACTATTTTTTTTCTTATCTTATATATTACCATAGCAACCTCAAAATGTCTGTTCAGTGGAGTTATCACATATTACGCAAATTTTTTCAACTGTTGAGCTCAAAATCCTTAACGGGCATACCCTCAAATAATAAAAAGCACATCGGTCAAATATAATTCATAAGAGAACGCAGGTGTCCATCGAACAGACGCCAACGACAAAAAAACGAGCAACGCCAATTCATCCAGGCTTACAAAAAAAATGACGAGCAATAGGCTAATGAAAATTTCATCCATTACCCAGAAACAGTTGAGGGCATTCGCAACGCACTGAAGTACACACACTTGTCGTCAACTACGATTAGTAAAATTGAAGGTACGTGTACATGTACAGTCGTACAGCTCCAGGAGCTCAGTGACGCGCAACGATTAACGTCAACAGATGAATAATTTACGCAAACGAAAGACTGAAATACCCAGTAGCCAGTGTAAATTCACTGAAATTGACCCTGAAATGTTCACGTATGAGTATACAGTAAACTTAATGGTTCAGTGCATGTACAGTGCATGTACAGTGCATGTATATGTAGTGTTGATGATTGTACATGTATATCTGTAATACAGATACACATTTCTATTCTCATGGCAGCTAGCAAATACAAAACGGAAAAGACCATAAAATTTTACTATTTTTGTTCAGGGACCCGAGGATTTTTAAGCTGTTGGATGTAGCTTGATTCGATTTCTTTCTTTTTTTCAGTAGTAGGCCAAGTCTAGCATTATGAAAGTGTTTTGTCCGTGACCGAGCCAAATTAACCAATGATATCTAATTAACGATTCAGAGAAATGATCCAAAACTCCTAGTCTGTAATCTTCTTGGCCATTACTAGATGATGGATGTATAAGATTTGAAGGGGAAAACAATAACATTTTTTTGGTTTATTCACTGAGCTCTTAAAAGCTCTGTCACGGACATTACATAATGCAGGAATTTCTCCGTACATGTGAAGGCTGAAAATAAAAAGGTGTGAGTTAAAACAATTTCAAAAGCCTGCCTGAAAAGTGAAAATACAGTTCACATTTTTGAGATTTTTTTCAGTTTGAAAATGATGGCTTTCAGCATCTCAAACCCCCAAAAAACCTCAAAAAAGGGGAACAGTATTTTCACTTTTCAAGTTTAGCCAATATTAAAAACAGATGCAGCACGTCGATCAACCAATATTTGAATGTGACATTGGATTTAACTTCATAATGTAACTTCATAATGATAAAATTATTCATGGAATTATAAGCAATAGCATGAATTGAATTCCTTTCTTGCAAATTTTTTTTGGGAGGAAGCATCTTGACCTTAGGAGATAGATGATGAGATACGTAAGAGCGCATCACGTTCACGGTTTGGGGCCTTGACGTCTTGCTGGCTGTTCCGCTCAAGTTGTTCCGAAGAAGCATGCCGTCAATTTCAAACCGAGTCCAGACATTCTGAACGCGAATAGACGTCTTTTTTCTTTCTTCATTTGCCATATGAACTGAGCTGGCAGTAAGAGCACAGCTGTTGCGACCCAAGGCGTGCGACTTTACACGACGGAATTTTTCAATTGCATTTTGTTTCTTTCCGCAGTAGGTGTGCTTGCGATTTGCGTGAGTGGCCACAGCAGTAATATAATCCCATTTCAGTTGCAACGTGCACGACGTGCATTTTCTTCTGAACAATTTTCTTAAATTTTGAAGCTGGACTCGCAATTTGTTTTGACAAAGACTAAACACTGGGTGGGCTGTTTTGAAATAGTCCTATTCAAATAATTGATGATATATTATTTGGAATGCAATGAACTTGTAAAAATATCACAAACGTGGACTGTTTAAATATCAAATCTTACCCTAGTAAAATACTGATCGCATATCAAGTAATGTTGCATTTAAACAACTGTTATTTCCAATTTGAAAGAACACCATGTACAAAAGTGGGGTGCTTCAAAGGCTAACAGGATCATTTGCTTTTCATGTATTTTGTTTGTTTCCAATAATAACACCACCCAAAATCCAAAGATGAATGTTCAAAACCTAACCTGCTGAAGTTTCAGATCAGTGGATAATACACTTTTCAACAAACAAAAAAAGTGAAAAACGAACCAAGATTTTGTTATTACCCTTTATTTCCAACGATCAGTCAATTGACTGATTGTTGGAAATCACCTACATTTCTTGATTTCTTCTAAATGACAGCAAGCCAGACGGAATAATTTCACAGGGTGTTTTAACCAGTACAATCTTTAACCCTTCTGCTATCTGAACAGTCGCAGACAGTCAAAAAAAAAACAATGCCATTCGCCAACAGTCAGATCAAGCACTGTGACTAGTCAAATTCAGTCAACGGACAACAGCAGGAAACTGGTAGGCACAGCTGGCTTATAAATCACCTACAGTCAAAGCATAGCTGTATCAAGTTACGTAAACAGTCACAGCCAGTCAATCCTGCTTTATGTACCGGTAGGCTAGGAGCTCTTAACTGTTGAAAACAGTCACTTGATTGATTTTGACTGAAAGGACAACTTGGCACAGAATGTATCTTTGCATAGGAGGGTTAATCCAAAAAAGCTTTTTGATACTAAATGCAAATGATCCTATACGCCTTTAAATAAAACTACATGTAGTAGGCCAGGGTGAAAGAAAAACTGCCTGTCAGTTCTAAAAATACACACTACTTTGTACCATCAGGGGAAGAGCTGTAATGAAAATATAAGCCAGAAGGATTTCCTGCATATCCGTCTGGTTTGCGCTCAATGTCATGCAACTGTCCGACCAAAGGACATTAAGCGTCTATTGATTATCCGGCTACGACCAATGTTTAAACCATCCCCCAAGTTATAAGCCTCCATGCCAAGGACCATTTGGAACACATTTTGGGTCTCCCGTTTGTATTCAGATACTCTGGAGTTTTACATGTACATGTTTCTCGTGTTTTTTATTTGAAATAAACAGTGGGCAATCTCAGCAATATAAAGAAGTGTTATGTCCGCGACAGAGCCAATTAACCATGATATCTAATTAATGATTCAGAGAAATGCTCCAAAACACTCCTAGTCTGTAATCTCCTTGACCACTACTAGATGATGGATGTATAAGATTTGAAAAATACATTTTCAGGTTTGCTCACCGAGCCCTTAAAGGGAATGTACCGGTACAACATTTGCTTTTGCTGCAATTTTCAGAAATAAATGGATTTGGAGGATTAGTATGTTATAGAAAATATTGTTAAACTGACTTAATTCACGTTTTGGGCTTGTAGATGCTGGAAAAACCAAGAAAACCTATCATATTCTTGTAGTCTGGTTCCCTGACCCCACTTAAGATGAAACGGAGCAATTAATACACTTTGGGGAACTGTAAGGTCAGAGAATCAGTCTAGCAAGCTTGAACCCCATTCACAGGTGTGTAATCAATTGCAAAGAAAAGTCAGAATAACTAAATATGAAAAAGTAGGAACAGTTTTTGAAAAAAAGCCAGTTTTCTCCAACGCTGGTCGGCCGACCAGCTTTGGAAAAACACAGTTTTTCTTGAAAATGACAGCACACCAGGAGCCATGGTTTTAAAGGATGCCTTAGACTGTCATTCCCTAACAATTCAGTAAGGTATAACGTGATAATTTGATCATTCCGTTCTTTGATGTTTGCAAATGTTGTATCTTCCCTTTAAAAGCTCTGTCGCGGACATAAATGCTGGGATTGCCTAAGTCATAAAACAGGGTACATGCACCTCATAAGCCCAAAGAATAAATGTAGTGTTCAACGATGAACACATCCAAAAAGTAAACATTCAAAGCCCTTGCAGGTGAAGATGAAAGAGTTTTTTTTTCTTCTAAAATAGTCGTTTCTAATTAATTGTGAACGACGATTGAACTTCAGTACCGGGAAGGAATAATTACAGATGAGTACAAACATCGTTAACATTTTTGTTTTGTTAAATAGGATTCCACATCTATACAGGTACATGTTTCGGTTATAATTATTACCATGAAAATAGAGTTGATACAAAGAGATCTCCTTTGTTTTACACTGGTCCCAAAAAATAAATCATTTACAAAATACAATGCACCCCGGAATACGGAAAATATAAGATTACAGATGTAGTCCATTATGGCAAGTAAACGTTTACTTTTTTTTTTTAAACTACATACAATTACTGGTACATGTACTCATGCATTTGAAGTAAATACCGGTTAATATTTTTATCAGGTGGTTTGTGATATTCTAGAGACCGTAAAGCTCTAGATTTAAATATTGTACGTACATGTGTACATGTACACGTACACGTACAACATGTACATGTACATGTACACGTACACTGTACGTGTGGGTGGTCATGACAAATTTGTTGCGCAGTTTAACCCAACCACAAGTACCATATTTGGCAGTTAATTTTACCAGCCCTGAAAAAAAACCTCCAGTTTCCCAAAACTAGAATTACAAAAAAGAGACACTTACTGGCTCACTCCCGATCACAGACTTGTTATATTTTAAATTCATGCACATATGTGGGATAATTTTTCATACATTTAATATTAATTATTTCATATATATACAGTGTAGATACATTACATTCAGCTGATAATTTTTCTGAAATTAATCAGTTATAATAAGGCAGCCTCCGTTTACACTAGAGCTCAACGGGTTAAGAAAGTCACTTTGATTTTTATTTTGTTTTCTTCTTTTGATAGATGGTTATTCCCTTCTTGCAACATAATGCAATGCAAACTTTGTTGAAATTGTTTTTGTTGTTTGTAAAGTTGCCGTTGTTGACTTCTTGAAATATTTCTCAGCGACTGAGAAGTCGAGATGTTGAAAGCCAATATTTTGTTTTTATCCTGAGAATTTACCAGTTAACGCCAGAGGTATTCGCAGGTACGAGCAACAGGTTGAATCGTCTCAGAGTGTTGCAAAATACATAAATGTATGAATTTACATGCACGGTGAGAAGTGTCGTACAAATATTGTACGCATGACTCTCAAGAGCCAGTAAATGTGGTGTTTGACTTAGTTTTAAAATTTGGATGGTGTTTTTCGGCCAAAAATAATCCCATCCAAAGTAAGAGTATGCAAGAGACGTGTATGTAATTGTTTTTAAAATCCCATCTTCGTTTAAACCACCGTTTCACAGACCGTGACCAAAAATTGTGACTTTTCCTTACACGTTGAGCTCCGTGTTCAAAGTACTCTTCAGAAAAAGGAGTACTCAAGACAAAATAATTGTATAAATATGCAAATTTTAAAAACAATTTGATAAATGCGAGAAAAGAAAAAAAATGGCAAAGGAGAAATCTCTCAGCTACGACAAACCTCCGGCGTGCGTATAAATCTCCGCTCGTTTTGGACCGCCTGGCCGAGCGTCGGCGAATGCTTTTCCAGGACCGTCGGTCTCCGTTTGATGAGACGCCCTTTTTGGATGTGCGGCTGACTTCTGCTTCTCTGCAGCTGAACGACGCAGCGTTGCGGCGACGGGGATCCGGCGCTGACAGTCCGGCGGTGCCCCTTCCATTCGGGGCGCAGTTGCTGTTGCCTCGCCCTCTGCTCCGCCGTCATGGTGATGGCCAGGTCGTCCTGACTGACGCGGTAGTCCTGATTGCAAATGGTCTCAATCAACGGCATCTGGACTTCCTTGCGACTCTCCTTACGCAGCAAATGCAGCCATTCTTCCCGTCGCTCCCAGCTTGACGTGTTGAACTTGTAAATCTGGCTGGTTTTGTCTTTAAAGGCAATCTGGAAACTGAACTCCCCGACGGGCGCGATCTTGCCGCCCCTCACGTTGAAGAACCCCCGGGGCTTCTTGTGCGCCTTGTCCGTGTACCACACGATAAACGGGCTGGAGTCGTTGGTGTACAGACACACGTAGACGATCTTGGGCTTCTTTTTGTGTCGTCGCCACGGCTCGTGGACCGATAATTGTCCCTGGAGGATCATCGTGCTCATCTGCGCGCTGGTGAAGAGTGCGTGCATGTCCACTTGGGGACGCGGCGGCCCCGACCCCCGCTTTAGTAATCTGGTTAGGAAGTTGGAAGTCATGGTTGTTTCAACTAATGGACGGGCTCCGCGGCGGTCTGAATCAGCAACAGGCAGCACACGACCACTCTAGGTCCATCCAACAGAAACACCGTCAATTACACTTACAGTCTAATGATATTTCCACGTATACCAAAACCCTGTACAGCGTACATGTGCTTCACAAACTAATCAACAGGAACGTGTCATGTACGAAGTCCTCATTTCCTGAGTTTCTCAACGTCCTCCGTCCAAGGCCGTCAGTTTTGCCACCTTTACGCCGAGTGCCGCTGTGTAGAAATTCACCCTGCATAGATAATCACGGCAGCAAATGCTGTCAAATTCTGCTCCGCCGTTTCACCAACAAAATTTATCCACGGCACATTCTACTCGTGTCAACAGATTTTTTTCAGCATTCGGTGTCTCCCGTAAATTGTATCGACGCCTTCGCTGGAACTGAACTCGTTAATTTCTTGCAGACTGCAGTTATTCCATGAGAAGATATTGGCTTGTATACATTACTGCCCTCGATGATGTTAGTTCAGGCACGGATCTGTCCAGCACGGAGCTGTGTTACTGTTGTGTGTACACACAAGCACTGACACATGCAACTTGCTGTTTTCACGATCTACCCTCTGTGAGCGCTGGAGTGGGAGTGACCTGCACAGGAAAGGAAAGGACAGCAATATAATTATGCACAACAGGACTATTCCATTTTAACCACGGGGAAAACCAAGTGGACCACCAAGGGAGGGATGATCACGACCGCAGTGCATGTACACAGTGAAAAATGGTAATTGGCTGCTGGTAAATCGTGTAAGAGCTTTAGTGAAGGCTTACAATGCCCCGCAATTCACAGCAGGATTATGGTACGGTCCACACACTGCAGGGGCTGATTTTTCAAAGGGAACACCAGCAAATTGTTTCTGACAGCGACTAAAAGTGTTCCTAAATGCTTAGTTATCGTGGCAACCTGAATTATTCATCGACACCCAATTAAACTGAGAATAATCTGTGACACTGTAATGTACATGTACAATGTATTTTGTACAATTTGAAGGCAAATAGGACTGTTTGCTGATTTTTCGTTTGGAGCAACAAAATTACTCAAATTTTACAAAGGGTGCATTTCACAACTAACTCAGCTCAAGAGGATATACATTTTGGGAAATCAGAGAAAACATGTATGCACAATTTTTGGTTTCACAACTGGATTCTGTTGCTATTTCGTTACAGAAATGTGCCCGCAGGCACACTTTTTTAAAACCACCTTCAATTAATGTTTTCTTCCAAACGATACCATTTCTGGCGGAATAATTTCACAGGGTATTTGATACCAGTCCTATCGTCACTTTGAACAAGGCTTTTCACGTTAAATCGCTAGGTATAAATTGCAAATGTTCCAACACGCCTTTAATGTAGAAGATTTTAACATAAAAAGTACCATCACTCTGTCCTGGTTACACACACACGTCCGACCATCATGTTTGAAATGCAAACAAAACTTATGCAAAACGTTTGCTGATCTATTCTTAATTCAGTAATTGCACTTGAGATTAAAAAGGAGCACTGTTAAACCAGTTTCACAGATAAAATGTAATCATAATCAGTCAACTTCGAACATCAATCCCAACTGAACTGATTGTGTTTTTGTCCAATCCTGTTTGCCCTGGCTTACACCGCATTATGGGGAAGTTTTTTTTTTATTAGGCAACTTCGGACCAAGTCATGGGGACTTTCTGCTGTCCCCACAGCGTTTTCGGTCCCCATAAATGCCTCGTACAGATGGGTGTACATGTATGTCCCTACAACTACAAAACAAGACAATATGGGGTTTTTCACACACACTGCACATAACCCAAACTTTTTGAAAATTCCACGCCATTCTCTCATCCATAACATATTGTTGGCAAGAAAAAAAAAACCCACACCTTATTCAAACTTTTGTTCACCGTGATGACGTAAAGTACAAATACTGCACGCACCAACGCTCGCATTTCAGGGTGATTTTTTTTTGGCGGTAAATTCACGTTTCAGTGCTCAGGATCACTAAAGAATGCTTTAGAAATTTTTCCTTTTTGTATATTTTATTTCCTCTCGGGCTTAGCTTATTGTTGTGGTCAGTGCACCAGAAATTATAAAAGTATGAATGACCACGCACCTATTTTAAATAACCTTGCCAAAGTTTGCATGGTATAATCTGCTGGACAACAATGGATATTTCTTTATCTTTTTTGCCTTGTGAAAAGTTTATTGGCCCCCGAACGGCACACGCACAGCACACATGGAACGGTGATAACTTAGAATACAAACAAACTGACCCATATTTATGCGCACTAAAGAGTGCAACTTTTTTGAAAATGTAAGTCGCAAAGATCTGCCACACAAAAACGTCTTTTGTTTTGGCCTGGTGTGTAATGATCGTTATTCAAATTGAAACATTTATATAATAATGTAAATTTGAATGTTTTTAAAACTCAGTTGCTGAAAAAGTCTCATGCAATACTGAAGTAACAGACTTTATCAAAACAAAATTCGTCAAGCATCAAGTCAGAATTGTATATTATATCAATTGATACAAAATGGAACAATTTTAAGAGTGTTCCAAGCACATGTGCCGGTATGTCACATGGACGATCATTCTATAAATTTAGGGTTCAAAGTGTGACATTTTTCCTGTCCCTGTTACCTTGGTTCTTTGTAATTTGCCATTCAAGTATCATTAAGAATGACTTCAGATATTTTTTTTTATGTATTGGGGAGGTAGTTTGCTAATGCTATTCATAATCACTCTTGGAGGATGACTGCATTAAGGAGTGCATCAGAATTATCAAATCATAGATGTCAGATGTAACAGGGACACGAAAAAAAAGTGGACCCCAAATTTACTGAATGATAGGTAAACCATGGAGCCATTATAAGGACAACATGTACATGTAACTCTCAATTGTTCCCCATAAGTTGACTGAAATACAGAACAGCCATAACCTCAAAAAGTTTGATACAAAATTTCCTAATGAAAAACAAGTCTCTTTGTTTTGGCCCTGTTCCAAGCATGTTGCAAACCACCAGGGACCTTGCGCAAAAACATGGGATATGACTTCTTCTTCCTACGCACACAAAACTCTAGACCTCCTGCCAACAGACGCAGTTCAACATCATAAAAAAGCTGTTTATTCCAAATTTTCTTCACAACAGTTACAACAGTTTTTGATGGGTTCTCCTAAACAACACTACCGGTGATCCCTGCCAAGAATTCGGGCAGTAACATCCTTCAAAATTGAATTTCTTTGGGCTTTGCGTCCGACCACAAAAAGAAAAATTGATCAGCATTTTTTATTTTCCAGAACTTGTGCAACATTGGTGTTTCATCTTCCGCTGCCAAAACGTGATCAGCATTTCAGAAGTTTGTTTTTCATTTATTTTAATCGGGTTCTTCCTTAGTGAAGAGAAATCCGTGGGAGATTTCTGGCTGGGGGAGTAGGAAGGAAAGAGCTTGGTCATGGTATTGATATGAACAAATTTGGAAAGGAACAAATCGGTCGGAACAAGGAGAAATTTTGGGTCTGATACTACATTGTAAAGTCAACTTTCAATCACTAATACTCACAATTCATCAATGCTTTTCAATTATAAAAGATAGGGCCTAGGTGTTTAAAGGGACTATACCTCATTTGCTCTTGCTGTAATTTTCAGAAATGGATCGATTTGGGGGTTAGTATTTTATAGCAAATATTGTTACACTGAAGTTTTGTGTTCGAGATGCTGGGAAAACCAAGAAATGCAATCGTGTTCATGTCGTCTGGTTCCCTGACCCCACTTAAGATGAAATGGAGCAATTTATACATGTAGACGTCAAAAAATTGTTTAAGTTCAGGGAACCAGTCTAGCTGGCTTGTACCCGTTCAAAATTGTGTAAATAACTGCAAACAAAATGCAGACTAACTCAATAAGGTAAATTGAGGGCAGTTATGACCAAACCATCGCAATGTCAATGGAACCTATAGATGCTTTGCGTCATGAAAAAAGAAGATGCATTTTCAGAGTTTTCTCAAAAAATATATCTGCTGAGTTGAAATTGCAAACGGTAAGTTCTTTAATAACCTGCTTCCGATTTAATATTGTTCTTTAAATCAGCAAAAACACAGTTTTTGCAAATTGCTTCCATTACCTATAAAAAAAACCCAAATAAACAGACTTTTGAAGAGAATTTAAACTGTGTATTGCGTAAACAAAATTTTGAAAAAAAAAAATGATGCTGACATTTTTGAGCACGAAATGAATGGCCTCGCCAAGTACACGAGACATTGGAAAACTGTACATGCAACTTTCCTAACCGCATTATCTAGAGCCTTACTTTATCACACTGACAATTAATCCGGGCCTTGACCACTTGATAAGAAACACAAAGAACTTAATGCACTTACTATCTGGCGAGTGTCCTCATCAGTCAAACAGATAAAAAGGTTCTCGACAGGACTAATTTGTTCGGCAGATAAAATGGACGATACGGAAAAGTCATAACGACAGGAGATCACTAATCTGATGCTTTTAGAATAAAGAAAGAAAAAAATATATGTTTGGTGTTAGTCTGGCAAAATGAGACAGAATTGGGCACAGACCATGATGGAGAAAAAAGCAAAAAAACTGAACAGTAATGAACTTTTTCTGATTTTCAAATTTATTGATAATTGTTATGTTTAAAGGGAAAATACAACATTTGCAAACATCAAAAAATAAAACTAACAAATCATTTTGAAATACCTTGCTGGACTGTTAGTGAATGACAGTGTAAAGCACCCTGTAAAATCATGGCACCTGGTATACTGTCATTATCAAGAAAAGTGCTATTTTTGTATCAATTTCCAACGCTGGTCGGCCGACCAGCGTTGGAAAAAACTGGCTTTTTTTCAAATACTGGCCCCAATTGACCATCGCACTTGTTTGCAATCGATTACACACCTATGAACGGGTACAAGCCAGCTAGACTGGTTCCCTGACCTTACAATTCCCCAATGTATGTAAACTGCTCTGTTTTGTCTTATATGGAGTCAGGGAACCAGACTACAGGAAAATGATTGTTTTTCTTGGTTTTTATAGCATTTTCGAACCCAAAACCTCAAAAAAGTCAGTGTAACTATATTTGCTATATATATTTCCAACCCCCAATTCCATCCATTTCTGAAAATTACAGCAAAAGCAAATATGTATATTCCCTTTAAGTATCGGTACGCATATTTTTGAAGAAATAACAAACGAATCACAGAATAACAGTGTATTTTATAAAGAGAAACACATGTTTCATTTTCATGGATATAAAACATGAATGTTACAGGCCTTTTTCTCAGTATTTTAGTGTTTTGACATGTCCATAAATGTGAACTATAAACAGCCATAACTTGTCAATGGCATGTCCGATTGACGTGCAACAAACGGTATTCTATGTATCATTTTATTCTCTTTCCTAGTCTATGTAACTGCAAACCCTCATTTCAAATTCTGCCCAGTTCTGTATCATTTCGCCAGAACGCCTCACATATCAGGAACAATTGAAATAGCAAGGAATTTAGAAAGCAGTGCTTACAAATGTCACACCCGCTTCACAAAATTTGAAGAAATTTCACAAAATTACACATAATAGAATTTCCTGGTCTTGATTTTCAAAAAAGGAAAAGCTGCACTCTTTAACTATTTTGAAATGGCGCCTGGGAATACAATTATGCATGTAAAATATTTTAAAAATTTAAAACAGAATTTAGCAGCTAAACAAAACTGTCCAAAAATGTTAGGAGGGTTCCATTGCGCAGTAGCACAACCATTATATTCTGGACATCACTTCTACGGAAAATATAAATTCCTAATTTTCTGTGTGTCATATTCCTAAAGATTCTTTTCACCAATTTGTCAAGATATTTTATTTTAACTACAGATACATGTAATTTGTGCTCTGGGGGTCATTAGAATCAACGTCTTATTGAAACAAACTTCCACGATGCACTAATGAATTTGACCTTTCGGTGTTTTATTTTCACTCACACATAATAGTGTTTCTACTTTAGGCATCTGCAACCATTGTGGGAAAATGGCACTTATTTTGGGGTTGTTTTTACGCACAAACAGATCCGTATTATGCAAGGGCGTCGCCAGGATTTTTTCTAGAGGGGGGCAAAACATATTTTTCCCAAAAAATTCCTGTATTTCTCAACATATTCTCGATTTATCAGTTTTAGAGGGGGGCAGGGACATTTTGCCCCCCCCCCCAACTCTTAAATTTACACGTACATGTATCTTTGCACGTACAGATTAAGTAATACAACAAAAATAGCATGGAAGAGTGACTAGCGGAAACAGCTAGCTGGGAAATTCCCCTACATTCCCATTCTACACAAGCAATAATCCGTCAAAAGTTACGGAAACATAAAACTCAAACATGTTTAACAAAACTTCCTGGTGGAATTCACTCAACCACCGCCGCCATTATCGCCAATCCTTTCTAAAGTGTCGGAAACGATTTTCAGTTCGTTTCCTTTTTGCATTTCGCTGATAACACATTTCAGAGTGGATGAAATAACACGGATGTGAAATGTAATGCAAAATTTTAGTGTCCCCATTTTCTTTTCCTGGATTAAATGTATTGATTCTGTCCCAACCCTAGCTAAAATGTTGACTGGAGTTTACTTACTTAGATATGTTTACACCAGACACAATTTGTCCCCTATAGCAGTGTGGGTGTTTATAATTGCATTTAGGGTAGTGGGCAGAGTCGTCAATTTGTCTCTGTCCTTCACGGAAAGCTTCCCCTGTGGCAAGCTGGCAGGCCAGGGTGGACAGTGGGCAACACCCTGTCCAAGAATTCAACTCCCTCATGCTCACATTTCAGCTTGTAAACAATTCATTTGTGGTCTGCATTTACAACCAATAAAATCAAGGCCTCACTAAAGGGGGATGGGGGGGGGGGGAGGGGGGGGAGGGATGGGGTGGGAAGTTCACACCCCTTCCTCATAATTTGTTTTTGTCGTCAGAGTGGTCCTGTCGGCCAAATTTCGCGTGTCGGCAAATATGCTGCAACAAAAAGCGCCACCAATAGTGCCAAAGTTTATCCACTTTGAAAATCTCCCCCTTTCCCCCACCCCAACTATGTTGATTTTGTGGTAGCTGCATGACCAGAAAAAAACCTTGTCTGTTTTTAATGGGGGGGGGGGGGGGTAGATGAGTGTGGCCGACTTCTTCAATGTAGGTTTTGGGCTCAAAATTCTGTGACCACACACAGTTAAATTACCGGACCTAAATGTACACGTGTACAAGCACGCCTCAACCCCCCCCCCCCCCCCCCCCGAAAAAGATTAAACCCTACCCAATCTTTTGAAGTCCTTTTCATACGAATACAAAATCGTTGCGACAAGGAAAAGAAGAGGTTTTATTTTCTGATGAATGACAGTGTGTGTGGGAAGACTTCAAGGTGAGCTGTGATGTCATTCACTGTGTGGTACGCAAAGCATGGAGGGGGTACACAGGGTTCCCAGTCACTCTGGAAATCAGGGGGAAAAAAACCTCGAAAATGAGTTTCCATTTTTGTAGTTGGGGAAAAACTCAGGGAATTTGGGAGAACTGCAGACTGTGAAGGGAGCACATAGGGTTCCTAGCCACTCTGGAAATCAGGGGGAAAAACCTCAAAAATGAGTTTCCATTTTTCCAGTTGGGGAAAAACCTCTGGGAATTTGGGAGAAACACAGACTGTGAAGGGGGCACACAGGGTTCCCAATCACTCTGGAAATCAGGGGGAAAAACCTCAAAAATGAGTTTCCATTTTTCCAGTTGGGGAAAAACCTCTGGGAATTTGGGAGAAACACAGACTGTGAAGGGGGCACACAGGGTTCCCAATCACTCTGGAAATCAGGGGAAAAACCTCGAAAATGAGTTTCCATTTTTCCAGTTGGGGAAAAACTCGGGGAATTTGGGAGAAACACAGACTGTGAAGGGGGCACACAGGGTTCCCAATCACTCTGGAAATCAGGAAAAAAAACCTTGAAAATGAGTTTCCATTTTTCCAGTTGGGGAAAAACTCAGGGAATTTGGGAGAAACACAGACTAAAGGGGGTACTCGGGGTTCCCAGTCACTCTGGAAATCAGGGGGAAAACCTCAAAATCAGATTCCATTTTTCCAGTTGGGGAAAAACTTTGGGAATTTGGGAGAAACACAGACTGTAAAGAGGGCACACAGGGTTCCCAGTCACTCTGGAAATCAGGGGGAAAAACCTCAAAAATGAGTTTCCATTTTTCCAGTCAGGGAAAACTCAGGGAATTGGGGAGAAACACCAAAATCAGGGGAAAACTCTGGGAATTTGGCAGTGACCCAGAAAGGATTTTGCCAGTTCGATGTACATACTGTACATGTATGCATCTTTTTCCTGGCCAAGTTGTGTTCATTGATTGACTGGCTGCATGTTGGCTTTTTAGAGTTAATCTTGAATATAACACACCTCTACTGTGTATTATCAGGGGCCAATTTCACGGTGCTGCTAAGCACAAAAATTTGCTTAGCACAAAAGAAGTCTGGCTTTATATAAAAGCAGTTTACGAGCCAAAACTCCATGTGATGTATATTGCTCGTGATTGGTATTTGGCTGTTGTTTGCTTAGCATGAAAATCACATTGAGTTTTGGCTTGTAACCTGCTTTTATAAGCCAGACTTTTTTTGTGCTAAGCAAATGTTTGTGCTTAGCAGCGCCGTGAAATTGGGCCCAGTATTTTACGAATGTACGGGTGCTTTGCTGCAACCACCTCTTGACTTCCCAGCCACCTCGTTAAAGGGAAATATATTTCTCATGCATTCATGAACATTTCTCAGGGAAATATAAGGGAAAAACTCAGAGAATTTTGTTTTCATATAGCGCTTGGACCCTGACAGTGACACATCTGCATTGGCGCTCATGCAAAAAAGAGACCAAAATCCCGACCAAAATGGTTGGGACACTTGGAAATAACCGTAGCCCCCAGCTGATGGAGCACACATCATGCAATGAGACAACACTGAACAGGGGCCCGGCTTACAACGGTCTAAAGTACTTCACTGTATACTAATACACATCAGGGAACCTCACATTGAAGCTTTTTCAAAACGAATCAGCTATATATTTTTCAAATCTGAAATACTTTTATGTCACATCACCAATGTTACAGAGTTTTGCTAGAAATCTGCTTGAAAAAAATTAACTCTGCTAAATTTTCTGTCAAACTCTTTTGTTTTCAAAAAAAAATCTGTCAAATTTTGCCGAAATTCGGCTAAAACGGTCACCCTGCTTGGTGGTCGAGTGGTGAGATGTCTGCACTAGTAAGCAGGAAGTCATGGTTCGAGTCCCACCGAGGTACCGTACATGTAAGCTTGTCATGTGACAACACTCCGTATTCAGTTTATGAAAATTACTTTAGTAAATGGCATATTGAATGCGAACCTTCAAAAAGGAATTATTTTTCACATTACCAACAGCTTTTGGACGGGACAATCAACCCCCCCCCCCTTCCAACAATCAAAGTGAGAAATTCATTCCGCCACAAGGCCATAAAGAACGGAGCGACGACGGACAAAATTGAAATCCGAGGCTGTGCTCATCTGTCGCAAAGCCACATATCTCCGCAGGACCGCAGCCGTTGTCATGGCAATCACTAGGAAACAACAGACTGCAGAGCCACAGAAAATCAATCAAGCTGGCGGGGGCTTTTTAAGACCGAAGTCTTGGAAAATATCAAGGGGCAGCCCTTGAAAGTATCAGATGTAAAGGCCAAAAGACGAGGCTCCTTGTTTATCCTTCTGGGCGGGAAGGAACTCGCGCTGCTCTATCACTCTCAATCTCTGTCCGATAATCAGCCCAGACTAAAGGTAAAGGACACCGGTTTACTCTTAAAAAAAAAAAACATGTATTTTTGCCAATTGAAGGAACAATACAATAAATCTGAAGCAGGTTATTATTAAAAAACTAACCTGTCAAAAATTCAGCTCAGTAGATTTTTTTTTTGAGAAAAATGCAAAAAATGCATGTTCGTTTTTCTTGACACATAGCATACATGTAGCTTTCCGTTGAAAGTGCGAAGGTTTGGTCCTTACCATCATGAGGAAATGACGGTGATTCCTATTTTTCTAAAAAAAATGACAGCATACTAGGCGCAGTGATTCCACAGGAGGATTTCCCCATTATTTACTTACAATTAAGTAGGATATTTCAAATTTTTTGACAGTTTCATTTTTGGAAGTTCGCATAATTATGGTGTCTTGCCAGATACATGTTCATGGAATCGCAATCAATAAATCAGTGCATTGTATCAAAGCTTAAAGCTATAGTCCATCATTTGCAGCCATCCGAAAAAGTAACTGGCGTATTATTGTTGAAAAACATACTTGGTTGAAAGATAGTAAGGGGACTTAACTCCCTGTGAAATTATTCTTTCTGGCAAGCTGTCATTTTGAAGTAATCAACGAAAGAAGGCCTTTCCAACGGTGCGTCTTAAGACGCACCGTAGGAAAATTTAAATTATTAGTTCGTTTTGTTGTTCGGCGCAGCGCGCGCAAGCATTGGCACGACGCACAGGCGGTTGCTATAATTTGTCGGATCAGTGCGCGACATCGCGTATAGCTGCAATTCAAAACAATTCAAAACATGATTCAGCAACTTTTGATTTGAAATTGAGATCCTAGAATGCTGTTTTTCTCGGAATACACAGCTGAAGCTGAGCTGAAACTTCATCAGGTTAGTTGCTCAGTATCCTTCATTAGATTTTGAACACTTTTGTTGCTTCAAACGAACAAAATGCACAAATTACAAATGATGGACTATATCTTTAAAGCTCAGCTCTACATGTGCTCTTCAACATATATTCATTTTTTTCCTCCCTAAAAATTTTTCAGTTTGTATGTTTTATTGTAACAGTAAAACTTATTTTTCTTTCATTTTGGACATTTTCAACTCCCTGAAAATATAATTTCATTTTTGCTCACTCTTGCCCCCATAATGCACACACAAAAACAGGACTGAATTATTCGGCTGCAACTAATTCAAAATTTGTAAGGCAATTATTCAGTAACTAAACGCACATGGATTTTTTTTTGTTCGGTGTCTCATTCGAAAGTAAATAACTTTGATATTACTGGAAAAAAAGCAATTTAAAAACACATCTATTTTTCAGTGGTGAAACTCGAAGATAGCACGGGGAGACACCTTTAAAATTTCCAAAATTATGTCATGAAAATGTCAATATTTTCTAAAATGTCCAAACTTAACAAACAAACAGAATCATCAAAATTGGTTATACTGTCCAAAAATTAAATTTCCACCTGGGCACAACTTAGGGCCTACAACCAAACTTGTTAAACTCGGATATTTTTTTCTGTAGATTTCAGTGTAAACTTTTCCTCATCTATGTTGCAAGTTTGAACTACCAACATTTGTTGTACGTTCAGCACACAAGACAACTTGGAACAACTCAATCAACCAGCTCATCTTGAATGCGACCAAAAGAATAAACCAAACAACCAACCAACCTTCAGAAAAACTGAATACATTTATTTTCTTGCCACACACCTTTCATCAAGAACTTACCGAGGCAACTTAATTAATTAAAAACAAAGTCCCCAGTGGAATAAAAGTGGAAGGCCGCACACGTTTTAAACGTCTCAACCATTTTGCGTTGTGTAATTTCCATTTGCCGAGTGTTTGTGCTTGCCGCAACGCAACACTCGAGTTGGCGCTTTTCGCAGTCCCCGGAGAAACTGGCGTTTTCATCAGCAAGTCCAGTGGGGCGCGGGCAATCAATCTTTTCTTGGATGGGATTTTAATAACTACTCGGAGTGGACAGGCCAAAAAAATAGACAACTTATCACGCAAGACATACTCGGACAATTACATTTTGCAAAATAAAACTAAACAAGCATGAGCAACAAGAAATTACTTTTTTTTTTAATATGGTTTTTCGAGATAGATTGATTGCATGTGACGAGGGGAAAGTTTTCACACTGCAAATTAGCAAAAGTTGCATCCATTTCAAATCCGGCAAATTTTGTTGCGGCCTTTACGTCAACTCAGTGGAAACATACTGGACAATGTCACAGGGCACATGGTCTAGGGGATCTGTGCACCAACAAAAGGGGGCGCTTTTTTACCACTTTTGAGGGCTTCGTGGATGGGACACAGAGCGTGTGCGTACTGTGCTGTACTGGTTTGCGCGCCAAGTAGGCAGGACTTTCTGATATGCCAAAGCTATTAGCCACAGCGTCTTCATGTAGGCGACATCAGCGCGCAAATACATTCAAACTGAATTTGCGATGATCCTTTTCTGGCCGTTGAAGGGGTACTTGTGCACGGAGCCCATACAGAAGTGCTTCAGCTGTAAACAACAAATTGTTGATGAAATTTCTTTTCAATGGACTCGACTAAACTGACATTCCAACCCACTCAAAAGAACAGTCCTACTACAGAGGGCAATCTAAAATGCACCCTGAGCCGCTGACGAAATAGCAACAGGCTTCGATTCCTGAAAGTCTCCAGAAGAAAGGGTAGGGAGTTGAGAGGCAGCCGCTGAATCTCGTACGCTATGTCAAACCCTGGTGTGAGATGGGACAGGATATGGGGAGGGGGGGGGTTCCTCCTCTCAACTCTGATACTATCATCAGGACACCCAATCTTCCCCGCAGTGTGTGAAGTCAGTCGCGCCAAATGCTCATCGCTACCGATAGATCAAGAGTCAGACAGGCAGAACGGGTAAATAAATAGCTTCTGGTGGCAGATCCAGCGGTAATTACAACTAAATGCATGATGCATGTCAACTGGTTGCCAACAAGTACATACTGTTACATGTACACCTCGCACAAAAAGAATGTAAGCAGTTTCTACAGTCATCCTTGTTTGGACATTTCTCAGTGAACAAGAAATCTCAATTTGATACCTCACTTGTAAGAACACTGTGTAAGAAATAACAGACTACAAAAGCATGATTGTTTTTCTTGGTTTTTCCAGCATCTACAAACCCAAAAGGTCAAACAAATCAGTGTACACAATATTTGCTATAAAATACAACCCCCCCCCAAAAAAAATTCTATCCATCTTTGAAAATTACAGTAAAAGCAAATGTGTACATTCCCTTTAAAAGGCCCCACACGAAAACAAGAAAGAAAGGCCGAATGCGAAAATAGGATATTGGCTAATGGCCGACGGAGGATGCGTACACGAGTAAAAGGAGTGCGGGGCCCCGCATAACAAGCTTTAGAGGACAGCCCGATATAGCTCCGTCCCGATTGGCTGATGACAGAGAAGGATCCCTGGTCATTAGGCCACATTTTCCGAGGGGTGAAAACAGGCTTGGGCTGAAGTGACAAACATGAACGCAGGCTGGGGAAGCAAAACGATGATAACAGTATTTTGTTTTGAGAGCTTTTCTTGTGCAAGAACACTACAAAAAGACAAGAAAATCGGTAAGAACATAGAGAAAAAGGAATTGAAGGAATATGCTCACATGGATCTGGTTGATAATTCTAACGGAGTGGCCTTTTAAGATGCTCTACACACCCTCTTCAACATAATTAAATTTTTAGCTGCGGGATAGCAGCTCAATAAAACATCGTGTCTCTCCGTTAGTCTGTTAGTTAGTAACAAACATCAGTTGACATTGCTTATTGCTCCTGCATATTTTGATCGATTTCCACCAAACTTTGTCAAAAGTATCAGTAGCCCAGCCCCAACATGTCACATGACCAAACTGGGGTCAAAGGTCATCATGGGGTCACTGGGGTCAAAAACCTGATTTTCTTTTTTTACTCAAAACACTACTCCTTCCAGAAATTACATGGCAGAGTCACGTGACTCATGCATGAACACAAATTCGTCGGCCCGCAGCTTCCGAGATATTTCCGATCGGGCTTGTTTTTCGCCTTTAGAATTTTCAATTTGTATGTTTTATTTAAAAGGAAAAACAACATTTGGGGGGACATTTTCAACCCTCTGAAAATACACTTTCATTTGTGTGACTTTTGCACCCATAACGCTAAAAAGATTCCCTGAAAGTCGGACCACGAGAAAAAAAAAAATCACATTTTTGTAGTGTAAATATATTCCATCACTAAACGTGGGTTGATGTTTTTGTTCAATGCCTCATTTAAAAGTGAATAACTTATTTCTAGAAAAACATCAATTTGAAAAACAACATCTATTTTTCGGGCTGAAACTCGAAAACAGCACATGAGGAGCAATTACAAACAATGGGAGCTCATCAGCTTGAAAACAAACAGTGTGTGTGTACACTATTTTAAGAAGATTCGTTAATGCAGGCATACATGTACATGTACATGTAGCTCGGACGTCACAAAAAGAGGAAATTCCGAGTCATACAACACGCACAGTGTTTTTCAATTTTCACTGAAACCAAAAAAAGAAGAAACTAGCTGATCTAAGGCAAAATCCATGCCTGTAAACGCAAACATGCCTATTTTATACAAACAGGCTTTGCGTACAATACAGAAACACCAGGCCAGTCAGACGTGCCAGGCCTTATTTGCAAACGTGACCTGCTGAAAAACTGAACGGTCCTCTGTCTGCAAAATTCCAACTCCAAAATATTTGTACAAAAAGCCTGTCACTAAAGCAAATATGGAACTGTTGAAATGTATTCCCAAAGCACAATCACATTTAATGACCCGTCATCACAATTAAATGAGCTTAAAGACAGACTTTTTTAAGAATTGAGATATTTATGCGTCTGGATTCTGCAGAACAAGAGTTTTCCAATGGTATACATGTACAACATTAAGAGGTAGGTCTACTGAGTTCAGTGACGGAAATTTAGACCAACTTACTTGTAAAACTGATATTTGAGAAAATGGCATTTTAAATCCTACATGTACATGTATGTGTTTCAGTGAATGAAAGACGACATAATAAAAACAGGATGAAATAGGTTTTAAGGATGTTTGACAGAACGAACAAAATTGGAGAAAAGTTAAACAGGACTTAAAGATTCTGGTTAACAAAAATTAACAGATTATGGTTTACCCGAAAAAAAATTAAAATAACCATCCTTCAAAATTTTGGCTTCGTCCCACTGTACCACAAAATGGCAATTTCTGACTTTAAGCTAATCTTGTGGTGACACGTGACACACGTCATATTTTTTCAATCTCTGCTTCAGAGTTTTCACAAGATAAATGGAGAAAAAAAATCAAGTTTATGTCAAACATCTTTCCCGCTAAAAATGAAAAACGAATTCTTGAAATGTATTTCCAAATCAGAATCACATTTGCTAACTCCGTTCCAGGATTTTGAAAAGATAAACGTAAGAAACAATATTACAAACATCTTTCCTATCCATAAAAGAAATGGCTACCAGGATATTAACCATTTCCTATGACAGTTTCAGATGATATTCCTTTTGTTCGACACACAGTCCTTCAACGTGATGCGTTTCAGGTGTAAGGCCTATCCTTTTACTTTGTTGACAACTAAAGTTTATATTGTCAGGAAACGAGGAGGGGGGGGGGTCGGCAGACCTGGGCGACTCGAAAAACACAACCTCAAGCAGGACACCGAACATAATTTCCAAATCGCTGGAGTAATTCAAAGTTATCTTTGGAGGTGCTATAAATAGTCTTCGCCCTCAAAAATATTTTCGACGGTTAATTGATTAGGGGGAGATGTTTTTTAAGCAGGAGGAACTCCCTTACCGAGCGCGGGCAAGAAAAACAGATAATCTAATTGTCACATTGTGCCAAAAATACAGTTTGCCTTGAACAAAAAAACAGGCCTCGGTCGAAAAATAAAAATGTACTGACCTGGATGATGAATCAAATGCAAAAGTGTGAACATTTCAAACTTGTTATTGTTCAGTTCAAGCCACAGTGAGATTGATCATAACTTTGCTAATTCTACAGGGTGAGTAAAAAAAAACAACCAAAAACCCAAATGTCAGGACCATTGTTTTAGGGAAGTTCTGTATGCAGCATTTTCAAAATCTAGGATATGAAAGCCCAATTCATAAGCTTTCTTTTAGTACAAGAATCATTCAAACCACTCATGTACTTTTCAAGTTACGGAATTATAAACACAACCACCGTTTAAAGGTTCTGTCCATGGATCACAAAAAAGTTCAGTGTTCATTCAGCAAATGAAAGGAAATCACATACGTGTACATGTAGCCATGTGTGTGAATTGTTTTCGTTTTGCTGAAAGAACGCACACTTTTTTTGTGATCCGTGGCCAGAACCTTAAAACGATGGCTGTGTTTAAAATTCTGTAACTTGAAAAGTACATGAGTGATTTGAATGATTTTTGTATCAAAAGAAAGCTTATGAATTGGGCTTTCATATCCTAGATTTTGAAAGTGCTACATGCAGAACTTCACTAAAACAATAGTCCCGACATTTGGGTTTCATTATTTTTACTCACCCTGTACAGCTGTCCATTTTCGACTAATTTAGCAAATTTCACTATTTTTCGAAACTGCACTTGACTGCATATGCAAATATTCGAAACTCGCCCATCAAGTTTTACACAAGCCAGCCAGCTGCAGCTGCCTACCTCGCTGGTCAAAAGTTGCACACAAAGCGCGCCGGTTAAAATGTGCATGCGGCGATGGCTATTATAGGCCACTAGAGTGGTTTGTAGTAAGTACTGTATCACTGTTCAGGGACTGACCCAGCTAAAAGAATGGGACCCAGAAATAGGTGTTAACAAGAAAGTTACCATCCGCAAAAAAAAGTGGCATCTGACAATAAAACGTAACTTTACTATTAAAATGACATCGCAGTCATGTGTGCACAGGCATCGTTTTTTTTCCTTTTCGAAAATTCAAACCGGCAAAAAAGATATTCCAATATTCTGTTGATGATCGATTATTAGAATATTCAGTTTATGCGAGACAGCCTGCACGTACGTAGTTTTTTCTTTTCGAAAATTCAAACCGGCAAAAAGATAATCCAATATTCGGTTATGATCAAATAATCAAATATCCATATTAGTAGGACAGCACTATTCCTAAAAAAAAATATTAATGAATAAAACAAATTTGATGTTGAGTTTTGGTCTGCAATATCTACCTGTACAATGTGTGCGTACTTACTACACATACCAGCTTGCATAAAATGTATGCATAGACGCACAGGTACATGAAATTGTAAGTTTGTTCATTAGTAACATATAGGCCTCCTGTACATCAATGAAGCTTGTAAATTTATGTAAAATTAGCATATTTTGCAAACCAAAATTAAGATACATGTATGCAGCGATTTGTCCACACACGCAAAAAAGACCATCTGCTGTCCTTGAAATAAGCAACGATGATGAGCCATTCAGACGCCCATTCATTCAGCCTGTGCTTCTCATTACACATTCAATATTCATGCCATTATATATTCGTCTATTAATATTCATATTAGGTCATTAATTATTCATGTAGTCAGAGTCTGTGATTATAGACAGTGGTGACTACATGATGAGCGGATTACAATCGGCAAATGGTGACTCATCCATAATGATTGGCCGCAGTTTATGAATATTCAACAGCAATTGTCTCCACGATTTGAGTCAGGCTTGAGAAAAAAAATGATGTTTTGGATTTTCTCATGAAGTTGTCACTGCTTTGTGTAAAACTGGGCCCTCGATGAATCACTGTAAATTACAAATTTTGACTCATTTTTCAACAAGATAAAATCAATGGCAATATTACTTTCAATTGTGGGAATTTTTGTGGCAAAATGAAACAATAGAAAAATTGTTTGAATTTTTGCATGATAACCAAGCATTATACAATGTATGATATGTTCATGTGTCATCATTTACATGTACTTTTGTGAGAAAATCGTTCCACATTTTTTCATACATTAAAGAGCAGTAGACAGTTGCACAAAATATGTTCCTAAGAAAAACTCATCACACGACCCCTTAAAAATTCCATTTCTTTTGTTGTACCAAAACATAATTTGACACCTTTATGGTACAATCTCAGGAATTCCATTTCCAAATTTCAAAAGGGATTTTGACAAAAAATCCTGAAATCCAGATAAAAATCCTAACAAATCCCATATCTGTACTTACATGTACTAAATGTGCATGTACAGTAGTTTTAAAAGTACTTTTTTAATAGATTAAAAACAAATTTGAGCTTTCGACCTCTCAAAATGAACAACTCCAGCATGCATAGCCCTCCTGGGAGCTGTGTAGGGGTACAGTGTCTCTATTTACATGTATGGTGCAATTGTTGCATACACCAACAACCACAAAAAGTCAACAAAGTCGCCCTTGAGTCGGGTCAACAAACTATAATCTGCCAGGGTTCAGTGCATCACAGGGGCCTTACAAATTACATGTGGCAAATGCATGATCAACCGAAAGCTTTTCCCAGGGTTTTCAAGGACAATTTGTACCAGTATCATATGCACTTAAAGGTACCAGTAGATCATTTGCAGCTATCCAAAAAGTACATGTACCTCAACAAAATTATTGTTGAAAAGTTAACTTAATTGGTTTTAAGAAGGCGATTGCAATATTCTTACTGGCATGCTGTCATTTCAAAGCCACTTCAAAGCCATTTCCAAAGATGTGTCAAGTGACACATTTTTTGAAATTTCCGCTAGTATTTGTTTATAATTCCGTGAATCCATGATGGGTGCGCGCACACAGATGTGTAACCGACTGCAAACAAAATGTGAACTATTAAACTAAATTTTGTATTAAATTGGGGGCGGTATTTTTTTAAAAAGTCAGTTTTTTTCCCAACAATGGTCGGCTCGACATCGTTGGAAAATGATACAGAAATTCCACCTTTCTTGAAAATGACAGCACTTGTACATGTACATGTACCTACCTATTGTGACGAGAAAATCCTCATTTGAAAGTTGGGATAGGGCTGGCACCAAATATCTTGTCGAATTCTTCCACCTGAAATGGTGTATAACAGAAGAACACAATCATTAAAGCCAGAGTCCATCATTTGCAGCTATCCAAAAAATAACTGGCATATTTATTGTTGAAAAACATACTTGGTCGAAAGATAGTAAGGGGACTAAACTCCCTGTGAAATTATTCTTTCTGGCAAGCTGTCATTTTGAAGAAATCAACAAAAGAAGGCCTTTCCAACGGTGCTTCTCAAGAAGCATCGTAAGAAATTCAAATTAGTATTTCGTTTTGTTATTCGGCGAAGCGCGCGCAAGCATTGGCACGACGCACACGCGTGCGCGGTTGCTATAATTCGTTGGATCAGTGCGCGACATCGCTGCAATCGGCTCAGTGAGAACGTGTCTTGGGCGCTGAATTCAGGCCCAATTCAAAACATGATTCAGCAACTTTTGATTTGAAATCGAGATCCTAGAATGCTGTTTTTCTCAAAATATACAGCTGAAGCTGAGCTGAAACTTCATCAGGTTAGTTGTTCAGCATCCTTCTTTAGATTGTGAGCACTTTTGTTGCTTCAAACGAACAAAATGCACAAATTACAAATGATTGACTATACCTTTAAAAGAGTGGTCTAATAAAAAGTGCGCAGATTACTTGGATAACATGTACATATAGGTGCACAGATGATATTTTCTGGGCAGTTGCTAGTGACTGCCTTGCCTTGGTGCAAGAGCCCGATAGGTTACGATAGACAGTACGGCCTTTGTACTGCACAGCAGCATGCATGCTCCCATTCACGAACCTCACTCGGACGACAAACCGGACACAAAGAATATCTCAGGAATTTCGCATTGCAACTGGGCGTGACTCAATATGCAAAATAGCAGCATATATGCGCAGTGGTGGAAACAAAAGAGCTGTTCCGAAAACCGTTAGCCAGGCGACGTACCGTATGCATGCAAACAATGGCACTAGGCGCCGGTTGACCATACGGTTCGGTCCGAGTCATGGCCACATCCAAATTGATAAAGAACACTGATTCTGAACCTTTCAAGGCCAAGTTTTCTTGCTGCCAAATTGACTGCTCGTCAATGCAGTCGACATATTTTTTCATCCTTGGACGATGCTTACATACGAGCTCCCTTGCAATTTGACAGCTGTGTGTACAGAAACCAGACATGCTTACGTCACGCACGCATGCAAATGCACACAATTTTGCTCGGAATTTCCCGAGCAGAAATACAAAATTCCCAAGACTTTAATGACCTCCAGAGAAGAAAAAGTATTGTCTGGCCACCAGTAATTCGAAATTTATAAAGTTAATGACTCAATAACTGGGCCAATATTTTTTTTGTGGGAAGGGGGGGGGGGTTCAATGTCTCATTTAAAGTAAATAACTTTTGTATACATTGCTGGAAAAATAGCAATTTAGAAAAGGAATCGATTTTTTTTTGGATGAAACTTGGAAAATAGTACAGGGCATGTAACTTTAAAGCGACAACAGCAATAGCAGATTACAAAAAATGGAGGACAAAATCAAATTAAATACTGGCTGGTAGTGTGCTCATTTGCTGTGCATTATTTTCCGTACACCTTCAGTTCACATGCATGTACATGTATTTCATACAGCATTAACTTAATATTTCTGCTCGAGTAGACAGGTTTTATTAAGGAGAGGCACTAACAGGCTTCACGCCGTGCGGCCAAGCGTGGCGGTGAACTGCACCAGGCCCGACAGGGAGCGTGGCGCGAATTCCCGCTGGTCTCTCCCCTTGAGAAAGAAACCTGCATCTGTTGTCCATCATATCTGAAGGACTGGTAACGGGCAGCGATGTCAATACATGAATGACGAGGAATTTTAAAGAGCATCATTGGTACTGGAAAAGAATGTAGTATCCAGACACCACTTCTTTGGAGAGACGAGTGCATTTTTCAAAGTATTTTTGAACAAAATTGGAAATGTTTCTCAGTCACAGATTCATGTCTTTACAACATTTTTGCAACAACTGACCTTCATTGATGTAATATATGATGAAAAAAGTGGCGTCAGGATGCAACATTCTTTCATTGGTATTATAAAAAAAAGGTAAAATCTGATATAAGTCAGATCTGCAAAGGCTATTCTGTGATTTCACAAGATGAAATTTTGCGTCGGGGAGATGTAAATTTGATACATTAACCCTAAACTCCCTACTTAGTTTTACCAAGTACCAGTAGAAGGCCATGTCCATCAAAATCCATCACTCCCTCTGCTTCAAATAATGCTTCAGGACCAAATCCATTGAAATCCACCACTAGTGCTGGTGGATTTTTGATGGATTTGGTACACGTGGCTTGTCTGCCAAAATCCCTCCAAAATGGCGATGGATTTTGATGGAGTTGGTAAGGTTATGGTTAATGTCGTGTGATTTGTTCTTTTGATGGTCACCTATACATGTACACAATACCCATGCAAAAATTGACAAAAATGGTCTTTTCAATCTGTACATGGGGATGTTTATTATGACTATATAGTCCTTGTGGTATTCCCATAAAGGCCAAGTAAAAAAAAAAATAGTTTCTATTCTAGACTTTTTGGAAAAATAGGAGGCGGCAGCCGGATTTTTTCATTTTCTTAATTCTTTTGTTGATATGTTTGTGTCCAAAGGAACAGTCACCCTTTCTACATATATACCAGATTTTGAACTAAACAGGGCAGCTACAATTTCGCTGGAAATAAATTAAAAAGCAAAATAATTATGTATGATTTAAAAGAATTTTAAAAAAGTAGGCGGGCTGGAAAAAGAAAGCAGGTGGAGACGAGAAACTTATTTATTTTTTTACTAATAGCCTAACAGAATGCGATAATCTTTTAATTTTTTTTTTTTAACAGGCCCAGCCAGTAAAAAGATAAGAAATAAAAGGCTAAAATAGCATCCTCGGTTCGTCCTTACGGTCGTTACGACTGTCTAGTTATACTTTGCTTTGCGAAACATATCGCTTGCCTGAATAAACACGTCTCGGATCTGTCAGAACGTCTTGCCACATTTAACCCACTGAAATGTCTTGGATGCTTCCAATTTAATGAGCACACTGTCCGAGCAGCAAAAATAGAATTTCTATTGCAAACCCTTCTTCTGCGAGTCTTCAGTGCCAGACATTGCCTGAAGCCACAGACTGGGTAGGTTTTTATGTCAGCTGCCTGGCATGCCTGGGTAGAACCCAGCATGGGCAGGTGATAGGAAAGCAGGCAAGTTATCACAACACTGAGACCTGATGGGGATATTCCTTGTGTGTGTGGGGTTTTTTGGCTAACGAGGGGCAGAAATGACATTCTGGATTGCTCGGTTTGTGCATGCAGCCACCTGGCCTTCAAAACTCCAGGCAGGTTGGGAACCGTTGGGTTACCTTTTAATAAACACACAATTTTTGTTTTGGGCCTAAACTGAGTGTCCAAAGTGTAACATTAGCCTGTCCCTGTTATTTGCAAAATAAGTAACATTCAAAAAATGACATCAAAGTATGTGTTACTTGTTTGGTAGGCAGTTTGCTTCATGCAAACACTCTTGAAGAAAGAATGCATTGATATATGTAAGGAATGCATCCAGAATTTTCAAACTTAAACACGTCAAATGTAACAGGGACTGGAAAAAATTGAATCCCAAAAAATGTACAGAATAACCTACCACCAGTACCGGAACATGTACGTGTATGTACAGCTCTATGCTTTTTTCTAAGCCAAATTTTAATTCAAAGATTGAGAAAATGTAAAAATGTACATGTGCATACTGGCACTCAAAGTATACAAAATTAAAGCAGTGATGTACACATGTACATTGTACATGTACATGTGATACATGCATACGTACCATACACACTGTTGACATTTATTGGTACATGTACTACATATGTACATACATACAGTCGTGTAGCGACCTCCCACCGCGGACGTCCTATTGTCCCTCCTTTATCTGTACCGTACTTTAACTTTTTAGGAAGACTCCCATATGTTTTGTACAATCGTGGACGTATGCTGGGAATCGCGGACTCTTTTGTTAACTCCGTCATTTTTCGTCCACAGTTTGAATGCCTGAACACGCCCGGACATGCTTGCTAAAAGATTTCAGGTGTGTATATATATGCAAATTAAAATATTAATGACAACTTATCTGTATGTGGACCTCTTTCATAAACAACATTAAAGCCACGTACACATGTAGGAACATATGCAAGTACCCGAGAAATTGCCTAACGATTTAAGAGAGAAACCTTGCTCAAAGTCAAGATTAGTCTGAGTATCACCCGTTCTCCACGGAGCTATCTCCGGTCGAGCATCTGACATCTCCTGACATGCAAATTTATGCAAGCCGCACGCCAGCCAATCGGAGTCGACTTTACTAAATCGTGACGTCATTTCATTCCCAAATCAGGACTAATGCTGTGATTGGTCAATTCGAATGCAGTGTTTTGTAATACAACAGCCGGGAGCGCATTCGCGTAACATGATACCGAGCGCCATGCGCCGTGACAGTTTTTTTTAATCCATGTCTATGACGCGCAACGGGTGGATGACCGAAGACCCGATAGGCCTAGAAAGTGCCCGCTGATTGGTCAAAATCTAGGAAGTCAAGAGGCGGGGTCTTGCCTAAATAATCAGCAAATCTGTTCACACATAATAGACCACGGCATTCGCCGTGGTCTATTAGATAGACTAAGTGAAGATAGGACTGGTCAAATACCCAGTGAAATTATTCCACCTAAAATGGTATTGTTTGCAAGAAAACTAACATTAAAGATGGTTTCAAAATGGATGCCCCATGCAGATTTATTTACGTGTGTAAGCAACGGAATCCAGTTACGAGACCCCAAAAACATGTGCACATGTTGTCCGTGTTTTCTCAATTTGTTTGCTTCAAACGAAAAAGAAAACGCACAAAAAGCAAATGATCCTACTTACACACTGTACATATTTTTAACCAGTTCGCGCCGGGATTATTTTGACATTGACCAGACCCAGGCGTGGGATTGTTTTCACGAACCTCGATGCCCGACAGGTTCAGGCCGTCATCTGCGGGTAGCACACCCTGATATTTCCCGCCTCATAACTATTTCCGACACATAAATTCAAGGAAGTGAAAATATTTTGCAAGTTAAACGTTAGGTCAAATATGCAGTTTCACTAAGCTCACTCAATAGATTAGTAAATTACACTAAGTGCGCTGATCCAAACTTTCCCGCACATGTAATGAAATAAATTTTCCCAAGTAATCCATCCGAAAGAAGCGATTTTCAAGTCCGGGCAAGATCTACCCCTGCGGGCAAAAAAAAACTATCGATTCTCCGGTTTTTTACTTCGGCCGAGGTGAACTAATGGACTCGGAACGCGTAAACACATTGGAGTGGATTTTAATGAGGGTGAACTGTGGGCCAACGTACTTCTTGCCCACGATACGAGAACTGTCGGTGAGGCTTTATGTAATTGTACTTTAAATTGAACTATTATGCTGAGACGTTTTCGCAAATAACACAAACTGACACTCACACAATACCAGGCTTCAAAGCATCTTATGAAAACACAATTCCCGAGTCTTCCCTGAAACAGTTGTTTTTCGCTGAGAAATTTCCAAAAATCCATGAGAAAGGTTGCTGTCTGGAGAGTAAAAGTAAAGTCTGTCGCGAGCCAATGTAGCCCATCAGGCCGGCGTTTATCTCCGGTTTCCTCGGCATGAAACGACTGAGAATATTTCTACTCCCCCCTGGATGGGATGCTAGTCCATCGCAGGTTACTCCCAGCTAATGCGTGTTGGATTCTAAAATGTGAAAGGGTTCCTGAAATCTCTGTGTTGGACCAGATCCAATGCAGATATGTTGTGATAGTGTGAAAAACTCTTAAAAAACATACTTCTACAGTTTCAAGAGCAGCATGTTGCAAGCACCCCTGCTGAGCCATCGGTATTGGATTTCTGCGCAGACAAGGTGTAGGTCACCAGGAGTACGAAGTACCAGGAGTATCACTTCACCTTACCAAGCACGGTCCACGTGACAAAAAAAAAACAAGCACGTGTGGGCGACTGATTTACAACCAGGATTTCGCCCAAGCGTGTTGTGAAATGTTGGATTTTCCCCTCGACTGGATCTTTCGCAGAAAATGTCGGAACATGGAATGTGTGGCACGAATGTTTCCCCGAGATACGCCGTCATTTAATATGAGGGAACTAAAAGGCATAGGATGCGGATTATATTTCATCTGACTTCCACGGAAACAATTTTAATTTCCCCCCACCCCCAAATTTAACTTGGGCTTGTCGAGAAGTGTTGGTTTTCCCCATTGTCTAGATTTTTTGCAGAAAATGTTGAAATATGGAATGCGTCTCGTGAATGCTTCCCAAAGATATAACATCAATTGATATGAGGGAACTAAAAGGCATAGGATCCTGGTTACATTTTACTCCCACAAACATTTCCTTTTTTTTTTCAGTTACAAGTTAGATGTATGAACCCCAAATCCAAATCTAAAAATAGATTGAACAACATGATAAGAATTAAATTACCCCATCGCAAAAAGCAAAACAAATTAGCATAATTTAACAATCAAAGTTGCTGGTATATATTTCACTTCAAGTTGTACTTTTTGTTTTTGGTGGGGATCCTTTTTTTTTCAGTTACAAGTTAGATGTTTGAACCCCAAATCCAAATCTAAAAATAGATTGAACAACACGATTAGAATTCAATTGCCCTAACGCAAAACCAAAACAAATTTACATTTAACAATCAAAGTTGCTGGTATATATCTCACTTCAAGTTGAACTCCCACCTTTTTCCGTACAATTCACACACCGACATTTAGCGTTCCTGCTGAAACCAAACGGTGCCTTTAAACAGTTTAATGGTAAAAATTTAATTTCAAAATTCTTGACAAATTGTCCACCAGCTTATTTATTTTTCAAAGAGTGAAACTACAGACTGGCCAATTTGGAATGAAAATCAGTCTAATTATCTATCGAAATACTTAAAAAAGAGTCATTATTAATATTGGAAGGGGTTATTGACAAATTTAAAGGGGGGGTCTGGACATTGTATGACTACTGGGGTGGTGTTCAATGCCGACAATACTCAATTTGTGTTTGTTCGTAAAATCAGTTACAAGGGGGGGGGGAGTATGTGTACACAACTAGAAGCGTTTGTTTATGGTGTAAATCGAGGACACACACATGCCACATCATCGGTGAATTGAGGACAGAAACCAAATTGAGGACTCCTCGGTTGGAAAACGTGTACAAAACCAATGAGAGCTGTTGCAAAAAAGTTACGTACAAACAAAGGAAAAGGGAAGCGGAACAAAAGAAAATCCTCGATTTACACCATAAACAAACGTGCTGGCGTTTGTGAGGTGCTGATATTTTCAGTTTCTTAAAGAGATTGTGGAATGCTCGAAGACATTTCCGTCATTTTTCGGGTATATGTAGCCTAAGAGGTGTGATGAAATAAAAACGACTATTGTGTCTGTCATGAAATGAGTACAACAGGTACTTTTGAGAGCTGTTTTTCAGGTCCTGTTTCGACCCGAACGTGCAATTTGTGTAAAAGTCGTCGTTGGGGGCAGCAAACAAAACATAGTAAATCGTGACGTAATAAACAGGACTCCCGATGCAGCGTAGTATAAACGAGTCCTGCTTTAAAACACAGGAAAATGTTGTATGAGAGGGGGCTAGTTCCCCCCTTGTCCTGATTCCCCCCCCCCTCCCGCCCCTCCCCCCCCCCCCCCCCCCCCCAGGAATGTTCCACTACCACTGACTCTGTGATGAAACCCTAGCTTGTCAAAGAGATGTCAAATTTTGAAATATGTTTTCATGTTGAGTCGCGTGCGAGCGGGATGATTAGGTCCGTGCGCGTCCATCTGCTGTATGAATTTATACCCAAGATTCTCATCATCTTGGAATGTCTTCAATTACACGGCTCTCCGTGTGTAAGGCTTCCGTTACAATAAACACTCGTCTGTCTACATGTAGATGTCCGTGATGCTACATGTGGACAAATAATTAGTGAAATGGACACAGCCATTTGTAGCATTTCGGTATGTCAGAACATGTGACTCATGTACAATGTACATGTACTACATAATCATAAAAATATACATGCAGAAATTATGACATTTTGAAGTAATACGGGACATGTAGGAACAGAAAACAAAAGAATAACTGTACACATGTAGCGGTAGCTCTTCATTTGATTGTTAAAGCCTTTTGGATAAATAAATGCCCTTGTATGTTATATATTTATGACTTTGTTGTTTTTCCCAGTCATTTCAAACTACATTGTAAAGCTTGTCACACTTCAAATGAGGATTTTTGCTTTAATAATGATATGGCACTAACTATTTTTGGAAAGGATCTGTAACATTCCAAATGTATGCACCACAAAAATTTGTGCAAAATTTACTGTGAGCTTAACATTATTCACTGTTGAATGGGACATCAAAATTACATTTGTACCAATCTACCAACGTTGAGTCATTTGGTTTTCACAGGGAAGACTGGTTCCTGCCCCATTTCAGACATAATAATTTGGAGTCCGGGAACAGTCTACATTCAGGGTGGGTCTGGTTGTTGTTGTTTTTTGCAAAAGCAATTAATAGGTACTATAAAAAGCCTTTTTCCAGAAGGTTGCAGACACCCAAAATGGAAAGAAAAGATCTTTTGAAAAACACTCTAAAAAGTCAAAGTTTAATTTCTGGTTTATTTGCACAAGTCAAATTGTGACATGGTATGTCAAAACCAGGCTGAATTGGGCAGTGCTACGTATGGAGAAATAGCGGCAAAATGACATGGGGGTGATTTTCATCGAATTTAAGATTTTTAAAAATTGTGATGCTCCTTACATGTATGCTTACAATGTTCTGTAAAGATTTCAAACGAAGATTTCATTGACAAAGTATTTTTAAAAACACGTTTAGATACTGCATGCCATTTCACAAATTAGTGTGACGTTTCGCACCTAGTCAGATGTCAACATTTAATAACTTCACTTTGGAATATCCAATTTCAAAAAACAAAGTAGCATTTAAAAGAGCAAGGTCTGCAGCAATATTGCAATTATAACTCAAAATTGACTTCTTGCCCAAATACGCCTGATTTTGACATACTGTACCATGTCACAATTTTGTTGTAATGTAAAAAATAAACTGTTAAAAAGCACAGACGGTACATCTTAAAGCCTTTTCTTCTTTGCCTATATCCCATTAAGTACACATACTTGTCAACAATTATTAATTCCAGCTTGGAATTGAGGCAACCATTTCCCAGGCTGATCATCACAGCATGTGCTGCCCCCTTGGGTTCCTTCTATCTCTAGTTTTGTTTTTCTTCTTCTTTTTTTGGTTCTTCTTCCCCAAAAGTAATCCCTCATAATGATGATTGAATGGCATTGGAGCATAAAATTACAAGAAGCTTACATGTGATGTGAATCCTGTCACATGTGTTGCTGTTGTGTTGTTATCAAGATATTTTTTAGGGCGGGAGAAATTTAGACACTTCCGTTCAAGTTTGTTTTATAGATGCTCAAGGCAATACAATATTGCTTTTCATGTGTTTTTTTTAAACTGCACGAATCCTAAGTGATGTGAATCAGAGCACAAGTTGTAGTGCTGAGTATTATTATTAAATATGAATACTGGTAATGAACCGGAAACGCACCAACCGATTTAATGAGAAAAGCTTGCACAAAGTGAAGCTGGTACCACCAAATACCCTGTGAAATTATTTCACCAGAAAGGGTTTTGATCGAAAGAAATTGATCATTGAAAGTGGTTTTTAAAAAAAGTATGCCCACAAGCCAATTTTACGTGCGTTAGCAAGGTGACCAGACCAAATTTTGTGTGTGCATATTTTGTTTTCTCAAAAATGTAAAATAGCCGGTTACTCTAAGTTCTGTAACCCTTCAACAGGTCAGTTGTTATACATGTACCGGTACCCGGTACACCCTACACTTTAAAGGTAATATTTTGCAAACACCCAAAAAAAAAAAAAATTACAAAATTATTATGAAATTCATGTATCTTCTTTACTGTAAGTGAATAATAGTCTCAAGCATCCTGTAAATCATGGCACCTGGTGTGCTGTCATTTTTAAGAAAAGAGGGACTTTTGTGTCAATTTCCAACGATGGTTGGATGACCATCGTTGGAAAAAACTGACTTTTCAAGTTTACGGTCGACAAAACATATATGGCCCATTTGAATGAGTGCCAGTAGACAATTTGAGCTAATTTGTTTAATAGATTGGGGCATAGCGTTCTGCCGCCTTACCAAAAATCACCATATTGATAAAAAGAAAAGAAATGGGCAAACAGATACTTGAATCATACGCTCACGAAACTACTGACCGGAAAAACGAACAATTTCAAATGTCCCGCGCTGCGAATTTGTGGACCATCTCCCACAATGCACTGGGAAAAAAGGAACTCTCCGTGGCAAACTCTTGGTGGCGCACTGAATTGTGAATCACCCGAATTGAAATAACACCTTTCCTCTCCCTCTCCCTCTCCCCACCCCCTCCCCCACCCCCAGTGTAAAAATCTGAATTGTCAACAATGCTGCCCTGCCCATGAAATAATATCTTTTTCCATTAAGCCGCCAGGGACCCTTTCTCATCCTTAAACCTTCTCTCTGTGATAAAAAAAAATCTCATAGTGACACAGTAACATAACCCTTGTCACAAACCCTGACGGTTGAACAACATGTGCGATACAGATATTTACAGACACACATGAAAGGGATTACATTACTGGCTGGGTTTTCTGCCCAAGAGTCAGTTACCGACTTACCGATACCTTATTTGGTAGCATGAAAATGTTTCCGCAGAGGGATTTAGGACTTTTCCGAGGCACGATGAAATTCACATCATTTCAAGACTTCCGAGTCATTCATTGTCAAGTACCCTGGGGATTTTTGTTTCTAACTTAAAGTTATCTTTTGGCCTAAAAAATCAGTGTTGTGTTTCCGGTAACATTGCCAATAAAAAGAAGGTTCGGTAGGTAGGTTTTTTTTTAACATACATTGTACAATGTACATGTACGGATAACTGGACAAATATGTACATTGTACATGAAGACATACCAGTACATGTACATTTAACGGTACTAGTACATATACGTGTACAGGTACAAATGTACTTGTAAAGAGGCAATAGTAATTTATTGCATATTTACAAGTAAATCAGACTTTTGGGGCTCGTAAAACACATGAATGAAATTTTTCTTAAATCACCCATAAAATTAATAATGTAAAAAAAAAATTTTTTAAAGCAACTGCCAACCTTATACACGTATATTATGTACACTCACAAATTTTGGGTTAGTCCGGTTACCAGAAACACAGCAATTTTAATTTTTTTTTATAATTATTATTTATTATAAATTAATTTATTAAGGCCTATATGTTGGCTTATAAATAAGCTGAATGTTTCAAAAATTATCACTGAACACTCCTGACTGTATTAGAAAACATGAGTTTGGAATTATTGAACGAACAATTTCACGATGCAGTTCAATTAATAAATAAAGGCGCGCAATTGAATTTGCCGACGAAGTTCTCTTCATTCACGGTAAGCTCTTTCTGAGCGCTGGCAAACATGCTAATTGAATAGCGAACCACTTCACGTCCCCAAAACGCTCAAATAAGATCCTTGTAAATCTCATCTATCCAATGGACGACCTTTCAAGCTAGACAATAAATGAGATTATCGGGCATATTTGCCGTCCTCCTGATACTCGGCTTTTGTTATTAGCTTTGTAATTAAGACGTCTCTGGAGAAATTAAAATGAATCTTGCTACCTCTGTGTCGACAAAAGAAGGCTAAATTGAAGTGCATTGCGTCTGTTGGGAGGTAGACTACACTGCTAGACAATAAACACAGTTGTTTGTCAAACTTGGCGAATTGCTGATAAACACAAGGAACTTTGTAATTCTTTTTAAAGGTACCCTGGTACAGTAATGTACAACATTCACAAGGATTAAAAAATGAAATTACCAAATTATTATGAAATGCCTTACTGGACTGTAAGTGAATGATAGTCTCAAGCATCCTGTGAAATTGTTGCACCTGGAATGCTGTCATTTTCAAGAAAAGTGAAGTTTTGTATCAAAATAATTTTTTTTCCAATGATGGTTGGCCGGCCATCGTTGGAAAAAAAACTGGCTTTATTATTTCAAATACTGCTCCTAATTGACCAAATTTAGTTACATGTAGTCCACATTTTGTTTGCAATCAGTTGCATATCTGTGAATGGGCGCAAGCTGGCTAGTCTGGTTCCCTGGCCAGACAATTCCCTGATGTCATTAAATTATTCTGTTTCATCTGAAGCGTCGGGTCAAAGAACCAGACAACAAGAACAGTGTTTTTTTTTTCTTATTATTTTGGGGTTTTTTCTGGCATCCTTGAACACAAAACTTAAACAGCGCAGTGGATCAATATTTGCTATAAAATACTAAGTCCCACATCCGTCCACTTCAAAAAATTACAGCAAAAGCAAATGCTGAATAAAATTACCTTTAATTTCAAATTTGCCAGCAACTATTTAAAAGTGAAAGAAAAGTATGACAAAAACATGAAAATTCCATGCTGCATGAGACTTTCTAAAGTGATTTTTTTTTTTTTTTTAAATACATGTAGTATCCACGCAATGCACAGAAAGTGAAACACAAGGAAATAAGCCGGATTTATTTTTAGAGACATATTTGGTATTTTGGAAATGACATGCACTTAGCCAAATTATCAGCGTGGCTGTTGTTAATCAAGTTTGCTTGAGAGTGAAACGGCAGTAAATGACATGCACAAAACCCTCATCGATCTTTATACCGATGGTAGCAGGTTGCATTATTGATTAGTAATGGCAGTCAATTGGCTGGAGCTTAAAGGGGCACTTTCAAGAGAATGCACACATTTGGCACAAAAACCTTTTACCACTCAACAATTATTAGTTTGAAAGATCACTGAAAAGTAGAATATGAACGTTTGAAACACAACTGTACAATGTACCTTGAAAAATTGCTGTTTGCGTGTAATTACTTAGCAAAGGAGTTTTGGTGTACCGTACAAACAAAAACATCAGCAATGCGATGTCACGCATGGCACTGAACCGACTAATAATAGCAACCGCGCATGCGTGTGCGCCGTGTCAACGCTTGCGCGCACCCATTCACAAATTCGCCCAATTACAAACCATCTACTAACAGAAATTTTCAAAAATGCGTCAATTGACTCATCTTTGGAAATGACAGGTTTTTATTGTCTTCTTCAAAATGACATCATGCCAGAAGGAATAATTTCACAGGGAGTTTAGTGCCATTACTTTCTTTAAACCAAGTAAGTTTTTTTACAATAATTTGGTCGGTTACTTTTGGATAGCTGCAAATGATCATCTCTGCTCTACTCTGCCTTTAATTTTGGCCCTCTCCTGACGAAGTGTTCCTCTTCTAAGACATGATCAGGCTTCGAACAAACAACTTGACTCGCTGCAATATAAGCTCCCTTTCACGTCAAAAAGTCAGGCCTAACTGTCACAGGCTAATCAATAATCTCGCATACAAACATCTTACGCAACTGAGGACATATCCGAAGAGGTTATTCAAGACTTTCTCGCTACTCGACATTTGGTCAATAAATGGGCGGTTCAGGAGTCACTGACATTTTGACAGTCAAGGAAGTAAACTGCACAATAAGATCGTGCAGTACCACGGCTGGTTCTTTCAATTCTTTACACTCAAATTCAAGAGTAATTGTGAGCTGTTCTGTCAAAATCAGATTTTTCTGGGCATAAGGTCGGAAATGAGATTTCTGCTTATATTGTTGAAATATGTACATTTTCCTTTTATTTGGTGGTTTAATTTTTGAAACCTGTAATTCCTGGGCAAAGTTATGCTATTTTGAAGTTCATTGTGTCGAAAACTAAAAACGGAGAAAATGGCCATGAACGACACAAAACAGACATTTCTTTAACTGATATACCTCTACAAATCATCAAAAATACTATATTAGGAGTTCAAATTAGGGTTTCAAACTTTTATAGTATCTTTAAGACATGTTCAGGATTACAAATATGTAAAAATTAGAAAATCGAAAAAATCACCCCCACAGTGTTTTTTGGCCCTATCTCAATTTCAACCTCTGCCCAGAAGCGTCTGCTTTTGACAGAACAGGTCACAATTGTCGCTTTAACAGAAAATGGAAAAAGAATTTTGATCCAGATTTTGTCTTACCGGGGTGGGACACAATTAATAGAGACAGGATTTTATAACGAAACCGATTATGACTAGTAATTTAAAGGCATGTAGGATCACTAGCTTTTGTCATGCATTTTGTTCGTTTCCAAAACTAACAAAACCACTCACAATCCAAAGAAGGATGTTCAAAACCTAACCTGTTGAAGTTTCAGTGGATATACTTTTCGAGAAAACAATGAAAACCATTCACAAACTTTTGATCACGAAACACAATTTCTTCTACAATGTAGGACTCTTTATTTCCAAAGATCAGTCAATTGACTAATTGTTGGAAACCATGTACATTTACATCTCTTGATTTCTTCAAAATGACAGCAAGCCAGACGGAATAATTTCACTGCAGGGTGTGAAGTACAATGTACCAGTATGATCTTTAATCCCAATAAGCTTTTTGATAATTTGGCGGGTTACTTTCGGGATAAATGCAAATGGGCAATTCCATGATTACTCACGTTACATTTTCGTAACGTGAGTAACCGATTTTTTTGTGCGTCTTGTTTATCATACATAACACATTTTTCTGGATGTCATCTTTGGTGCTTAGGTAGGTCTAGGTCTACTCTATCTACCATGGGGATAACAGTTATTAAACTTTTTCAGTAAGGTTATTACAGCCCAAGGAAACTCAAAAGTACATCAAAAATGTAACGTGAGTAACCGTGGAATTGCCCAAATGATCCTATAGACAAATCTGGCGGCAGCCATTTTCTGCGGTGGTGCAAGGCTCGCGCGAGTCGCACACCAAGCCCTTTCAACCAATAGGAATAGCAAAGTGCGCGTGCGCCTTGTCTTTAAGAACGCGTGCAGCATGCGTGTGAGCATGACACCATACACAGTAAAAGCTTCTAATTCCGGTCGGCAGATTCCACTACAGATCTTTAAGAATGTGGCTACACAATCTGACAGCAATCCAACGCAAAACAAGAAGCGATATTTTTTTCAACAAAATGTCTTCAGGCAATTACCAATTCCATTCAAATTCCTTCTACTCTTACTCACCAAGGCAGTCGATGACGAGATCAGATCCTGGCGTGGTGAACGGTCCAAGCAACCAGATTTAGGAATGATTCAACACAGGAAATACCAACTGAAGTCGGCCCTACACAGAGGAGAATAAGAAAAGGGATCTTTAAACAATTCACAATGCAGTTTCATGGCATTTCACAATGCAATTTGCCACCAAGAGTTTTCCAGGGAGAGTTCATTTTTGGGAGATTGTGGGAGATGGTCTCGACAAATTTGCAGTGCAAGACATTTGAAATTGTTAGTTTGTCTGTTCAGTAGTTTCGTAAGAAACTACTGTATGATTCGAGGACCTGTTTGCCATTTTTTCTTTTCTTTTTATCAATATGGTGTTTTTTTGTAAGGCGGCAGAACGCTATGCCCCAATCTATTACAATATATACTAGCTCAAGTTGTCTACTGAAACTCATTCAAATGGGCCATGTTTTGTTGACTGTAAACTTGAAAAATGGACTCTCCATGGCAAACTCTTGGTGGCGCACTGCATTGTGAATCGCCCAAATTCTCAGTGAAAAACATATAATTGTGCTGGTCTTTTTGTTCCTGACTGACTCGACTGTCAGTCACTTGTGACTTAGCCTGGTTGTTGGCTGGGGAAGACAGCCGGGCAGTGCTATTGTATAGGATAACCAATAATAGGCTAAATCCGGCCCATTATGCAGACCAGATGCATGAAAAGACTTCCAGTGAATAGCCATTCTGAATCAATTGGATAGAATTGTGTGTACACTGGGACCAGCTCTAGGCTTGACCTTCGTTAAAGTCACTCCGGTAAGATTGGTATCAAATTGCAAATTTGGCGGAAAGTAAACAATCGTAAAATTCGTGATTCAGATATGACAACCGAAAATTAAGTGCCGTCCAACAAAATAATCTTGAATCAATGTCCATTAAAAACTCTTGAAGGTCGGCGATAAGCTTCTCCGTGGATCAAAGTTTGCTGACCTGAAGACGCCTACGCACTCCAGGGTCTATGCAGACACTGGGAAGTTGGCTCTTGGTTACCCAGCAAATATTGACTTTCATATCGACTGAAAATTAATAATATCAAAGTTCGACCACATCCTCTCGCGAGGCCAAATTGGCAACCAATGCTTCCTGACTGATCGAGTAATTGAAGTAAAGCTCTCAATGTGAAGAAACCACAAACAAAGACGAACCAAAAGTTTTGACGTTGCAAAAATAAAACTGCGAGAAAAAATCGACGTGGGAATCTTCTGCCTAAAAACAGAAATTCAGCAACTGAAGATGATTTGAAATTGGTCTGAAAATTAGAAACCGATCCGGGCACGCTAATAATTCTATTACGGAGGCCCCCGCTAATGGCGAAAGCATTGTTTAAGCTACACTGTATTGTTTGGATAATCTGTCACGGAGCAGTTGCTTTGTACAATAGTGTGCACAATGGTTTCTCCATTGAAGGGGGCCTCGTTCGTGTACGAGTGATCGCGTGTTCGGATTTGTATGTACAGTATGACCATTATTTTGAATGTACAACAAATGTACATGTACACTGTGTATGCCTTTCACTTTAAAGGTACATGTGGAGTACTGGTAGATCATTTCTCGTTTGTGCATTTTTTTCGTTGGAAGCAATAAAAGTTCTGAAATCTAAAGATGGGTGCTACACAACTAACCTGATGAACTTTTACCTCTGTGAATGCTGTATGTTCTGAGAAAGACAATATTCTAGGATCTCGATTTCAATTCAAACATTGCCGAGTCATGTTTAGAATTGCACATGAAATCAGCGTCCGGGACATGTTCTATGTACATGTACGCGATGTCACAAACTGAACCTACAAATTATAGCAACCCCGCGCACGTGTGCGCATCGTGTCAACACTTGCGTGCATCCATTCACAGCTTCGCTGAATTAAACACGAACTACTAACGGAAATTTCCGAAAATGTGTCTTTAGACACATCTTTGGAAATGACCTTTTTTATTGTTTTCTTTAAAATGACAGCATGCCCGAAAGAATCATTTCACAGGGAGTTTAGTGCCATAACTATCTTTAAACCAAGTATGCTTTTCAACAATAATTAGGTGAGCTTCAAATGATATACATTTTTTGTACTCTACCTTTAACTAAATGTACATGTATGTGTGTGTACTTTAAAGATGCACTCCCTACCCTAATTCATATGTAACAAGATAATGTAGAAAAACAGAAATGGATATTGCAACAGACTGTGTGTGATACTGTTTTTCTTTGTTGTCAACACCCAATCGAAACTTCACGAGGATATAACTTAGAACAATAGACCAATTGCGACATCTCTGCTGAAATGTCTTTAACAGATCTGGAGGAAATCGAAAGCAACATGACGGTCTCTTTTTCTGCCCAAGTTAAACAGGATACACAGATGTCTTCCCAATGTTTGCCAGCCAGCCAGCTAGGGATTTTTTTTCCCCACATTTCCAGGCCGGAAAAGGCCCTGGAATGACCTAGTTTCCAGATAGCTTAAGTCAGGAAATGTGTGCAGCTCTGTTGCATTTTTGGTGCCTTGGGTCTTTGAGCATGTTTCCCAGCCAAGTATCACACATTTAAAACATAAAAGACAGTGGATATGCAGCCAGCGCCAAGCTACATGGACCCAGTAAAGAGAAGACAATGTGAACAAATGGCAATTTTACTTTTAGATGTGGGAGGAAAACCCCAGAAGATTATTCTGAGAAAACCCACGGAATCAGGTAGGGACTGAAAACCCAATCCACATATTGGCCCATGCAGCAATCGAACCCGGAGCACAGCAGTGGAAGGCGAGGAAAGTACTGCTAGTTGCTACGCTAACCTGACTCCCCCCAAACAAAACTTTGAAGAATTAAAACTCTGGCATTAATGTTCACTCTTTGGCCCCTTTGCTCAAAATAAAAAAGGAGAACACACCATGACACTACTCACTAGTACTAGTAGTAGTAATTGAAGAAATGACTGATTATAATATTTCAACTAGTCCTGGGCTAGCTACATTTTGCACAAATGTTCATTGTTTTCTTACATTGAATAACATTTTATTTTAGTGCCGCTGGCTAGTGCTGGGTTTTTTGGGACATTTTTTATTTGTAATAAAAAAGGTGAACGAACTTTCGCGCATGACAACCCCAAAACTCCAGAATTTTGTAAACTGGCCTAGGCCTACTTCTAAAAACGAACATTTTAGAACCGAATAAAAACGTGAAGCTGTAAAACAGTGTTTTCCAACATTCACCACGATCATCTCACTCTCAGCACAGCATTGATATTATTTTTTCCAATTATATTTGGGGTAAACCATGGAGGTAGGAACGTAAACTCATGCACGTCAGTGTCTACCAAAACGGTCATGTCTATGTCTATGACAGTGTGATATTCAATGAGATTATGAGGTGAACAAACTTTGAAACCAACCATCCATCGAAAAAAGAAAAACACAGTTCATCGGCAAAAAGAAAATAATACTTAAGGTGGCTACATAATAGCAGTGTAGAATCCCTAACTTACCTTATATTATGCAGATAAAATTGCGTTTGAAAATAGGGATTATTTGTGTCAAATTCCGCGCCGGCCCATCCCCCGTTTATACCGTACCGTTGAGAGAATCCAGTCGTTACGGCTGCCGTACGTACGTGGGCGCATAACATGTGGATTTACATGCCGTAGTAAAATCAATTTTTTTTCCCCCCCCCCGTGCCTAGCGTACTACTTACGTGCACGCACGGCGCACAACTGATCACGCAGCGTGCGAGTGATAGATTATCTATTCAGTTATGCAAAATGTTTAAAACATTATTTTAGGGGACACCGCACTATTCTAATAAGGCATTTTTCAAAATAATTTTGCTCGTTTATTATTGCACAAAATCATTATGCAGAAAGTATTTTTATCTAACAAATTTCAAAAGATATTGCAGAATATAAATTTGGTAATGTATTTTAGGCATTAGGTTTGAAGAAAAATGTTGTTTTACAGTGCAAGATATTGCAATGGTTTTGAGGATTCGATTAAGTAGTGGTGCCCCCGGAAAAAGGCGGGACAGACCGTGGGAATTTTCCATTGAAGGTTTTTTGTAAACAAATTGACCGAGTTTAGGCTTGGGCATAGAGGGCGTGCTCATTTTGTACGTACATGTGATACATTTTCTCAATAAGTTGGGGTTGTTTTTTTTAGAAGGGACCATGATGTTAGCAATGTTTGCCCCTTATTGAAACTATAATTTTGTCTTCTGGGGCTGGCAGTGACTCAACAAGGGAGAGACTCTCTAACAGACATTCTAAACAGTAAAATACTTCACAGAGGATCCAGGAAACTTGAGTTTGCAAAGTTGGAAGGACCCATATGAAAGTTCAAAATATGCACTTCATTAAAAAAAAACAAAAAATACCAGACAATGTTTCAAATTTCATCAAGGATTTAATGCCACACTCATTCCACATTATTCAGATATTGTCAAGAAAAAGTACAATGTATGGGAACATGTTAAGTTACAAAAATGCAGAACATTTCTATAATACATGGATGTGTTTCTAAGTCGGGCCAGAAGATTCAGATGTAGAAATCTCAGTTTAACATGGAAAAAAATTCACGCCAAATAAATACCAATATTTAATTTTAATATCAAGTTTGCACTTACCAAAACTGGCTTACATTTTATAGTCACTGTTTGATTTTTGTTCAAAATGAAGCACGTGTACAGGATTTCCATTGTTTACCCGAATTTCGTAAAATATTGGATAGATGTTTGATCAAATCTCTTTTGGGTAAAACCTATCAAGTAAATGCATGATTATTTTTTTTTTCCATACAAGGAATCTAATTCTACTTTAACAATTTCATACCTAGACTTGATTCAAGTCTGACTTTGCGCTAGCCATCTCACGAGCAACACGATCGACATCTTTATGTTCGACTTGCAGGGAATTTTCCAACTGGAATCCAGGTAGAAAATGGTGTGTGCCAATTTGTGCGCAAAAACTGTAAAACTCTGAAGTTTTTGGTGGAAATTATTGATGGTATGGTCATGAAATAGCCAGATTTACACTTCAAAGCCTTTGCAGCAATTTTCAAATGTCAACTAGGAGATGACTGTACTCCAGAAAGAAGTCAGGCTTGAATTAAGACTACTCACGGCTAAATAATATTATAAAAATAAATCAAACACAAATTATCCAATCACCGATTACTTAAAGTAATATACATACAAATTAAAAAAAAAACAATATCCATGTTACAACTCCCCATAGAATAAACACCGGTTTATAACCAAATGAGTCAATTTAAGTTTTACTCACAACACACTTTGTGAAATTGACCAAATTAACAATCATTTCTAATGATTAATACAAAAATGCCAACATAAAGTTTACTTTAAAAATAACTTTCAGTAACGACGAGTAGATTTGCTCAGAAGATATTCCCAATTTCCCAAATCTAACATTTTTCCAATTCATGCAAATACATGCAGTAATAAATATCTGAAAACGCTGGTTTGAAACCTTTCTTGCAACAAATCACATTTGACATTAGACTCTAAAATGGTCTTAAACTGAGTTTTATGTGCTTGTATTACGCAGTGGCTAAGTTTTCCTGAGGGTTTCGTGTACAAATTCAATGGCAAAACTTTTGAGGAATTCATTTTCAAATCAGAGTACTTTCTTGAAATAATGACATTAGATTTGAAGACTTGCTGGTTAAAAGTCAAGACAAGTAAAATGCACTAAATGTTAACGTTGTTTTTGCTAAATATGATGATTACCGTGAATTTGAAAAAGCAGACATCCTAGAATCGTAATCACTGATAGAGCTGTGCGTTTTAGAACAATTTAGTATTGGAAAAGAATGTTGCACCCTGACGCTGCTTTTTTTCTTCAAATATCATCTCAATGAAGGTCAGTCATTGCAAAACTGTTAACACATGAATCTCGGACTGACAAACATTTCCAATTTTGTTAGGAAATACTTTACAAAAATTCTTGACTCTCCATAGACTTTGTAAAACAACTGCTGAAGTGGCGTCAGGTTGCAACATTCTTTCCTAGTATTCGATTATTCCAGCTTTGACTTGATCTAATATTCAAATATTCGATTTCAAAATGCATTGATCAAGTTAAACACATGACAGCAAATCAGCATTTGCTTGAACCTGCACTAGTGGAAAAAAGACAAAGAATATTATAAAGAACAATTAGTGGCAGCTGATATTTGACAGATTTCAATCCCCAACAGTCCTGAATCCTCCAATTTTAATATGATTTTGCACACCCCCAGGGCGTTACGGTTAAAGAAATTGGGGCTAATATTACGCATGGAAGCACTCAAATCCTGCCCAATAGCGGCTTTTAATAAAAGGGTTGCATTTGACAAACAATAAAACCACACAACTTATACAGTTTTCATCATCTCCTTATGACCACTGACATTTTTAGAATATCTGAATCAAAAATATTCGGATATTTTGTTGACGATTGAATATTTGAATATTCAGTGGCACAGCCCTATTCACTGAATGGTTAAAACATGTTAACAAGTACAATCCACACACACACGTTTAGACAAAATGGTACCAGCATTTTCACGTCAAATAAACCCACACCCTTTCTCCCAACATAATGAAAGTTATCAACGTGACGCTTTCAAAACATTTTTCCTACTTTATTGCTCATCTTTTCTTGACTCATTTGTTTTACTTTTTGTTTGTATAGCTGACGGAAATCTTTAAGAGCTCCCAGACTTCTTGGAGAGACACAGAGGTCCAACGTTGTCGCCGGTCTCCTTGTTGTGGTTGTTGTGAGAACCGTCGCAGTATGGGAACTGTAAAAAAAAAAAACATTTACTTTTGTTAAGTACAGTCTGGATTTGAAACAGAGACTTGTGGTGGACGTGTAATGGACTTGTGAGGACTTGTGATATTCTTATGGGTTGTGATAGACTTGTGGACTTGTGAGGACATATGATTGACCTGTGATGGACTTGTGAAATACTTGTGACGACATGTGGACTTGTGAAAGACTTGTTCAGACCTGTGAACTTGTGAGGACATATGATGGACCTGTGAGGACTTGTGAGGACTTGTGATATACTTATGAGGACATGTGAGGACATGTGAGGACATGTGAGGACTTGTGAGGACTTGTGAGGACTTGTGGTGGCTTGTGGTGGACTTGTGGTGGCTTGTGGTGGGCGTGTGAGGACTCGTGATAGACTTGAGGACGTGTGGGGATTTCTGATGGACTTGTGAGGACTTGTGGTGGATTTGTGAGGACTTGTGATGGACTTGACTACAACACTGATACATGCTCTGCAAAAAAAAGCCAATTTGTTTTGGCTGGTCTCAGAGGGCAAGCCTAATGTCCTCTTTGTACCAATCTCACTGAACGACCCCCTGACTGTCTCTTGTAAATTTAGACTGGCTTAAGCTGATGAAAAGATCTGGGCAGTGCTCTTGTATAGGATTACCTACTGCCAATGAATGGGCTTTATATGGCCCACTTGTCGACCAGATGCATGAAACGACTTCCAGTGAATAGCCATTCTGAATCAATTGAAAAGAATCTTGTGCACTCTTGGGACCAGCTTTACTAGGCTTGCCATGGTAAAGAAAGTTGCATCCCAACGTCACTTTTTTCATCATATATTATCTCAATGAAAGTCAGTCACTGCAAAATGAAGACATGAATCTGGGTCGGAGACACATTTCCAATTTTGTTAGGAAATACCTTGAAAATGCACTCAACTCTCCATAGACTTTGTACACAACCAAAGAAGTGGCATCTGGATACTTCATTCTTTCCTTGCCATGTCTTGTTTAAAATGGGCCCCTTCCCCCACCCCAGTATTGTCCATTGCCTAAAGCCGTGGGCGGCATTACGTCAGCCGATGAAAACATTTATTCATTTTCACTCCCGCTTTCACCGCTTGCGATCTGTTACCGTTCAGCACTCCAAACTCAAGAACCAATGAGTTTTAAGTAAATAAGTCTGGAAACTAGACAAGGCAATGTAAGAAACTTCACAGATGTCCATGCCCACTTAAAGGGAATAAACAACATTTGCAAACATCGAAAACTAAAATTACCAAGATTTTACGAAATACTTTACTAGGATGTTGATAAATGACAGTGGAAAGCATCCTGTAAAGTTATGGCACCTGGTGGGAAGTAATTTTCAAGAAAATAGAATTTTTGTATAAATTTCCAACGGTGGTCGGCCGACCACCGTTGGAAAAACCTGAATATTTTTCAACTACTGATCCAAATTTACCATTTTTTCAGTCCAAATTTTGTTTGCTATTGGTTGCATGTTTATGAATGGGTGCAGGTAGGCTAGACTGGTTCCCTTACCTTACAATTTTCCGGTATCTATAAATATTGATCTGTTTCATCTTGAGTGGAGTCAGGGAACCAGACTGCTTAAACATTTTTGTTTTTCTTGGTTTTTCCAGCATTTTCAAACACAAAACTTCCAACAAGTTAGTGTAACAATATTTGATCTATTATACTAACCCCTCAAATAGTTCATTTCTAAAAATTACAGCAAAAGCCAATGATGTACATTCCCTTTAAACGTTCCTCTCACCTTCTTCGAGCGCCAGCATCGGCAGAACGCCTCGCTATCCCCGAGCTCTTCGATATCAATCTCGGTCACCACTTTCTCCTGGCCCTTCTGCTGGCTCTTCTGCTGGCTCTTGTTGATGATGTCGTCCTTTTTGGCATCGCCGCAGGCGCCTTGGCACTTGGACGCCACAAAGTAGACCGCCAAGCCGATGGCGCCAGCCGCGGGGATGACAATCAACCAATCCTTACCTGAAACAAAAGAAAACAATTGGAACATTTGTAGGGCCACTTTTTTTCATCATTATTATCACCATGAAGCTAGGTGGGGCGCACTAAACAGCGTCAACACAGCGTCAACACAGCGTCAACACATGACAGAAGCGTCAACACACCGTCAACACATCCAAAACACATTCTGAATTGACAAAAAGGGCATATAATTGTGAAACATACAATAAAAGAGAATTTCCATTGGATTGAGTTTCCATTTCGTTGTTAAAAATATCGTATTTTCACGCGAAAAAAATGACCTTTCACTCGCACGGCCGTTGTCCGCCATCTTGACTTCGCACAAAGCTTGGACTACACCATTTCAAGTAGGGGTGTGTAGGTAATGACATTATCTTGTCATAAACAACAGAGGGATACCAGATCTTTGAGGACTGAGGATCGGAGTGGATCATTATTTTGTGAGTTGTGTTTATGTTTCATTTACTTTATTGAAATGGACATCTTTTGGTATTGGCCGGCCGCGCCCTCTCTGTTGGTTTATTGTACAACGCTATCACCCTTTAGCATAATGGTATGGTCCGCACTGCCACTGAGGCAACATGGCAGCCGATTTCGGAGCGGCACGGAGAGCCAATTTTCTTGAACTGAAAATCGCAATTTTCAGACGTTTAACCTATTAATTTTAAGCCAAAATCTTGTTTCTGTCCATACTGTATGGGTTACATACTGCTTTTGTCAATTTTAATGCATTTTGGATGTGTTGACGCTGTGTTGACGCTGTGTTGACGCTTTGGAGTGTGTTGACGCTGTGTTGACGCTGTTTAGTATGACCGAGCTAGGTTAGTCATTGCAAACATGTTGAAAAGACATGAATCTGGGATTGAAAAACTTTTCCAATCACTGTAGAGCCTAGCCCCATAAATGTGGCCTATTTAGGGGACTGCCTCCGTAAACATAGGCCACACATCCACATGCATGACATGTACAAATACGTGTCGCACTTTGCCAAATTTTGATTTTCACATTTAGGCTTAGTTTGTAGGGTTGTTTTGCTTTAGAAGCATATTCACCCTCTTTAATTTTTATAGGCTAATCAGAAAGTGCTGCCTTTTTCAGACGGCTAACTTTTGTGAAATTTCATGTTGAAATTTTGATACGCAAACGTGTGCAAATGGAGTCCCATACCTGGATTACTTGCCAAGTTTAGGGTGCACAGGCAAACGGAATGGTATGCGAAAACTACATGGCCAAAGGGGCAACAATGCAGACAGGACTTGGGGCGAAGTGTCGGGCTAGCGAGTGTCGTTGAACTTAGAAATGAAATTCCCCATTGTCTTGAAGAATTATTCACATTTTTGACATAAATTTAACTGCACAATATCCTTACCACAGATAGTCATGTTGTTTTAGGGTTCAAAACTCTCGATAAACTGTGAAAAAAAAATCGACAGGAGTTCGGAACCTTCTCGAGTCCGCGAAATCCTGGAAGTGTTGATTATGAGCTGAACAATCAAACGATGAGGGTGCCCTTCTGGTTTAACGGACGTCGATCGACTTCCCACAAAATTTTGTGCAGGGGAAATTAACGTGATTAATTGTTCAAAGAAAAAATATTCTAATACTTTTCATTTGGCTTGTTATCGCGCGACCGTCACATGAAAGTTGTCTATCGCTTACATTTTAGAAAATAGGGAATTATACTCGTTCTAGAAAAAAAATAATTTGCTTGGGTTTTTTTTGCAGCAGGTCTTATGGTATTAAAAATTGGTTTTAGATGGCGCGCTCCAGTTCAGAAATTGCGCACACTATTCAGAACGAATTGGGAGCGTCCCGGTCCGCTCTTAATTCCCAAGTTTAAATTAATTAATTGATTACTTGTCATGTGCCGATTTTCTTCGTGCGATGTCTCATTGAAAAGCTCATAACTAATGTTATGCTAGAAAATTATCAATTCAATTTGAAATCTCTTTTGTAAGGTGCCACACCCAAAAAGCACGTATACACAAACTTTAATTTGATATTTTTTGTTCAATTTACAATTACAGGGTGAGTCAAAAAAGCGGAACCCAGACCCCCAAAAATGTATTTCATATTTAAAAAAATATGTAGCACCAAAAATAATAACGACTGGAAAGCCAATTTCAAAAGCTACTTTTAAATGAAAAAAATTACTGAAATTGCTCAATCAGTTCAAAGAATACCACCATTTAAACGCAGTGACCCTAAAAAAGGGGAGCCAACCCTCCCCCCCCAAAAAAAGTATATATATTTCATATTAAAAAAAATATGTAGCACCAAAAGTAATAATGACTGGAAGCCAATTTCAGAAACTACTTTTAGATGTTAAAACTACTGAAATTGCTCAATCCAGTTCAAAGAATATCACCATTTAAACGCAACGACCCTAAAACCTGTTTCGTCCATAAACACGTTTTTACAACTGTCAACAACTGTAGTACATATTTATTAACAACCCTGGTAAGGCAAACATTATAAAATCCACTTTTTTTTTCAAAAGACGGGCCTTCAAAAGGACTTTGTTAAAAATGCTAACTTGAGGTTTTATCGCTGGTGATATGTTTGAAGACAATCGTCACGACGATTCTTGAAACCGCATTTTTGGACGAAAGAGGTTTTAGAGTCATTGTGTTTAAATGGTGATAAACTTTGAATGAATTGAGCAATTTTAAGTATTTTTTATTTTCATCTAAAAGTAGTTTATGAAATTGGCTTTCCAGTCATTGTTATTTTTGGTGTTTTTTATACATATTTTTTTTTTTTTTTTTATATGAAATATATTTTATTGGAGGTTTGGGTTCCGCTTTTTTGGACTCACCCTGTATATGTTAACTTGGTTGTACGAATTAATTGTAACTGATTATTATTAAAATAAAATAAATACATAGATCAATCAATTAATCAGAAACGCAGTAGGGGGGCAACTTTTCGTTTTCGTTTAAAATCCCCTCCCCCCCCCCTTCCCATCTTGACGTTACCGCCCAAAACTTATTCTGATTTCAAGCTATACCTACTCTAGATTCAAACACGTTTTTGTACTCCTTTACAGTTTTGTAACTTCAGTAATTCCCTTTTTCCCAGAAAATATGAAATATAATGAGTACACCATCAGCTGTCGGGGGACAAAGACGCTCTCAACTACTCGTTCAAAAACACAAGCTTGTCTGGTACCCAGAGTATTTCATGTGAAATGTGGACGAATTTGGTTACCAGATCAGAATATTTATTTGTACATTGAAAGTCGAGCCGTGAGATTGTGCAGCAGTCGTCGCGACGTTTCGACTTTTCTTTCCCGTCTGAGAAACAAGATCGTGTGTGCATATTGGAATTGGAGGTTATCTTTTTAGTTCGGTAAAACAGAAATATGGCAGCTACACGAATACAAAAGGTAATCAATTGTCGTAAAGTTTGAGATAAATACTTCGTAGTTTTAATTATGATTGTGCATGTTGTATGACGATCGAGTTGCCATTTCTAATCATTAGTCGTGACTCGTGGCCGGCTATCGATATGGCAGCCGTAATGCAATATTTTCAACTGCTATCGTTATGTCATTGCAAAACACCATTAGGAATCTAGGTCTACATGTACATCACATTTATAACTGCCCATCCAACAACCAAAGCGCTATGGGGAAAGAATGTTGCAACCTGACGCCACTTCAGCGATGTTGTGTACAAAGTGGGGAGAGTCAAGTCCGAGTAATTTGGACCCAACTTATCGCCTTTTAACATTCGGACATGGTCTGGCGATAGTAGGGTCCAAGCTAATCCGTATATGCCGAGCAACACAATTATGTCCCTGACCCCAAAACCCAACATTGCCCAACAAAAACATCAGATTTCACCCTCAAAATGGTAGGCCTATAGTACAAATTACTAGATACGCCACCTGAGGTACCTCCTATTATTCTGATTAAAATACCAAGTTTTAAAACAATTCCGAGTCTGTTATTTTTCTGTATTTTTCTCTGAACTTGACTTCACTGAAATTATCACTTCGCGTGTGCATGATCAAAATAGGACAGCATGCACTTTTGTATATAAAAGGAAAGAATGTTGCAACCTGACGCTGCTTTTTTCTTCTCAGTGAAGGTCAGTTATTGCAAAAATGACAATAGGACACGAATTTGGGACTGAGAAACTTTTCCAAATTTGTTAGGAAATACTTAAAAAAATTTCTTGACTCTCCATAGACTTTGTACACAACCGCTGCAGTAGCGTCAGGTTGCAACATTCTTTCCCAGTAAAATACATACTACACTTTTTAGCAATATTTTTAATTATTTGTCTAGGAATTGAAGGATCTTGCCAGAGAACCTCTTCAAATATTCTCTGCAGGACCAGTCGATGGTGATCGTGAGTACAAATAATGCACCTATTAAATACTTCCCGCCACCCCCCCCCCCCCCCTCCCTCCCTGGCTGCCCCGCCCGTGATGTGGGGATTGTAGTTTGAAGTGACCAAATCCCACTGGTCTCTATATAAAGACTGGATAGCGGATAAAGAGCCGCACAATGAATGACTTTGACGCCATATTGGTGAGACCGGTGAGACCGGCTGGTGATCTACAAAGGACAAGTTGCCGTCTTTATAGACAGCATGATTACTTTTGTAACATCGCGGTTCACTTGACTTATATTTTGACCACCACCACTGACCACAGTTTACAATTTCTCTAACGTCGTGGTTTACTTTTTTTTTAATGCCACAGTTCACTTTTTCGGTGTTTTGGAAATAATAATCACTACAGAAATGTGTCCTTTTTACAACATTATAATACGTGTACGTGACCAAAATGCGCGTCAACTCTTGATACAGCGCGCGCTGTATATACACGTAGAACGTTCATAATATATGCGGCCATCTTTGTGAGACCGGGGCCGATTGGTCAATATGCGAAGTTTACTGTGTGACTGGTGTATGGATATCCGCTATCCAGTCTTTATATAGGACGAGTGCCAAATCCCAACCCTTGGGGCAAAATTTCACTAACAATCTCCAGCATATATGGGTGGGTCTTGGTCCGAAACTTTGGGACTCTCAAAACTGTGTATAAGAGTCCCAAAACTTAAACAACCAGTCGAACATTAGTACTGGCTACTGCTGGGCGAGTAACTCCAGCACTCCCGAGTAGTTTATGCTACTCGTTGTTCTACTCATGGCGTTTCATCTACTCGAGTACTCGTCCTGGTGCGAGTAGAAGCAGGTACTTGCAAGTAGCAATTTAGGATTTAGGGTTCACGGCTTAATACGTCCCCTGCAAACAGGAAATCACTCCCTCCACCTCTCTCTCCCTAGGATTCCATTCGTCCAAAAACAAAAAATCAACTAAATTACCCAAAAGGTCGCACAGTAACGAAATCTCGGCGCTGAAGAATTTGGTGTGACTTGCACACTATTTTGCTTGTTACATGTAGTTACTCACGCCATACTAACATATGTCATTTTTCTGCTTTTATGGGAATTTGGTTTTAAACAACTCGCAAGTACTCGACTACTCTCGAGTAATTTCTTTGTGAGTACTCGAGTAGAAAAATCCACTACTCACCCAGGCCTGGTATGGCCCTCCCCTCTCGCCTCAGGCCATTATCTGCGTTCAGACTCCTAGCCGGTTCTAAATGTACTTGTTTAAAACTGGCCAAGCACATATATATTCCCTTATTTCAAGCTATTTTCCTGGAATTTCAAGCAAATTTCCTTGACAAAAGTGAGTTGATTGAAATGCCAAAATTACATAGATACGTAAAAATCTTATACAGATTTTTGTTACTTTTCTTTTTTCCACGTGTCCATGAAGTATTTCACTGGCAGGCATCAATGAAGGGTCCAGTAAGTATAATTTTATCATTTATCGAGTTTGATCCCTAAAAGTACTGAATATGTTAGAAAGAAAGAGTATCGAGTGCAAAAACAGAGGGGTAGATAGAGTTTGAAATTTCCTTCTTCAGCTTTAAAAATTAGTATTTAAATAACGTTAGAATTTGCAGCTTCAATTTCGTATTTTTGGTTGTGTTTTCTGTCCATCTGCAGAGTGAAAGTCCATACCAGAATGGTGTCTTTTTTCTTGAGATACGTTTCCCGAGAGATTACCCTTTCAAACCACCAAAGGTAGGGAGACATTATTCAAGCTAATTTTGTAAAGTTGAGTCTTATAGCCTTTTTAATTGTTTGTTGAAGTTGAATCCTATTAAGTTAAATACAGAACTTTTAATAAGGATGCTTTTTGAGCCAGTTCGCGCCGGGATAATTTTGACATTGACTGGACCCAGGCGCGGGATTGTTTTTCACGAACCTCGCTGCCAGACGGGTTCAGGCCGTCATCTGCGGGTAGCACACCCTGATATTTCCGGCCTCGCTCGCTGCGAGTGGGTTGCAGACAGATATTACCAGCCTTGCTCGTTGCGTGTTTATCCGTCATCCGTTCCGAATACCGCAAAACCTTTGCGTGTATACACATCATCCGATGTGAACTGGTAAAGAACATGCAAGGATCGTAGTCAGGGGCATTGCCAGACTGATTTGAATGGGGGGGGGGGGGAGTGGACAACAAATTGCCGACAGACCCTGCATGCTGGAAGGTAGACATCGTCGTCGTAAAATCAAAGTGGGGGGGGGGGGGGTGCCACCTGACTATTTAGGGGGCTGTTCAAAACGGGCGATGTTGAACACAATCAGACACTAGTGGTGCCGTTCATTGTTGCGGCATGTTTGCCAACTGGCACAAGATTTTACCAACTGGACGATGATTTTGCCAACAGAAGTAGTCCACCCCTTCTTTTTGTGTTGGCCATTGTTTCCAGAATCTCAGGAATTCTTTTGAGATATCTAGGGGAATGTGTTAGGTAACAGTAGTCTTGGGTGTGTATAGGGTAAAGGGACACTGTCTTGATTCTAAAATCGTGCACGGTATAAAAATTATTAATGGGAGCGTCACACTCCCCCCCCCCCCCCCCTCCCCCACTTTGATCCTAATTTATTAATTGCAGCCGGATACATTGTCCTTATGTCCATTCATTGACTGTTCATGTACTACAGTCACTGAATTCCACAGATATTTTCAATATTTTGAATTGTCGTTTATGTAACCAGGTGCAATTTCAGACGAAAATCTACCATCCAAACATCAACACAAACGGCAGCATATGTCTAGATATACTGAGATCTCAGTGGTCCCCCGCACTTACCGTATCCAAAGGTAAGTTGTAGATAGTGAACAAAGCATGCTGGGAACCAGTTTAACCCTTTGAGCACTTGTATAACATTGTACTTCAATTTACTCCTTGATAAATCCATAAAACAGTAGAGTGCTCAGGCGGTTTTGGGCGGTACAGGGAGTAACAGGCAGGGTGGTTTGGGGCAGTACAGGGAGTAACAGGCAGGGTGGTTTGGGACAGTACAGGGAGTAACAGGCAAGGTGGTTTGGGACAGTACAGGGAGTAACAGGCAGGGCGGTTTGGGACAGTACAGGGAGTAACAGGCAGGGCGGTTTGGGACAGTACAGGGAGTAACAGCATGGGCGTCGCGAGGGGGGGCAAGGGGGGGCACTTGCCCCCCCTGGAAAAGCAAAAAAAAAAAAAAAAAAAAAAAGGAAGAGAAAAAAGAAGAAAAAAAAAGAGGCGCGAAGACATAATGGTGTAAATTTAATGGGTTGGGGGGGGGGGGGCAAAATGTCCCTTCCCCCCTCTAAAACTGATAAATCGAGAATGTGTTGAAAAATACAGGCATTTTTTGGCAAATTTTTTTTTTGCCCCCCTCTATAAAAAATCCTGGCGACGCCCATGAGTAACAGGCAAGGTGGTTTGGGGCAGTACAGGGAGTAACAGGCAGGGTGGTTTGGGGCAGTACAGGGAGTGACAGGCAGGGTGGTTTGGGGCAGTACAGGGAGTAACAAGCAGGGCGGTTTGGGGCAGTACAGGGAGTAACAGGCAGGGTGGTTTGGGGCAGTACAGGGAGTAACAGGCAGGGTGGTTTGGGGCAGTACAGGGAGTAACAGGCAGGGTGGTTTGGGGCAGTACAGGGAGTAACAGGCAGGGTGGTTTGGGACAGTACAGGGAGTAACAGGCAGGGTGGTTAGGGGCAGTACAGGGAGTAACAGGCAGGGTGGTTTGGGGCAGTACAGGGAGTAACAGGCAGGGTGGTTTGGGGCAGTACAGGGAGTAACAGACACGGGAGTTTTGGGCGGTACAGGGAGTAAGAGGCAGGGCGGTTTGGGACGGTACAGGGAGTAACAGGCAGGGTGGTTTGGGGCGGTACAGGGAGTAATAGGCAGGGTTGTTTGGTAACGGTACAAGGAGTAACAGGCAGGGCGGTTTGGGGCAGTACAGGGAGTAACAGGCAGGGTGGTTTGGGGTGGTACAGGAAGTAACAGGCTAGGTGGTTTGGGGCAGTACAGGGAGTAACAGGCAGGGTGGTTTGGGGTGGTACAGGGAGTAACAGGCAGGGTGGTTTGGGGTGGTACAGGAAGTAACAGGCAGGGTGGTTTGGGGCAGTACAGGGAGTAACAGGCAGGGTGGTTTGGGGTGGTACAGGGAGTAACAGGCAGGGTGGTTTGGGGCAGCACAGGGAGTAACAGGCAGGGCGGTTTTGGGGTGGTACAGGAAGTAACAGGCTAGGTGGTTTGGGGCAGTACAGGGAGTAACAGGCAGGGTGGTTTGGGGTGGTACAGGGAGTAACAGGCAAGGTGGTTTTGGGTGGTACAGGAAGTAACAGGCAGGGTGGTTTGGGGCAGTACAGGGAGTAACAGGCAGGGTGGTTTGGGGTGGTACAGGGAGTAACAGGCAGGGTGGTTTGGGGCAGCACAGGGAGTAACAGGCAGGGTGGTTTGGGGCGGTACAGGGAGTAACAGGCAGGGTGGTTTGGGGCAGTAGAGGGAGTAACAGGCAGGGCATTTTTGGGCAGTACAGGAAGTGCGGTTACTAGCCAGCTCATTCTGGTACCCATTTATATTCCTGGGTGGAGAGTGGCAAGTGGGGGTAAAGTGGCTTGCCCAAGGACACAAGATGTGGTCGGAAGCTGGATTTGAACCCCTGACCCTCTGATCATGAGCCACGAGCCTTTACCACTAGGCAGCACTCCTGAAACAGAAAATAAAATAAAAAATCTTCTAAATTTTTTTCATTTTATATTTACTTTTTCATTTAGTACTACTATCCATCTCATCGCTACTCACCGACCCCAACCCAGACGACCCTTTAGTTCCTGAGATCGCTAGAGTCTACAAAACGGACAGGGACAGATACAACAAGATGGCAAAAGAGTGGACGAAATCCTACGCCCACACATGATGAGGTGTTACTTTTAAGAACGAAGGTTTAATATCTCAGGAGCCCAAGACTCACAGATTGTGTATCGACAACGATACGACACACCGGTGAATTGGGATTCAAATATCAAAAAAAAAGTTCATGATTTTTTTTCGTTGCCTTCAAAAAGGCGAACCGTTCAAGTTGCATGCACTGCAAAAAGAAGTACTGTAATTTAAAGGGACAAAAGTACAGTACAGGGGTTTTAACTACGGCAGTCCACGTGAAAGTTGTCGGGGACTGACGTCGCTGATTAACGTTGCCTCTGTTCTAAGTCGAAGTTGAATGGCACGTTTGAGACTTTTACAAAACTGCAAACTCAAACTACGACTGAAAATATAGGATTAACAGTACTGTGTTAAGCTTACAAATAATGGGGGTGTATTTGACGGAAATATTTGTGCACTTATAAATTGCTCCCATTTTGCCTAAAATGTTAGGTAAAGTAAAAACGCTTTCCTGGCATTGCTCGAGACAAAACTTGATATTATATTCTGTAGGTAATTGTCGATCGCGCCCATTTTGCCTGGAACTGTGTGTAGTTGTTATTTCAAATGGGTCTTTGAGAATCATGTGTTGTCTTATTTAAAAATCTATTTATTACTAAAAAAATTAATGAATGCAGAGCGAGCTGTAATTCTAAAAATAAAATAAAAATTATCTGCCCTACAATTAGACTGGCTCCCGGTCCTTATATTGTATTTGAAAAGGCTCTATTATCATGAATTCCATCTAACAATGATCGAGAAGATTTCCGTTGTAAAGTGTTACGCAATTGTGAAAGTTGGCTTGGTATGTGTCGTAGACTAAAGGGCCCGGAAAGAGTTACTTCAAAAGCCAGTATTCTGTGAACATCTTGTTTATGTTTAATTGTATGTACATGTATTTACTTATCAATATAACTATCTTCTTTTTGGAAGGTTTATGAGACTTAAACTTGTTGGGTTTTTTTGGGGGGGGGGGGGTGAAACCATGGTCATCTTCGTCTTTACGTTATGTACGTGATGTATTCAACAAGTCTGTCAAATCACTTCGAATTTAGTCCCAAAATGTTGGACTCTCAATCAATACTGTACTGCGCATGAGAGTCCCAAAACTTAAGATAGTGAAAACAGGCAACGCAAGAAAATAGACTGGCACATGAAACAACCAATTCAACAACCCTTCAGTACTGCATCAATCAACTGTGTCATCAGAAACATCTGGTACCTAGTCTCTATTTCTACACATTCTCTCCATTGTCATGCCACCAGACTACTGAAAGGTCAACCTGTTCAAAAAGTTGGATATGTACCAGTCTAGTCTTAGGCTTCAAATTGAAATCACTTTGCTTCACTCTCGGGTGTGAATTGTAGAAGAAAGGTCTCCTTTAAAAATTGAATTGAGACCTCGAACTTGGCTGGTGAAATACTGAGGACCTTGTCTTTGCCTCTTGAGTGAGTAAAGTGAGCTAAGAGTGAGTAAAGTTGGCTTGATTTGGTTTTGCATGTTTTTCTGAGCTCAATGTCCCAGTCTGCTTCAAATGACGCACACAAAACTAAAAAGGTTGTATTCCATGTCCAAGTCATTCAAGAATTATTTTGGCACAGTATGGGTGCAGCATAAACAGATCATGTTGTTTATAGGGGAAGTATTTGGGGGAATTGTGCCTTTGATGATTCAAGCATGAAATTGGGGCATAATAATGTAATGAGAATGATATTTGGCTATAGGGCCATTGCAGATTTGTCCTTTAAAAAGATATAGGTAGAATAACAAGCAATTTTCAAAATGTTCAAATCACTGGCATAGCTTGTTATTCTACCTATATTTTTTTCGAAGGACAAATCTGCGATGGCCCTGGAGCCAAATGTCTGTCTCATGACATACTCTGACCGTGTGGCAAATGCCATGCTTGTATCATCAAAGGCACAATCCCATCACCTATTTGCCGTACTATTAAGGGAAAAAGTAAAGTGAAATAAGCAGCAAACGTTAGTATCTGCAATTTGGATCTTTCCCCAATCCTTGCCTGTAGACGGTTTGCAGTGCAGCCATGTTGGAGGTGGGTGCTTTTGTTCAACAGGGATAGGCATGGGTACCAGGTAATATGGGTAGACCTGTGGTACATTAATTGGTAACCCTCCTAGGCAAACATACATGTACATTCTGTGCAAATTTGTCCTTTCAGCCAAGATCAATCAAGTGACTGTTGTCAACAGTTACAAGAGCTCCCAGCCTACATAAAGCAGGATTGACTGGCCGTGACTGTTTATGTAACTCGATACAGCTTTGCTTTGACTGTGGGTGATTGATAAGCCAGCTGTGCCCACAACTTGCCTTTACCTGTTCATGGCCTGTTCGAATTTGACTTGTCACAGTGCTTGCTTAAAGCACAACCTCCAAAGCGTGATGTCATTATGTTTCATTTCTATACTTCGGAAAAAGATACTGTGTAATCGTATGGGAAATCTAACAATGTTAATCGCTATTTGCTCTCTGTTCATTCTTGTAGTCATATCTCATATATTTATTTTATATGTGTATACTGTAATAAACATTTTGCCGACTAGAAATTATTGACAAAGTCAAGTGGTGTGTTTGTCTTGTGATATTAAAGGGAATATACAACATTTGCAAACATCGAAAAACAAAATTACCAAATATTTAAGAAATACCTTATTAGGATGTTGGTAAATAACAGTCTAAAGCATCCTGTAAAATAATGGCAACTGGTGTGAAGTTATTTTAAAGAAAAGTGGTATTTTAGTATAAATTTCCAACGGTGGTCGGCCGACCACCGTTGGAAAAACCTAACTATTTTTCAACTACTGCTCCAAATTTACCATTTTTTTCAGTCAAAACTTTGTTTGCTATTGGTTACATGTTCATGAACAGGTGCAGGCCAGCTAGACTGGTTCCCTTACCTTACAATTTTCCGGCATCTATAAATTGATCCATTTCATCTTTATTGGAGTCAGGGAACCAGACTACTTGAACATTAATGTTTTTCTCGGTTTTTCCAGTATTTTTTTAACACAAAACCTCAAACAAGTCAGTGTAACAATATTCGATCTATTATACTAACCCCTCAAATAGTTCATTTCTGAAAATTACAGCAAAAGCCAATGATGTACATTCCCTTTAATAATATATAAATGGAAACTTTTTCAAGACTATTCTTCGTAAGAATATAGGCCTAAATCAGTCCAAAACTTCCAATTCTGGAATATTTATTTTTTTTTTTTAAAGAACTCAATGAAAAAGATTAATACTCCGATAATCAAATACATATTAAAATTGCAAGGACTTTTTTCAAGACTTTTCGTCATTCCAAGATGATAAAATACACACACTTTTTGTGCTGATAAATAAACGAATTCCCCCCCCCCCATTTTTTAAGCGAATGCTTGGGTTGTAATTATATTTATATTAACTCATGTTCCAACATTCATTTACTTTTTCCCTTAACATTTCCTTATTTTTCTCTTTCATAGAAATTGGTTCATAGAAATTGGTTCGACACAAATTTCGAAGTGAAAAAAAAAATGAGAAAAGAGGGATTCAATTACTCTAATAAAATAAACACTTTTATCCCACGCAAGAGTCTTCGAAGTTGAAAGAAATATTGCTGAATTTGACTTTTTCCCTGAAAAAGTTTAATGTGATTCAAAGTTATCCAGAACTTAAATCAAAACACGTTTTATGATTCAAGTCATAAATTCAGATATTGTAAATAAGTTTTAAGATTTACAATACAAAAACTTACACTGAAACTCATGGAAGAGAGCATAAATATCTCATAGTACGTTTTTATTTCTGTACCGTGACAAATTGTAACACACACTTTTCACTGTTTTGTAATAATTGGCCTGAATTCGATAGAATTTCTTTTCAGGGCGGAATCAGTACGAGGTGTTTTGTTTTTTTGGGGGGGGGGCAACAATTTCAAGTGTCTATAGTTGCAGGCCAGTAAATCGGTCCAAAATTGCCTACGCCGGCCAAATCACGATTTGCATGCCCTCGAATTTGAGCATATTGTGGGCCATGAACTTGAGGGTTTGTAAAAAAATACGGGTGGAAGCCCTGCACAGGACTGTGAGCTTTCAGCTTGCAATGGAGTGAAGGCATCGTTGGCGATGGGCTTCAGGACCGTAGAGCGAGCCAGGCGAGGACGTGCGAAGAAAAATCGGGCCGGCGACATCGGCCGGTCGTAAGAAGCTTGTTCACATTATTTTTGAGGAAACAAATCCGTAAAAACAAATTACCGTTTCATTTTCTAAAGACGTGATAATGTTGAAATAGTAGTGACGAAGTTGAAAATCTGTAGCTGTCCAAAAACAAATAGTAGAAGTCAGGCGCGGGTCCAAAGGGGGACGAAACACCCCCCCCCCCCCCCCCCACCGGTCAGACACACACGAAAAATAAATAATGTTTAATCAAATATAATAATGACACGGTCCGCCTGTCCTCAATAAATCCTGCAAAAAATCCTGGATCCGCCCCTGAACGCACCCGATAGCTCAAAAAAGCCTGCATAATAATAGTGTTCACTGTTGCGTAACTCTAAGTACATTTAGCACAAGATGTTTAATTTCCCGTCGTCAAATACCAACGGTACCTTAGCTTAATCGGTAAGCTCTGCGGCTGGTACTGTCCGTGAGTTCCAGGTTGGCGTCTTCGTACAGGTTCAGGGCATGTGGTCCACTCGGAGGACCAGGGCTTAGGGTGCCGCCCTGTTCCTCCCTTAGCTCTTTGCTTTTACATGGCGCCTGGCCCTCCGGGGTAACATGGATGGACAGGGAAGGAAGTGTGTATTGGCCGGGACCCCCGAGATCCCAGAAGAGAACTAAGGGGTTGGCTGGGGCATTGTTATGGCTCAGACCGATCCCTGAAAGCTTGGCTAGCACATAACTTTTTGATTTTTTTTTAATCCTCTATTTTTTTTTTAACTTTGCTTTAGTTGGATATTTACATTTGCCCGGCAGGTCTCCGGTAGTATTTAAAAAGGAATCAAAGGTATACGTCGTGAATCTATGAATATTAAATAATTGATTATTATCAAAATTAAGTTTCGTTCGATCAATATGACTACGGTAACCGTTCATTTTACGTCAATTGGTAAATTTTGTAGAAGTTAAAAAGAATCCAAAAAAAATCGCGCAAAATTTTGGCCTCAGAATTTTTTTTTTTTTTTTAATGCTTGACATCGACATGAGCTGATTTTTTTTGTTCAATTAATTAATTTGGATTTTCGAATTAAGAGCGGGATGCTCGGATCCTTATTCGTTTTGAATAGTGTGCGCAATTTCAGAACTGGAGCGCGCAATTTAAAACCAACTTTTCAAACTGTGTAAAGGCCTGCAAACTAGCTGGATATTTTTGGTTCTACTTTCCCGATATCTTTGGCGCCTATTTTACCCAATAGCGCACCCAGGATTTAGCTTGGGGGGGGGGGGGGGGGGGGTTCTCACAATTTTGGGGTTTTTTTTTTCCAAACAAATTGGGTGTTTTTTTGGTGGGAGGAGGGAATATTTTGACGTTGGTGGCGCCACTTACACCCCTATTATAATACTCGAAAATATGCCACATACATATCGGTCAATTCGTGGACCAAAAAAATGAACTCCCTCCAAAAAAAATATTACAAATTAACAACCTCTACGAGTGGGAGGGGTCAACCCCCCCCCCCCCCCCTTGGGTGCGCCACTAATTTCATCCACCTCTGGCCAGTGGCACAGCGGTAGAGGGGTGTTTGCAGAGGGGGGTCAGACAAGTCGACCGTTGAGACAACTCGACTCGGGACAAGTCGCCCGTTGAGACAACTCGACCGTTGAGACAACTCGACCGTATGTGCGATAAATGGAAAGACAAGTCGACCGTTGAGACAAGTCGCCTCGCATGTTTTTGGGCCTAGTTTTGGGGATAGTACCGGGGATTTTGACGGCGGCTGATCGCCGTTTGGGAGTTATGACACGTAACAGAGCAGAGCCGATATAGCGCAGCGTGATTGTCCGTGCACATCGTTCGTTTTTGCCGGGCCTGTGCGCGCATCTCCGGTCAACCGCGTGGCCGTACCGTGCACGTGCCGTGCACGTTAGCTGTCTCAACGGTCGAGTTGTCCCGAGTCGAGTTGTCTCAACGGTCGACTTGTCTCAACGGTCGACTTGTCCCGAGTCGAGTTGTCTCAACGGTCGACTTGTCTGACATTCTTGCAGAGTGGCAAATTGCAAACTGCTAGCTACAGATTTCAGGGGTGATCATCATTCGGATGGAAATTTCTCCTAAAATTAACAAGTTCACCCCCGAAAATTGAAAAGAAAATGAAAGATGATGAAATAAGCATTAATTTGATGTGTGTTTTGAACACCTTGGAAAGTTGTGAGTATTTTTCCTGAATTTCTGAAGACAGGGCATCATATTGTCTGCAACCTATTGTGTGCTAACAGAAAACTAGGCATTTACGCGTTTCCGTATGGACGACACACAGCAAAAGAACTGTACAGTTAGAGCGTGGTTTCCACTATGGACGTAAATCGGCCTTCAGAGGACTTTAGTGACGGTGAAGTTGTTCACACAGCAATGGATGCATTCCACACACAGAATCAGGCAAAATGGAGTTCCCTTTCGGGAACTAAAAACAGGCCGAGAGAGGCTGTCCGAGTCGTGCTTACAGTGTTTTCTTAATGGCAAAGTGTCTGTCCCCTGTTTCGGAGACAACGGGGTGGAGAATCTTGCTTATGGACATTTTTCTGTGAATGTGATCGTGTACGAATGAATGTACATTTCGCAAGCTATACGTCGTGCAAAAACCCGGTTCGGCAGGTTGTGTTAATTCCATAGTGTGTGCAGACTGTCGGACCGGATCAAAAATGCCCATTTATGCGTTTCTACATTGCGCAAAGCCACACACTAGCACTGTACATTTTCTATGGGATTGGGGGAAACGAACATTGTGTATATAACCAGCCTTATGGGGACAATTTGTAACATCAAATCCCATACGCAGTACGTGGATTGTGTGCCGGATAAAAATGCTCATTTAGGCGTTTCCATAGGGCCTTTTTCTTCACACGCTGGACTTGTACGCTACATGTACACATGTATATGGAGACGTGCATAATAGGGAACAAAATATTCGTCTCCTCGCAGCAATTTCTATAGGTGAATACGTCTCCACAAGATTATCAGGAAATAGATATATGGATTTACTCAAAAACTAGGAATTTCCAAGGTGTGTTGATTTGTCACAAATTGAAGTATTTTATGTAAGGCGGATATTAAGTCCTAATTTCAGCCCAGGAAATAAATTCTGGTTAAAAAAGAGCAGTTTGGAACCAGATTTTCAAACTCTAATAGTTTAGTGCACGCGAGAACAACTTGACTCCACAACGGTGCAAATTCCAGTATGTGTGTATGGGGACAATTTGTGACGACCAAACTAGATATAGCCTGAAAGTACGCCATTTCGTCTTTGAGCTTCCGGACCCCTCCGTGACACGGGGTTGCCCTTTCTGTTGCTTTAATTTTTGACAGAATGATTTCTAACCCGTTAATCATCTCAAGAAACATTCATGTTGGAATTGTATCTTGACAAAAAAATGACGAGAAATCATTTGTAGATGGGTAAAAACGAATTTTACTTGCGACCTTTCACATCCGGATTTTTGTACCTACTAGGTCGCTTGTTCAGTCACATTTGTTTCACATCGCGTACTTCGCCGAGAACGAAAATAATAACGACGCGAAAACTTTACCTGCCTACATCCGATGGATTTTAGATTTAGTCGGGCTTGTTTGAATACAGTTCTTATCAACGGTCATTTTAGGTTTGTTTGTAAATCATAATGAGTCCCTCAAGTTTATTCACAAACATTGTTGGTCCTAAAAGACATTCTACTCTCCTATTTAAGTTTCAGTTTTCACCCAATGACGTAATGACCGCCACAAAATTATGGCATAATTGTTCATCTTTGTACGAGTGCTCCGAGTTGCAATAGTCCACATGTAAAGTTAAGATTTTCGGAAGTGAGAGGTCAATTTTTTGAACGATAATTCCTTTATGCGATCTATTATTCAGTTTCCCTAATGCCAGTAACAAATTTCACACAGGCCTTTTCCGAGGGTGATTTTCTTAAGAAATCAATGTACCAAAAATAATTGGGGAAAAAAAACCTCCGACTTTTACAGGCCAATTTTCTATTCTAGGGGTCCGGAAGCGAGCCGTACACCAGGGGTCAACTTTCAGGCTCTATATTATGCAAGCAAAACAAAACAAAACTGTCTTGACCTCGAAATTTTGACCATTCAGCGGGTGCCTTCTATCGGGTATTCTGTAGCCCGTTGTTGTATTACAAAAACATGGCATCCAGATTGACCAATCCACAGCTTAGTCCAGATTTCTGATCGAAATGACGTGACAATCTCTTAAGTCGACTCCGATTGGCTGGCATGCGGGGTCGCATAAAATTTGCAATGCTCACATAATTATATCAGAGGGTTCCGATCCGTTGAACAACGGACGATATAATATTCAAACATGACGGAAGGTTTCCCGTATTCCTCGCAACACTCTGCGTTCCATCCGCACCTGGGTTCCTTGTTATGTAAATGTTTGCCGCGCTTTTCAAATCCACTGAAGCAGGGCGTGTACACGGACGTCGCCATGTTCCAGTGGGTTTTTTCCCCTATGTGTTATCAACCGACTGCAGTTATGCTACGTCATGTACAGTCTTCGGGCTTGTTTCAAGTTCTATGTCCTCCGTGAAATGATAGCTGACAGTGAAAAACGAAGCTGAATTTTCTTAGCTGACATACCGGTACACTGAGTGGTGAGTTTCTCTTTTCCAGTTTACCATAACTGCACTATATATCGTTGTGATAGTAGCTTATAATAGGTCTACGTGCATTGTGTTGGGACTGTTCAATGGTTAGCCACGGAAGAAGTCTCTCAACTACTGGACGTCCTCCATGTTGTGTGAGCCACACAGCGATGCATGCTAAATTTCCAGAAAAGTTTTTTGATTCCCTGAATTTGAGAAGGTATCCTTTCCCTCACGTGGTATTTTACTATGGACACTACTCGTGAAAGAGCCTGAAAAAACCATGGAAAGAACAGTTGCAACCTGACGCTACTATACTTCAGCGGTTGTGTACAACGTCTATGGAGAGTCAAGAAACATTTTAAGTATTCCCTAACAAAATTGGAAATGTTTCTCAATCCCAGATTCATGTTTTATCATCATTTTTACGATGAATAACCTTCATTGAGATGATATATGAAAAAAGCAGCGTCAGGTTGCAACATTCTTTCCAAAATCAAATTTCGTACGTTTTGAGGTTTAGTTTTCCTTTATTTATGAGGGATATTTGGAGGAAGTTTGAAATACATGTAACATCAATATGTGGCTCACAAAACATTTATGAGGCTGGTAATATGGATATGGGGATTGAATGTTAAAAAAATACCCATGTAAAAAAATCATTGTACAGAAGTGATACAATGTGAAGGTTGGCTACTCAAATACACATAATTCATAAAACAAGATAATTAAGGCAGGCCTAGTAAAACTGGTCCCAGAGTGCACACAATTCTACTCAATTGATCCAGAATGGCTATTCACTGGAAGTCTTTTTATGCATCTGGTCTACATAGTGTGCCAGATTTAGCCAATTCATTGGTGTTATGGGGGTAATCGTATACGAAAGCACTGCCCGGCTCACAAGTGACAATCAGTGAGTCGATTTCAATTCAATCAACATGTATTTCCATAATGCCAGAAAACTTTTAATAAACAATGTAACAAAGTGAAGTTGTGAGTCAGTCGGTGGGGTAGGGACAAAGAGGACTCTTGGCTGGCCCTCTGGGACCAGCACATGAACAGTTTGTCTAAGGCCTTGCTACAATTCTTTCCTTTGTTTTCTAGGTCCCTGAAACGTGATGCACAATTTCTCAATTGTCCCGCTTTTGAAACCAGAGCCAGTCACTCCGACCATAATCGTAGAAGCTCATGCATCCCTCCCGCGCCCAATACCTCTAGTCCTGGGAATCTTAGTTGGTGCCCAAATTATCATCATCCTGTCAGTCTTGCTGTACGTCCTGGGGTGCAGCAGAAACCCCGACAAAGCCTCGTACGATGAGATAGGCCGATCACCGCTATCGCGCCGCTTCTGGAAGAAACTCCGGGCAAGACTGAGACGCCAGGACGGAGAAAGCTTCATCAGGAAGACGTCCAAGTACAGAGTCCAGGATTCCAAGTTCTTGGAGAATTGGCGAGAGAAGAAGCGAGACATCATCGTCCCGCAGCACGTCCAGAGCTTCTCCGGTCCCATCGAGTTCACCATCCCGACCAAGACCGAGGCCCTAGTCCGGCCAAAGGCTTCCGAGAGGATGAAGCAGTTCCCGCTGCCTCCCGTAAAGAAACCCAGCAAGGATCCGTGGATGTCTCCCAAGAGACGGAACCCCTTCCTGACCAGTTCCATGCGAACCCGGAGCCTGCAGACCGAGGATCAGAAGTCTCAGCTCGCCGGGGTGGAAACCCGAATGTCCCGGTCGCACTCCGTCCCAATCGACCTGGGGCAGGCGGTGGCAGCTCTGGCAGCCAAGACCGACCAAACATCAGCCTACAAGACCGCCATTGGACAAATCGAGCCGGACCTGTACCGCATAGACGAACAACACGAGCTGTACACACCGTCAAAATTCGGGCTCGGTAAACTGTCCTTTTCGCTCTTCTACGACTGGCGCGAAAGCCAGCTGACGCTGTACGTCATCCAGGCCGTACAGCTACCGGCACGCACGGAGCGCGCAACGGCCGATAGCTATGTCGCAGTGTCCTTATTACCAGACGAAGAAAAGCGATCGGCAACTTCAAAGGTAAGTTTTTAGAAGCTACCATAACCCTGCTACATGCAACAGAAAGCAACAAAGTTGTTGCATACTGTTGCATTTAGCAGCCACTCATCAGTGTCCCCGTGCTCTGTTGCATCTTGTTGCATTTAGCAGGGTAACTGCTCATAGTGCCAAGGCAATATATACAAGAGTATCCACTGTTGCAGTGTGTTGCATTTAGCAGGGTAACTGCTAATTGGTGCCAAAGTTGGTGTGCACTGGGTTCACTGCACAATGCAACAGAATCCACTGCTGCAGTTTTTTGCATTTATCAGGGTAAATGCTTGGTGCCAAGGTTGGTGTGCACCGGGTTCATTGCACAATGCAACAGAATGCACTGTTGCAGTTTGTTGCATTTAGCATGGGTTCTCTTGGATATTGTTGCATTTATAGCAGAGTACCTGAAGAAACCCGATGGGGGTTAGGGATTTTAAACTACTCGTTTTTTTTTCATTTATAAGTCGATGAGACGATGTCCACCCCGGCCCTGAATCTTCCTTAACGGCTTCTTGTCAAAGTTAAACCGACACCTATCATTCATTCATTCATTTTGAAGAATCTTAAACTTGAACAGACAAATTGACTGGAGCTGGGTTTGAACCTGCGACTTCCGGTTTGCCGTTCCGGTGCTTTACCAACTGAGCTATCCGACCTAGTTCGCGGTTCTCCAATTTATCAATGTCTTTGTTCAAGAGGCGCTATAGAAACCATAAACGCTGTATCCTCTCTTAGTAATGCCCGCTTGCCATTTCCCAGGTTGGCAGCATTGCTGATGTTTCAATAGTATCGTGTTTTTGGACGTGATCCCTGGCTTAATATGCATAAGCATATACGGGGTTTTATGGCTTCCGAATAGTGCCCCTTGAACAAAGACATTGACAAATTGAGACACCGCCAACATAGGGTTGGATAGCTCAGTTGGTAGAACATCGGAACTGCAATCCAGAGGTCGCATGTTCAAACCCCGCCGAAGAAAATTTCTTCGTTCGACTTTCAAATAACTGTAATGTACCGACTCAGTTTCCCTTTTTGTGGTTTATTTGATAATTTGAAGAAGACAAACTAAATGCTACAATGTTCAATTTACTTTTGATTTATTTCTTAAGATCCAGCGGCGAACTCTCAACCCCATCTACCGGCAGAACTTCATCTTCCGCCTGCCGGAGGAAGAGTTCACCGACACGGTCGTCAAATTGACGGTGGTTGGTTTGGACGGTTACTCCCACCCGGTCCATATCGGCCAGGTCGTGTACCCACTGCGCACGCACGACTTTGGCTCCTCCTCCAGTGACGTCAGCCAACCGATTTGGCGCGATATTGAAAAGTTAGATTCGGTGAGCATGACGCATGCGTCATTTTGACATAATATGTTCAACTAGATGAGAGAAAGTTACTTCATTTCCGTTTTTCCTTCTGCTAGTTTGTTGTGCCTCCTAGCCTTGTGTTTGGATTATACCCGTAAAAGATTACCAAAAGACTTCATTTAATAATATCATATAAATGCAACAATAAAAAAACAAAATGTACTTTCAAATTCCATGAAAAACAAAACAAGAAACAAAACCACAGATGTTTTGGAATGTTGAAAAAAAGAAGACAATAGGATCATTTGCTTTTCATGCATTTTGTTAGAGTTCAATAACACCACTCAAAATTCAAAGAAGAATGTTCAAAACCTAACCTGTTGAAGTTTCAGCTCAGTGGATATTACAGTTTCGAGACAACAGTGAAAAACTATGCACGACCTTTTGATCACGAAACATGCACGATTTCACCAACATCTTTCTTTATTTCCCAAAATCAGTCAATTCACCTACATTTCTCGATTTCTTCTAAATGACAGCAAGCCAGACGGAATAATTTCACGGGGTGTTTAGTACCCGTACGATCTTTAAAGGGAATATACAACATTTGCAAACATCGAAAAATAATACTACCAAGTTTTAACGAAATACCTTACTAGGATGTTGGTAAATGACAGTCTAAAGCATCCTGTAAAATTATGGCACCTGGTGTCGAGTCATTTCCAAGAAAATCGTATTTTTGTATACATTTCCAACGGTGGTCGGCCGACCACCGTTGGAAAAACCTAACTATTTTTCAACTACTGCTCCAAATTTACAATTTTTTTCAGTCCAAATTTTGTTTGCCATTGGTTACATGTTCATGAACGGGTGCAGGCCAGCTAGACTGGTTCCCTTACCTTACAATTATCTGACATCTATAAATAGATCCATTTATCTTTAGTGGGGTCAGGGAACCACACTACTTAAACAGTTTTGTTTTTCTTGGTTTTTCAAGCATTTTCGAACACAAAACTTCAAACATGTCAGTTAAACAATATTTGATATATTTTACTAACCCCTCAAATAGTTCATTTCTGAAAATTACAGCAAAAGCCAATAATGTACATTTCCTTCAATACAAGCAAGCTTTTTGATAGTAATAGGTAGGTTACTTTTGCAAATGATCCTACACGCCTTCAAACTTTGACAAAGGGTCACGCAAACTTCAAACTAATTCCCACAATCTGCCATTCCACAGCCAGAGGAACCCCAACAAGGTGACATCCTGGTCTCTCTGACCTACTTACCCAATGCTGAACGAGTCACCGTGGCCATACTCAAGGCTCGCAATTTACGCCTACCGGAATCGGAAGAGCCAGATACCAAGAAGCTAGGTACGAAAACACCTTTTTCAAATTTGGATCCTTCCAAGTTCCAGGTTGTATCATTAACATTCATGGGTGTAACAATAGTAAGACAATTCCAGCGTCATAGACACTATAAATCAGACATGAAAAGTTTGTTGTACTTTTAAGAGTTCATTGAATAAATCTTAAAATATATTTTTCAAATCCTATATATCTATAATCTATAGTAATGGTCAAGGAGATATACAGCCTAGGAGTTTCAGATCATTTCTGTGATTGATTAATTAGTTATCGTGGTTGATTGGCTCTGTCACGGAAATAAACATTTCTTCCCTAACGCTTGGAATTGCATGCCAAGTTGGAATTTCTGCATTGCACGTGTTAAAAAAACTATTAGAATAGTTTACAGAAGACAGTTTGAAATGTCAGATTGTTTATATACCTCCTAAGTTTGAAATTACCAAACGACCATTTCCCCCACATGCAGTAATGGACACCTTTGTCAAGGTGACGGTGGTGAAAGCGGACAAGGTGGTGAAAAACAAGCAGACCTCCGTGGTGAGACGCAACGACAATCCCACTTTCAACGAGGCCTTCACCATCGACATGAGCTGTGAGAACGAACAGGTATGACTCATCAAGGCAGTTTGTACCATTTGGAATTCCAACAAAATCTCTCTCCGCAATCCAACTCTGATTAAGTAATTGCTTTAAGGAAAACAGCTTACCAGCGAAAAAAAAACACCATGCAAAGCACACCACTCGTGACTGTTCCAAACTAACAGCATCATTTCTGCAGAGGCATGAACATGAGCCCAGATCATTTACATGCTGCAAAATGTCTCCCCCTTCTCAGAAATGGACCGATCCATTAAGCCCCGCCCGATGGTGTTTTTGACCAATCACAGTCGCGACTAATGTCCGACGCGCGTGCAAAAAAGTCCGTGCTTGAAGTGACTAGTGTGGTGTGGCCACTATGATTTATTATATGTCTATGGAGAGGTCTATTTCATGGGCGGGACTAAATGTATGGGTGTATTTCATGGGCGGGACTTAATATTTAATCGGTGTATTTCAAGACAGTTTTCAACTTGAAGTTTCCACCAGCTTTCTGACCGTCTTTCATTACCATTTTACAGGTGTGTATCGTGTTCGCCGTGTGTTTGCGAGTGAATCCCTTCGCAGGCCACAAGACTCTTGGGCGATGCCTGGTCGGGCCGAACGAGAAGGCGACGGGTGACGGGGCGGCGCACTGGAGGGACATGATGGCGACTCCACGGACCGCCGTGGCGGCATGGCACCCGCTGAAATAAAATGCACCGATCCAGTAAGCCCCGCTCAAATTAGCACGTGCTCCTCTCCAATGCCACGCTGCATTTTCCTGCCGCGCGCTTCATACGCGCACGCGCCGCACGCATGTCGGACTTTTGTGCACGCACGTCGGACATAAATCACGGCTGTGATTGGTCAGAACACCATGGGGCGGTGCTTACTGGATCGGTCCATTGCCTTGGCAGACCACATCATGAATCAACGTTACTTTGTATGTCTTCCTTTCTTAAAGGAGCGAAGGAACATAAGTTAAAGGAACTTTAGTACCTACTGAGTTTAAGGAGAAAATCGTCGCTCAAAGTGAAGATAGGACTGGTACCAAATACCTTGTGAAATTATTCCGCCTGAAATGGTATCATTTGGAAGAAAACAATCATTGAAGGTAGTTAAAGAACATATGCCTGCGGGCACAATTTGTTTTACGTGCGTTTAGTAACGGAATCAAGTTACGAGATCCCAAAATTATGCCCGTGTTTTATGTTAAATTTCATAAAATGTCTTAAAGCAAAACGACCTCACCCTGTACCTTTAAATAATCAAGAGTTGTGTGGTCTTTGCTCTTGATGGTCCTTGTAATGTTGCAATTAAAGACAAAGGACTGATCCAAATGAAGAACTGATATTTCTGAGAAAATTGAATAAAAATGCTCCAATTTGCAATGGTGTGGATGGATCGTTTTGCAGAATGGGCTTCAGTAGGACTGCCTTTTAGGGGTGGTCATCTTTGGAAGAAACCACCCAAAATTCATCGGTCAACTCCACAAGAAATTGAACAGAAAGTAAAGGAAAGCTTTCACATTCATTGACAAGTGCTGGATTGCAGCAAACAAAGTATAACTTTGTCAAGTTGTTAGCAAGGGGACAAGGCGACATTTTGCCTTTTGTGCTGGAGAAAAAAAAATTGAAGAGGAAAAAAAAATCGGCGGTCTTTTGAAAATTTGTAAGGAATCTGTGCACCAACATGGATAGTCAATACCGGAACTTATTAACCAATTTCAGTAGTTTTTTATGTTTATACCTTGTAAGATACTTTGATTTCTGACAGACAGGAACATATACAAGCATGTACATAATTATTTAGGTTTTCACATATCAATAACAGTATATTGCACAACGGCAATAACAATGTTAGGAACATTTATTATTAAATATATCAAAACATTCATTATCACAATTATGATTAACTCATGGTTCTGAAACTTTATGGAAATGTATTATTTATTTTCCCAATGATCTAAAAAACAAATCAATAAAAAGCTGGTTCAGTGGCGTAGAATGTATGGGACATCAGTCCACATACTACCAACCTCGTCCCCAAGTTGCCGAGCAGTACGCGCCCACCACTACCTGCTCTCTCACCCTGGTATCGGCTCATTTGCACGTGCAAGATTTTTGAACACGTATGCAAATGAGGAATAGTCTGGTGCCTGCATGTGCGTTACATTAGCGTTTTCTATCCAGGGCTTACTATTGGAAATAAAGTAAGCACTGGGGACGAGGTTGACACACTACATACTTGGGGGCGGGCTGACGTCATCGGATGAAAAATATCTATTAAGTTGCACACTAGTTTTCATCGGTTGCTATGTGTTACCATTCAGCACTCCAGACTCAAGAACCATTGAGTGTCAAGAACATAGGTCTGGGAGCTAGTTAAACCAATGTAAAACATTTTCTGCATGTCCGCGCCCACCTATAGACTTTCTTATGAAATTAATTTTTTAGATAGATCCGCCACTGACTAAGTACCAAACACATGGAATTATTCACTTACATACACTTTGTACCAAGTTTTAAATTATTTAATAAACTGTTATTATAGTTTATAGTGAAAGGGTATGCCTACAATGGTAAATAACTGAAAACAACATCTATGGCATTGCCTACTAAAAATATATACAACAAGAACTCATAATACCTTGCATAGGTAAAGTACTGATAGGTAAGTTTCCAACATATAAAAAACACAAGCAAGAAATCACTTATTTAAAATGGAAATCAATTATTCCTGAAGAATAATTCCATAAATATAGAAAAACATGATCATAGCGATCTATGACGTTTCCTGTTAAAGATGTACTGTGCGTGCTCTTTTATTAATTTGATTTTGTTTCTCCCGACGAAATTTCAAAATAGTCTTCAAAAAATATTTTCCAAATTCATGAGTTTGGAAATCTAAAACTTTAAGGAATTTTAAGTTTCTGAAAACATTGCAGGAAATGTATTGCATGACAGATGATTAATTGTAAGAAACAGCAATTTATTGCATTAGAATCTCCATATTTTTAATTCCATCTTATATTCCAGGGAAAGTATAGTAGGACAATTAACTTCATATATTTATTGTACTGCAGTAATAACGCTATGTGGGGCCCATCTCGTATCCGGGACGACATCCGGACAAGTTGCGGACATTGTATCGGGTATAAGTTGCAGGATTTTGAACAACTTCCCTGCAATCTTCCCGCAAGGAGTTATCAGTATTGGTGAGTCAAGCAGTTGCTAATGAAAACTTCACCGGAACGTGTCCGGGACAAATACAGAGCAGCTTCCTGACAAAATAAATGAGTCTACCCCCAACTTGTCCGGAACCCAGAATGCAGTATCCAGACGTCACTTCTTTGGTTGTGTACAAAGTCTATGTAGAGTCGGGTTTTTTAACAAAATTGGAAATGTTTCTCAGTCCCAGATTCATGTCTTTTCAACACTTTCGCAATGACTGATCAACATTGAGATAGTATATGATGAAAAAAATGGTGTCAGGATGCAACATTCTTTCCATGAAAACCATAAAAGAAAACTTCTTTACAATTAAAAATATGTCCAATTTGTAACTACATCTGTACTTTGTGCAAAAATGCTGAAATACTGTACCATAAAGCAACTTTTGGATGGCGTCTTTATTATAAGCAGCTGTACTACGTTGTATTGCATTGTATTCATCGCAGTGCTCGAGCAGTTTCAGGCAGTACAGGGAGTAATAGTCAGGGCAGTTAAATAATCATAAATATAACATGCTTTGAGGGTTGATTGATATCGGTAGTCGATACCATCTTCCCGAGGGGAGCTAATATCAACTATCCACCCTGAAACCATGTTATATTTGTTATACATCATCCACATTCGCAACTTTCGTCAAGTGACATATCGGTTATCTCAGCAAAATGTTGACGAGTGTGTGCCGCCATCTTTTCATGTAGCTAGGACCATGTTCACACGTGAGAACCATCCCATGCGATAGTGCCACGATTTCTTATTAACCAGTTCACGCCAGGAATATTTTGACAAGAACGTAACGAGGCGCACGTTTACTTATCACTCGACCTCAAGCCAGGCGGGTTGAAGCAATCACCCGGGCAGCACACTCATATTTCTGGCCTCGCTCGCTGTGAGCTGGTCGCTGACAGATATTTCCAGCCTCGCTCCCTGCGTGTTTATCTGTCATCCGTTCCGAATACCGCAAAACTTTTGCATGTATACACGGCCTCCGGCGCGAGCTGGTTAAAGCACATGCGTAGTAGACTATTGCATGGGGATTGGGTAACCCATGCAATGGTCGACTGCGCATGTGTATTCACCCTGGGTATGAATCCTACGGTGTGCATGATTGGTGTAAGTAGCAAAGCTAGCATCTGTCACATCATGGTGAACGGACCAGGACGATTTCGGCACTTGCTTATGAATACATGTATTAAGCAATGAGGTATAGAAATATGCACTGAAATTACATGCTTAGCAAGAATAGGTTAAAACAAATTAGGATTTTGCCCTTCACCGACGTATAAACACTGTATACTCAGTGTGTTACCTCCCGAGTGAAAGTTGGAAAAAATCACTCGGGTGGGACTCGAACCCACGACCTCCTGCTTTCTAGTGCAGATGTCTTACCACTTGACCACCGAGCTAACGGGATCGGTAGGCTGGTTCGAATCTGATGTACATAGCAGCAGGTACCGCATTAACTATTCATAAGATGAATTTTTGCGTTGGGGTGATGTAAATAAAATTAGGTTTTGCCTTTCACCGACGTATAAACACTGTATACCCAGTGTGTTACCTCCTGAGTGAAAGTTGCAAAAATTCACTCGGATGGGACTCAAACCCACGACCTCCTGCTTTCTAGAGCAGATGTCTTACCACTCGACCACCGAGCTAACGGGATCAGTTGGCTGGTTCGAATCTGATGTACATAGCAGCGGGTACCGCAATTAAACTATTCATAAGATGGAATTGTTGCGTCAGGGTGATGTAAAATAGGAATAGGTTACCAACAGAAACACCATGTGATTTATATCACTGGTTCCCAGCTCATTTCTGCTTACCACAAAAATTTGTTAAGCGATACTTTTAAGCTGAACAGCATAAACTGGGCTAAGCATTCACACAGACTACAACACAAGAACTCCACAGTTGGCAGCACATATTTCTACGTTAGGACATTTTTAAATACACTTGGTACATCCCTAAATTTACTTTTGCTTTCACACACTGTATACTACATGTACTAGTCTATAGTAAGAGGTATATATTACACAAACAGTAATGTACAATTAAAAACTTTGTCCAATCATTTACTGAACCTTTGTAGCCCAAGGCATACATGGGGGGGGGGCCCACACTCGTAATGAGTGATGGTAATTGGGGGACTAAAGATGCTGTGGGGGCAGCAGACAGTCCCCACAACAAAGTCACTGCTAACGCACAGACATATAAACGCATAGACCGCCAGGTCCTATTTGAAACTACATGCGCATTCTGTGATTTCGCGGCACCCGACTAAAATCCAAACTATGGGCAAATTCACCTCTTGGTATAGGGATTTTACACACACCCAAACTGTTCCATTAAAAAAATTCTAAGAAGTTATTTTTCGATGGTAAAAAAAATCCCTTGTGCACTTAATTTGATTTAGGTAGATTAAAAAACAATAACGTGCACAACTTTTTTTCAATCAGATTGTGAGTAAAACAGCCTTTTGTAACTCAAAAATTTATGTTCTGTATGTAAATGTATGTACTGTACTACACGCGTATCTGCATGGAACGCACGTCGCGCAGTTACGCGCGCTGTCAACAGGCGTTTTGCCCATACTTTTTCAAATCACGGTTTTACGCGCACGACTGGCGGTCTATGCGTTTATATGTCTGTGCTGCTAACGCACAGCGTCATGGCAGATAAGTTGGGCGCTATCAGTGGATCTGTGCTATCGGTCGCTGGCGCTGCGTTGTTGGTCAGTCGCACTGTCGTTGATCGATCGCATTTTGTTTCTGACTCACAGTTCTCGAGGTTTATTTTGAACAAGCTCGATATGATCTCGAAAGCTGCGGACTCCCAACGAATTTGCGTTGCACTTTGCGTGGAATGTGTACGGCTGCTGTCTATAAATGAGATCGCGACAGCTGGTACGCAGCAGGCATGCGGCTATTGTTCCCGGATTAATGCCTTTCATTGAGCTGCGGCTGCGCAGAACGTTTGTTACGAACTAACGTACGGACTAACGGAGAGACATGACAATTTTTTAAGCTGCTGTCAGCAACTAAAAAGTGAAGTAAAGAATACAACACAAATTCACTGTTTGCCGTTGTATCTGTTGCTCACGTGGCACTATCCATTGCTCGCGCCGCCGTCCGTTGATTGTGCCGTCGTCAAGCGATCACCTTTTCTGTCAAATTCATAAATCTGGAGGACTGTTTTAAAAAAGGGAAGTCAGAGACTTCCAACAGGTTCGACCAATCACGCAAACGCATTTTTGCGCGACGAGTGAAAGCACAAATCCACCGATCGTACCCATCAGAGAGGGCCAAGTTCGCGCAAGGACTATAGTTGACCAATGGTTAACTAACGTTTGCCCGAACTCTGTCTAGTCGACGATGATTGACTACGCTAGTCGACTATTTGGAACCAGGCTTCTGGGGTTGGTTGCTTCGCTGGTAACCAATAGCCGCGCGCGTGCATAACGCTAGCAGAGAGCCAGGATCCAGAAGTTTTGCGATGACATTTTGACCAGCGTTTGACTAGAGACGTTCGCACGTTGCTATTAGTGCGCAGGCGTAAGGTACGTCACAAATCAACCACTAGTCGACTAATGGTCCTTGCCCGAACTTGGCCTACATTATCACATTCATGGGGGGGGGGGGGGTGTGAAATAAGTTGTGTTGGGCCTAGCAAGCCACAGACTACTCTAATTGGGTTCGAACCCCGTACCATTATTTTGGCGTGAACACCAGTTGCTTCGTCAGCATGGACATGAAGCAGGGGATCTGTTTCTTGCCGATCATGCGCGGGTCCAGGCATCGTTCCACCGACCGTTGGGCAACCAGTCGGTTGACCACTGTCAGGATGGTCGTGAACTCCATGGTGGCTCCGTACTGCTCCATGACTTGGCTCAGGGCCTGGATGAACCAGGACCCCAGGGACGTGTCTCGATGCGAGTAAAAACCTGCAACGATGAAGAAAAATGTCACTGATTTCAGGTGAGAAAACGAACAAGACTAGACCTGGACCAGTCAAAAGGCCGGTTCGCACTCGGCGCAAAAGCGAATTGGCAAAACACACTTCAACACTGGCAAATTCTCAGTGAATGTTTTTTTGAGGTCAAATATGAACTGGCTTCAAGTCATATTCTATACAATTGACTCGGAATGGCTATTTACTTGAAGTATTTTTCATGTATCTGGTCAACGAAATAAGCTGGATGTAAATAAGGGGAATAAATGTGAGCTTGGCTGGTTTTAAACACTATGTTTAAGACCGGTTGGAGTCTGGATGCTGATAATTACCCGAGCCGAAAAACTGACTCATTGGTAGTATTGCGCATGCCTAAGTATAGATTGTGAACATTTAACCAATAAAAGGGTAAAAGCCTAAAAGGGGCCGGATTTCATAGGAGTCCAAATGTGATGTGACATTGGAAAAGTGTTTAAAGGGAATGTACATCATTGGCTTTTGCTGTAATTTTCAGAAATGAACTATTTGAGGGGTTAGTATAAAAGATAAAATATTGTTACACTGACATGTTTGAAGTTTTGTGTTCGAAAATGCTGGAAATACCAAGAAAAACAAAAATGTTCAAGTAGTCTGGTTCCCTGACTCCACTAAAGATAAAATGGATCCATTTATAGATGATGGAAAATTGTAAGGTAAGGAAATTAATCTAGCTGACCTGCACCCGTTCATGAACATGTAACCAATAAGCACACAAAATTTGGACTGAAGAAATGGTAAATTTTGAGCAGTAGTTGCTAAATAGTTAGGTTTTTCCAACGGTGGTCGGCCGACCACTGTTGGAAATGTGTACAAAAATACCATTTTCTTTAAAATGACTTCACACCAGGTGCCATAATTTTACAGGATGCTTTAGATTGTCTTTTACCAACATCCTAGCAAGGTATTTCGTAAAAACTTGGTAGTTTTATTTTTCGATGTTTGCAAATGTTGTATATTCCCTTTAACACCAGCCAGCCGGTGTTTTATCAAACGTTTAAAGCCACCCGTGTGACAGGCTCTTGACCAATAGGAATTGGTAAACTGTCTTGGGTATTTATGAATAGCACATTAATTGGCGTTACAGTGTAATCCTATACAATAGCACTGCCCAGCTCTCTTCAGCCTACAACCAGGCTAAGTCACAAGTGAAAGTCAGTCAGTTGGGCACAAAGAGGACACTAGGCTGGCCCTCTGGGACCAGCACGAACAACTTTACTCATAAACACCTTACAATTTTGACTTAAATAGGTAACTCAATCAAAAATAATGCAAGTTTAAGTTCGCAAACTTGTCAAAGTTGTGCGATTGCTTGTTTGCACCTACCTTGTGTAACAGAGTAACATATGAGCATGTCTGCACCGGCCGGCACCGTTAGGGTGGGTCCGCCATCCACAACCGTGTAGCCATAAGAATCAGGCTCATCCTTATCAAGAGCGTCCGTTTCCAGACCTATTTCATGCTTATCCCCTCTGCAGGCCTACAGAAGAATTAGAAAAATAAAAGCAGAATGAAAAAAAAATAATTTTCAGTACAAAACCGCAATAAATCAAGCAGTAATTACCCCTAACCCTCCTCAATTTTCCAAAAACCTCCTGGTGGTTTTCAGGATTGAGGATTGAATGGTGTTTGAGAAACGTGAGGATTTTGGAGGATTGAGGATTGAATAGTGTTGGAGAAACATGAGGATTTTGGAGGATTGAGGATGAATGGTGTTGGAGAAACATGAGGATTTTGGAGGATTGAGGATGAATGGTGTTGGAGAAACATGAGGATTTTGGAGGATTGAGGATGAATGGTGTTGGAGAAACATGAGGATTTTGGAGGATTGAGGATGAAAGGTGTTGGAGAAACATGAGGATTTTGGAGGATTGAGGATGAATGGTGTTGGAGAAACATGACGATTTTGGAAGACTGAGGATGAATGGTGTTGGAGAAACATGAGGATTTTGGAGGATTGAGGATGAATGGTGTTGGAGAAACATGAGGATTTTGGAGGATTGAGGATGAATGGTGTTGGAGAAACATGAGGATTTTGGAGGATTGAGGATGAAAGGTGTTGGAGAAACATGAGGATTTTGGAGGATTGAGGATGAATGGTGCTTGAGAAACATGAGGATTTTGGAGGATTGAGGATGAATGGTGTTGGAGAAACATGAGGATTTTGGAGGATTGAGGATGAAAGGTGTTGGAGAAACATGAGGATTTTGGAGGATTGAGGATGAAAGGTGTTGGAGAAACATGAGGATTTTGGAGGATTGAGGATGAAAGGTGTTGGAGAAACATGAGGATTTTGGAGGATTGAGGATGAATGGTGCTTGAGAAACATGAGGATTTTGGAGGATTGAGGATGAATGGTGTTGGAGAAACATGAGGATTTTGGAGGATTGAGGATGAATGGTGTTGGAGAAACATGAGGATTTTGGAGGATTGAGGATGAATGGTGTTGAAGCACATGAGGATTTTGGAGGATTGAGGATGAATGGTGTTGGAGAAACATGAGGATTTTGGAGGATTGAGGATGAATGGTGTTTGAAGAAGAGGAGGAGTTTGGAGGATTGAGGATGCTTGCATTTTTACAATTTTGAAGGATTGAGGCGCTGGGTATCCTTCATTTGAACATGAGCGCAAAATTTGGAGGATTTTGGAGGATTGAGGATGGTTCCTAGCGAAAGGGCCTTGGGGGTTAGGGATAATGAAAAAGTGTATATCCAACCAATCGTATGATTTATAACACTTCATACATATTCATGAGCTAAACACTATTACTTCATTGGTCAATGTTTCAATGTAAGATTTCTGTTGGAAAGTTCCTGTACCTGTATGAGAAAGATCTTCGGTTTGCCGATGAGCGATTTGCAGTTTTCACCCCTGAAGTAATCAAACAGCTCTTGTAACGGTAGCGTGCCGTCGTAACCATAGATTATACCGTCGTCTCCGTGTGTGAGGAACGAACAGAGAAAACAGTCGGCCTCTGAGTGGTCCATCTCAAAGGCCGCTGAAAAGAAACAAAGGTTGATTGGTGTAATTATTTCTTGAATATATACCATTTCATAAGATAAAATTAAATACGTTGGAAACATCGATACATGTAGCTATTTATTTGTGCTGTGTATGTTTAACTTAAAGGAATATCGCGTGAACTTAAGTTTCTTGTTATAATTTCGGTTCTGTTTAACCAGGATCTAAAGAGGATCTATTAGTTTACTACTAAGAAAGTATCTGTCGTAAAGTTAGAACTTCACATAATTCTCAGTAAAATCTTCTAGGTCTTTGAAGATTACCACAGACACAGACAGATCGTGCGACTTCATATGGAATTTTCTCACCTCGTTCAAACTGCCTCTTAATCTCCGCTATCCGTAGATCCTGAAAGACGACTACCTCAAACCCTAGCCTGCCAAGGTACTTGCGCAGGTTTAGTGCGTCCAGCTCCGTTCCGATCCGCCTGTTCATGCCGACAGACAGGGAGAAGTTCTCGTGATTGAAGACCATGGCGAGTCCTCGTTTCTTATGATCCATACGGTATTGTAGCTGAATCTCATCCGAGAGTGATTCGACAAACCTTGGATATATGAAAAGATGAATAATTCCACTTAATTTTTTGATGTACTTGCGACTGGACTTGTGATGTACTTGTAACTGGACTTGCGATGTACTTGATGTACTTGTGATTAGACTTGTGATGCACATGTGACTGGACTTGTGATGTACTGTGACTGGACTTGTGATGTACTTGTGACTGGACTTATGATGTACTTGTAACTGGACTTGTGATGTACTTGTGACTGGACATAGATGTACTATGATGCGACTGGACTTGTGATGTACTTGTAACTGGACTTGTGATGTACTGTGACTGGACTTGTGATGTACTTGCAACTGGATTTGTGATATACTTGTGACTGGACTTGATGTACTTGTGATTAGACTTGTGATGCACATGTGACTGGACTTGTGATGTACTTGTGACTGGACTTATGATGTACTTGTGACTGGACTTGTGATGTACTGTGACTGGACTTGTGATGTACTTGTGACTGGACTTATGATGTACTTGTGACTGGACTTGTGATGTACTTGTGACTGGACTTGTGATGTACTTGTGACTGTACTTGTGACTAGACTTGTGACTAGACTTGTGATGTTGTTGCGACTGGACTTGTGATGTACTTGTGATGTTCTTGCGACTGGACTTGTGATATACTTGTGACTGGACTTGTGATGTACTTGTGACTGGACTTGTGATGTACTTGCGACTGGACTTGTGATGAACTTGCGACTGGACTTGTGACGTACTTGTGACTGGACTTGTGATGTTCTTGTGACTGGACTTTTGATGTACTTGTGACTGGTCTTGTGACTGGACTTGTGATGTACTTGTGACTGGACTAATGATGTACTTGCGACTGGACTTGTGATTGGACTCGTGATGTACTTGTGACTGGACTTGTGATGTACTTGTGATGTATTTGTGACTGGACTTGTGATGTACTTGTGAACCACACTGATGTTGCCAAACTTTTAACCGTAAAGAATTCCTTAGTTGCACCGAAACTTACCCTGGAAAACGAAAAACGGACGAGCCCTCATTTCTCGTCTGGTGCCCCACCCCTCGCAATGCAGGCCTGCCTAAAGGTAAACTAATAGAATCCGCTTTTGTACTAGTCCTTGCATCTGTGGCTGTGTCATTTCCAGAGGGGTTCTCCTGCGACTCTTTGACTGTGTCCGTTTCAGAGTGTGCATCTGATCCTAAATGGGTCGTTTCTTTGTTTTTGTTTGCAGACATGATTCAAACTCGCAGGACTAGTTGACAGCAGGCATCTAAACCATTTAACAAAAAGCAGAAGTTTAATCTGTAAAACAAAAGAGAAGAAAACCTGTTACTGTTAAACGTATTATTTACAGCATGACAATGGCAGTCACATGATAAATTCGGGCAACTTTTATGGGGATTATTATTATAAATGGACTTTCAAATGAAAAGTCTGATTTTTGACAATTTGCATCAGACTATCAGGGGCGTGTTTATTTCAAAATACATTTCACTTCTACAAATAGTAAACAGAATAGAGGGTGGGGATTTGATTTTTAATTAAGGGACATTTGATTTCCTCATTTGAAAGATTCCCATAACTGGCCATCACTTGTCACCCTGTGCACATAAAAACCCTATGGGACTGGTCTGAAAATGGTTTTCTTAGTAAAACTTTCGATATTTTCCCTGCTAAATTTTACTTGTTAGGACATAATTATAACTTTCTGATGGCTGACAGGTCACTGAAGGGAAAAATTAGTGATGGCCAGATATGGGAATCTTTCCTATTTGAGATTTTATCCCTCCATAAAACCGCACACAAATCCAGGCATCCTCGTCCTGTCGTGCTGTGAGTGACTGTGTGACGGTCTTCATTTTCAGAGCTAGAGGAGGGAGCAAAACCGCAATTAACTGATTAAAGGTAGGCCTACAGTCCATCATTTGTAATCTGTGCATTTTGTTCGTTTGAAGCAACAAAAGTGTTTAAAATCTAATGAAGGATACTGAACAACTAACCTGAAGAAGTTTCAGCTTAGCTTCAGCTGTATATTCCGAGAAAAACAGCATTCTAGGATCTCAATTTCAAATCAAAAGTTGCTGAATCATATTTTGAATTGTTTTGAATTGTTTTGAATTGCAGCTATACGTGATGTCACGCACTGATCTGACGAACTACAGCAACCGCGCGCGTGTGCGTTGTGCCAATGCTTGCGCGTGCTTCGCCGAATAGCAAAACAAACTACTAATTTAAATTTCCTACGGTGCGTCTTAAGACCATGAAGACTAGACGCACCGTAGGAAAGGCCTTCTTTCGTTGATTACTTCAAAACGACGGCTTGCCAGAAAGAATAAATTCACGGGGAGTTTATTCCACTTACTATCTTTCAACCAAGTATGTTTTTCAACAATAATTACGCCAGTTACTTTTCGGATGGCTGCAAATGATGGACTATAGCTTTAATAATAATAGCTAGGCTATCTACATTCATTGACATTCTAAATATATTCACCAATCACCACACGTTACTGTGAAGATCCAGCAGGTTAGTTCTAATGACAACTAGTAGTACTACTAGATCTTAAATTAAACGGTCCATAAGGAAGTTGTAATCCATGTGTAAACATGTGTAAATGACAAATATTTCGAAGATTGCTCACCTCTCTTTGCAATCACAAGTGCATGTACATTACAACCGGAGAAAGGTACTTATGATAATGTATACTACATCGCTGTGCGAATTGTGTGAGACGATATGAATTATGCAATACGTCCTGAATAATTTTTTTGTTGCATGCATGGCGCATGTATTGCATTATTCATTTTTTCTTTGACGTAATAGAATTTGCTGCGACGACATTAGCCTACTTCTACTTCTACAGTTGCGATACTGCCGCCACTGTTGAGTCAGCATCATATCAGCACGGAACAGTCGACATTAAAATTAGGTGGGCCATTTTGACAAACCATCAAGTTCAGTGTAATTAATCGAACTTTATTCGTCAATGCAGAATAATTTTTTTTTACAAATATATAGATGTGGTTTTCAAGTTCGGATCTCGTATTTTGGACAAAAAAAAAAATCCAATTTTGTAAAATGTTACATGTTCATATACCCGTTTAAAAGTCGTCTCGTCTAATTACGGCAGCGATCGAGATAAGAAATGGCGGCGCCCATGGCTCGGATATGCGCTTGATTTCGTTTGCTGCATCAGCAAAAACACTTTTACAAAAGACCAGTTTACAAAAGTCATCTGTATCTTGTCTCTTTTTTGAAAAGATAATTTCCAGAACAATGAGTGACCAGCCACGTTGGAAGATCTACGTCACACGAAGGCTATTGCCAGAGGCCCTTGATCTGCTGAAAGAAAAGTAGGCCTAGGCTAAGTTGTACTTACGTAGCGCATGGAGGAATATGCGTAGGCCCTAGTGTGTCATTGTGTACAGTACAGGACGGGGGGCGGGGCCCGGGTTGGGATCATTTTGTTTGGCAGTCGGTGCATCTGGGAAGGGAGATGGAGTGTATGGGGGGGGGGGGGGCGACGACGAAATGCAAGAGATTTGTCCTTTTGGGGGGGGGGGGGGGGGGTTGAGGTGGTGTTTAGCCCAGAATCATGGACGACGTACTCTTCATCAATATGTTCATTGCAATACGACTGACACATGTGACACAGGTAGTGATGTTACTGTTAGTTCTGTTAAAAACAAATTGACTTTTTGGCAATTTCAGTAACGGAATGACATTATAGACCGCTTGCAGACGCGACCGATAATTGACGCGCGAAGGTGCACGACGCCATGTTATGGGATGTGCATAGATAGATATACGCTTGTCCCACAACACGCTTGTCCCACAACATGGCGTCGCGCCCCTTCGCGCGTCGATTATCGAACGCATCTGCAAGCGGTCTATTCACTAGCCTACTCTTTGTTTTTCAAAATCAAAAGCATGTGTACTCTACTACGGCGGTACTAAATACCTTTTTCAAAAGATTAAACAATGTCGCTATTCTACTCAACCGACTACCTTTCATTTCTGCTTCAATTTTTTTGAAAATCTTCTGTTCATTTATAAATAAGGCGAAGTAAAAAAAAAAATGTTAAGCGTCCCCGCCCGCTTCCTTTTTAGAGGCCGCCTCCTTTTTTTTTGTTTTTTTGGTTTTTTTTGTTTTTTAAAGACAAAAATTGATAAATTTTAACGATCTCTGACGAAAGAAATTGTATTTTTAGACTTTTATACCGTGTATAAAGCTGTGGAAATAGTCAATGAGTCCAAGTGGCGGCCATTTTGAAAAAAGCTGGTAACCATCTTGAAAAATAGCCCGGCCACGTTGTCTTGAAAAATGTGTCGGGCGGCCATTTTGAAAAGAAAAAAAAAAAAAAAAGGGCCTCCTCCTTCCTTTTTGTCAAAGAGGCAGGACGCTAAACATGTTTTTTTTTTATTTTGCCTAACGAGTCAGTAAGAGAGTAAGTAATATGGGCCTGACTTTTTTACATAACATTTTTTTTTTTCAATTTGGTTCCCCATTCCCGTACTACCCGTTAATGCACATCCCTAGCCTTGAATACAGACTTAAGTTCAGTAGATATAGATTGGCTTAAGTTTTGATGCATCTCAACTTTTTTTTCTCGTAACATACAGATGTGATATTGAGATATGGGATCATGATAACGTGGTGCCACGAGATGAACTGCTCAAGAGGATCGCCGGCAAGGAGGGAATGCTCTGCCAACTCACGGAAAAAATCAACAAGGAACTTCTTGATGCTGCAGGTCAGAAAACGTTCAAGCCGTTGAAGGGGCACTAGGTCCTGAAATCCCCCAAAATTTCATGTTTTGGATCGTTTACTTATCATTTTTCAAACATCTGGTTCAAAGGAAACCAACCTAATGTCTTACCGTTCCCGAGAACAGACGAAAAAACCTCGGTTGTTTACATCGGACACGACGGAGTACAGATACGCTTTTCCTGTCGTTTTCACTTTCAATCAATGTACGTGTACAATATGTATACACAGCACCGTGCTCGCGAACAGCGCGCGGTGACCAATCACCAACGCACAAAATATGGTTTCTTTAATACACGTCTGCAAAAGGTGAATCACTTTACAGATGAAATCACAACTAGCATCCAAACAGCTCGAATTTTTGGGGGTCGCAAAAGTGGACCCTGAAATTCGTTCAGCACGCATAATACAGGAATAACACAAAAACGCCCAGTTTTAAAAGGATAGTTGTGTGGATGTTTATATCCTACTTTTAAATGTTCTTTCAGATTAACATCATCTCGTTCAAAGCGCGTTTTGTAGCCCAATTGGGCTGTTCTAGGACCCAGTGTCCCTTTAAACCTTTAATCATTCTTAGACTTCAAATAAACCACAGGGCAACTGACTCCAGGTGCATTATAGATTTAAAGGTGAATAGACTGGAGCGCGGTTTGAACCTGTGACCTCCGGATTGCCGTTCCGGTGCTCTACCAACTGAGCTATCCGGCCCTATGCTTGCGGTTTCCATTTTGTCAGTGTCTTTGTTCAAGGAGCCAAAAAGAATTAGAGGGATCCTTATGTGCACTTTCACCCATAGATTGCTCGTTCAGTATTAGCTGATGTTGTGGGGCCCTAAACTTCACAATCGCCAAATTGTGAGGGATATAATTATTCAGTCTTTTACATATACATGTAAGTTTCTAATTTTCTTCATCTGATTTCAGGACCCAGTCTGAGGGTGGTGAGTTCTATGTCCGTTGGATATGATCACGTAGAACTACAACAGCTGAAAGAAAGGTAAATAAAACCATAAGCATGGTGCAGACACGTATTTGAGCACTCAAAACCTGGAGTCCGAGTCCTCAGTGTTGAGTCCAAGTTTGAGTCTCGAGTTATTCAGGTCGAGTCCGAATTACAGGCATGAGTGTTGAGTAGTTTGTGGTGGTTCCGGCGGTTCTCCGGTTCTAACCGGTCCCAATATGATAACCGGAACCCAGTGTTGTAGTCGTGTACTTGTTTCCGAGTACCGAGTACTGCTGAGTACTTAGGTTGCCGAGTACGAGTATTTGTACTTCCAAGTACAAGAACGGGTCTCCGAGTACGAGTATTTGTACTTCCGAGTACAAGAACGGGTCTCCGAGTACGAGTACTTGTATTCCGAGTATGAGTACGAGTACGAGTACTTCTATTTCCGAATACGGCCATATGGCAAATGGGTCATTGTGTGTTATTGCCCCAGGCCCAGTCAGACCGATATACAGACCCACTCACGGCTAGCTGTTAAATGTGTTTGTCCGGACGTGCACAGAGGAAAATCAGGAAAGTTCGATTTCTACGCAAGCCAACCAACCATTTGAAAACTGAAACTATTGAGAAAATAAGGCTGTAGTAAGTCAACCTATACCATATTTCGAGTACTGCTATTAGAGTACGAGTACTTTGATGATCCAGTACAATTTCGACATGTCGAGTACGAGTACTTTGCTGCCTGAGTACGAGTACCGTCATTTTGAGTATGAGTGCTTTGACATTCGAGTACGAGTACAAGTACTCTAAAAAAAGTACTCGAGTAGTACTCAAGTACGAGTACCGAGTACGAGTACTACAACGCTGCTGGAACCGCAAGTCCAATCTTCCCAAGAACCGGGTACCCGATATGCTTGGTTCCGGCTCAAACAGCATCGGTTCCAGAGTAAATTACCCATTCTCTTTGCATAAAACCCAGAGCCGGCTCCATAACTAGGAGTTCAATTTTGTAAGGGCCTGGGACTTAAACCACACAGACTCACACACGTCACGGAGAGTCTGAGAAATTTTGGAACCGCCCAACAGTGTTGCGTCCGAGTCACGAGTCACTAAAAAAAAATTAAGAAAAAAAAAAAAAATCATAAAAAACTATGCTGTGGATGGGTAGAATGAAAAAAACAAAACCACAGACACACGGCACAATTTTCTATAAATTTATTTCAGTGAAATACCTGGTTCTTTTTGCAAAAAAATAATATTCATTTATATTTTCTAAAGAGTGCATATTTCGTCAGCGACACCACAAAGTAACACTCAAGTGGACTTGAGTTCGAAGTAACACGAAGTAACACTCTATGTACACTGTACACTGAATTGGTAATTTTTGTTTTCACTAAGTAACACTCATCTTTATTTCACCAGTTTAAAAGCTTTTTATTAAATTTTTCTGCAATCCAACAAAAATACGGATTAATCACATTCCTGTCAAACGTTTTAAAAGGTTTTTATCCAAATAGTTTTTCTGTTAAAGTGTTGTAACTTTGTGAAAACGAAAATCATTCGAGCCAGTTTCCGATGTGCGCGTGCACACTTGGGTGTTACTTTGTGAAACCAAAACTTAAAGGGAAAATACAACATTTGCAAACATCAAAAAATAAAACTACCAAATCATTTTGAAATACCTTGCTGGACTGTTGTGTTAGTGAATGACAGTGTAAAGCATCCTGTAAAATCATGGCACCTGGTATACTGTCATTTTCAAGAAAAGTGGTATTTTTGTATCAATTTCCAACGCTGATCGGCCGATCAGCGTTGGAAAAAACTGGCTTTTTTTCAAATACTGGCCCCAGTTGACCATCGCACTTGATTGCAATCGCTTACACACCTATGAACAGGTACAAGCCAGCTAGACTGGTTCCCTGGCCTTACAATTCCCCAATATATGTAAACTGCTGTGTTTCGTCTTAAATGGAGTCAGGGAACCAGACTACAGGAAAATGATTCTTTTTTTTGGTTTTTTTAGCATTTTCGAACCCAAAACCTCAAAAAAGTCAGTGTAACTATATTTGCTATATATTTCCAACCCCCAATTCTATCCATTTCTGAAAATTACAGCAAAAGCAAATGATGTATATTCCCTTTAACCATTTAGCGGTTTTCACGAAGTAGCACTTACATGTACATGTATGTGTACTTGGGTGTTACTTCATGGTGTCGGTGACGATTTGTCATTTTGTTGTCTCATCTGAGTCTCTAACTTCGAGTCCGACAGTGACTCACTGTGACTGTTTACCCAAGTTGTACTTCAAATCATACCATTCGCTTTCTTAAAGCCCGAGTCCATCATTTGCAGCTATCCAAAAAAGTAACTGGCGTAATTATTGTTGAAAAACATACTGGTTGAAAGATAGTAAGGGGACTAAACTCCCTGTGAAATTACCCTTTCTGGCAAGCTCTCATTTTGAAGAAATCAACGAAAGAAGGCATTTCCAACGGTGCGTCTTAAGAAGCACCGTAGGAAGATTTAAATTAGTAGTTCGTTTTGTTATTCAGCGCAGAGCGCACAAGCATTGGAACGACGCACAGGCGCTCGCAGTTGCTATAATTCGTCGGATCAGTGCGCGACATCGCGTAAAGCTGCAATTCGAAACATGATTTAGCAACTTTTGATTTGAAATTAAGATCCTAGAATGCTGTTTTTCTCGGAATATAAAGCTGAAGCTGAGCTGAAACTTTATCAGGTTAGTTGTTCAGTACCCTTCATTAGATTTTAAACACTTTTGTTGCTTCAAACGAACAAAATGCACTAATTACAAATGATGGACTATAGCTTTAAAATTTCTTCATTCCATTTATTTTTTATTGATGCATGTTGTTTAATTGTTATCAACTTTGTGCTGGAGTACCTAAAGAATTTGTTTACAAATAATTTTCACGGGCCCATAGGGCCAGCCAGAGTCCTCTTTGAACCTGACTGGCTGACTGACTGACTGACCTGTGAGCCGGGCAGTGCTATCATGTAGGATAACCCCAGCCAGCCTATCCTGCCAATCCTGTAATGCCAGCCTATCCTGCGAGAACGGAATTATTGTCGGGCCAATTTTTATTCGGTCAATGACGCATTCAAAAGTGAATAACTTTGACATAAAACATAGGAATTTAAAAAAGGAATCTATTTGGGAGATGAAACTTGAAAATAGCAGGAGGAATGCAACTTTAAAGCCCGAACTCCCTAGCGTCTTTTACTAGGAACTGGACCAAGTCCATCAAAATCCATCAATCACTGTGCTTCCAATACAAAACTGTACATGACATAATGGAATCCACCACTGACGCACTGATTGACGTTCATGGACTTGCTACACATGGCTTTTATCACAATACTTGTAGCAGTACAGGAAGCTAGGCAAAATCAATCGGATACCCCTAGCACTGCTTCAGGCCATTAGGCCCAAGTCCATCATACTCCATCAATATTTAGTCACGCCAGTGTCTTTAACACGTCTTGCGAGCTTGTCCTGTTGCCGGGGAACATCTTGTGTTTGACCAGTCACAACCAGTCTCACTGCGTATGAAGCAGAGGGCTCACACATGTAGTATGACATTGGAGAAGTGCACGTGTCGATGAACAGATCCATAGTGGGTGGGACAATGGATTGGTCTCTTCCTCCTTCCAAACGCAGCATGAGAACCTTCTTGTTGCACTGTGTTCCTTGGCATGGTCAGTCATCACATCTTGCAAACTAGGGACAAGAGAGAAGCCAGCGTCTTCAAGATCTGTCAAACCCAGGAGATCCGTCTGTTGCTTCTTTCTGATGAGCCTCAGTTCTTCCAAATGCAGCGTGAGAACCTTCTTGTTGCACTGTGTTCCTTGGCATGGTCAGTCATCACATCTTGCCAACTAGGGACAAGAGAGAAGCCAGCGTCTTCAAGATCTGTCAAACCCAGGAGATCCGTCTGTTGCTTCTTCCTGATGAGTGTCGCTCATGGAATCAAAGTGGCGGCAACTTACTCAGAAACTGGTTTCTGAAGATCTGTGTCATCATCACTGCTTTCGTGGTCATCTGAGTCAGGGAAACTGGGCAGGAGCATGTGCAGTACTTCAGGGTCGACAAGAGATCCTGGTTGTTCGGTGTTTTCAACGGGGTACGGAAGAGTTGAGCTTTCCCTGACCTCTGGGCTTCCAGCCTCCAGGGTCGGCGGGTCAGAGTCCAACTGCTCGTCAGAGTGACCAATGGTTGCCACCGTTAGGTTTTCAGAATAATCATTTGCGCTGCTCTCCATCGGAATCCAGTTGTGCTCCTGAAGAGTCAGTTTCTGGTAACTCAAATGGCACGGCGAGCAGCCCCACAATACGCTGGCTGCAGATGTGCATAATAAGACGCAACCAAAGGATGCAAAAGCACATAATGCTCGGATTAAGTTCAGTGTGTCTTTCTTTTGAGACTCTTCATCTCACGAGAAGTACAGTTGTCACAGTGAAGTACAATTTGTACCTTCAGAAAAACAGTCCAAACTCAGACCACAGCCACATAAGGGAGTGTTCCCACTTAGTGAATTAGAAGCAGAGGTAACAACACTAGATGCAAATAAAAATTCACTGAAGACTGACATTGACATTCATATTGTTCATAATAGGATTTGCCGGCATAATGGCATAATTTCAATATGTATATAAAACTGTTCATGCGTGACAATTTTTATTCAGGGAAGAAAAATTGCGCGGGGGGGGGGGGGGCGGACAAAACGATATTCCCCACTTTATATTGGGGATGTATATAAAACTATTGATGTGCGACATGGTCCAATACAATACCTTACTCGGTGCTCCCATTCGCCTATTCATGGTGCCGCAGGCTATTCCCTTTTTGAGCCTGAACAAAATGTACATTGTGCCAAAAATGTACCTTTTGTTTGCAAAGGTCAAAAGAACCTGCCAAAAATATCTGAAATGTGTAACCATAGGTACATCATGTATAGCTTTACAAAGTAAACACTGTGCGGACAAAGGGGACAGAATCACTTTTGGGCAGGTAATCAGTCATGTCAGGAAGCAATATGACTTACCGGTGCAAACACGGAACATAGTCGAGTTTATAAGTAGATTTATGTCAAGTATGTTTGTGGACAAACATAGGGCTGTTTCGGTAACTTTTTGTGACATTTGATATGTAAAGTTTCAAATTTAAGTTCCATCAAGGAAGGATGTGTACTTCTGTTTATAATAAATGATGGCATATAATAGGTGACTGCATTCTCATAGGGCTTTGAATTATGACGTAACATGTCACGTGATAACGTCATGGTGATGTTACATCAATTTTCATCTATAACACATCACGGTCTAGGTACACACCAACATTCAAGATAATCAGACCTGTAGTTCTGTAGATATTGGCCGTCAAAATATGCACTTTTAATATGAGGTCACATGTCATGTGATGACGTCATCGTGAAGTCAATTAAATGTTCATCTTTAACACACCCTGGTTTAGGTACATACCAAGTTTCAACCCAATCAGACCTGTAGTTCTATAGATATTGGCCTTTAAAATATGTACATTTAATATGACGTCACATATCACGTGATGACGTCATCGTGACGTCACTTAAATTTTCATCTATATAACACATCCTGGTTTAGGTACATACCAAGTTTCAACCCAATCGGACCTGTAGTTATGGAGATATGGGCCTTCAAAATATGCACATATATTGTGACGTCACGGGTCAGGTGATGACGTCATGTTCGGCGCACATCTTCAGATGCTGGTCTAAGTGTGTGCCGAGTATAAAGTCAATCGGATTGATTTTAGTGCCCAAAGTGCCTTCCACGATGAAAACGTGCACAAATGATATGGGGAATGGCTGAAAAAAGAAGAAGACAATTTTTTTTCTATCGAAAACAAAGGCTGTTTCGGCCTGTTGCCAAAACAGCCAATCAAATCTTTGATGTGCAAGAACATGCATGTGGGTCTGTCCACACCAAATGTTTCAACTTCACATCAAATGTAGCTTTCATTTGTAGATGATCATACAACGCACTTTAATATTCTGGTAGTACCGGGGGTCATTTCGTGCCAAATCACCCAATGGGTTAATCACCACCCCCTTCAAATTTGCTCATATTTAGTATGTGGGGTAATTTAGGCTGAAAAGGCTGAAATGTTAAGTTTAAGCGACAAACGGTTTTCACCCTACCGCCCACCAGCGTTTGGCAATTTTGGTCAAAATGGGCGTGACCACCAGTTGGCAATTTTGGTCAAAATGGGCGTGGCCACCAGTTTTCAAATGACCATATCTCCATTATAACCTGTGGGCCATATGTGTTAATCTTGGTTACTTTGGAAAGGTAACATCATAAGGAATCCAAATGTACCATTAATTTTCATGTCAGAGGTATTTGAAGTATGATGACCTTTTGACCTTTACATTGAACTTGAATTTGACCTTGTGGATCAAGTGACCTTGAAACGAACTTGGATGGAAATTATACCCCAATATGTTTCCTACATAATATCCGTGACTTGGGGGTATAATATGGTTTGTTTGGTTTCAAGCTCCTGTCAAAGTTTGCATATGTGTTGCAAAATGTAATATCTCTATACATTCATGCACATTTCGGGGACCAAAAAAAACCCTGCTTTAAATCCACTAGTACACTGCGGGGACAAAAAAATCCCTGCTATAGGGGCCTAATCCACTAGTACACTGCATAGGGATATCACATTTTTTGCAACAAGTATGCAAACCTATGAGATGAGCTCGAAACCAAACAAAAAATATTATACCCCCCATTTTTGGGGGGATATTTTGTAGAAAACATGGTGGGGTGTAATTTTCATCCAAGTTCGTCTGAAGGTCATGTGATCCACAATGTCAAAGTAAAGCTCAAAAGGTCGTCATACTTTAACTTACTGCAGCATGCAAAATAATGCTAAATTTGGATTTCTTTTGATGTGACCTTTCCAAAGAAACCAAGATTAAGAAATTTGGCTCACAGGTTATGGAAATATGGTCATTTGAAAATTGTCCGCCACGCCCATTTTGACCGAAATGGCCAAACAATTGGCGGGCGGTAGCACGAAAATAGTTTGTCCGATGTCACTAAAACTAAGAATTTCAGCTTTTTCAGTCTAAATTACCCCATACCAAATATGAACCAATTTAAAGGGGTGGGGTTTAAACTTTTTTAATTTTTTGGGGGTGATTTGACACGGAATGACCCTGGGCTAAATCCGGCCCGTTGTGTTGACCAGATGCATGAAAAGACATCCAGTGAACAGCCATTCTGAATCAATTAGATAGAATTGTGTGCACTCTGGGACCAGCTTTACTAGACCTGCCTTGTTTTTGAATTTGTTATAAAGTGAACTCCCATTTCCCTTGCAAACATCAAAAAATAAAACTACCAAATCACTTTGAAATACCTTGCTGGACTGTTAGTGAATGACAGTGTAAAGCATCCTGTAAAATCATGGCACCTGGTATACTGTCATTTTCAAGAAAAGTGGTATTTTTGTATCAATTTCCAACGCTGATCGGCCGATCAGCGTTGGAAACAACTGGCTTTTATTTCAAATACTGTCCCCAATTGACCATCGCACTTGTTTTTGTAATCGATTACAAACCTATGAACGGGTACGAGCCAGCTAGACTGGTTCCCTGACCTTACAATTCCCCAATGTATGTAAACTGCTCTGTTTCTTCTTAAATGGAGTCAGGGAACCAGACTACAGAAAAATGATTGTTTTTCTTGGTTTTTATAGCATTTTCGAACCCAAAACCTAAAAAAAGTCAGTGTAACTATAATTTGCTATATATTTCCAACCCCCCAATTCCATCCATTCCTGGAAATTACAGCAAAAGCAAATGATGTATATTCCCTTTAATTGATATAACTGTTTTGTTTTGTAGGAACGTGTTGCTAGGTAATACCCCAGGCGTCCTGACTGATGCTACTGCCGAGCTGACTGTCGCTCTCCTGCTTACTACATCCAGACGACTTGTTGAAGGCACCCACCACGTCAAAAAGTACTTCAGTAAAATAACCAATGTTATCATAAATTCTCCCTTTAAGGCCAAAAAAAATAAATAAGTCGGTCTCTGGTCAGCGCGCGCGTCGATTTTAATCATGCGCGTCGATCTTTTTTTTTCCCAAAATGTTCCGCGGTAGCTCCAACAGCGCCCTCTATTTCCGCACCTCCTCAATTTTTTTTTTACCAAAGAGCACCAAGGAATGGGAAATTGCACCAAGGCAAATGATCGAAAGCACCAAGGCAAATTATAAAGGACACCAATGTACATGAGGACACCAAAAGAGCAAAATAGTATCCCACCTTGTCTGTACAATCCAAGCTAGAAGAAAAAAAAAAAAAGCAAAAAAAAAAAAAAAAAGCTGCGTGGCCGCGTCAATCTGGAACTTTGGTCTGACCAGAGACCAAAAAATTTTTTTGGGCCTAATAGGGCCCATGCAATATTATTTTTAAATCTAATCCTTGGAAATGCACCTTTGTGTCCGATTAAACCCTAATTTAAATTTTCTGTTATTGCCATTTTCAAGGGTATTTAGTGCCTTTTATTATTTCTATGCTTATGCAAATGTCAATATTTATGAGCAAAAGTGTGATGTCATTTCAGGCAGAAACCTCAATCTTACAGCTATTTCAGCACCAAAAAATTGCCAGAATTTTTATATTTCGCTCCCATAAATTTTTTTCTCCTTTTCTTGGTGATTCGTCGTCGTGTCAGAACAAAGCCAATGAGCAAACTTTTCTCACAAATGTTTTCAGTGAGCATATTTTTGAGTTCACAATTTGAGCAGAAAACCCTCAAACTGAACAGTGTCTTCCTGAAATGACATCTCGGCAACAGCGCCCTCAGTTGTCCGGAAAAGCATGGGAAATTCTTAATTTTTTTTTAAGAAGTGCACTTTTCCATAAAATTAACCAAAAAGGGATGTCATATATTATTCATACAATTAAGAGGATAAGAAAGTTACACAAAATGTGTTCCTAAGAAAAATTTACTTCATGGACCCTTTAACTATGAGTGCGCAAACACATAAACCATTAGCCGACTGATGGTCCTATATTAAACCTGCCTTTAATTTGAAAAACCCTCAAAATTATATTTCACCCTGTGCAATCATATTCAGTGGGGGAGTGTGGCCTAGTGGCCAGGGTTTGTGACTCATGATCAGAGGGTCAGGGGTTCGAATCCAGCTGCTGGCCATATGTTGCGTCCTTGGGCAAGCCACTTCACCCCCACTTGCCTCTCTCCACCCAGGAGTATAATTGGGTACCGGCATTAGCTGGGGAGTAACCTGCATTGGACTGGCATCCCATCCAGGGGAAAGAGAAATATTCTCATATGTTTCACACCAAGGAAACTAGAGAAAAAGACGTGTACATTTTGTTTGCTGATCATAAGTCTTTTTTCTCTTTTTTTTCTAGTGGCACTTGGGGATCCTGGAAAGCCACATGGATGTGTGGTCCGGGCCTGTCAGGGAGCACTGTTGGTCTGGTCGGTTTTGGCCGTATTGGGCAAGCAATCGGTCAGCGTCTCAAACCGTTTGGTGTCAAGAGATTCCTGTACTGTGGTCACACTCCCAAGCCTGAAGCTCCAATGTTGCCGGCTGAATTTGGTGCGTAACACTCAGATGTGAAAATTTAACCTGTTAGATCCCGTAGCTGTTAGATCGCTGGTGATTGTGTAGTTATGGGCCCTCTTTTGTTTTAGTCCATAGAATGTTTTATCCTTCCAAAATGATTTGTACAATCTTAAGCAGCCTTCGTTTAATTCTAATGATCCTTGTTTGGTAATTAGTAAAAATACAATTTTGTTACTCATTTTTCAGTTGACACCATATGGTACAACACGTCAAAATCCTGCCCTCTATCCACAAAATCTCTGTTGGTTTTAGACATCGCTAACTGGTTGCGTTTGAACCGAAAAGTGAATTTTTGTTCTAATACAAGAACAGGGCCCGTAACTACACAATCACACTTTTTCCTACATGTACTAATCGTGTGTTTCGTCGACGTCCAGAAAATAATTTTTTTCTTACCAAAAACAAAAGAGCTTGCTGAAACGTGGCAGAGATATGCACCACTCGGGATCATGTTCGATACATGTTCAAATTTACAAGTTCATACCACAAACCGTTTAGAAGAAAAACCGCGGAGAATTATTGTCGAAACAAAAGAAGAAAAAATGGAAAGAAAGAAACAAAGAAGATTAATTCGTACCATTTAAAAAGGTGAGCGGGTCGTACCTGATCACCAAATTAGTCGAGGAGCATGTGAGCAACTCTTATTAAAGCCAGAAGTGTTACTTCAAGTGAATACACTGACATTGTGATGTAGCAAAATGCCTTTTAGAAATTCTTTTTTTTTAACACCTTTTTTTCCCCCCCGTAGTATCTCAGGATGAGCTACTCCAACAATCTGACTTTGTCGTTGTCTGCTGTGCGTTGACGCCAGAGACCAGAGGAATGTTTAACAGCGCAGTCTTCAAGAAAATGAAGAAATCTGCAGTATTCATCAACACTAGCAGGTACACTATAGACAAACATACCCTAGAAAATAATGACAATAATAACATGGTGCTATCTTTCACAATTCATAAGCAAGTCTCAAAGCGTTCTAAATTATTACCCTGTTCATCAGGCCATGAGACAGTTTTTCTGAGATCAGCGCATTCTGGTCTAACCTCACATGTACCGATTTATACTCCTGGGTGGAGAGAAACAATTGTAGTAAAGCGTCTTGCCCAAGAACAGAAAGCGTTTCATAGTTATAACTCCTATTCATCAAGCCACGAGACTATTTTTCTGTAGCAGCTTGAGATCAGCGCAATCCGGTCTCTACCCTCACAGGTACCGATTTATACTCCTGGGTGGAGAGAGGCAATTGTAGTAAAGTGTCTTGCCCAAGAACAAAAAGCGTTTCACAGTTATAACAAATATTCATCAAGCCATGAGACAATTTTTCTGCAGCAGCTCGAGATCAGCACAAGAGATCGAGTCTCTTCTCATTTATACTCTCGATGGAGAGAGGCAATTGTAGTAAAGTGTCTTGCCCAAGAACAGAAGCACCGTGTAATCATTCAGCGTTCGAACCCACATAGCATCACACACGAGTTGGACTCTATAACATTGGACAGCGGCACTCCACATGGGCTAAACTCGATGTTTAAAATTAAAATGCAAAATTGTCACTGTTCTCTTGGTTTGTTTTTTTTGACTTGCCAGGGGTGCTGTCGTCAACCAAGAGGATCTCGTGGAGGCTTTAGAGTCTGGTACCATAGCTCTAGCGGGTCTGGATGTCACCACGCCAGAACCGTTGCCTGTGGATCACCCATTACTCAAGTTGACCAACTGCGGTAAGCAAATTGAAAATGAAGTCTTGGTCCCATACTGGATTTGGATTTTATTCCCATGGCGGTGGCATGAATCAACCCTTAGGAACTTCGGCACTGCTACCCATGAACTTCCAAGCATACATTAGTCTTGGTCGAAGACTGTAGTTGTTTTTTTTCTTCTTCAAATTATAAATACAGCCAGTCCTCACAAGTGTGGTCAAGCAACAGTGGTGTCCTGGGTGCTATTGACAAGATGAATCAAATCAAACCTTGGGAATTTCGGCAGCGCTACCTGGGCAATTCCGAGTATGCCTCACAAGCGCTGTATTCAAGCTAATGTTGCATGTGAGGTACGATTGGAAGTTATTGGGTTGGGTTGCCAAAATACCTAAGACTTGATGTGCCTCACGTTTGCTGACGGTACCCTCTGGCCGACAGCACAGATGTAACCAACTAGTAAAAAGTCAAGTCTGTCACGAACCTATATGGCCCATCAGGCTGGCGTTTATCTCCGGTTTCAGTAGCATGAAACAACTGAGAATATTTCTATTCCACCTGGATGGGATGCCAGTCCATCGCAGGTTACTGCCAGCTAATGCCGGTACCCACTTATACTCCTGGGTGGACAGAAGCAAGTGGGGGTAAAGTGGCTTGCCCAAGGACACAACATATGGCCAGCAGGCGTAATTTTTATTCCTAGGAGGGTAAGGGGCAATGTCATGAATAATTCATGTTTATCCATTAGAACGGACAATGACATCAACAGCATTGTTGTTAGTTACTCAACTAGTTACAATACATTAAAGCATTTTAAAGAACGGTTGTCGTCGAGCTACCACACAGTAGCCTAGTGGATAGCGAGATGAGCTATGGATACAAAGATCCCTGGTTCGAATCCACGTCGTCGCTGCTCATTTTCATCAGCTATTTTTCTTCTCCAAATTTATCACTGAGATAATTTTAAATTAAGGGGAAAATAGAACGAGAACCTAAGTCTTGCAATGATTCAAAGGAAAAACTGAATTATTCATGACATTGCCCCTAACCCTCCTAGGAAAAAAAATTACGCGGCCAGCAGCCGGATTTTAACCCCTGACCCTCTGATCGTGAGTCACGAACCCTAACCACTAGGCCACACTCCCCCCACCACACTGTAGCACTGGTTGTCCTTAAATAAAATGTGATTTTGATCTTTCCATAGTTGTTCTTCCGCACATCGGCAGCGCTACCCTTGAGACGAGGACAGCGATGGCCATGCTGTCGGCCGAAAATCTTCTCACTGCGCTAGAAGGCAAGCCTATGCCAGCTCAGGTTAAATTATAGATCACGCCATATTTGTAATTAAAGATTGACTGTCCGTGAAATTTTCCAGGCTCAACTCAAAAATATGTGCCTTTAATTTGGGCGATTCACAATGCAGTGTGCCACCAGTGCATTGTGGGAGATGGTCGACAAATTCGCAGCGCGGGGCATTTGAAAATGTTAGTTTTTCCGGTCAGTAGTTTCGTAAGCATATGATTCGAGGATCTGTTTGCCCTTTTTTTTTTTTTTTTATCAATATGGTGTTTTTTTTGTAAGGCGTCTGAACGCTATGCCTCAATCTATAACAAATTAGCTCAAGTTATCTACTGACACTCGTTCAAATGGGCCATGTGTTGTGGACCATAAACTTGAAAAATGGACTCTCCACGGCAAACTCTTGGTGGCACACTGCATTGTGAATCGTCTGAATTGCTATTTTCTAGAAATACTGAAGTTATTCACTTTTCATTGGATGTTGAACGAGAAAAAAAATCATGTTTACAACTTGCGAATTATTTGTGGCCCGTGGACTGGTTCCCGATTAGAATCGATAATGTATAGTGATGAGGAACCAGACTATTTGCTGGGCATGCCTGCTTATGCGCAAAAGCAATCCCGAAAAAAATCACCATTTTATTCAAGGGATGTAGACGCCAAAAACGATTTATTAGGAAAAAAGGACGGAAGATCTTCAAATGTTGTTGAATTTTGTTTTGGTGAGAGAAATTTTTTCACTTCCTCAGGTTTTTTTTTAATTTTAAGACGAACATTTGAACCTTTTACAGGACCCATAAGCATGCCAATTACAATTAGCAAACTATTAAATTACCCAAAACAATATCTTGTTATACAAATATAAAACAAAGAAAGTATTTAACGTATACAAATTCAAAGACATAATTATAATTTTTTTGATGTGAAACGCACAAAACGTGGATGAATTGGTGCAACATATTACTTTTCAAAGAAAAATATGTTTCCAATCCACTAAAAGAGTACTGAAATGTAAAAAACGTATTATTAATAATTGAACATTCTATCCTTCAAATTGATTATGTAATAAATCAAATTGAACAGTTCTAAAACAAATGTGTGATTGTTAAAATTCCCATCTTACAGCTGTAGGCAAACTGCCAACATCTCCGAGGAACAAGTTAATCGTATGTTTGACTGATTCCCCCTCAAAGTTTCGATGTAAGTTTTGTTTTGAATGGCATTATGTCCAAAAATAGCATTGGAGTGCATTGAGTGGTTCGGTAGGCATCTCTCCTGCATGTTTCAAGAAAATTAAATTTTGGCCAACAAAAAGGGGTTAGCCTTTGACTTTTCTCCAAACAATGTAGAAATTCTTTTAAAGGCAAGAGGAGCATCAATCAACCTTCAAACACTCAATATTTTGACGACTTGGGCAAAAATCATCATTTTTTTTTGAAAAAAAAAATCATTCTTTATGACTGATTTTACCCCAAATTTTCATCGAAATTTCATTTTGAAAATCACATCTGTCCAGATATCGAATTGGAATGTGTTCTAGGGACCTTTAGGCATCTTTCTAGCAAGTTTGAAGCAATTTGATTTTTTGGCCAAAATTGAAAAAAACACAAGGGGTAAGCCTTACTTTTTTATCAAAATTTGGCCAAAAATTGACTTTTCTCCAAACAATGCAGAAATGTCTTTGGAGGTAAGAGTAGCCTCAATCAACCTTTAATCACCCAATAACTTGAAGATTTGGGCAAAAAATCATCGATTTTTATAGAAAAAAAATCATTCTTTTTGACTGATTTTACCCCGAATTTTCATCGAAATTTCATTTTGAAAAGCACATCTGTCCACATATCGAATTGGAATGTGTTCTAGGGTCCTTTAGGCATCTTTCTAGCAAGTTTGAAGCAATTTGATTTTTTGGCCAAAATTGAAAAAAACACAAGGGGTAAGCCTTACTTTTTTATCAAAATTTGGCCAAAAATTGACTTTTCTCCCAACAATGCAGAAATGTCTTTGGAGGTAAGAGTAGCCTCAATCAACCTTTAATCACCCACTAACTTGAGGATTTGGGCAAAAAATCTTCGATTTTTATAGAAAAAAAATCATTCTTTTTGACTGATTTTACCCCGAATTTTCATCGAAATTTCATTTTGAAAAGCACATCTGTCCACATATCGAATTGGAATGTGTTCTAGGGTCCTTTAGGCATCTTTCTAGCAAGTTTGAAGCAATTTGATTTTTTGGCCAAAATTGAAAAAAACACAAGGGGTAAGCCTTACTTTTTTATCAAAATTTGGCCAAAAAATGACTTTTAGCCAAACAATGCAGAAATGTCTTTGGAGGTAGGAGTAGCCTCAATCAACCTTTAATCACCCAATAACTTGAAGATTTGGGCAAAAAATCTTCAATTTTTATAGAAAAAAATCATTCTTTTTGACTGATTTTACCCCAAATTTTCGTCAAAATTTCATTTTGAAAAGCACGTCTGTCCACATATCGAATTGGAATGTGTTCTGGGGTCCTTTAGGCATCTTTCTAGCAAGTTTGAAACAATTTGATTTTTTGGCCAAAATTGAAAAAAAAACACAAGGGGTAAGCCTTACTTTTTTATCAAAATTTGGCCAAAAATTGACTTTTCTCCCAACAATGCAGAAATGTCTTTGGAGGTAAGAGTAGCCTCAATCAACCTTTAATCACCCACTAACTTGAGGATTTGGGCAAAAAATCTTCGATTTTTATAGAAAAAAATCATTCTTTTTGACTGATTTTACCCCAAATTTTCGTCAAAATTTCATTTTGAAAAGCACATCTGTCCACATATCGAATTGGAATGTGTTCTAGGGTCCTTTAGGCATCTTTCTAGCAAGTTTGAAGCAATTTGATTTTTTGGCCAAAATTGAAAAAAAAAAAAAGGGGTAAGCCTTACTTTTTTATCAAAATTTGGCCAAAAATTGACTTTTCTCCCAACAATGCAGAAATGTCTTTGGAGGTAAGAGTAGCCTCAATCAACCTTTAATCACCCACTAACTTGAGGATTTGGGCAAAAAATCTTCGATTTTTATAGAAAAAAATCATTCTTTTTGACTGATTTTACCCCAAATTTTCGTCAAAATTTCATTTTGAAGAGCACATCTGTCCACATATCGAATTGGAATGTGTTCTAGGGTCCTTTAGGCATCTTTCTAGCAAGTTTGAAGCAATTTGATTTTTTGGCCAAAATTGAAAAAAACACAAGGGGTAAGCCTTACTTTTTTATCAAAATTTGGCCAAAAATTGACTTTTCTCCAAACAATGCAGAAATGTCTTTGGAGGTAAGAGTAGCCTCAATCAACCTTTAATCACCCACTAACTTGAGGATTTGGGCAAAAAATCTTCGATTTTTATAGAAAAAAATCATTCTTTTTGACTGATTTTACCCCAAATTTTCGTCAAAATTTCATTTTGAAGAGCACATCTGTCCACATATCGAATTGGAATGTGTTCTAGGGTCCTTTAGGCATCTTTCTAGCAAGTTTGAAGCAATTTGATTTTTTGGCCAAAATTGAAAAAAACACAAGGGGTAAGCCTTACTTTTTTATCAAAATTTGGCCAAAAATTGACTTTTCTCCAAACAATGCAGAAATGTCTTTGGAGGTAAGACTAGCCTCAATCAACCTTTAATCACCCAATAACTTGAAGATTTGGGCAAAAAATCATCGATTTTTATAGAAAAAAAATCATTCTTTTTGACTGATTTTACCCCAAATTTTCTTCCAAATTTCATTTTGAAAAGCACATCTGTCCACATATCGAATTGGAATGTGTTCTGGGGTCCTTTAGGCATCTTTCTAGCAAGTTTGAAGCAATTTGATTTTTTGGCCAAAATTGAAAAAAACACAAGGGGTAAGCCTTACTTTTTTATCAAAATTTGGCCAAAAATTGACTTTTCTCCAAACAATGCAGAAATGTCTTTGGAGGTAAGAGTAGCCTCAATCAACCTTTAATCACCCAATAACTTGAAGATTTGGGCAAAAAATCATCGATTTTTATAGAAAAAAAATCATTCTTTTTGACTGATTTTACCCCAAATTTTCGTCCAAATTTCATTTTGAAAAGCACATCTGTCCACATATCGAATTGGAATGTGTTCTAGGGTCCTTTAGGCATCTTTCTAGCAAGTTTGAAGCAATTTGATTTTTTGGCCAAAATTGAAAAAAACACAAGGGGTAAGCCTTACTTTTTTATCAAAATTTGGCCAAAAATTGACTTTTCTCCAAACAATGCAGAAATGTCATTGGGGTAAGGGTAGCCTCAATCAACCTTTAATCACCCACTAACTTGAAGATTTGGGCAAAAAATCTTCAATTTTTATAGAAAAAAATCATTCTTTTTGACTGATTTTACCCCAAATTTTCGTCAAAATTTCATTTTGAAAAGCACATCTGTCCACATATCGAATTGGAATGTGTTCTAGGGTCCTTTAGGCATCTTTCTAGCAAGTTTGAAGCAATTTGATTTTTTGGCCAAAATTGAAAAAAACACAAGGGGTAAGCCTTACTTTTTTATCAAAATTTGGCCAAAAAATGACTTTTAGCCAAACAATGCAGAAATGTCTTTGGAGGTAGGAGTAGCCTCAATCAACCTTTAATCACCCAATAACTTGAAGATTTGGGCAAAAAATCTTCAATTTTTATAGAAAAAAATCATTCTTTTTGACTGATTTTACCCCAAATTTTCGTCAAAATTTCATTTTGAAAAGCACGTCTGTCCACATATCGAATTGGAATGTGTTCTAAGGTCCTTTAGGCATCTTTCTAGCAAGTTTGAAACAATTTGATTTTTTGGCCAAAATTGAAAAAAAAACACAAGGGGTAAGCCTTACTTTTTTATCAAAATTTGGCCAAAAATTGACTTTTCTCCCAACAATGCAGAAATGTCTTTGGAGGTAAGAGTAGCCTCAATCAACCTTTAATCACCCACTAACTTGAGGATTTGGGCAAAAAATCTTCGATTTTTATAGAAAAAAATCATTCTTTTTGACTGATTTTACCCCAAATTTTCGTCAAAATTTCATTTTGAAAAGCACATCTGTCCACATATCGAATTGGAATGTGTTCTAGGGTCCTTTAGGCATCTTTCTAGCAAGTTTGAAGCAATTTGATTTTTTGGCCAAAATTGAAAAAAACACAAGGGGTAAGCCTTACTTTTTTATCAAAATTTGGCCAAAAATTGACTTTTCTCCAAACAATGCAGAAATGTCTTTGGAGGTAAGACTAGCCTCAATCAACCTTTAATCACCCAATAACTTGAAGATTTGGGCAAAAAATCATCGATTTTTATAGAAAAAAAATCATTCTTTTTGACTGATTTTACCCCAAATTTTCTTCCAAATTTCATTTTGAAAAGCACATCTGTCCACATATCGAATTGGAATGTGTTCTGGGGTCCTTTAGGCATCTTTCTAGCAAGTTTGAAGCAATTTGATTTTTTGGCCAAAATTGAAAAAAACACAAGGGGTAAGCCTTACTTTTTTATCAAAATTTGGCCAAAAAATGACTTTTAGCCAAACAATGCAGAAATGTCTTTGGAGGTAGGAGTAGCCTCAATCAACCTTTAATCACCCAATAACTTGAAGATTTGGGCAAAAAATCTTCAATTTTTATAGAAAAAAATCATTCTTTTTGACTGATTTTACCCCAAATTTTCGTCAAAATTTCATTTTGAAAAGCACGTCTGTCCACATATCGAATTGGAATGTGTTCTAAGGTCCTTTAGGCATCTTTCTAGCAAGTTTGAAACAATTTGATTTTTTGGCCAAAATTGAAAAAAAAAACACAAGGGGTAAGCCTTACTTTTTTATCAAAATTTGGCCAAAAATTGACTTTTCTCCCAACAATGCAGAAATGTCTTTGGAGGTAAGAGTAGCCTCAATCAACCTTTAATCACCCACTAACTTGAGGATTTGGGCAAAAAATCTTCGATTTTTATAGAAAAAAATCATTCTTTTTGACTGATTTTACCCCAAATTTTCGTCAAAATTTCATTTTGAAAAGCACATCTGTCCACATATCGAATTGGAATGTGTTCTAGGGTCCTTTAGGCATCTTTCTAGCAAGTTTGAAGCAATTTGATTTTTTGGCCAAAATTGAAAAAAAAAACAAGGGGTAAGCCTTACTTTTTTATCAAAATTTGGCCAAAAATTGACTTTTCTCCCAACAATGCAGAAATGTCTTTGGAGGTAAGAGTAGCCTCAATCAACCTTTAATCACCCACTAACTTGAGGATTTGGGCAAAAAATCTTCGATTTTTATAGAAAAAAATCATTCTTTTTGACTGATTTTACCCCAAATTTTCGTCAAAATTTCATTTTGAAGAGCACATCTGTCCACATATCGAATTGGAATGTGTTCTAGGGTCCTTTAGGCATCTTTCTAGCAAGTTTGAAGCAATTTGATTTTTTGGCCAAAATTGAAAAAAACACAAGGGGTAAGCCTTACTTTTTTATCAAAATTTGGCCAAAAATTGACTTTTCTCCAAACAATGCAGAAATGTCTTTGGAGGTAAGACTAGCCTCAATCAACCTTTAATCACCCAATAACTTGAAGATTTGGGCAAAAAATCATCGATTTTTATAGAAAAAAAATCATTCTTTTTGACTGATTTTACCCCAAATTTTCTTCCAAATTTCATTTTGAAAAGCACATCTGTCCACATATCGAATTGGAATGTGTTCTGGGGTCCTTTAGGCATCTTTCTAGCAAGTTTGAAGCAATTTGATTTTTTGGCCAAAATTGAAAAAAACACAAGGGGTAAGCCTTACTTTTTTATCAAAATTTGGCCAAAAATTGACTTTTCTCCAAACAATGCAGAAATGTCTTTGGAGGTAAGAGTAGCCTCAATCAACCTTTAATCACCCAATAACTTGAAGATTTGGGCAAAAAATCATCGATTTTTATAGAAAAAAAATCATTCTTTTTGACTGATTTTACCCCAAATTTTCGTCCAAATTTCATTTTGAAAAGCACATCTGTCCACATATCGAATTGGAATGTGTTCTAGGGTCCTTTAGGCATCTTTCTAGCAAGTTTGAAGCAATTTGATTTTTTGGCCAAAATTGAAAAAAACACAAGGGGTAAGCCTTACTTTTTTATCAAAATTTGGCCAAAAATTGACTTTTCTCCAAACAATGCAGAAATGTCATTGGGGTAAGGGTAGCCTCAATCAACCTTTAATCACCCACTAACTTGAAGATTTGGGCAAAAAATCTTCAATTTTTATAGAAAAAAATCATTCTTTTTGACTGATTTTACCCCAAATTTTCGTCAAAATTTCATTTTGAAAAGCACATCTGTCCACATATCGAATTGGAATGTGTTCTAGGGTCCTTTAGGCATCTTTCTAGCAAGTTTGAAGCAATTTGATTTTTTGGCCAAAATTGAAAAAAACACAAGGGGTAAGCCTTACTTTTTTATCAAAATTTGGCCAAAAAATGACTTTTAGCCAAACAATGCAGAAATGTCTTTGGAGGTAGGAGTAGCCTCAATCAACCTTTAATCACCCAATAACTTGAAGATTTGGGCAAAAAATCTTCAATTTTTATAGAAAAAAATCATTCTTTTTGACTGATTTTACCCCAAATTTTCGTCAAAATTTCATTTTGAAAAGCACGTCTGTCCACATATCGAATTGGAATGTGTTCTAAGGTCCTTTAGGCATCTTTCTAGCAAGTTTGAAACAATTTGATTTTTTGGCCAAAATTGAAAAAAAAACACAAGGGGTAAGCCTTACTTTTTTATCAAAATTTGGCCAAAAATTGACTTTTCTCCCAACAATGCAGAAATGTCTTTGGAGGTAAGAGTAGCCTCAATCAACCTTTAATCACCCACTAACTTGAGGATTTGGGCAAAAAATCTTCGATTTTTATAGAAAAAAATCATTCTTTTTGACTGATTTTACCCCAAATTTTCGTCAAAATTTCATTTTGAAAAGCACATCTGTCCACATATCGAATTGGAATGTGTTCTAGGGTCCTTTAGGCATCTTTCTAGCAAGTTTGAAGCAATTTGATTTTTTGGCCAAAATTGAAAAAAACACAAGGGGTAAGCCTTACTTTTTTATCAAAATTTGGCCAAAAATTGACTTTTCTCCAAACAATGCAGAAATGTCTTTGGAGGTAAGACTAGCCTCAATCAACCTTTAATCACCCAATAACTTGAAGATTTGGGCAAAAAATCATCGATTTTTATAGAAAAAAAATCATTCTTTTTGACTGATTTTACCCCAAATTTTCTTCCAAATTTCATTTTGAAAAGCACATCTGTCCACATATCGAATTGGAATGTGTTCTGGGGTCCTTTAGGCATCTTTCTAGCAAGTTTGAAGCAATTTGATTTTTTGGCCAAAATTGAAAAAAACACAAGGGGTAAGCCTTACTTTTTTATCAAAATTTGGCCAAAAAATGACTTTTAGCCAAACAATGCAGAAATGTCTTTGGAGGTAGGAGTAGCCTCAATCAACCTTTAATCACCCAATAACTTGAAGATTTGGGCAAAAAATCTTCAATTTTTATAGAAAAAAATCATTCTTTTTGACTGATTTTACCCCAAATTTTCGTCAAAATTTCATTTTGAAAAGCACGTCTGTCCACATATCGAATTGGAATGTGTTCTAAGGTCCTTTAGGCATCTTTCTAGCAAGTTTGAAACAATTTGATTTTTTGGCCAAAATTGAAAAAAAAACACAAGGGGTAAGCCTTACTTTTTTATCAAAATTTGGCCAAAAATTGACTTTTCTCCCAACAATGCAGAAATGTCTTTGGAGGTAAGAGTAGCCTCAATCAACCTTTAATCACCCACTAACTTGAGGATTTGGGCAAAAAATCTTCGATTTTTATAGAAAAAAATCATTCTTTTTGACTGATTTTACCCCAAATTTTCGTCAAAATTTCATTTTGAAGAGCACATCTGTCCACATATCGAATTGGAATGTGTTCTAGGGTCCTTTAGGCATCTTTCTAGCAAGTTTGAAGCAATTTGATTTTTTGGCCAAAATTGAAAAAAACACAAGGGGTAAGCCTTACTTTTTTATCAAAATTTGGCCAAAAATTGACTTTTCTCCAAACAATGCAGAAATGTCTTTGGAGGTAAGACTAGCCTCAATCAACCTTTAATCACCCAATAACTTGAAGATTTGGGCAAAAAATCATCGATTTTTATAGAAAAAAAATCATTCTTTTTGACTGATTTTACCCCAAATTTTCTTCCAAATTTCATTTTGAAAAGCACATCTGTCCACATATCGAATTGGAATGTGTTCTGGGGTCCTTTAGGCATCTTTCTAGCAAGTTTGAAGCAATTTGATTTTTTGGCCAAAATTGAAAAAAACACAAGGGGTAAGCCTTACTTTTTTATCAAAATTTGGCCAAAAATTGACTTTTCTCCAAACAATGCAGAAATGTCTTTGGAGGTAAGAGTAGCCTCAATCAACCTTTAATCACCCAATAACTTGAAGATTTGGGCAAAAAATCATCGATTTTTATAGAAAAAAAATCATTCTTTTTGACTGATTTTACCCCAAATTTTCGTCCAAATTTCATTTTGAAAAGCACATCTGTCCACATATCGAATTGGAATGTGTTCTAGGGTCCTTTAGGCATCTTTCTAGCAAGTTTGAAGCAATTTGATTTTTTGGCCAAAATTGAAAAAAACACAAGGGGTAAGCCTTACTTTTTTATCAAAATTTGGCCCAAAATTGACTTTTCTCCAAACAATGCAGAAATGTCTTTGGAGGTAAGAGAGAGTAGCCTCAATCAACCTTTAATCACCCAATAACTTGAAGATTTGGGCAAAAAATCATCGATTTTTATAGAAAAAAAATCATTCTTTTTGACGGATTTTACCCCGAATTTTCATTGAAATTTCATTTTGAAAAGCACATCTGTCCACATATCGAATTGGAATGTGTTCTGGGGTCCTTTAGGCATCTTTCTAGCAAGTTTGAAGCAATATCTGTCCAGATATCAAATTGGAATGTGTTCTAGGGTCCTTTAGGCATCTTTCTAGCAAGTTTGAAGCAATTTGATTTTTTGGCCAAAATTGAAAAAAACACAAGGGGTAAGCCTTACTTTTTTATCAAAATTTGGCCCAAAATTGACTATTCTCCCAACAATGCAGAAATGTCTGCCCAATAACTTGAAGATTTGGGCAAAAAATCATCGATTTTTATAGAAAAAAAAACACATTCTTTTTGACTGATTTTACCCCAAATTTTCGTCCAAATTTCATTTTGAAAAGCACATCTGTCCAGATATCGAATTGGAATGTGTTCTAGGGACCTTTAGGCATATCTCTAGCAAGTTTGAAGCAAATCGATTTTTTGGCCAAAATTGAAAAAAAAACAAGGGGTTAGCCTTACATTTTTATCAAAATTTGGCATTTGATTTTTTGGCTGAAATCGAAAAACAAAAAAATGCAAGGGGTTAACCTTACTCTTTTTGTCAAAAGACGACCCTGCAAGATCATTAAAATGAAAGATACAAGATTAAAACAAATCTGTAAGGCAAAAGGGACAGTATAATCTGCAAAGAATGTTCAAATTTTCACGTTTTTCATTTCATGAGAAGCGCTTAAACCTTTTATTGCACCCATTATAATGCCTCTTAGCCAACTATTGAATGAACAAAAAAAACAGTAACTGATAAAACAAATATACAAAAATCAAAGTTCTTTACATTCTCAGACAAATTCAAAGACATAATTTCACCAACGTGAGATGAACATGGATGAATTGATACAACATGTAACTTTCAAAGAAAAAAATGTTTCAACTCAACTTCTTTATACATTACTAAATGTAAAAAAGGTAAGTAAATGAGATGTCCTGTACATGACATTAATATATTTTAAATCAAATTTAACAAACAAACAACAAAATCGATTAGATTGTCTCCGAAAATCCCATTTTGCACATGTAGGCAGACTATGATCTGAGGTAATTATATCTCCGAGAAAGTCATATCGCAACAAAGGCGAACTGATAAAATGTGTATCATCTTTTCCAGCAATTGAATTGGGTAAAAACTGTCAAACTATTGGGAAGAATTTGCCCAAGAGTGTAGGCAGTTGATAATTCGACCAGCGTTGGTCGAATTAGCAACCCATTTTGCCCAACCTTTTTACAGTGTAGCATCTCTGTATTAAAACAACGCTAATTTTGTGTGGCATCTATAAACAAAAATGGGTAAAAGTGTACTTAAGGACCCTGTTCCTAGACTGTTTATGAGAATAAAAAGCCACTAATTGTATCGTTTGAGCCCATCTAAATAGCAGGCGCTGTTGAAAAGCAATTGGTACCTTGGTAATCGTGTAGTTTAGGGCATCGCACCACTTACGTTTTACAAATTCCGTTTATAAATCAAAACTCTGCCCTCTTTCTACAATAAGACAGCTGATACTAAACATCTTAACAAACTATTTTGATGATTTCAAACACACAAAGTTAGCTTGAGTAACTCCAGCTTCAAAGCTCATCAGGAATTTGACATAGAGCTGGAGCTAAAACTACGTTGTAGATACTAGATTCTAAGAGGCCCTAAAAATGGGACTCTCTGTATCTGTATCACAAAAATGGTCCTTTTTCCCTCTATTAATCCCAACCCAGATTCCATGAAACATAATGAGGTATGTTTAATGGAATCTGGTTTGGGAAACTAGAGGGAAAAAGGACCATTTTTGTGATACAGATAGTGACACAGAGAGGGTCCCGTTTTTTTTACTCTTAGAATCTAGGATCTACAGCGTAGTTTGAGCTCCAACTCTTTATGTCAAATTCCTGATGAGCATTGGAGCTGGAGTTACTCAAGCTATTAAAAAGTGAGTGACTTTTCCTGCTTGTATTATAGCCAAATGTTGAGATGTAAAGTCCCAATAAAAAAAAGGAAAGTGTGTTCGTTCTCTTATATTGGAACGGGTCCGAAACCACACCATTACCATTACCATTACCTGTAAGTCTTTGAAAGAGGGCCGTTTGGCATTTTCCCCGCAGAAGTTTCAAGCAATTTGTCCCAACTTGGGCGTTCCTGCTAGTGCTAGTGTAACACTTCAGCTACGACTGTCCTGGCCCAAGTTGGGACCGTCCCAACTGAAGTTGGGACCGATGTCTAAATTGGGCGTCACAAATCCACTAGTTTAACTAGGAAAACAACATACCACAAGAAATGAAGTTAATTGACTAAAATATTTCTCTACCCAAGTGATCAAAGCAAAGGACATATGCCAGCATATGAACAAAATAATGAAAAACATGCAGCTTTGCTTTTAACCCTGTTTGTAAAGTACACTAGAAAAGAGCTAGCAAAATCCTGCGCTGTTTAAGAAAAAGTGATAAAAACGTTTGACATTATAAACACATAGTGCAGCTGGATCGCAGCACATACATGCGATGATCAGGTACCTGGAAAGAAATTCGGACATATTCAGCCTCTATCCCGAAATCTGCGAGTCAAAAAGTCAGTCCCGTCACTTGAAATTGTGCATTTTGTGTGCTTAACACTTACTGTTCATGAGTATAATTTACAATAAGAATCAGCCTCCAAAGTATGTTTTGCAAAAAAGTCTGACCTTAAAAACCCTGACATTTGCTTAAAAAATACGAAAAAAAAAATATCATGGCGACTTCATATGTAGATAAAGCCCCATTAATATGTCTTTTATACTGGACTTCCTGGACAGCGATGTGTGCTTCGGAAGCTACTTAACTGTTTACTGCGGCCGAAAGCTTCTGAAGGAATGCGGGATCGTCCCTTATATGTCATTCCCCGATCGTTTGGTGCAACACATGATTGTGGAGGTGTGCAATGACATCAGGGGTGATCCTGCATTCCTCTCGAAGCTTTTGGCCACAGCACGCGCCTTCCGCCACTATCTCATCGCTGTATCGACAAAAAGTGACTTTTTCCTTCCACGGCGTTTAAATCTGACCCTCTTGCACAAAGCTGATGAAACTCGCTCCATGAAATTTGTAATGCTTGTTTACATGATCTGAAATTTTGGTTTAATTCCATTGATAAACAACAGAGTTATTTACGATCAAAAGTAGGACTTTTTTTTTTACACGTAGTAGCTTCAATAGCGAATATAAAGTGAAAAAAACAGTCTTTATTTCGAATTCAGGAAACACAACTTTTCAGGAAAATTTGGAGAAAATCCAGTATATTTGAGACACATTGATGGGGCTAATATAGACACCAACCCCCACAGTGGGTCTCCTACCTGCTAGTACTACCCGTCCAAATGTTCCTCAAAACAATCCAAAAAGGCACGCGTGGTATTTATATAATACTTTCTGAAAAATACTGCCTCTCTTAATATTTGTGATTATATATATTTTTTTTGTTAAATCCAAGCCTGCAAGTGCAAACTTACCATTAAATAAATCAATATTTCAATTTTTTTTTCAATTCGCACACCAATTAAAACCATTATAGCCCCTATCTTGAGTGTTCTGCTCTATATAAGTTACTACAAATGTATATAAACTTACTATACAGCAATGTTTTATCATTATATAGTTTGTACAATTTTGTGAGATAATATGGAGCTGAAATATTGATATTTATAAAATCACGCTATTTTTAGGCACTAATTAATACAAATCTTTGTGATATAAAATTGAAGGATTAAAATGCATGCGTGGTAGAAACAAAAATCAAAAAGTTTTTGAGTTGTTAATCTTGTACAAGTATTTGAAAATATAATATAGAGTACAGTGTAATTTAAGTACATGAATTGTGAATTACACAATCATTTGTTTTAAAATCAGCGTAATTAGGTGAATAGACTTGATTAAAATTTCTTGATTAAAATGTAGGCAGCTTTAAAGTCGATATCACAAAAGTGCTTAAATTTGCTCACTGAAGTTACCGTAGCAATTTTTTGTTCGCTTTTGTCACTCATATTTTTTTCCCCTTTTAGAATTTCAATTCTATAAGGGGCAAATCATTATATTGAAACTAAAATGGGACATTTTACCATTTGAAATTGATATCTAAAATTTACTTTGGAAATTTCAACTAAAATCTTCGTTGTCTGAAATTGTTTTGGTCTCAAAATATAGCAAAACATCTCCCACGTCATTCTGGGAAACAACTGAACTCCAAACCTCAAAACTGTTATTTCATTCATATAACTCGAAGGGCAGGATTTGTCTTAATTGAATCGACCAATCACAACGGCCGTCCCGTTTTGACCAACAGAATTGATTGGCCTATTGCAGCAAGGCGTGAAAAAACTCTGAACCAATCACAACGCACGTATCAAGGCCTGACCGAGCTCTGAACCAATCATAACGCGCGTTACAAAACCGTATTCATGATGTCCCTCTCATTCCACGGCGGCTGTGTGTACTGGTAGATCGGTTTCAGTAAATCTGGATTTGTCTGTGCCATCTCGTTTTCGTTGTGATCACGGCTGTCGCTAGGGTATTTTTTGCCCTCCGCGACACCGAAGCTGATATTGCTGTCTTGGTCCGACGCCCGACGCTTCCGAGACCGGCTCGAAGATCCTTTCGGTCTACCGGACGACGAATGCATTTTGCCGCTGCTGTCCGACAACGCCCTATTCATGCCTTCGTCGGAGCTGGTCGACGAGCTCCTGTTCTCGCGATGTCTGTGAGGGCGCCCGGCGCGCTTGTGTTTCTTCCGCGATCCTTTCCTAGTCGGTGCGTTGGATTTTGTCGTCGTTTCCTTGCTGGAGGAAGTTTTGGGTTGTTTTTGCGAGGATTGTCTGTTCTCCATGTGGACCAGTTTGACCTGGTAGTCGTCCAGAGCGACGTGGGAGTGTTTCTGATTGGACGGCTCCCATGGTGTACTTCTGCTGCCGCTAGGTCCCGCGAGGTCGTCCTGTAAAACGGACACAAGCATCGGTTTAAATCATGACGTAAATTCATTGCATATAATACATCTGTCATCAATATGGTAAACAGCTTTATGTGGGGGGTGTGGCTTAGGGGTTAAGGTTCTTGGCTCATGATCAGCGGGTCAGAGGTCCGAATCCAGCTGCTGCCCATATCTTGTGTCCTTGGGCAAGCCACCTTACACCCACTTGCCTCTCTCCACCCAGGAGTATATTTATCCTGGCAGTAGCAAGGGGAATAACCTACGACAGACTGCCAGCCCATCCAGGGGGAATAGAAACATTCTTGGTCGTTTCATGGCCTGATGCGCCATATTGGCTTGTGACAGGCTTCACAATTACTTGACTTTCAGCACTTGATACAAAACGTTTTAGAACAATCAGAATGGACTACCATTGTTTACTCTTTACAAAAAGTTTCATGACTGCTTTTCCACTTAAAACTGGATTGCCTTTCTTCATAAGACTTCATGTACACTTTTCAAAACTTCAAATTTTTGATGTCATTTTTACTCCTAAACAAAAAACTAACCATGTGATTTATGATCAACAATTATGTAAACAACAACAAACTATGACGACAAAACCTGAAAAAGTAAACAAGAGACAACAATGATTGCAATGTCACCAACGCAGGAAATGCAAACAAGGACACAAGGGCAATGGCCAAAGTTGCAGAGGACATGAAGAATTTTGCACCAGGGATGTAGTCGAGTCCATCACAAGCCCCTGCAAGTCCATCACAAGTCCTCCAGTCCCAATTCAACTCACAAGCTATTCAAATGAGCTTTGACATAGGCATTCCTTTGTCATTGTTCATCTACAGTTACTTGTGATGGACTTGTGATGGACTTGTGACTGGACTTGTGACTGGACTTGTGATGGACTTGTGATGGACTTGTGATGGACTTGTGACTGGACTTGCGACTGGACTTGTGATGGACTTGTGACTGGACTTGCAGGGACTTGCGACTGGACTTGTGATGGACTTGTGACTGGACTTGCAGGGACTTGTGATGGACTTGTGATGGACTTGTGACTGGACTTGCAGGGACTTGTGATGGAATTGTAATGGACTTGTGGCTGGACTTGTGATGGACTTGTGATGGACTTGTGACTGGACTTGTGATGGACTTGTGAGGGACTTGTGATGGACTTGTGATGGACTTGTGGCTGAACTTGTGACAGACTTGTGAAAGACTCGAATACATCCCTGCTGCGCTCACAAACACGATGAGTGAATGTCAAAGAAAATTGTCTGACCTGTCGGAGTTCTTAGCGAAGGCTGAGGGGGGCAGGTCAGTAGTCCAACTGGAGCCCACAAGCACCCAGACATGAAGGCAAACACCCAGACAGAAATGGAGAGATACCCCGCACCGAAAGAGAACCAAAAAAATAATGGGGACAGAAAAAATAAATGGTTAGGAACCGCCACCAAATCTGCGCTACTGCTGGAAGAAAACACTGCCGAACTGCGTTTTTTGGAGCAGCACGTTTCAAAATTTAGACTTCGGCAATAGGACGCCAACTTCTGAGCGTACCTCACGTTAAGTTTATTTAAGGGCAACTTTATAAATTTAGGGTCCAAAGTGTGACATTTTTCCTGTCTCTGTTTCCTTGGTACTTTGTAATTTGCCATTCAAGTATCATTAAGAATGACTTGAAACGATTTGTTCTTGGCTGGGTAGTTTGCTATTCGTAATCACTCTTGGAGGACGACTGCATTAAGGAGTGCATCAGAATTATAAAATCATAGATGTCAGATGTAACAGGGACAGGAAAAAATAGTAGACACCAAATTTGTAGAATGGTCCTTGAGCTAATGCGCTAACGTGAGGTATGCTTCAAATTTCTTGGGTCGCAGTGCCAAACTTCCCAAAGCTAGATTTGATTCATCTTGTTGATAGCACTCTGCTCTGTCATAGCAGTTTGGACTAACACTATAGAGCAATCCAGCGAACGAAATTAGAAACCATTTTCGAGGTGGTGCCATGCTCGCGCGCATGCCGCACGCGTTCTTAAAGAAGAGGCACTCGCGCATTTTGGTAACACCTTTGGTCAAAGGAGCCCGGAGTGCATGCGTACTATCAGAGCGCGACTCGCGCGAGCCTCACACCACCTCAGAAAATAGCTGTCGCCAGTTTCAGTAGTCTATAGGTAAGCCGAAAAATCTTTAGCGGGAGATTTTTGGGCCAACTTGCCTTTCTGGGTGATACGTAATGATAGAGGTAGGAGTTGTTTAAGGGTACACCCTTACGCCGTTGACGCCCTTCCAATGATCCTGGCTATGCAAATATGCCGGATATCATTGGACGATTCGCAAAGATACGAATGCGTTAGTGAAAGAAATGCCATGATTATGATTATAAAATGAAAGATGATATAGTTATTTTCGAAATTTCGACTTCATCCCCAGCTGTGGCTTAAGGCTTGAGCTTTTTGATTTCACGGACAACAATACTGGCCCGTTCTCCTTAATAAAGACCCCAAATTTAACCAGGAGACTAAGCTGGGAAAAAGGCCAGCATTTCGTAAACCCCATTAAGGGTTTTGAATTCTGGGCTTCACTCCAGCTTTATCTGAAGGAGATTTGGGGCCCTTGGTTTTGGGAACGCTGGCTTAATCTAAATCAACGATCAGGATAACTAAATCAGATAAAATGAGCCAATACTTTAGTGTTTCCATTTGTTTTGCTGCTAATTAAACGATTTTCAAGCCACAAATGATCCAAAGTTGGGAACAAAGCCAGAGTTTCAAAAATACCCCACTGGATGATAATGATGAAATGAATGAGAGATTTATAATTCGATAACTCTACCATGAAAGCTGCAGAGAAACTAAAAATTACAATTCTATACAAATGACTAACAGTTAATATTCTCATATGATGGGTAAAAAATAATTAAGAAAAAAACCCCTCATAATTTCATAAGCGATTTATTATTTTGTTATTTAATAAACATGATAAAAAAATGACTACAAGTGATCTATGTTCATATTGTATGCAATAAATATGAATACATTTTTTTTTAAATAAAATTGTTACTTTTGATAGAATTTTGCATCAAAAATATTAATTTTCACATGAATTAGTATTTTAGTAGTTTTGCTTAATGTGTACCAATATTTTGTCAGTTTGTAGTTTTATTGAAATTTGAATATGCTTCCCCATTATTTGTTGTATTTAACACATAATGGACTTCAAAGATGTAACGTCCAGACTATTTTCAATTTTCCCCTCGATATTTGCACAAAAATAATTCAAATTGCTAATTTTCTGACATTACAAAAGTTATACACTTATGAATGAGACACTGAACAAAAAATATTGGTCCAATTTTAGAAACGCAATAATGACTTTACAAATTTTGAAATTATTTCAGGCCCGACAATAATTCAGTTCTCACAGGGTAGACTGGTTCCCGCCCCTATCAGCATTGATAATGTAGGGCCTGGGAACCAGTCTACTCGCCTGGCAGACCTCTTCATGCACAAAAGCAACCAAAAGTAAAAAGATGTTTTGTCGTTAAAATGAAACATACAAGTGAAAAAATTTGTTCTGAAAAAAAAAAAAAATTGTTGAAGACTTTATAGACAATACATCTTTAATCCCCTTTCAGTACTCAACAGAACTCTAACGAGCAATTCCAGCGTTCTGTAATGTCTGTGACTGAGCTTTTAAGAGGTCAGTGAGTAAACCTGAAAAAGTATTTATTTTTTCATATCTTATACATCCATCGTCTAGTAATGGTCAAGGAGATTACAGACTAGGAGTTTTGGATCATTTCTCTGAATCATTCATTAGATATCATGGTTAATTGGCTCTGTCATGACATAATTTGTATCCTTGTGGAGTCATTTCTTTGTTCTCGTGTACTAAACCAGAATTAATTTCCTGGGCTAAAATTCGGACTTAATATCCCTTATATAAAATATTCAATTTGCGACAGATCAACACACCTTGGATATTCCTAGTTTTTGAGTGAAATCCATATATCTATTTCGTGATAACCTTGTGGGGACGTATTCAGGTATAGAAATTGCCCTGTGGAGATGCATACAATCTTTTGTTCCCTATTATACACATGTCTCCACAGGGCACCGTGTACCGGATCACTGGAATCGCCCTAATGTGAAGTTTAAATACTGTCTGAATATTATTCATATATGTGCATAATTATGACATCATCATGAACTCACCTTGTGAGTGGACAACGACGAGTCGGTCCGGGCGGCGGACACCGGACTGCCCGTCGGGCTGAAGCCGTCCCCTAAGTCCGCCCCCAGGTTGTCGTAACTCCCCGACTCAAACGGCGACCTGGGGTCAGAGGTCGGCGTGGGTCTGGGGTCAAAGAGCGGCGGGGGTCGGATGGGCTCCCGGGGCGTGGCCTCGCCATGGCGATAGGGGATGGTGGAGACTTGGTGGATCTTGGACGATTCGTTAGGGGAGGTTTCGTCTTTTGTGATGGTGCCGCTGCTTGAGTAACTCGGCGGACCGCTGCTGGACGGAGTCTTACTATGCGAACCAGACCTGCTGGAAAATTTAAAAAAAAAAAAAAAAAAAAATCAATATTTTATTTTGATTAATTTCCAACCCTATGTTTGGACGTGATCCCTGGCTATTCTTTGACAGGCTTCTGGCTAACACCCTTGAACAAAGACATTGACAAAATGGGGACCTGCCAACATAGGGCTGGATAGCTCAGTGGGTAGAGCACCGGAACGGCAATCCGGAGGTCGCAGGCTCAAACCCTGCTCCCTTCAATTTCTTTGTCCAACTTTCAAATTATTATAATGCATATTATTTTTATTAAAAAAAAAAAAAAAAACGTCGGTAAAGGGCAAAACCTTATTTGATGTATTATAATGCACTTAGTCAGTTTCTCTTTGTGATTTATGTGACGATTTTTTTAAATTAAATAAAAGCTGTGTCCTCTCTGAGTGATCCCCGTTTGCTATTTCCCAGATTTACAGCATTGCTTATGTTGCTAGCATCGTGACTTTGGACGTGATCCCTGGCTACATGGGTTTATGGCTTCTGACTAGCGCCCCTTGAACAAAGACACTGACAAAATGGGGAACCGCCAACATAGGGCTGGATAGCTCAGTGGGTAGAGCACCGGAACGGTAATCCGGAGGTCGCAGGTTCAAACCCTCCTCCAGTTAATGTGGGGAGACCTCTGGGTGAGATTCTTGAACGCATTGCCGACAGCGCATAATGCTCATGTGAGAACCACGTATTCAGAATAAAGTAAGTAGTACGTACTTCGCGCAACAAATGTATAAAGTACAACAAATACCCGCGACCTTTGACCTGTACCTGCTTCTATTCCGTGACCTCTGCGACGACTTCTGACTGCCGCCGTTCCGGACGGCAGCTGCGATGCTATTGGCCGCGGCCGTGGCCTCATCCGCGAGATCGTCGGACGACAACTCGTTCTCGAAATCAATCGTGTGCTCCTGGTAGAAAAATAAGAACATTGACCGCGAATAGTTTCAGTAACAAAATATGAGTTTCGCTGATAGTATGCTCAGCCAAAATTTAGAAAACATAACTTGAATGGACATGGCCACTGTAACGACGTCATTTTGGAGTTATAAAGAGATTTGTATTCATGATAATATTATGATAATATTCATGATAATATTATTCATGATAATATTATTTCGTCAGCCGGTAAAATCATTGATTCATTTGCACACCAGTTTTTATCGGTTGCGATAAGTCATCGTTCATCACTCCAGACTCAAGAACCATCGAGTTTTAAGTAATTAGGTCTTGGAACCAGACAATGTAATAAGCTCTCGCATGTCTACGCTTACCTACTAAGGAAAGTTTACAAGTTGTTACAATTCAAAAATTATATTATTACATTCTTAATTTTTTAGGTTTAAGTATCTATTGTCAATGAGGAAAAATAATAATGACAGAGAAAAAGTTAGATCTTTGAATCTAGACTTATCATCCAATGCTTCAGTGCATATTTCTGTACTGCTTATGAAAAAAAGTGGGGATTGGGGCCTTGTGGTTAAGGTTCGTGACTCATGATCAGAGGGTCAGGGGTTCAAATCCAGCTGTGGCCATATGTTGTGTCCTTGGGCAAGCCACTTTACCCCCACGTACCTCTCTCCACCCAGGAGTATAAATGGGTACCAGCATTAGCTGGGGAGTAACCTGCGATGGACTAGCATCCCATCCAGGGGGAATAGAAATATTCCCAGTCGTTTCATGCCAAGGAAACTGGAGATAAAGGCCGGTTTGATGGGCCATATTGGCTTAGGTCAGACTTCACTTCATATGAAGAAAACAAAAATTGCTTGACACAGCACGGGAATAATTATAACAAAAAAACTTAATTAATTGAACTTTTTCTTTTCTGTTTTATTACCTGCGTCTCTCTTGGTTTCAAAAATGACGGCGCTCCCCTGTAAATTAAACAAAAGAAAAGGGAAACAAGTTTTGATATTATAATAATAAAAATTATCCTCATCAGTTGCATACAAATTAGTTCCACTGCATTGAATGACTGAAATTCACAGCAACGTTTGTTGTATGATCACCGCACACACAATGAAGCAAATGTAAAAAAAAAAAAAATCACAGTGTGTTTAAAACGTATCCATACACAAAATATTCATTTCCTGTAGTGGCGAGTTCTAAATATTTTTAGACACTGTCCAAAGTTTGGCACAGAAAACGGTTTCTGCGCTCCGTCTTCAAATGTGACTTCAATTCAAATTCAGAAGGTTTCTAGGAAAACTAATTCGCCAAAACTTTTCTGATCGACTGCAAAATTTCATGCTCAAACATCACTCACTACTGTTAAGTTAGAAAAGGTCACACTCTGTTTTTTTTTTGGTTAGGCCAAAAAAAAAAAGTCTCCGGTTTCTGGTATGCGCGCGCGTCGCCGTAGCCATGCGCGTCGGCAAAATGAAAAAGTTTTTTTTTCAATACAAGATGATGTCTCAAAACCGCCAAACTCACTGGTTTGACTGGATTCCTGCTGCTGCACAATTTTAACCTGTTTTTAGATGGGGTTATGATCGAGAATAAGCTTTATGTGGCCTCTCTGGACTCCCATATATTTGCACTAAGTTTAGTCGGGCACCATTTGCAGTCATTAGCCGACATTTGAAGCCAAAAAACCAAAAAAAAACAGGTATAAAAAAAAAAAAAAGCCGCGTCGCCGCACCACTTTTGGGGCAAGCTCCATACCAGAAACCGGAGACTTTTTTTGGGGGGCCTTAGTACCAATACGGGACAAAAAAAAAATGTGGGAACTATTGTTTTAGTGAAGTTCTGTATGTAGCACTTTCAAAATCTAGGGTATAAAAGCCCAATTCATAAACTTTCTTTTAGTACAAGAATCATTCAAATCACTCATGTACTTTTTAAGTTTAAACACAACCACTGTTTTAAAGTTCTGTCCACGGATCACAAAAAAAGTGTGTGTTCTTTCAGCAAAACGAAAACAATTCAAACACATCCCTATGTGATTTTTTCGTTTTGCTGAAAGAACACTGAACTTTTTGTGATCCGTGGACAGAACTTTTAAACAGTCAGAACTTGGACTCACCCTGTTATTCGTAAAATAAAAGCTTCATTTTCAAAAGACATGCATGCGTTTCAACTTCTGTATACCACGTAGACTTGGCCCAAGACTGAATTTGGAGTTTTGTTTCGGTACCGGTCTTAAACCCTACAAAGCGTTATATTCACGCATGCGTGACATGTGCTCAACATTTCCTGGATAGCGCTGCCAAACTTCCCCAAACTCTATGTGATTCATCTTGTCGATAACAACCTCTACTCCAGCGGTGACGTGTCCTAGACCGGATGCACGAGGGCGCCAAAAACCCAAATCAGTCTTGTACTAAGACTATACACCAAAACATAGGCCAAGTTCACGCAAGGACTATAGTTGACCAATGGTTAACAAACGTTTGCCCGAACTCTGTCTAGTCGACGGTGGTTGACTACGCTAGTCGACTATTTGGAACCAGCCTACTGGGGTTGGTTGCTTCGCTGGTAACCAATAGCCGCGCGCATTCATAACGCTAGCAGAGAGCCAGGATCCAGAAGTTTTGCGATGACATTTTGACCAGCGTTTGACTAGAGACGTTCGCACGTTGCGTCACAAATCAACCACTAGTCGACTAATGGTCCTTGCCCGAACTTGGCCCTGGATGCTTCACTTACTCTTCAAATAATAGTCTACCGTCCGAATCATCGAGCCCTGCACCAACGATTGGGGAGGTATCACTGTCGCATGCAGATCTAGGGTTGCTACATTTAGGGTTTAGGGGAAAACGAAAATATGAACCAAAATGGGAAGACCAAATATAGAACAGCGTGGCCACTCACCAAAACTTGAAAAAAAAATACAAAGATGATCGCAGTAAAAATTTCTAAGATTTCCCAAGAAAGTTGGGATATACCCGAAGAGTAGGAAAGACCCATTTTTTTCATGGGGCCGCCGTTGCGCAATACAAGAGTAAATTTTTTTATTTCATGTACTGTGCGCATAAGACTCACAAAGTGCTGCAAAAAGCATTTGAGCATGCGCAAACTCCTCATCATACAAACAAATCCCAAGAGTTGGTGAAACTTTCCGAAAACTTAGGGAAAAATCCCAAGGTCTCAGGAAAATTCCAAGATCTTGGGAAAAATTTCCAAGATGATGGGAAAAAATTTCAAGGAGTGGCCACGCTGGAACGGGAAAGGGTATATGAGTTGAGTGGCAGGGCAATGAACATGCATACCATGAATATGGAAAGGAATTACAAAATGAATGAATTTTTTTTTTCAACTTGCAAAACAATAAATGTACAGATTTTGGACATTCTTAAATAGAAAAACAACTGTTTTGTGTTTTTTTGCCTTTGGGGCACTTTTTTAAAACCCATGTATTTTTTGTTTGGAAAGCTGGAGAATTTCAGATTATTATGATTATTATGATTATTTCTCTTATTTTAATAGTTTTAAAGAATGTGCAGAACTGGTTTGTTTGAACATTAAAAACGCAAATGCAATTTCTGATTTAACTTCAGAACCTGAGCTAAATTGGAATTTTTGGTCCGAATTTTTGGTCCGAGTTTGGGTGCGAAATGATGTAACGCCTTGAGCACCAATACTGGTCTATGCGTTCGCTTTATAAATACACAAATTCACATTACAAATTTTGAGTCTAAATTTTGGGTTCAAATTCTTCCAATTTGAAACAAAAAAGTATTCGGTCAAGTATAAATGTCAGCTTCTGACAAATAGAGTCTGCAGCTGCAACTCAGTAAACTCAAAATTCCAAGTAGGAATAACTGGCATCATGATATTCGTAGGAAGAGATTTTAGCTGGGGCATTGTGGGGGGGGGGGGGGGAGGGGGAACTTTAAGAAGGAATGGATGAATCCATGGTGCAGGAGTACAAAAAAAGCCAGAAGTTGAAAGAAAAACCTCAACCCAAATGTAAATGGATCGACAGATCACTTTTAAACCTCTTATAGGATGGAATTTGCATTTGGATGATGTAAATTCAATATTGGGGGTTGCTTTTTTGCAGACGTATTTTGTACATACTGTATACTCCGTGTCGTCTGTGGCTCGTGAGAAAAACTTTACAAGTTTACTCGTGTGGGACTCGAACCCACGACCTCTTGCTTACTAGTGCTATAAAAAAACATCGGTGAAGGGCAAAACCCGAAATTGAATTACTAAATCACCCCAACGCAAATTGCATCTTGTAAATTATTTTGGTTGTGGGACCCGCTGCGATATTGGATTTGAACCAACCAGCCGACCTGGGAAGCTCGGTGGTTGAGTGGTAGGCGTCTGCGCTAGTAAACAGGAGGTCGTGGTTCGAGTCCCATCCCAGTAAGCTTGGGACTATTGTCTAACAAGCCCTTGGGCAACACTGAGCATACAGTGTTTATGAAAATATTTCAGTGAGGAGCAAACCTAATATTAAATTCACTTTTAAATTAATAATTGTTTTTCTCAAAAGCTCAGACTTCAAACTTCGCACGCACCTCTGTCGCTCCCATGTATCCATCCTATTCCTAGCCATCCATAATTGTGGTTTGAGGATAAACGGAAAAAATACCAAATGCTGACTAAAACTGACATCATCTTCAACAACGATGAAATATCACAGATAGAGTATGTTATAACACCCCGTGCTTAGGCCAAAAACAAAAAAATAGTCGGTCTCTGGTCAGACCGAAGTTCCGGAATTGATGCGGCGACGCGTTTTTTGCTTTGTTTTTTTGGTGGCTTTTTTTTTTCAAGCTTGTATTGTACAGACAAGGTGGGTACTATTTTGCTTTTTTGCGTCCTCATTATACGTTGGTGTCCTCCATATTTTGCCTTGGTGCCCTTTATCATTTGCCTTGGTGCAATTTCCCCATTCCTTGATGCTCCTTGGTACAAAAATTTGAGGAGGCGCGGCAATAGAGGGCGCTGTTGTAGCTTCCGTGTTAATTTGAAAAAAAAAAGAAGGTTGACGCGCATGATTAAAATCGACGCACGTGCTGACCAGAGACAGATTATTATTATTTTTTTTGCCTTATTCATGGACAACTGTGATCCAACCGATACGGTGTTCGACTCATGTGCCGTGGTACGTGGGTTCGAACCCTGATGGGGAAACACGGTGCTTGTGTTCTTGGGCAAGCCACTTTACTACAACAAAACTACAATTGCCTCTCTCCACCCAGGAGTATAAATGGGTACCTTTGAGGGTAGAGACTTGTGCTGATCTCGAGCTGCTGCAGAAAATAAATTGTCTCGTCTCGAGATTATGACTAGTAAGGTGTATCAGGTTTTATAAAACAAAACAACACAGGTTGTTTTTTTTTGAGGTTGGCAGAATTTGAATACCCCGCGACGCAAATCTGCCAAAACTTTGGGCCAGTCATTTGGCACTATACGTAATTCCCCTCAATCCATGTTGTATTTGTTGTAACAACTCAGGTGATTCACAATGCAGTGCGCCACCAAGAGTTTGCCATGGAGAGTCTCTTTTTCAAGTTGACGGTCGACAAAACATGGCCCATTTGAATGAGTGTCAGTAGACAACTTCAGCTAATTTGTTATAGATTGGGGCATAACGTTCTGACGCCTTACAAAAAAAAATACCATATTGATAAAAAGAAAAAGGGCAAAAAGATACTCGAATCATACGCTTACGAAACCACTGACCGGAAAAACTAACAATTTCAAATGTCCCGCGCTGCGAATTTGTCGACCATCTCCCACAATGCACTGGGAAAAAGGAACTCTCTGTGGCAAACTCTTGGTGGCGCACTGCATTGTGAATCGCCCGAATTGTCGGTGTGTACTTAAAGTGTAGTGGGGTTCAAGGCCTTAAAAAAAATGAAATAATAAAGGGATTGACAATAGCATGCACAATATTTCACACATTTAATGTAGTTATTTTGATTTCTAGTGAGGGTAGTATGAGAATGGTAGTATGGTGAATTTCATAAGTAGGGCGATGAGTTTTTAAGAAGTACCGAAGTCACTGATCACGGAGTCTTATAAGAACAGTATGACAAGACGTTTGCGGTCTTTTCATTCTTTTTTTTTTCCTTGAAGAAGATGATTTCTTTAGGGATACTTACACCTGAATTGCGTGGTCGTCAAAATAAACAGGATTTGCTCTGAGCGGAAAAAAGGGAAAAAGTGCAACAAATAAATATCATCGCCAAAAAAAAAAAGATTTAATGTTTTGACGGTTATTTCTGCTGTATATGGGTATTCAAACGTGTATAAATGTAAATAAAACGTTGCAGGCAAACAGAGAAAAACAACACAAATATTACAATTTTCAGGCAATGTTTTTAACTTAATCTTCTCATTCTTGCTTCAAAATTGGTAAAGTTTGACCAATGCTTTAATTGAAGACTGATGCTGGTACATTTTGGGTTTTAAATTTTTTTAATAGTTTTTAATTTTTTTGGTTTGGTGAGGGTTAAATTGTACCTTTAGTCATATGATTTTCCAAAACCAATTTAGGAACAAATAGGTTGAGCGGGACTTAAGATCTTGAACTTGCAAAATGGTTGACAATTCTCATTTGATTATTGATAGGAATGTTCTCTTTTGAAACACAACAAAAAGTTCAGTGAATGATATATCATTACACCATGTAAGAATTAATTGTAATTAAATTTGCAGCGATTGTTTTGAAGTCCATATGTGTTTCATGGACACAGCTGTAGCGGTCAAATTAAAGAACCAATCCGAAGCAAGAACGTCAGAATACTCACAGACCAATTCGGGCACGCTAGCAATCCTATCACGAAGGCCCCCTTCAATGGCCAAAGCATTGTGCTAGCTATTGTTCAGATAATCCGTCACACGGCAGTTGCTTTGTACAATAGCATGCACAATGGTTTCTCCATTGATGGGGGCCTCATGCGTGTACAATGATCACATGCCGGATTGGTCTATACACAGGGTTCACTATATCATAACTACGATATTTTCTCATTCCAGTGAACGTGCTGGGAGGGGGGGGGGGGGGATTGTCACAATATGGATAAGGTTTGGGACACGGAGTTCGGAAACTTACGCTGACGGTGTCGTGAAAATCCGACCGTCAGGAACTGATGGCCCAGGACTGACATAGTCAAAGCAATTGCAAGATATCGAAAGTAAGCAGAAAAACATTGAGAACACAGACAACATTGCTTATACAAAATCACCAACAAACTGGAAGAAATGTGACCGAAACAAGCTACCAATACAGAAACTAAACTAAGAAAAATCCATTTAAATAGATTTGAAGGAAGCAGTGTGATTTTCATTTATTTTCCTTTCTCAGAACAGTAGGAATCCGTTAAAATGTCACTTAAAAACCAACCCCCCCCCCAATAAAGCCTGAATCCCATCCCCAAAACTAATACCCATATCAACAAACACAAAAACAGACCCCCAAACCCTAAGTAACCCCCCAAAAAATAAAAACAAAAAGCACCAACAACGCCAACATGCAAAAAAGCTATACCCAAAAAGGAAAAACATCTGAGAAACAAGCCAAAACAAAAACAACCCCCCAAAAAATCACCCACAAAAAATGGCACATATGAAGACAAAAAATTTACAAACTCAACAAAAGCCCCCAGAAAAAGAAAACCAAACACCGACCCCCATCCCCCCAAAAACTAAAACCCACAACAAAAACAGTCTGAAAAGCAAACAAAAACAGGCCCCAAATAACCAAAACAAAACACAAATACCAACCCCACTCACAAACAAAAAATAAAGCCTAAAACAAAAAGCCTGAAAAAAAAATACAAGCCAACAAAAGCCAAAAAGTTAAACAAAACAAAAACAAAACAAAAGCGCTAAAAAAGAAAACAGAAAACAAAACACAAGCAAACCCCCCTCCCCCAAAAAAACAACAACAAACAACAAACAAACAGCAGACTGCAAAGTTAATACCAAACTAAGGCAAAAAAAATAAAAATACTCGGTCTCTGGTCAGACCAAAGTTCCGGAATTGACGCGGCCACGCGGCTTTTTTTTTTTTTGGCTTTTTTTTTTTTTTCTTCAAGCTTGGATTGTACAGACAAGGTGGGGTACTATTTTGCTTTTTTGGTGTCCTCATGTACATTGATGTCCTCCATAATTTGCCTTGGTGCTCTCGATCATTTGCCTTGGTGCAATTTCCCATTCCTTGGTGCTCTTTGGTAAAAAAAATTGAGGAGGTGCGGCAATAGAGGGCGCTGTTGGAGCTACCGCGGAACATTTTGGAGAAAAAAAAAGATTGACGCACATGATTAAAATCAACGCGCGCGCTGACCAGAGACCGACTTATTATTTTTTTTTGGCCTAACAAACGGGGGAAAAAATCCATTCAAAAACTGAAATTAAATATAAAACAACAAAAGACTTACATTTCGTGGTCCTCCGCTGTGGAGTAGGGGTTGAAGGTGTTGTACATGGGCAAGTAGAGTCGCGCCTGCTTCTCCCGTTCCATCTCACGTCTGTATCCAAGAACCAAACTATACCTGTCAACGTGTTGACGGTGGTGCATCGGGAAAACACGCCAGGGTAGGGCAGATTGTGAGACGTAGTAGTACGGGGAAGTAGAGGTGACAGACAGTGAGAGAAAAAAAAAAAGGACAAACACGGTGCAAGATATGAAACGAGTGAGAGGACAACAGCCAAATAAATACACCAGGTAAAACAGAATCATTGGATCACAGCCACAAAAAAAAGTTATTTAAGGCGAGTCAAAAAACCGGGAAACCCAAATGGCAGGACCATTTTGTTAGTGAAGTTCTGCATGTAGCACTTTTAAAAATCTAGGATATGAAAGCCCAATTCGTAAGCTTTCTTTTAGTACAAGAATCATTCAAATCACTCATGTACTTTTCAAGTTATGGAATTTTATTAACACAACCATTGTTTTAAAATTCTGTCCAAAATACTATTCTTTCAGCAAAACGAAAAAATGTGAATTGTTTTTGCTCTGCTGAAAGACCTCTTACCTTTTTTGTGATCCGTGGACAGAACTTTAAAACGGTGTTTGCGTTTAAAATTCCGTAACTTGAAAAGTACATGAGTGATTTGAATGATTCTTGTACTGAACGAAAGCTTATGAATTGGGTTTTCATACCCTAGATTTTGAAAGTGCCACAGGCAATACTTCATTCAAAAATTGGTCCCGCCATTTGGGTTTCCTTTTTTTTTTTACTCATCCTGTACATCGCAACAAAAGAATTCTACAAAGCAACAGTACTTCATCCATCCATCATAAAAGTAATGAATTTTCACATTTGGTATGTAATGACATGCGAACCGGAATAGTTGTTTGGTTGAACGAATCATCCAGTTTCTTCATCATTTTATGTTTTTGCAAATTTCAGTTTTAAATACAGTTTCCCAACCACTTGTTGCCTTTCAGGACAACATATCTTCTTTCAGGAAAGTTGTTTCGGAATTTCAAAAGTTGTCAAACGTTCTATAAATTCGAATTAAAACGATGGAAATTGTAGTCTAGATACAAACACCAAATAAAACCACACTACCATGAGTGTGTCAATTTCGGCCGAACGTTTTTGTTAAATTATTTTTTTTTTTTAAATATCACCAAAGCAAAGTTTCTTGTTTGTGGGTTTCGAAAGGATGGATGTAGTACTATGTTAATGGTTACATCAGCACATGTTAAACGCATGATCAGGTTAATGCACCATTCAAATCACAAGCATGAGAGCATGGCAATATTCTGTGCTTCACAATGTTACTCTACATTTACACTTATAAAAAAGAGCTTCAACAAAATACTTCAGAATATCATAAGCATGACCAAAAGATGATATTCTTAAAAAAAACCAAAAAAAAAATGCAAGAAAACATCTCTTACAATCTGCCAACTAGCCACTACAAAACTTGACTTTTTTTTGAAAATTAAAACCATATCTTTTGAGGAAAATTAACTTCATTTCAGGAAAATTGCAAATCTCTTGAGCAATTATTAAATTAAATTATCAAAACCCATATGTTCACTCGCTTTTTGTGTGTATAATCATTTTAATTTATTTACTTTACTTCATCGCACTTTCATTGAGGATTTTTAACGCGCTGTGATTTAGCTTTACTAATAAGTTTATAATTATTAAAATTTCTATCATAAATTGTCTCATTTATACTTTCGTATTTTGGAAATCACAAGGTTTTAAACTTTTTCACGGATATATTATGTTGTCTCTATGAAGCTCAGACTTGCTAAGTTAATAATTTACACAAGTATCAACTGGCATAGAATCAAAGAATTTATGAGCATCTCCCAAGCTCAATGCAATCATTTCTAAGTGAAGGTGCTTAGCGCTTTAAGCAAATGTTAGCAAGTTGTGTAATAGGGTGCAGGATAGTTTCATGTGCTGCAAAAAATATATGAAAATTTAACAATATGGTTTCATTTTCTTATGGTTTAAAACAGTGAGACAAGGCAATATTATTCTTCCTTATTTCTTTCAACAAAACCAATAATCGTGGGAGTCACTAGAGGGGGTGTTTGGGGTGTGACCCCCCCCCCCAATTGTTTTCATTGGCAAAATTATTGTGTTATCAGCAAAATCCTGTGTCCATCGGCAAATAAGCTGCAACAAATGTGATGCGATCGAGCTAATTGAATTGTTTGTCGACCCCGGTCAAAACATTTTTTAATACAGATTTGAAAAGAGCACAATCTCAGCATTACTGCTGTGAAAACCGCATGCTGATACCATCTTTAGTTCAAAAATTATGGAAGTCGGAACATCAAGAGGTGTGATGAAGTGATGTGATGAAGTGGCCCTATTTTGGCCTGTATCTCCAAATGAAAATTCCCGACAAATGACTCATGTAGCTTGATGGCATCACAAATAGTGTCACATGTTGTCAATTAGTGTCAAATATCATCGTCTGATTTGAACAGCGCCCCCATTAGTCAGATTGTGTCCAGCCCCCCAACAATACTTTATGATATTTCTATGTTCTGGGCTTTCTTCCAGCACAGAGTGGTCTGTCGTCAAATTGGTTGTCAACCCCCTCCCATTCCAATTGGTCTGGCCACGCCCATGCCAAGAATCTGCATCTACCAATTTCTAACGGACAGCTTAAAAGCCGGTGCCCACTTGTTGGAAAAGCAAACGCAAAAACGGCAATTTCAAAAGTTGCACCCATGCTTGTATATTGAAACTTCAAATTTGTTTTGCACAAATTTGCAGAGATTGTTAGTTGACCATATTTTATTCCCATTGCATTAGCCATTATGGTTCTTGTACAATGAATTTTGTGCCTGTTAATGTTTTAAGCCCTTATTTTCTCCCCACACACTGGTTAGGTGTTATAAAACCAAATATTGCGAAGCTGCGACATACGATTTCTGTGTGGGACGTCTCCGTAAAGACCAACTTTTATCACCGGAATCCGGGGGTCTGTTAACTACGTAGACACTACAGGACAACAAAAAAATTGCAAGCAGGATTTTTTGGGACAGGTGAATAAAAGACATGTGGTGAAACAAAAGGGTCTAAAGTACACATCTAAATTTGGGGAACTTTCCTGGAGAACAACGGGGAACAACTATGGGTTAATATTGGGGATAACTTAGGAACCGGTAGCTGGAGAACCATGGTGGGTATAACTTCTTTTATTTAGATGTGCCGGCAATAAAGATGATTTAAAAAAATTTGGCAGAGAGTTGTGAGGATACTGCTACACTCCAACCACCCAACTGGGATCCCTTTGTCGCCGAGCGGTTTAACTTTGGCAAGAAACAGTCCACTAATTTCACACTGGGTGGGTGATCGTTGGAAAGATGAATGCCCAAGCAACACCGTTAAGACGGCGTGAATTCCTTCCCGGCAAAACCCAACGGGGTACGGGGAAGGAACCAAGAGGTGTGGGGAAGAGGCCGCTTGTTTTTCAGAAAAGACTTGGGCGGAAGTGTCGGAGAAGTAACCTTGCGACCAATCCCGGACACTGGACATCATGGGGGTGTGCATTTACGGGTAGGACGGGAACCGGTTACCCGATTGATAAAGAAACACAGGTAGCAGGGTACCGGTTAAAGAAACCCAACCCAAAAATTCAAATCCCGGAAGTTGCTGTTCAGATTGTTCACAAAGGTCCGCACGATAATGCTACCGCATCTGCGCGTCAATACAGCAAGATACAAATGTGTTCAGTGAGCTCATAGCTTTACGGTGTAAACCGCAACTTTTGCGAGCGTCACAAACGTGGAATATGTTGGGTTTTTTTTCAATATGTTGCCTAGTTTTCATTTTGAAAAAATTCCCCACAAACAGCATTCGGAATCTTTCTTTTTCATTGTCTGAGAAGTTAATGAGTGATTTGTAAAGTTGGTTATGGTACTGGATTCCGTAATCTGGAACCGGTTCCTGACATCAACGGTCGGGTACCCGGGTACCCGGTTCCGACGCACAGCCCTACAACATCAACAACTGTCTAATCTATACAATCAGACGGCCGGAACATGAAGAGACGCTCATTCGGTTTTACCATGTGTTTGGGAACCTATTTTTCTGTGCCCAAAACAACAGGGTTCTCAGCACTTTATGAAAACAACATTTCCCATTTTCCCTGATTCTCCTGTGAAATTGTCAAATTTCCATGAGAAATATTTCCATTTTAACGAATTTGCTGGGAAGTTAAGAGCATAAATTCACACAGCAAAGCCTACATATATTCACACGGCATAAGTACTGAAAAGCCAGCATAGCCAGTCAGTCAATGGACGCAACTTGGACACACGGCACAAGACGCATTTACAGGGTGCCCAAAAAACGTAGCAGTCAAACAGATGTTTTTCCGAGGAAAATTTATGGAATTGATTTTGGTAAAAAAATTACCGTGAGATGATAGAGTGTTTCTTTACCCTTGACAGGATTTTTGTTCTGTGCGATTTGGACCTTTTGTTTAAAAATTACGGCAAAGCTTGTCAAGACTGTCCAAATCTGTTTGAGCCACTTCCTTCACCTTCTTGGTATGAGAATGCCTTTCTTAGATACCAAGCGGCCCAACTTTCAAATTCAAGACATTTCATTCAATTAGCTGTATCTCTGGACTGGGGTGTCCAAATGAGATGGGATAAAAACCGTTGTGTAGAGTATTTACACCTTCAGACTCTATAGATAAGTTTTGCAAAAAGAGAGTGCTAGTATTTTTAATATTCATGGATTGACTGCTACATTTTGTTTGAGGTGTACCCTATACGCCAAACTGGCAAAAACCTGACCCTTCTGGGTCACTGTCGAATTCCTTAAGTTTCTCCTGATTATTTTTTGTCTTTTTTCCCAAATTTCCTGAGTTTTCTCTGACTGGAAAAATAGAAACTCATTTTCAAGGTTTTCCCCTGATTTTCAGAGTGGCTTGGAACCCTGAACTGACTATGCATGATAGCGAAAAAATGCCTTTAAGCCAAAACTACTTATTGAATGTCATGTTTCATACTTTGACTTTCACTGAATGTTGTGATTGGGGTCTGTGTGCTTTTGCTGCGGTGTGGAGTAATTTTCATCCGACCACCAAAGTGATTAAAAAAAGGAAATATATCAGTCTTTCAGGCAACATTTATAAATAAAAAGAAATATCAAATATCATGCAACTAAGTGCCACAATGACATATAGTGCAAGCGATGATGAAATACTGACAATATTTATTTGAAGGTTTGCATGGCGAAGTGCGCAACAAGAGTAAATTCTCGACAAGAAATCTCGTCTGTGTGTTTGGTGGTTCTGTAAAGAACCAAGGGGGGGGGGGGGAGGGAGGGAATGCAACATTTAGGACAGTATGCTCTGCCCATCGACAGAAAACTGAGGGATTCTAACAACGAAGGATGGTTTTGTAGAACTGGGAGCAGGGAAGAGTGGAGATCGTAAAGATGCAACTTTTGAGACAAAGCTTGGGCAAAACGTTGATTTTTTATCAACTGTTTTTTTCAGATCCTCACAAACTCACAAAACTGATTTCTTGTCTATGGTGCAGCCGGAAATTTCCTCTTGTTAAAGTAATATACAACATTTGCTTTTGCTGTAATTTTCCAGAAAAGGATGGATTCAGCCGTTAGGATTTTATAGCAAATGTTGTTACACTGACCTGTTCATTTTGTGTTCATAGGTCCTGGCAAAACCAAGAAAAAAGAAAATTCTGTTCTTGTAGTCTGGTTCCGGGAAAAAAATTGGAAACCAGACTCGCCAATTTGCACCCGTTCACAGATTTGTAACCATTTGCAAACAAAATGTGGGCTAACTAAATTTTGCAGTTTTTTTTTTCCCAATGATGGTTGGCCGACCATCGTTGTAAATTGATACAAAAATTCCACTTTTCTTAAAAATGACAGCACACCAGGTGCCATGATTTCACAGGATGCTTGAGACTATTATTCACTTACAGTCAATTAACGTACTTCATAATAATTTGGTAGTTTTTTTGGTTGTTTGCAAATGTTGTATATTACAAATAGTGTATATAGGCATATAGGATCATTTGCTGTTCATGCATTTTGATCGTTTCCAAAAATAACACCACTCACAATCCAAGGAAGAATGTTCAAAACCTAACCTGTTGAACTTTCAGCTCAGCAGATAAACATTTGTCAAGAAAACCGGAAAATCATGCACAACCTTTAGATCGCGAAACTTGACTTCGTCAATACCCCTCTCTATTCCAAAAATCAGTCAATTGACAGATCCTTGGAAATCACCTACATTTCTTGATTTCTTCTAAATGACAGTAGGCCAGACGGAATAATTTCACGGGGTGTTAAGTACCAGTACGATCTTTAAACTAAGTAAGATTTTCGATAATAATTTGGTAGGTTACTTTTTGGATAAATGCAAATGAACTTATATGCCTTTAAAAATATAGTCGTTTATATATTTGAAGGGCTACTACGCACTTTTTCCAGGACACGACGACTACGGCAATGGCCAAGATGCATAGTATAAACAATGCCACGGCTAGGCACAGTAAGGCTATTGCTTCCACGGTTGGCTCGGCATCTGAAGTGACCGGGCGACGGCCGGTCCTAGGTTTGCGGACCTCAATGACCCGTCCGTCGGGAGAGATGCCTTGAAGGACAGCATCCAGTTTCGAGACGTCTTGTAGGAGTCTAAGAAGTGGGTAGAAAAGTTCCAAATGAAATATGTAGTAAAGGCCTATCAACACAAACGTGACTTTTTTGAGGGTTTTATTAACACGAATAAATCAAAGAGTCTGTTACATTTATGCAACTTAATCAGCGATTTTATCGCACCACACAAAATGTAAACTAAATCACAGTGCTTACAGTATTATTATTACCCCTGATCAATTAAACATCCAAAATACCATTTCAGCTCCCTGGGGAGTATACAGCTTGATGCTGCCTGTTAGGCGCAAGCAAGCTAAATCAATCACATAACCATCTCTGCCCTCACAGGTACCCATTTACTCCTGACTGGAGAGAAGCAATGAGTAACAAAGTGCCTTGCCTAAGGACACACGCACCATGACCCCAGGCTGGACTCGCACCCACAGCAGCTTTACCCACAGACCACGAATCCAGTGCCCTTAACCACGAGGCCACAGCACATTGGTGACATACTATGTTTTAACAAAAAATTGTGTGACCTATAGCAAAGTTGTGGACACATGCACAAGTTGGACACTTACTCTAGGAGCTCATCCGTTGTAAACGGCTCCCCCGTCTCCGTGTTGATCGCGTAAAACTGGACATCCGACCCTGACGGGTCGCTCTTCTCGAGGTCGTCGCCATAGAGACGGACACCAACGTCCTCGATGACGACTTCGGCTCCGAGGAGTTCCTCCAGGGCTGCCTCTAAGAGCGCCTGGTTATCGCCAAGGAGACTGGGAGAAATATTGGTGACGAGGACGGCACGGTTGTCTTCGTTGATCAGAGAAATCTAAGGTGAAATAGGACAAATAAAAATGACAGTAATGTTACGTATGTATCTGAGATTGGAATTTTCCAGACGAAATCTGCAAGCTTGGTTGTGAAGTGCTTAGATGTCTGCATTAATAAGCAGAATCGTGGGTTTGAATCCCGTGTGGCCAAGCTTTTAAATTTTTGGCGACAACTCTTTAGTATGTGCTGGGCAGAGATCGAATCAAGTCAGTCACAAGTCAATTGAAATATCAATCACATGTCAGCACAAGTCAATCACAAGCCAATCGCAAGCCATCCCAAGTCAATCCCAAGTCAATCCCAAGTCAATCCCAAGTCAATCCCAATTCAATCACAAGTCAATCACAAGTCAATCCCAAGTCAATCCCAAGTCAATCCCAAGTCAATCCCAAGTCAATCCCAAGTCAGTCACAAGTCAGTCACAAGTCAATCACAAGTCAATCACAAGCCAATCCCAAGCCAATCCCAAGTCAATCCCAAGTCAATCCCAAGTCAATCAAAAGTCAATCCCAAGTCAATCCCAAGTCAATCCCAAGTCAATCACAAGTCAATCACAAGCCAATCCCAAGTCAATCCCAAGTCAATCCCAAGTCAATCCCAAGTCAATCCCAAGTCAATCCCAAGTCAATCCCAAGTCAATCCCAAGTTAATCACAAGCCAATCACAAACCATCACAAGTCAATCACAAGTCATTCACAAGTCAATCACAAGTCAATCACAAGTCAATCACAAGTCAATCACAAGTGTGATGGACTTGCAATGAACTTGTGATGACGTGTTAGGACTTATGACTATAACTCAGTGTAATAAAATGAGTTGTAAAAAAAAAAATCAAGTTTTACCATGACACTGGTGTTGGCAACGTTCTGCGGAGGCCCAAATCTTTCCTGACCACGGACAGTGTAGGTGAAGATTCTTGGCTCGGCGGCCAATTCAGCGATGGCCGTCTTGATAACTCCTGTTGATGTGTCGATGGAGAAGCTATCGACAGCTGGCTTATCGATCTGATTGCCACTGTTGGATGTTGGTCGAGCCGTCATCGAATAGTCTATGAGGCTGTTGTTATTGCTGTCCAAATCGATTGCCTGGAAAAAAAAGGGACGAAGATAAATTTATTCCATGGTGTGCAGGGCCATGGGCTCCGCGCGCCAACAAAAGAGGGCGCCCTTTTACCTGGCAACGACGTCCCATTGGCGGGACACTGAGGCGTTGGAAATAAAGAGTAACATTAACGACATCTTGTTTTGTGATCAAAAGGTTGTGCATGGCTTCTCACTGTTTTCTCGAAAAGTGAAATATCCACTGAGCTGAAACTTCAACAGGTTAGGTTTTGAACATTCTTCTTTGAATTTTGAGTGGTGTTATTATTGGAAACGAACAAAATGCATGAAAAGCAAATGATCGTATATGCCTTTAACGACTAGGAGGGTAGGGGGTAAAACCTAGCTCCTAACTTTGAAAGGTAATTTGGAAAAGGTTTCGTTGGAAATACGTCCAGCGTGTTTATACTCACAGTCATGGTAATAACTCGCGTGCCGATGCCTGCTGAGTCCGATACGCCGATAAAGTACGCCGTCTTCCCAAATGTAGGCACGTTGTCGTTGATGTCCACCAGGTCTATGACAACTTCTACTACATTGGAATCTGAAATAAAATTATAAAATATTAAAAAATATCTCCACAATTTTTTTTTTTTTTTGGCCATGAGTGAAACGGTATTGATATAAAGTATGAGGCAAAGCTGGAGGCAAGTCGTAGTTTTGAAAATGGGAGTCAGGTTGGCACAGTGGTACTTTCCTCGCCTTCCACCGCTGTGACATGGGTTCAATTCCTGCCTGGGGCAAGATGTGGATTAGGTTTTCCGTCCCTACCTGATTCCGTGGGTTTTAACGAGAATATTTTCTTCTGGGGTTTTGCTCCCACCTCTAAAACTGTAATTTCTTCTGATTGTCTTCTCTCTACAGGTTTCGTCAGGCTTGCGAGCTACAGTGCCTAGAGTGCTTCTGAGGATCCTTGGTTACATTACAAGAATTAGATAATAAATAATAAAAACTTATCATTTTGTCGTCTTTTTCTACCATTGTGACATGTGACGGCAAATATGTGGATTGGGTTTCATTCCCTGCCTGATTCCGGGTGTTTTCCCTAATATTCTGGGGTTTTCCTCCCACCTCTAAAACTGCCATTACTTCTTATTGTCTTCTCTCTACAGGTTTCGTCAGGCTTGCGAGCTACAGTGCCTAGGGCACTTTTGAGGAATCCTTGTTCATTACAAAAACCAACTAATAATAAAAGAAATAGCAATAACTTACCAGTTTGTCGTCTCTTTCTACCATTTCCCCCTGAAGTAGTAGCTTCCACCACGTTGGCTTGCACCATCAGTGAATAACTACTGATGTTCTCTCGGTCAAGAACCTGCAACGTTTTGATTGTGCCAACGTTGTTCAGCGACACCAACTCAAACTTTCCTGTTTGCAGAAAGAGGTTTATAACAGAAAAGAAAGAAGTGTTGTGTGTGTTTTGTTTGTGGGAAGTGTGGCCTAGTGGCCAGGGTTTGTGACTCATGATCAGAGGGTCACGGGTTCGAATTCAGCTGCTGGTCATATGTGTTGAGATCAAGCTACATGAGTCGTTTGTCGGGAATTTTTATTTGGAGATACAGGCCAAAATAGGGCCTATTCATCACATCACATCTCTTGGTTTTCCAACTTCCATAATCTTTGAACTAAAGATGGTATCAGCATGCAGTTTTCACAGCAGTAATGCTGAGATTGTGCTCTTTTCAAATCTGTAATAAAAAAAAAAATGACCAGGGTCGACAAACGACTCATGTAGCTTGATCGCATCACATATGTTGTGTTCTTTGGCAAGCCACTTTATCATCACTTGCCTCTCTCCACCCAGGAGTATAAATGAGTACCGCATTAGCTGGGGAGCTTACGCAAGGCTTCAGAAGTCTCAAAGCGTTTCACAATTATTCCCCCTATTCATCAGGCCGTGAGACCAGTTTTCTGCAGCAGCTCGAGATCATCGCAATCTGGTCTCTACCTTCACAGGTACCCATTTATACTCCTGGGTGGAGAGAGGCAATTGTAGTAAAGTGTCTTGCCCAAGAACACAAGCACCATGTACACACACTTACCATCAGGATCGCCGGCGATGATGTCATACTCAATCTGATCGCCCTGATTGGCCGAGGCCTGAAGCTCAACGACGTTTGTCCCCGGCGGCTCCTCCTCTTTGAGGTCATCGACCCTGTGATGCATAATGAATATTCATGAAAAATGATGCATAATTCAGTCACAGTCATTCAAATGATCACTGTTTACAAATAAATTGGCAAGGATGAAAGTTTGGACGTAGTTCTTACATGTAGACGGATTGCGGGAACACCGGCCTCTCCATCCGGACTAGGATGACAAGAGAAGCCGTCCGGCTCCGGGACGGATTACCGTTGTCATAGGCAACAATGGTCAGCTGTAAACAAAAAAAAAGATTTTAATTTAAAGGGAAAATACAACATTTGCAAATATCAAAAAATAAAACTACCAAATCATTTTGAAATACCTTGCTGGACTGTTAGTGAATATGACAGTGTAAAGCATCCTGTAAAATCATGGCACCTGGTATACTGTCATTTTCAAGAAAAGTGGTATTTTTGTATCAATTTCCAACGCTGATCGGCCGATCAGTGTTGGAAAAAACTGGGTTTTTTTTCAAATACTGGCCCCAATTGACCATCGCACTTGTTTGCAATCGATTACAAACCTATGAACGGGTACGAGCCAGCTAGACTGGTTCCCTGACCTTACAATTCCCCAATGTATGTAAACTGCTCTGTTTCTTCTTATATGGAGTCAGGGAACCACACTACAGGAAAATGATTGTTTTTCTTGGTTTTTATAGCATTTTCGAACCCAAAACCTCAAAAAAGTCAGTGTAACTATATTTGCTATATATTTCCAACCCCCCAATTCCATTGTTAAGATTTTTCTGCACGATTTCCTTTTACCCACTAACACCCCCCCCCCCCCCCCACAGCTGCACAGATCTGCCACATTTGTTATAGCGTTCTACTGTACCATGTGACGAGCTCTCGTCCAATCAAGCAACCAAATCTTACATTGTGCTCATCCGGAGCATTTTGGAGGCTGGTCTTGGTGACAACCGTGCCCTCTGATGGGTCGGGAATGGTGAAGTAAACACTGGCTGGCGTCAGGCTGTAGAACACCTGACTGTTAGTGGTGTTCTGAAAAAGAGAAACGAAAAATCTGAATGATTGAATAAAATTCATATGCTTACTGCTATATGCTAAGGCTGTAACGTGTTGCTCTTTGATAGGATGTAATTTGCAGCGGGGTGACGTAAATTCAAGGTTTTTTTGTTTCCCTTCACCGACGTATTTTTATAAGCACTGTATACTCAGTGTTGTCCGAGAGTTCACGAGGAGAAATTTCACGAAGCTTACTTAGGCCAAAAAAAAATAAGTCTCCGGTTTCTGGTATGCGCGCGCGTCGCCGTAGCCATGCACGTCGGCAAAATGAAAAAGTTTTTTTTCAATGAAAGATGATGTCTCAAAACCGCCAAACTCACTGGTTTAACTGGAATCCTGCTGCTGCACAATTTTAACGTGTTTTTGGATTGGGTTATGGTCGACAATAAGCTTTATGTGGCCTCTCTGGACTCCCATATATTTGCACTAAGTTTAGTCGGGCACCATTTGCAGTCATCAGCCGACATTTGAAGCAAAAAAATCAGGTAAAAAAAAAAAAAAAAAAAGCCGCGTCGCCGCACCACTTTTTGGGCAAGCTCCATACCAGAAACCGGAGACTTTTTTTTTATTGGCCTTAAGTGTGGGACTTGAACCCACGACCTCCTGCTTGCTAGTGCAGAGTCTTACCACTCGACCATCGTGCTTGCCAGGGTCGGCTGGCTGGTTCGAATCTGATATACCAGCCGGTACCGCCACCAATCACTATTTGTACGATGGAAATTTGCAGAAAGATGTACAAGTTAACTTCAATACTCAAATAATTTGAATGAGCTTGCAATTTTTTTTCTCGCATTCCCGCAGACAACACTAAGTATACAGTGTTTATGAAAATTCTCTCAGTGAAGGGCAGAACCTTTAAGGGTGTGTTCGTTTAGCTCACCCGGGTCAACACAGGTAAAGGCAGACGGGTCAACATAACAGCCGAGCTAATCAAACGCTCAACCGAGGGCCATCACGATCCTCACGTGACGCCCTTAGCCGTGGCCGTAGCCACTGACAAAACGCCCGTTTCGGATTGGGTCTTAGTTTGAGATTTGCTGCTTTTTAATCGATTGCATTAAACTCAAAACAGTTGGGCAGAAATTACAGCCTCAAAATTTGCATTGAACTCAATAAACGATTACCTTTAGACTTCAAATAAATCCAACTTTTAAGTCCACTTGAGATTTCCGCTGTCCGGCCGCCATATTTGTCAGTTTCTAGGGAATGAACAACCCATGCATGACGTACTTCCACCAGTGACTCTGCTCCACGAGCAGGGTCTGTGGAGGCTGACCCGGGTGAGCCCCGAGAATGACCTCAGAGCTCATCGAACGGCACGGGGCTGACCCGTGTCGACCCGGGTGAGCTAAACAAACGCACCCTAAGATTAGATCTTACTTCTTACTTCATCTCTGCACAAAAAAATTCCATCAGACAAATTTACGAATGGGTTAAAGGGTTTTCAGAGGCAGGCTCCATTGTCACTTACTGGAAAATCGCCGTCAATTGCTCGGATGCCGCTGGCCGCGATGGTTCCCAAATCGGCTGTCCTGAGAACAGCGCCCTTGTAGGAGTTCATTGCGAAGACTGGATCATGGTCGTTCTCATCCTAATGTGGGAAAAATGCAAACATTTGGTAAAAGTGGGAAGCAACCAAAACAATTTGTGTATTGATCTAAGAAGCTAGAATTATATGTCTCAGTCACCAATATTGCGTGAAGAAAGATAACAATAACAGAGGCTGAGTTAAAGATCCTTTGCAAATGATGTCATTGCTTGTGCACTGAAAAGGAACATGACCTCACTATACTGCATATCTCCACAATCCATCCATCACAAGTCCTTGAATGTCCTCACATGTTCAGGAAAGTCCTTACAAGTCCTCACATGTGAGGACCTGTGTACAAGTCCTCACATGTGAGGACCTGTGAGGACCTGTGAGGACCTGCGAGGACTTGTGAGGACTTGCGAGGACTTGCGAGGACTTGCGAGGACTTGCGAGGACTTGAGAGGACTTGAGAGGACTTGTGAGGACTTGTGAGGACTTGTGAGGACTTGTTAGGACTTGCGATGACTTGCAAGGACTTGAGAGGACTTGAGAGGACTTGTGAGGACTTGTGAGGACTTGTGAGGACTTGTTAGGACTTGTGATGACTTGTGAGGACATGTGAGGACTTGCGAAGACTTGCGAGGACTTGAGAGGACTTGTTAGGACCTGTGATGACTTGAGAGGACTTGAGCGGACTTGTAAGGACTTGTGAGGACTTGTGAGGACTTGTTAGGACCTGTGATGACTTGAGAGGACTTGAGCGGACTTGTGAGGACTTGTGAGGACTTGTGAGGACTTGTTAGGACTTGTGAGGACTTGTGAGGACATGCAAGGACTTGTGAGGACTTGTGAGGAATTAGGAGGACATGTGAGCCTTTGTGGGGACTTTTGAGGTCTAGTGAGGACTTACTCCAAAGCAACACGTACTGCTAAACACAATCTCTTTATTTCCAAAATGTCAAACTTACAAGAACGTTGACTGTCACGGTAGTGGTGGCGTTTGTTGCCTCGTCGTTCTCCGTGTCTCGTACCGTCACCTCTAACGTGTAAGATTGCATCTTCTCGTAGTCCAGTTCCTTCAAGAGGGACATGTTTCCCGTCTCTGGGACGATACTGAAGATTTGCGTGTCGCCCGAGGTGATGAGGTACTCCAGGACTGCTGTCTCGTCACGGTCAAGGGCCTGGTGAAAAAGGAAATTGAGAAAACATGAGCATGAGCTAAAAGACAATGACACTTATACGAGCAAGTTGGGCGAGGACCCTTATTAATCGACTAGTGGTTGATTTGTGGCATAGCTTATGTCTGTGCACTAATAGCGACATAATTATATACCAACATTTGTGGGGGCCTGGTAGGGTAAGAGAAACATATGTTATGGGTCATTAAAGTTGGGAAAAATTTGTACACAACTCTATGGGAATGTTTCTCATAATTATTATTATCATCTACAATTCAGATCTTGAATAGCATATTTGATTTATAAAATATAATGACCCCTACAGAGTAGTACATTCACCTGAAGGATGAGAAAGTCCTCAGCAAGGTAGTTCTCCACGACATCGGTGGAGTACTGGCTGCGTTCGAACACCGGCCCGTTGTCGTTCACGTCCTGAACCACAACCACAACTTGCAGCGCGGTGCTGCGCGGCGACGCCGCCTGGTCCGTCGCGATGACTTCCAACTCGTAACGATCTTTCTGTTCCCTGTCCAGGGCAACGATTGTGTAGATTGAGCCGTTGTCTGCGTCGATACGGAAGGTATCGGAAACGAGACTGTACTGGATCTCGGAGTTTGGAGTGTCTGGTTCATCTATGTCATACGCCTGAATTTGGAAAGGAAAAGAGGTTTTTATTGAACAAATGTAATTTAATTGAATATTAATTAATTTTACTTTTCAGTTGTACATTTGGATATCCAAGGCTGCGTCATATAATTAAGATTTCACAAGTCAAATCACAGGTCAAATCACAAGACAACAAGACAATCACAAGACAACCTTAAGTCAATCACAAGTCAATCACAAGTCAATCACAAGTCAATCACAAGTCAATCACAAGTCCATCACAAGTCAATCACAAGTCAATCACGAGTCAATCACAAGTCAATCACAAGTCCTCACAAGTCAATCACAAGTCAAATCACAAGACAATCACAAGTCAAATAACAAGTCATATCACAAGACAATCACAAGTCAAATAACAAGTCTATCACAAGTCAATCACAAGTCTAATCACAACACAATCACAAGACAATCACAACTCAATCACAAATCCATCACAAGTCAAATCACAAGACAATCACAATTCAATCACAAGTCAAATCACAAGTCTATCACAAGTCAGTCACAAGTCAATCACAAGTCAAATCACAAGACAATCACAAATCCATCACAAGTCAAATCACAAGACAATCACAATTCAATCACAAGTCAAATCACAAGACAATCACAAGTCAGTCACAAGACAAATCACAAGTCAATCACAAGTCAATCACAAGTCAAATCACAAGTCAAATCACAAGTAAATCACAAGTCAAATGACAAGTCAATCACAAGTCAAATCACAAGTCAGTCACAAGACAATCACAAGTCAGTCACAAGTCAATCACAAGACAATCATAGTCAATCACAAGTCAACGACTAAGTGACAACTTGTAACTGACTTGATTACAAATCTGCAACTTTAGAAGGGCTTGGCATACTTCGAAGAAAAAAATCTGCAATTTCTTACCATAACTTGACCGACAAACTCATCCCTCAAGCCCTCCAACACTAAGAAATTTGTCGGCAATGATGAGTTGAATACAGGGTTGTTATCGTTGACGTCCAATATGGTAATCAGCAAGGTGCAAGTAGAACTCTGCAGATAGAATGCACATCAGAAAGATTTAGATAAAGAACCCTAAATAAATGCTGTGCAAAGCAGTACTGTAATAACAAAGTACGCAGCCCTATATGTTGGATCTCTGGATTGCAACGGGCTCCGTGCACAAGTACCCCCTCAACGGTAAGAAAGGGAGAGTTGGGGGAGACCACTGGGAGAGACATTCCAACGCATTACTACGGACGTGTGACGCTCATATGAAGATGCTTTCGCTTTGTGCACATTCAGAATAAAAGAAGTTGTGCGCACTTCACACCCTGCTCTCGAATGCGGTATAAAAAACACCTCTCATTGCGCATGGAGCCCATCGACCTTACTGTCTTGTCAATCAAACAGTGGGCACTGACCAATCGGAACATGACGTTAGTCAGGTGACCGAGGTAGCTCAGTCAAACGTAGTCTGTGAGGAATGTACACTAACTAAAGGGGATTGGGGCCAAATCCAAAACGGGCCAAATCCAGAATTGGCCAAATCCAAAACGGACCGAATCCACAATGGGCTAAATCTAATATGAGCCAAATCTTATACGGGCCAAATCCAATGTTGGACAAACCCAATACGGACTAAATCCAAAACGGGCCAAATCCAGAACAGGCCCCGTTTTTTTTTTTTTTTTTTTGCAGCATTCATCGTATGTTAACCAATCACATCACACACCCTAGCATGAATGTTTATCGCGCTGTGTAGATGGTAGACACAATAGGTTCTCGAAGCGTTTTCCCGTCAATTAAACCTATCCCAACCAACAAGAACATTCCGCCAAATCCAAAACGGGCCAAATCCAGAATTGGCCAAATCCAAAACGGACCAAATCCACAATGGATAAATCCATTATGAGCCAAATCTTATGCGGGCCAAGAAATCCAATATTGGCCAAATCCAATATGGACTAAATCCAAAACGGGCCAAATCCAGAACAGGCCGGGTTTTTTTTTTTTTTTTTGCAGCATTCATGGTATGTTAACCAGTCACATCACGCACCCTAGCATGAATATTTATCACGCTGTGTGTATGGTAGACACAATAGGTTCTCGTAGCGTTTTCCAGTCAATTAAACCTATCCCAACTAACAAAAACATTCCGTGAAAATGGACATATCGTTTCGGTTTGCGGAAACACCATGTGGTAATAACTACTGCTTAGAAGATATTTAGATCTGAAAAGAACTTGTCCTGCTTATTATCAACTTTGGCTAAGTAGTTTTTTTGTTCTGATATGAACAGTCCTGCTTTAAGTTCTAAAAGAACTTGTCTTTGGTCTCAACGTTTCGACTAGCCTGCTCTAGTCATCGTCAGGATACTGAATGGACATAGGTTCAAACCACAGATCTTGCGATCCATAGTTCATTCCCCTATCCTCTAGGCCACTGTGGCAGCTCCACGAAAGCCGTTCTTTGAAATGCTTTAATGTACATGCATGACCGAGTGACAACAAGGATGTGACGACATTGTTATTTTCTTATAAATATACATCGAACTAGCTGAATAATCATGTCCATTGAAGATAATAATAATAATAATAATAATAATAATAATGAAAATTTATATAGCGCCGGTATCCACTGCTTGCGGCGCTCATGGCGCTGCACTGCACAACAACCAGAAAACAATAAGAATAAAGAAGCACCTGGTTGACTCAACCCTCTACACGTCAAGATGTATCGTCACGCTAGCAAGACGGCATCATCAAGCAAACAGGTAGAAACCAAAGTCAACCAAATGCTTCCCTATGCAGGTAGGATTTTAAACTGTTCTTGAATGTGCCAAGTGAATTTGAAAGTCTAACAGTTCCAGGTAGGGAATTCCAAAGTCTTGGTGCAGCAGTTTGAAAGCTTCTCTCCCCCCATCGATGATTAGCCATGTTTTCCTTAAGGAGTTTTTGTTGTGAGGATCGTAAGCCCCGATGCCCCGGGGCATAGAGCTGGACAAGTTTTCTTAAGTATGCTGGAGCGTCACCTTGTAAGGTCTTGAAGATGATGAGCTGCAGTTAAAAGAAACACTGCTCACAGGCCCTACTGAAAGCTTTGATAGCATCAACAGGATTTTTTTGACAATGAGCTAGAAGGACAATTTAATAAAAATCAGAACAACAAAAGCAATGGCTACTCACGAGTGAGCCGTCGCTGGCCTGTATCGTGAGCTCATAGCTCGGTACGTCCTCTCGGTTGAGGGTGCCAACAACTTTGACCTCACCACTGGAATAAAAAAAAAAAAATCACGTTAACAAAAAAACTTGAAACAGATTAACGTAACCGACAAAATTTAAACGATCTCAAATTAAATCAAGATTTCTTTTGGTTATACTATTTTGGAAAAACATTTAACACTTGAAGCAGCTTTTGCTAAATAATATTTTTTTCTATGATTCAAATTATATCAACCAAGTCAGGTACTGTAAATTTAAAAGAAAAATGTTATAAAATATCAAAAATATTCCCTTCAAAATTGTTAATTTTCTTTGGAAGAAAATGCAGTTTCTGTTTTCTCCTACGTACCTTGTGGAGTCAACCGTGAAGACATTGTCAATGTTTCCAGCTGTGATGTTGTAGTATACAGTGTCCTCTTCGTCCTGGTCTGTAGCCTGGCAAAATTACGCCAAAATGTTGACTTATTAAAGGTGTCGTTCCAAGCGCAATATAATCTTCAACGTTCAAGTCTTTGAAGACAATTTAGACACAACTTTTTTTTATTTTGGGCAAGGCTTCATTGTAATCTCTATTACGTGAAAGTGGCTGTTTCTGATTGCGTGAAAGTTTTAGCTCAGTGGAAACTAAAAATGTAAAAAAAAGCTGAGAAAACATTTGCCCAGGCCCCCCCCCCCCCTTGACGACTGGCCTGGGTCACTCCCAACAATTCAGACAACAACACTGCAGAATCCAATCATTCCAAAACACTCTCTTCCCAAGCGTCATATGCCTGCAAAACGTACTACCCGCCTCAGTCGTGTCCGCCTCATCACTGGAGGCCTTCCAGAACTGCCTGAGCCCATTGTCCCGCGTTAATTCCGCCCCGTTGTTTTTTACTCGCACTTTTGTCATAAGTTGACCAACAAGATACGAGGGAGACGGATGCGACTGCCAGGGCACTGCCTGCGACACCCAGAGCTGCCTGCCAGCAAAGTCATCATCTGGGAACCAACTCATGGGAGGATGAATCGTGGTTGCCGTACAAAATCACGGTGAAGACCCTGATGGAGGACAGTGGCGCCGCGACTGCAGATGATCTTGAGACACTGATGATGGAACAGGACGTGGGGCGTGTCCGTCATCGTGCCCGACACAAGTAGTAAAACTGCAGTCGACCAATGATGATGATGATTGCCATCACCTTTTCTGGATTTATCTTTTCATGAAATTTTGTTCCCGCATTGCACCCTTCGCACGGTATCCAGTATCATAATCCTCGGGAGATCTAGCTCCTAAGAGGGCTGTACTTTCTTGGAAGAGGAGGAATAATTTTCACAGGGTATTTGGTATCATCCCTATCTTCAGTTTGAGATATATTTTTCTCATGAAAATCAGTAGGCCTGTTCCCCATTTTTACCGATTTTCCTTATGGTTATAAGTAAGATTTGAGGCTTTGCATGGTGGAGATACTAAATAATGACGTTCCGGTCAGTATGCTCTGACCGTCTTAAGACGGTCAGGGCATACTGACCAGAACGTCGAGTTTATATCTCTGGTTCTTTTCAGAACCATTCACTAATGGTTATATGTGTGGTCGTTGATAAGAACCATTGCTTCAGACCCTGAACCGTTTCAAACCATACGTTTATAACTGCTCCACTATCATCCCCTTAACCAAAACAAGACACATGTAGGCCTACAGTGTTAGCAGTTAACTGTGGAATCTCTTACCACGACGGTTGTCACAAATGCCCCCACGGGCAGACCCTCGCTAGCCGACGCCTCGTAGACGGACTGCTCGAAGCTCGGCGCGTGGCTGACGTTGGCCGGCACAACGGTTATCTCAATGTACACTACCTCAGACCTGGGATAGAAACGGCACAAAAACAGGTTTACGTTTTGGATGGAAAATGGCGTAACTTCATGTGTGCTGCAATATTTGGCGTAAGTTTTCACACACTTTGCAGCATTTTAGTTACAACAAATTTTACAAAATCTCACAGTTGGTAAGTCCATAGCCTGCGCAAAAAAGGCGGATACAAGACACTCACAGCTTTGTGTTTGAATTCAATAGACAGGATGCTGCCACCATTTCAGTCATGTTCCCTGTATCTAATAACAGTACTGAATGATGAAGTCTTTGTGCAAAAAGGAACCAGACTACCTACTCTTCCTTCCAGCCTCGCTTTGGTTACATTGATTTGAATGGGAAAAAAATCAAGATGGCCGCTACGTGATAATTTTCCATTGTTCTTTTACACATTTGTATACCACTACTCACGAGAGGATATTCCATACCATAGCTAAAGGGGTGTTTAAAAAAAAATGAAGTAAAAGTGCTCAACAAAATCGTTGGAAATGTATAATTTTTAACTTGTGTCGCTTTTTTGACTCAAAGGTATTTGTAAATGGGAGTACAAGTACATTTAATAACCTATCAGGGGAATGCGCGCTGATAACCGACTTCAGCCGAACTGGCCAATCATTATTTATCCCCTTATTGTTAAAGAAGTCACATGACTGTCTATGCTGTGGAATCGTGGTGGATTGTCGCGTCGTGGGTGGCATGAGCATGGTTGCGATTATTTTACGTCGGGATGCCGCTTGTTTCAAGAGAATCACACAATTTCTCAGTTCTGTGACCTGCAGGGTTCTCCCCACGTACAAACGTGCGTATCGGCCCGATACGCTGGAATTGCGGCCCGATACGCCGACAAAAATGCCGATCACATTTTTCAGCCCCCGATACGCACAATATAATTATTATACAAGCCATTCAAATGCACAACATAATCGTTTCATACACCATTATTTCATCTTGACATGCAAAATCTTGACAAAAATCCCGCATTTCTGATGCATGCGTGATCAAAATGCACACGATGACGGGTCTTTCGCGTCAACCGCCAGCTATATATTAGCGCATACAGCACGGTACACTGGTTCCCTTCGCGTGCTAACAGTATCAATGCTATGATGAAGGACCGGAACCAGTGACTACTGCCTCGTGCGTGCATACATGATGATGATGTCGGCCGAAGTTGGATCGTAAAAACACCAAACAAACATCGATGGAGAAAGAGAATTTCTGCAAATTAATTCACAGAACGTGATCTTTATTTTCTGTGTATGTATTTTCCATTAAAATGACGAGATTGCAAAGCTCGAACTTGTGGCGAAACATCGTAGTGTGCTTCTTAGAAGCAGTAGGGCCGTACACAGTGCAGTAATGCACACTGATACTGCGCGATGTACGGCCGGCCAGACTGAATGTTGGCAGTGCCAGGGGCCGTGATCGATGTACGTTAAGCATAGTGGAATCAACCTCCTCAAATATATTTTTAATTAGGTGAGGCAAGTTTTAATCACTTCTGATGGTCAGTCTTGATAATTTTCGTGGTGCAAAGGAAAATAATCCAGGCACAAAACTACATGATTCCTTGTTCAATATGCTCCATTCAATCATGTGTTTTTATTCCTCCATGATTCAATCAGCAGCCCAAAAAAATGGCGAAATAATTTTTCCGACCTACCGACGCTATTTTGAAAGCCATGTAGTCGGAAGCAAAAGTGATTTTTTTCTTCACCTTAATTTCTTAATTTGAAACTTGCTTGTAAATATAATCCATACTTTCTAGATCAAGAAGGTTTAACACAGGTTTTGAAATGTTGATTTTTTTTTTTAAGTTAAAAACGTTGATATTTTTTTTCTCTAATTACAAAAAATATCACAAGATCTCCTCTAAATTTTAAGGAAAAATCTTCCTTAAAGACTCCCCAGATTTGCTCTAAAATGCACCAGAGAGCCTCTAAAGTTCAAAATTTTTCGGGGCCCTTAAGCAGGCCCCGAACCCCACGCCGTGGCTTCGCAGGTTGGTGAATCACAACAAAACTTCCCCCACAGGTTTGAAACAATCCTGGGGAGAACCCTGACCTGAGTATTATTTTTCTGCTTGATGCCGACGGCTCTGTCGTGGCGCAAGCAAATTGCGGGTCGACCTGAGGCCGGCTTTAGTATGTCGGCTGCTGGAACAGGTGTTAAGAACTGAAACAGGTGTTAAGGACTTACACCAAGGGCTGAGGGCTCTGGCCCCCGTCCACGGCCTCCATAGATATACTGTACTCCTCCCCCTCTAAGATGGTTCCGTTCTCCTCAAGAATGATGTGGACGGAGCTGTTGGTGGCCTGGGCTTGGCCAAATTTGGTCCTCCCGTCGTTGCTGATGTACTTGATGACAAACTCCACCGGTTCGTGTGGCGGTGAGTCCATATCTGTTGTCGATAGCTACAAGATAAAAAAACAAAGTACAGTTTATTTATTGCCCCTTAAAGTAGTCCGAGTATCACAATTGTCCAACGAAACTATCTCCGTAACAAACATCTGATATATCTCAGCAATGCAAATTTTATGTGACCTCGAGTGTCAGCCAATCAGAGTCGACTTTAGAAATTGTGACGTCATTGAGATCAGAAATGTGGACAAAGCTGTCGATTGGTCAATTTGGCTGCCATGTGTTTTGTAATACAACAACAGGTTACGATCAGAAATGCGGTCAGAAATTTGGACTAAGCTGTTGATTGGTCCATTTGGCTGCCATGTGTTTTGTAATACAACAACAGGTTACCGAAGACTCGATAGAAGCGCCTGCTGAATGGTCAGAATCTCGAGGTCAAGACGCAGTCTTGTTTTGCATAATTAATCTCCGAATCTGCTCGCATATCATAGACCCTTGCTGTGCAAGGGGATATTCCATAGACTTCCTTTTCCTGTATTTTTTTCGGGTTTCACTTAAAAAAATTCACGTTTCTTTATTTGCCGTTTGTTTATTAATACAAAAGTTCTTTATTTTGAATGAGATATCAAAAAACTATTTGCTCTATAAATTTTAAATGGTTTGAGGCCAGACTATTATTCAGGCAAACCTTTTCGCCCCAAATAAACACTTCTCTTCTTAGTCATGTTAGTTGGTTTCAGATGCCAACAAAATAGAAAAAAGGGTGGTTTTCTTATTTGTTGTATTAAAACAAACAATTGAAAATTTGCCCCCCCCCAAAAAAAAGATCCAAACTTTTGAAAAGTTTTGAAAAGCATGTCAAGACTTTTTGCAGCATAATGTATGGCTTTCCTTTTATACTGATTTCTTTTTGTTTTGTTCCTATATATTTGTTATCAAATTAATAATGTCAATAACTTACTGTCATGATAATAGTGCCCGCCTCCGCGTCCTCTTCCACTGTTGCGCTGTACCGGTTGTCACCGCTGCTGTACCGATTGGGAACAAACTCGGGAGCGTTGTCGTTCACGTCTAGGACCGTGATGGAAATGACCGCATCCTGACTTTGCAGCATGTCGAAGGTGTCATTTTCTACTGCGAGAGCCTGTGAGCAACAACAAATGAACAGTGATTTTTTTATTTCTAAATTCTGGTTATCAGCAAATCACAAGTCCGTTCACAAGAAGCAGGGGTACAGGGGCGGATCATGCCAGGAATTTTTGCGGGGGGGGGGGGTCATCAGCCCAAAAATTCTGAAATGTAGACAGCTTTTTTTCTCCACTAACTTGGCCTCCGTAAAATCAAAAAGTGGGGGGGAGGGATCTCGGACCATACTTTCAATGGAGGCGCGCTGTTCACATCCGACGATTATTAACACTACATTACAGAATAGTGTACAAATACCCCTTATCCGGTTCGTTAGTAAAAAGGTCATACACGCACGCGCATCGCTGATTACTCGCACCCATTGGATAAACCCTTACGTTGCGTTAGCTTCCGGTTCCAATGGTTCCAATGCTACTTAATGGTCAGTGGGCGTGGTTTAAACTGAACTGACGTCACACTAACGAACCGGATAACCAAGCTGGCTGTCCATATTTTGTGCATAGGCGGACATTATTACCAGCATTATTTTTGGGGGGGTGTCAGAGAGTGGGGGGGGGGGTTCACATTATTTTTTATGAATTTCTATAAAAACCTTGATTTTTCTACAGGGGGCAAAGCACATTTCCCCCCCCCCCACCCCCCAAAAAATCCCTGTACTTTTCCAGCATATTCTCAATTTGTTATTTTTCGAGGGTTGGCAGGAACATTTGCCACCCCCTACCCATTAAATTCACAGCAATATGACTTTGTGCCTCTTTTTCTTTGTTTTTTTTTGGTCCTTTTTTCCCAACCCATTAAATTAACAGCAGTATGACTTTGTGCCTCTTTTTCTTTGTTTTTTTGGTTCTTTTTTCCCTCTTTTTTTTGGGGGGGGGGGGACTGTCAGGGATTTGTGATGGACTTGTGAGGACTTGCCAGAGCTTGTGATTTATTTTGGTGGTAGTGTCTGCTGAGTACCAGTCACGTGCAACACACGCAGCATGACATTTTGGCTGGTAACCTGTCTTTTCTAAGCAAACAGTTTCTGTTCTCAGCAACTTTCAGTTGGTGTTTGTACACTCACCCTGATGGTGTAATTGTTCACCACTTCCCGATTCAGCTGGTTGCTACTGACGACGATGTACGCAAACGAGCCGTCCGGCCCGGCCTCCAGGATAAAATGTGCCGTGGCGTCGGACAAGAAATAGCTCAGCATGAGGGGACGACCCTAGAAGAGGCAAAACAGGATTAAGCAAGAAAGTTTATAAAGGGTTACAAACGTAAACTTTTTTCAGCCCCCGTTTCACGAAACAGTGCATAAAGGGCCTGTCACATTATATGCGATCTCATTGGAGACCTTACGGCGACCAAAAATATTTCATAAATTTAACAATCGCAGCGAGGACGCAAGAAAATGACAATTTTCTGTCTCAAAGAAGCTCAAGCTACGCTCATACTGTGCTCTTCCCGCGCTTACGATGCGCTCAACTTGCTCTCTATGCGCCCCTGTCAAGCTCAATTACTCGATCACTGCGCTCACACTACGCTCTGCTCGCTGTTGATACGTCCTAGTAGCTCGCGTCGCGCTCTCTATTCGACCAAAATACGCTCATGTGACGTCACTTGCGCTGTATAAATACCACGACAAAACGGTCAATACACAGTCCAGTTTCAAAATTATACTACAAGTTCATCGCAGTCGAGTTACTTTCTCATGGAGACTACATCGACTGCCTTGCGCCTATAGGCTGCCTCAATGCCACTTCAATGTCGCACGATTCACGCTCGCACAGCGCCCGAGATGCGTCATTACCGCGTCCTGGCCAGGGAGCAGAGGTGTTGCGATTGTTTTGAGCATGTTCAAAGACCTTGGCGCTCATCGGAGACCATTAAGACCCTCTGGCGCCCACCTGGCGACCTATAGTTGTCGCTGCGATGTAGCTATTTTTCAAGGACGCAGTGAGAGCGCATATAAGATCGCAGACAGTGTGACAGGGCCTTAACTTACGCTAGGGCTGTGCATCAGAGCCTGGTACCCCAGTTCCCGACTACTGATGTCAGGAACCGGTTCCAGATTATGGGATCGGGTACCCGTAACCAACTTTACAAATTACTTAGTAACTTCTCAGACAATGAAAGAGAAAGATTTTGAATGTCATTTGTGGTTAATTTTTCAAAATGAAAACCAGTCTACATGGAATAACAAGACAGATTCACATTCATGACGTTTGCGAATATGCAATTTACACCGCCAAGCTATAGGTTTTGATGAGGTAGTATTATCACGTGGACCTTTATAAACAATCTGACAGTAACTTCCGAGATATAAATTTTGGGGTTGGCTTTCTTTAATGGGTACCCGTTTGTTTTTTTCAATTGGATATCCGATCCCCGTTCTACACGTAAATGCACACCCCTAACTTACGCCATGCTTAAAATTTACGCAACAAATTTGATGCACAGCTGCACAATAAACTTACGAGCAATTTCACGAATCTTGACGTAGCTGAGCAGCGTTTTCAATAATTTAAACATCTTGGACAAGGATTACGCTGCCTAAAATAAATGCGTACGTCATAATTTGTTACAAAAGTCGCAGTGTTACGCACTTTGAAGCTTTCACGAAATAAGCGGGGCATATACACCGCCACTGTGCAGCTGCACAATAAACTTACGATCAATTTCACGAAACTTGGGATAGCTTCATTAAATTAAAATTTCTCGGACAAGGATAAAACTTATGCCACGTAAAACGGCTGCGTAAGTTTGCTGTAAGTTGCAGTGTTGCGCACTGCGAAACTTTCATGACACAAGTGGGGCGTACACCGTTTCAGCGTACTTCACGCTAAAAAGCGCCCTCTCTAGTTTGCGCACGGAAGCCATCGTCACAGTGAATAAGGAATTTTGATAAAGTTCACCTTTCAGCGTACTTCACGCAAAAAAGCGCCCTCTCTCGTTTGCGCATGGAACCCATCATCACATTCAATAGGAATTTTTATGAAAGTTGAATGAAATTCCCTCACCGGTTCCACGTCCATATCCGTTGCGTGCAGCTTGAGGGGAACCATGGAGTCCTTGGACATGCTGACTTGCGTGCCGACCCGCGAGTTCTCGTAGACGTAACCCTGGTAGGAATCCTGGGTGAAGACTGGGCGGTGCTCGTTGACTTCTTGGACGGTGACCTTCGCCGAGGTGATGGCGTGCAGACCGCCCTCGGACGCGCTCTCAGTGGCCTGTGAGATGAAACAATGAAACACGAACAAAAAGCTGAATATCATTTTGCCCAAATATTTTTCAATAGACATTTCTTTAATAATAATAACAATAGTAATTGGTATATATAAAAGCGCCTTGGCGAAAGAATTCAAAGCGCTGTAAACAACTTTCTAAACAGTCCCAGCCAGTCAATCCTCCTTTATGTTGGCTGGGAATTCTTAACTGTTGAAAGCAGTCAACTGATTGATTTTGACTGAAAGGACTATTGGCACAGAATTCCAAGATGGATAAAAAAAAAAAAGCCTCGTCGTTCTTACCATAACTCCAAGGGTGAACTCTTTAAAATCAGCCCTGTTGACAGGCTGCAGTAGGTACACCTCCCCAGTGTCTGGGTCCATACGGAAGTAGTTGATATACTCTGGAGGAAACCCTGCAATCACGAACACACAGATTATTATTATTATTATTACTATTAATCATTTCTGGCAATGAAACCAAGGATTCCTCAAAATCGCCCTAGGCACTGTAGCTCGCAAGCCTGAAGAAACCCGTGGAGAGAAGACAATGAGAAGAAATTACAATTTTAGAGGTGGGAGGAAAAGCCCAGAAGAATATTCTGGGAAAAACCCACGGAATCAGGTAGGGACTGAAAACCCAATCCACATAATTGGCCCAGGCGGGATTCGAACCCGGGTCACAGCGGTGGAAGGCGAGGAAAGTACCGCTACGCCAACCTGACTCCCCGAGTCAGGTCAATGTTGGATGATTTACAGTCTTTGCTAGCAAACAGAGTATCAAAATGTAGCTAACAACATATAGGATTGTGACATTCTTAAGTAAATACGTCGTATAAATTAAAATAATAAAAATAATAATATTGTGCTTATATGACGCTTTAAACCACAGATCTCAAAGAGCTTGACCATTTTTACCATACCAAAATTTAAGGAGGAAATCCCTGCGTGACAATGTTACACTGCCCGAAACAAATGGCAGGGAATACCAATCGCATAGTACATATGCATGTATGTCAGAGGTGGCAGCAAGTCATTTTTTGCGAGTCCAAGTCAAGTCACAAGTCATTGTTTGCAAGTCCAAGTCAAGTCACAAGTCATTAGGTCCAGTCACAAGTCAAGTCACAAGTCATTTGGTCTAAAAACAAGTCAAGTCACAAGTATCTTTGTCCAAGAACACGTCAAGTTGCACATTATTTTGTCCAGCTGTAATAAGCTAAAATAACCTGGCGTCAACTTACGAGTTATTTTGAACATGCCTCCTTAATTCCCCTTTTTCAATGTGTTGCTATTAAAATTCTTGTAGTTTATCAAATATCTGTCGGATATTAGCCCTTTGTATACTTTAATAAATTTACTTTACATTGTAGAAATAAATGTTGAGATGATATGAAAAACAGACTTCACTCACTCGATTACATGTAGTATACTAACACTTTATTATTCAATTTTCATGTATACTAAACGCCTACCAATGGGTTAGGCTATCCGGTATTTTACATGCAATTGACAAAGGCCTGCTTTCTTTTCGTGAAAGGTTCCTTTCAAAGTTTGTTCAACCATTACATTAAGCAAGAGACTTGGTCACTGAAAACTGTGTAGTTTGTTGTGACAGTCTTATTAAACACTTTTGAAACTAGTGGGACCTATTCATTTTACTGGATTTAGCGTCTGACTTGGGTTGGTAACAAGTCATTTTTTGCAACCCCAAGTCCAGTCACAAGTCATTGTTTGCAAGTCCAAGTCAAGTCACAAGTCAAAGCTGGTATTTACAAGTCAAGTCACAAGTCACAAAAATAGCGACTTGAGTCCGACTCAAGTCCAAGTCACATGACTCGAGTCAGCAACTCTGGTGTATGTGTTCTACAAACCCCCGAGGACCGACACACAAAAGGGAGAACAACAGATCCTTTCAGTCCTCCGGCGTTGGGTGTTTCGTTCAAAACGGTAGGTCTGTGTGCTTAGTCTATGGGAGAGTGTTATATTACAGGGACAAAGGGAAACACAAAGCATTGTCCTCGAGAGTATAGTAAAACAAGAGTGTATGGGAGCACGCATGCTATTTGAATTACACGCCCTTTGTTCGGGCACTAATCTTTAAATCTGCAACTTTTCAAACTGCATCATTTTTCATAAACCGTTGTCAATCTTGGATGATTTACAGTCTTTGGTAGCAAACGGGGTATCAAAATGTAGCTAACAAAATTCCCCACAGGTCTGCATAAATGACGTCAGCATAAGACGATCAGATTCAAAATTATGACCCCTCCAATGAGCGTGGACTTTCTTATTTTGCAGTGTTTATAGGACTCAAGTAGATTACTCAATGGTCGTGTGGTCTAGCGGTGGAGCACAGGATTCGTGATCGAGAGGTTGTGGGTTCGAGCCCCGCCGTGGCCATGCATGTTGTGCCCTTGAGTAAGGCGCTTTACCTCAATTACTCCTCTCAACCCAGGTGTTAAATGGGTACTGGCATTGTTCAATGCTGGGAAGGTAACAGACTTGCTGTGGAGGAGGTGTGGCGATCCCCCACAGCAGCATTTCATGGACTCGAGTCTGGCCCAATCGCTAACGAAAGAGAGATGGGCACTCCATTCCTGTGAATACAGGTTCGTCCCCTTTACCTTTTAGATTACTCAACAAGGAGAAATATAAGGATGGAAGGGGGTAGTTAGAACTTTGCACGTGTCAAACACCCAATGCTTACCTGCAGATAAACTGTAGTGTATCGGTCCATCTGTAGACACGTCTAGGTCTGCATCAATGGCGCTGATTGGACCAGGCTCAAAGACTAAGGGACCGGTCACATTCTACAAGAGAAAAAAAACACAATCAGGGTTTAGTTTTAGCCTCATAAAAGACAGTGGTAGTGGTTACGGTGTTCGACCCATAGGCCATGGTACATGGCTTGAAAACCTACTTGTGTCCTTGGGCAAGACAGTTTACAACAATCGCCTCTCTCCACCCAGGAGTACAGAGAAAAAAAAAAACGCATTCATTCCTTTTTAGTTTTATGACATGTTTGTAGGCTGTCGTGAGCCAATGTAGCCCATCAGGCCGGCGTTTATCTCTGGCTTCTTTGGCATGAAAGGACTGAGAATATTTACACTCCCCCTGGATGGGATGCTAGTCCATCGCAGGTTGCTCCCCAGCTAATGCCGGTACCCATTTATACTCCTGGGTGGAGAGAGGCAAGTGGGGATAAAGTGGCTTGCCCAAGGACACAACATATGGCCAGCAGCTGGATTCGAACCCCTGACCCTGATCATGAGTCGCGAACCCTAACCACTAGGCCACACTCCCACTTTAAGAAAGTGACTGCTCGATAAATTGTTGCAAGTCTTGAGTACTTGGTTGGTTCTTCTCCTAAGGACTTCAACAAGGGAGTATAACTAGGAGGCCAGGAACACCGGGGCAAACCCCTTCTCTTAGCGATAAGTGTTACTGGGTTCTTTTACGTGCGTTAGGCCTTATACAACACACGGGACCTCCGGCTTAACATCCCATCCGAAGGACGAAGGGCACAAGTGTCCGGGCCCGGGCTCGAACCCACGCCACTGTTGCCTCTGAAACACCAGAGCATGAGTCCGATGATCTCTTAACCGCTAGGCCATGACACTCCACATAAAGAGTATGGTAATGCATGGGCATGAGACATATGTGAGATCACTCACTGTTTTTTCTAGGATGGTTGTGGAGTAGGTGACCGGCTCGCAGTTTCCTCCGGTGAAGTTACAGGGCAGGAACTGTGGTGGGAGGTCCTCTCCATCGATGACATTAATCCGCAGGATCGTAGTGTTGGATAGGGGCTGCTCTCCGTTATCCTGACATGAAAAAGGTGTGGGAAAATATTCCTTAAAGCAGGGTTCGACCTAAAGGGTGCATGCCGGTAAATAGGCCAAAAATCCGTCCGCCGAGCTCATGAATAAAAGTTAATATACCCTCAAAATATTCTATATTAGAGAGTTTTGAGAGCCATGAAATTGGGGAATTGAAGAGATATGGTAATGAACCTCTGGCCCGGACTTGGGGCTTCCAATTCTGAGCATTTTGGATGATATTGGGCTCGAAAGTGGCGCTATTTTTCCGTGTTGTGGAGGGATCGTTTTTCAAGATAGCTACTTTTCCGCTCTGGGGAAAAGAGGGGTGGTCTTCCTTGGGTGAGAATATCTCGCAAAGTCAATGGTCAAACCCACCAAAAAATGAAAAGAAAATGAAAGATGACACATTGATCATCATTTTTCTGTGCAGCTTGAATACCTGTGAGAGTTCTGAGTATTTTAAAAAGAATTTTGAAGTATGCGCATTTAGCACTAGTGTCTATGGGAATTTTTATATTTGGTTGCACCCTGTACTCTTTTTTGTTCACTAGCCAGCCGGGCTACTGAAACAGACTCTTAACTAGCCTGCGGGAAGTTTCAGTAGCCTGCATGTTTGTCTTTTATGGAGTTTCTCATAAACAACAATGTTCAATCATGTAAACAATGTTCACACATGTAAACGTGCATCCTGAGGCAATCTCGTCAGTGTTTTTAATAAACAGATCTAATAATTTAACCCTAAACAGTTAATAAAATTAGACACAAATTGATACAGGTTTGCTTTCTCAATTTAATGATTTATTTCTTCCTGTCCTTTCATCTTTGCCGTAGCCAAATAATTTTTGACTCGCCAGCCGGGCTATTCAAGGAATAGTTTGACTAGCCTGCCGCTGTTTTGACTAGCATTTGGCTAGCGGGCTACCACCAAAGTCAAACCAGCCTTAAATTTAAAAAATGCACCCGTAAAACTAATACTCTGAATATATATATTCGCTTGTGTACATATCCACTTGTATCGCTCTACAAAATCATTTGTATCTTGTTTATTCCGCCATTGCGGAAGAAACTAACAATCAATTTCACAAAACTTGGCATCGTTGCGCAACGTTTAAAATATTTCACTCATCTTGTACGTGGATGATAATAACAGGGTTTCACTGCGGCCGTTTCGTGTATGGTTGCTGATTGGACACAAAACAGTCGTTGAATCAATGTGTAAACTTTCATGAAATGGGCTGCCGGGAACTGCTAGAGTTTAAGAGCGTAAGAAATCTGCAAACCTTGAAATTACAGTTCTCCCTCCCCACTTTAAAAGAATCATTTGGGGTTTTTTTTTGGGGGGGGGAGGGGTTTAAACTTACCCTGGCACTAATGAGAACATCCCACGTCCGTTTGGTCTCGTAGTCAAGAGGCTGTAAGAGCCAGACTTCACCTCGTCCGCCGTTTTTTATCGTGAAATAACTACTCGCATCCTGGATAAGAAACCACGCATAATAAGTTATTCTTGAATATTTTGGAAACAATTACCCATTCCTATTTGTCAAGAGTCCGTCACGTGGGTAGTTTGAACAGGTTGATAAAACACCGACTGGTTTTAAACAATTTTATCCGGCGCCGCAGCATTCTACGCCACATCGCTCACCAAACTCCATATAAGGAGACCTTTAGTACTACTCGCGCGAGGCACATGCCATAAATATAGCTAGCGGGGTGCTTCACAAAACGAGAAGTAAACTTGTTGGACAAAACTGTTGGAAATTAACAACGTTTAATTTGTTTTGATTTTCTGACCGAAAGGTGTTTATGATTGGGAATAAATATGTGCTTGGCCGGTATTAAACAAGTACATTTAAAACCGGCAACGGGCCTGGTCCCTGATAAAGGCCCGAGCTGAAGGCAAGGGCCAGCTAAACATTTCATAAATGCCATCACACTGTATAGTTACAATGCACATTGTACACAATGCAATACATTGTAATACAATGTATTACATTGTAATACAATGTAATACATTGTATACAATTGTAATACATTGTATCAATTTTGAGTCTTACCGGATCAGCTGGGTTGTATTCCACACTGTATATGACCTGACCGTTACTGTTCAAACCATCCATGTCCACAGCACTGATGCCGTTGAAGATGATCGAGTCCACTAGCGTTAGCTGTAAAAACAATGCAGTGTCAATAAGGGCAAGTCAACAATTTATTGACTCACTGGCCGACTGTCACTTGTGAGTCGGGCAGTTCTATCATATAGGAGTACCGCGTAAGCCAATAAATGGGCATGATGTTTGAAGTCATGCACTGTTGTACATTGTAGGTGGGTTCGAACACTGACGGGGAACAACACAGGGCAAGACACTTTACTACAATTGCTTCTCTCCACCCAGGAGTATAAATGGGTACCTGTGAAGGAAGAGACCAAATTGCGCTGATGTCAAGCTGCTGCTGAAAAACTGGTCTCATGGCCTCATGCACTGGGATAGTAACTGTGAAACGCTTTTTGTTCTTGGGCAAGACACTTTACAACAATTGCGTCTCTCCATCCAGGAGTATAAATGGGTACCTGTGAGGGTATATTATATTAATAATTGTGAAGCGCTTCAAGACCCTTAGTATAAAGCGCTATATAAGCACCACATTGAACTACTGAATACTATGTGTGGGCGACAGATCTCGCTTATTATTGCTATATATATATATATGAGTGTGACACGCCTTATTGGGGCGACAAATTGGTGCCTTTTGTTGAAACGACCCTCAAGAGAAGGAATTTTATTGTCCCAAATGGTCTAGATGGATTCCTCGTGGTCCAAAACATAAGTATACCAAAATCCGTGGAGGCAGGATATTAAGGTAAACTTTAGGTGCCATTTTACATGTTGTAGGCTCGTGCACAAGACTATGGGAAAGTAGCCATATTATAGCATTCGGTGGAATTATTATTATTATTATTATTATTATAATAAAATGGGCCGCAAATGTTGTGACGCATACCTCTGACAGGTTGGTTTGGTAGGGTAGACCCACAAACATTGGCCAGTTGTCGTTGATGTTTAATATATTGATGCTGATCCGGTAATCGCTATGAAACTGGAAAACAAAAAATTAATAAAAAGTCCTCAAGAAGGTTCAGGATCTACAGGTATACATACGGGTCTCTCCATGAAGTTGGGATGTGCTTGTGAGATTTAAACACATTTTGAGATTGGCTATATGGGGTCATCAGTGTAACTAAATTGTTACTGATTTTCAAAGTTGATTAAAGAAATTGACTGGAGCGGGGTTTGAACCTGCGACCTCCGGATTGCCGTTCCGGTGCTCTACCAACTGAGCTATCCAGCCCTATGTTGGTGGTGTCCCAACTTGTTGTTGTTAATTTTGATTGTGATTGACTGTGATCGTATACATGTCGGATGAGGTGTATACATGCAAAGGTTTTGCGGTATTCGGAACGGATGACGGATAAACACACAGCGAGCGAGGCCAGAAATATCTGTCTGTGACCCGCTCGCAGCGAGCGAGGCCGGAAATATCAGGGTGTGCTACCCACAGATAATGGCCTAAACCTGTGTGGCATCGAGGTTCGTGAAATACATGTACAATCCCGCGTCTGGGTCAGGTCAATATCAAAATAATCCTGGCGCGAACTGGTTAAGAAAGTTTCAGCACTATGATTTGGATCATTTTCAGCATGAAAATTTAAAGGAAAAAAAAACAATGTATTTTTAGGATGCTTCTGGGGTGATTGTCAATGTTCAGTTACTGTTCGATTGGTGCTTTGCGATAAGGATTAGTGCCTACGTACCGGAAATGGCAAATTTAAGGCGTTGCATGTAAGTTCAAGGTTCAGCCTCGTTGGTTGATTTTCCATCTACAAAAAAAAAAAGGGAAAAGGAAAGCGTTATTCACAAATGAAGGAACAGAATCATGGGCAAGGTGCTAATTTTATTTTTAAAAAAATTATACTTCCCATATTCAGGTGCGGTTCTAGAACCAATATTTTGGGGGGCTAGCAGGGTGGATCCAGAATTTTTTCAGGGAGGCGTGCTGAAATGTAGACCAGTTTTTTTCCCCAGACACTTAGGCCTCCGAAAATCAATAGGTGGGGGGAGGAGGGAGGGGGGAGGGGGAGGGGGAGGGGAGGGGGGGGGGAGGGGGAGGGGGAGGGGGGGAGGGGGAGGGGCTCATGCCATATTTTTAATGGGGAGCGCCAATAAATCCTAAAATCATTCACACTGTATTAACTAAAAATGCACCCTTGTCACGACTATTTCTTCTTTAGGGGGAGACCGTTCGCATGTACATCACAATCCTTCTCTTTGCTAATGCCATTTTTTTTTTATGGAATTTATTTTGGGGGGCTAGACAAAATTTTTGGGGGGCTAAAAAAAACCTTCAAACCCATTGAAGCGTTGTAGCCGACAGCAGTACTACATTAACAACAGGCTTAGTTTACGGAACGGTGCAAAACTATTTTTTTAAAATTTATACTCTCCATATTTCTGTTGGTACAGTTGTCAGAAAAGCTTTGGGAAAATCACAAACCATTTTGAAGAATCACTACCCCCAAGGCCCTGGTTATTCAACACAATATTGTTTACAGTTTAGCGCGCTGACCGGCCATCCTAAACCGACACTCGCCCACTGAAGCGTTGCAGCCGACAGCAGTACTGCATTAACAACAGGCTTAGTTTACGGAACGGTGCGAAACTATTACAAATTGTGACAATGACGAACAAAAGCCATATTTTCAATGGGGAGCGCCAATAAAATCCTAAAATCATTCACACTATATTAACTACAAATGCACCCTTGTCACGACTATTTCTTTAGGGGGAGACCGTTCGCATGAACATCACAATCCTTCTTTTTGCTCATGCAATTTTTTGTTTACGGAATTTATTTTTGGGGGGCTAAAGCCCCTTCCCCTAGCCCCCCGTAGAACCGCGTCTGCCCATATTTCTGATGGTACAGTTGTCAGAAAAGCTTTGGAAAATCACAAACCATTTTGAAGAATCACTACCCCAAGGCCCTGGTTATTCAACACAATATTGTTTACAGTTTAGCGCGCGGACCGGCCATCCTAAACCGGACCGGCCATCCTAAACCGACACTCGCCCACTGAAGCATTGCAGCCGACAGCAGTACTACATTAACAACAGGCTTAGTTTACGGAACGGTGCGGAACTATTACAAATTTTTTACAATGACGAACAAAAGCCGAGCTTGATGTGACTAGACCTCCCTGTATCGACCCTGGGACAAACCTCACATCCAAATATGTATCAGTCAAGGTTAGGTACAGATACGGTGATAGTTGTCTGCTACCGAATGCATTAACTTCTGCTGCCAAAGGTATTAAAAATCGAGCTTTCTGACAAAAGAAGTGACGTTTTTCCTGGGGAAATACTGCACTGGTCTTGTAAACAACCATTGTTACGGACCTGTCAGTTTTATCTGATGCGTGCAAACAAGATGAAGTGTTACTGCGCGCGTCTGTTAAAGTTAACAAATGTTCGTTTGCATGACTGATCATGATTAACGTTCAGGAAAAATAATAAAATGAAAAAGAGAGAAAGTTACCAAGCAGGATAAATTTTAATGGGCGCTTCAACAAAAAGTTTTTATTAAAATGTTTGTTCACATGACTGACCATGAGTTATGTTCAGGAATAAAAATAAATTGAGAAAGAGAGAAAGTTAACAAGCAGGGTAAGTTTTAATGGGCACTTCTGCAAAAGTTAGTAAATGTTCGTTCGCATGACTGACCATGAGTTACGTTCAGGAATAAAAATAAATTGAAGAAGAGAGAAAGTTAACAAACAGGATAAGTTTCAATGGGCGCCTTTGCAAAAGTAAGTAAATGTTCGTTTGCATGACTGACCATGAGTTATGTTAAGGAATAAGAATAAATTGAAAAAGCATGACAGTTTACAAGCAGGATAAGTTTTGGGGAAAGCTTGGCTTCTTGTTTTGAAAAGTTATGTGGAAATATTGACACGAAAAAAAGTTAAAGAGATGAGCCTGCTTAAAAAGACAATGAATGTTTAAGTATTTGCGTGAGAGAATGTCACCACAAAATGAGCCGAACTTTGCAAATCGTTATTTTGAAAAAACAGTGAGACAAAGTTATAGAAAAAAACTTAAAGAGTTGGTGATTTTTTTTTTTTCCAGGTGAATCTCACCCTCTAAAACTGCCCGTATCTTTCCCTAAATGATTTGGTTCCATCAAACATAGATAAACACTATTCTTCAAGATAATACATTTTCTTTTGCTGTAATTTTCAGAAATTGATGGATTTTGGGGGTTAGTATTTTAAAGCCAATGTTTTTTTATGACCAGTGCTTTATTATCAGAAGTAATAAGATGGAATTTTGCGTCGGGGTGATATAAATCAAATGAGGTTTTGCCCTTCACCGACGTTTTTTAAACACTGTATACTCAGTGTGTTTATAATAGTTTATGCGGTACCCGCTGCTATGTACATCAGATTCGAACCCGCCAACCGATCCCGTTAGCTCGGTGGTCGAGTGGTATAAGACATCTGCACTAGAAAGCAGGAGATTGTGGGTTCGAGTCCCACCCGAGTGATTTTTTCCAACTTTCACTCGGGAGGTAACACACTGAGTATACAGTGTTTAAAAAACGTCGGTGAAGGGCAAAACCTAATTTGATTTATCAGAAGTAACTTTTTCGTCGATGACGGTTCAATTTGCTCATCCCTTTGACGGTTGTATAATGCTTACTACAAACGACGCTCATCCTTTTGACGGTTGTATAATGCTTACTGCAAAACACACCGGCGACCCCTAACATCGATCGCTGCATGCAAATTTTATCCGACGCGCTTTGCGTACAACTTAGTTGCAGCTGGCACGTGTGAACTTGATCGGCGAGTTTAGAATATTTGAATATTCGGTCAAACGCAGTTTCGAAGAATCGAATACTAAATTATTCAAAAATGGACAGGCATAAAGTCAATTTTCTGGGGCAAGGCAAGACTTATGCAAATCTAATTCACAAGTGGCGGGGAGTCTGTCAGTCTGTACAAAGACGACTATAGACCATTATCATATTGCGGCCATCTTGATTTTTTCCCCCTTCATATCAACGTAACCAAAGCGAGGCTGGAAGGAAAAATAGTCTGGTTCTTTTTTGCACAAAAATCATTATCATTCAGTACTGTTATTGGATACAGGGAACATGACTGCAATGGTGGCAGCATGATCAAGGTCTTACGCTGGCCCTCTGGGACCAGCACATTTTCTTCATACTCACATCTGGATCTACCGGCTGCGCTAATAAAAGAGTTTTCTCGGAGACGTTGAGGAACACAAACTGCGACTGCTCACTTTGCGTGATGGTGAGACTGATGGTTCTATTCTCGCCCGCCGGTTGTCCTTTCAAGGGCAAGACGCCTATTCTATCCCCTGAAATGGTCGAGAAATAACGGAGACAAAATCTTCAAGGTATCAACACCATTTGCAAGAAATACAGGGTTGTTAGTTTCGCGCAGATCTGGATCGCGATCAGTGATCCGACACATCAACTGCAGATCACGTTTGAACGGATCCTGCTCATTGGATTCGCAAAATCAAAGATGGCGACGTGCGCAGCGGACGGAGAGAAAAAGTGTATTTGTTAGTATATTTGAAACATCAAATGCGCTTTTGTGACAATTTATCTTCACAATTCTTTTAGAATGTATTATCATGATTAAAAGTTGTACTGATTTACTTTTTCTTGAAATTATAGATAGCTTATCATAGAAATAGCCCTTCTGCCTACAGAATCTGAAGCAGACGACATTCGTTGGCGCCTAAAGGATTGGACGCGAGAGAGTAGTTGATCTCAATCAGGATCTGGATTGAAACAAACAGGCCTGTCTTTTGCCGAATTCAAAGAACAAGGCAACAAACTAACCTGTTGGAATTTCAACTCAGTAGATATACTTTTTTCAAGAAAAATTGTGAGAATGCATCTTCATTTTTTTTTCTGGATGCAAAGCAAGGTTTCCGTTGAAAGCCCTCCCTTCCAAAATGTTCATTAATACATTTTGACTTGCGCCCTCTTGTGGTATGATCCCAGTTTGTTACTCGGGAAAATAATTCTCATTCACGGATATGTAACCGATTGGAAAATAAACTAAATTCGGTCAAGTGGGGCAGTATTTGATGAAAAAAAAGCCATCTTTTCTTGCGATGCGATGGTTTGATTCTAGCCATCGTGAGGAAGTGATGGTAATTCTTCTTTCCTTGAAATTGACAATATACTAGGTGTAACGATTTTACAGGATGCTTGATCCTGTTATTTACTTACAATCGAGTAGGCTAATTTAAATTTTGGCAGTTTGGTTTTGAATGTTTGCTTATGTTGTCAATCAACTTTAAAGACAAAGAAATTGCCACTTATTTTATGCATATACAACGTGTCTCAAAAACATACTCAGTCAAACAAACTTTTTTTCTGAGGAGGCTAAATCGTTTGTTTTTTTTAGGTAAAAAATTTACCATGAGATGATTGAGTGTTTCTTTACCCGTGACAGGTGTTTTGTTCTGTGTGATTTTGACCTTTTGTTTAAAAGTTTACGGCAAAGCTTGTAAAGACTGTCAAAATTTGCTTGAGCAATTTTTCAGATTAGCTGGCATCTAGTGTAAGGCGTTCACACACTTTCTTGGTATGTGAATGCCTTTCATTAGATACCAGATAATCTGAAAAGTGGCCCAACTTGGAATTCGAGTCATTTCATTTAATGAGCTGTATCTCTGGACTGGGGTGTCCAAATGAGATGGGATAAAGACCATTGTGTAGAGTATTTACTACAACTTCAAATTCTATAGATAAGTTTTGCAAAAAGAGAGTGCTCAAATTTTTACTATTTAGGCCCCCCAAAAAAGTCTCCGGTTTCTGGTATGGAGCTTGCCCAAAAAGTGGTGCGGCGACGTGGCTTTTTTTTTTTTTTTACCTGATTTTTTTACTTCAAATGTCGGCTGATGACTGCAAATGGTGCCCGACTAAACTTAGTGCAAATATATGGGAGTCCAGAGAGGCCACATAAAGCTTATTCTCGACCATAACCCAATCTAAAAACACGTTAAAATTGTGCAGCAGCAGGATTCCAGTCAAACCAGTGAGTTTGGCGGTTTTGAGAAATCATCTTTCATTGAAAAAAAAAAACTTTTTCATTTTGCCAACGCGCATGGCTACGGCGACGCGCGCGCGCATACCAGAAACTGGAGACTTTTTGTTTTTGGCCTTATGGATTGACTCAGCTACATTTTTATTGGCACACATTGTAGTGACGAATTTTGGGAGATTTAGAAAAGATTTAGGGACAGCAAATGAAATTCTTACATGGTAGCGCATCCTCCCGGATGCTGAATGAGATGATGTTTGAAGTTGTGTTGTCGTTTCTGAGGCAGTCCAGATCTTTAAGGAAGTAAACAACGAAATCACAACGTTAATAAAAAAAAATTAAAACAAGGTTTTTAAAAAGTTGCTAACAATTGCATATAAAGCCTCATTTCACTCTTTCAAAGAATGTTTGACTGGAATGAAGACCAGCACTCCAATGGCATGTTTTTTGGGGACCATAATTTTGTACCCCAAAAAATTTCTTCTCGCGGTAATTACATGAAAACTGCAAATTCTCAAGGTGTACTTGTGTGAGAATTTTGGTCATTTTATTAATTTTAGGTTTAAATTGTGACATTTTCCTGTCCCTGTTACCTTGGTACTTTGTAATTTGCCATTCAAGTATCATTAAGAATGACTTCAAACGATTCTTTATTTGTTGGGTAGGTAGGCTATTCATAATCACTCTTGGAGGACGACTGCATTAAGGAGTGCATCAGAATTATAAAAAACATACATGTAGATGTCAGATATAACAGGGACAGGAAAAAAAGTGGACCCAAAATTATAGAATGACCATGTATGTTCTACTTTTTTTCAAAATTTGGCTCGGCAACATTGGAATTGAAAGCGAGATCCAAAATATTGTGTTCTGTTTCTTGAAATATACAACATTCACAGAGCTAAAACTTCCTCAGGTTAGTTGTTAAGCACCCGTCTTTTAGATTTGGAGCACTTTTGATGCTTCAAACACAAAAAAATGCACAAAATGACAAACGATCTGATCTACCTTTAAATGTAATGCAAGTCACCGTGGAATTGCCACGGTGGACCCTTTGGCCTAAAAAAAAAAGTGTTATGTTGGCGTAACCCGACCGACCCTAAAAATGCGGCCGACCCTGGATATTTTTTTTTTTTTTGAAGGGAAGAAATATAATTAAAATCTATAGAAATGAATTTTAAATACGTTTTGAAACCATTTCTGACCGTTTCTCCTCAATTGTATGACGATAGCGCGCGTGGAACTTTGGAGTGCACAATGTTTTGCACCTTCCTCTCCATGACACAACGAACATGCAGAAGATCGCGCAGGCCTAGCCTAGTGCGCGTGCGGAGATCGATGCACCATGCATGCATGATAGATGCACATGTACGTGTACAGTACATGTATAGCCTCGTCCTAGACTGTTGCACGGCGCGAACTGCTACATACACTATTGAAAATACTTCGCTATTTATTCCATGTTAAAAAAAATAGTTCATTATAATATAAATTATTTTAATTAATTTTTCACTATTTAACACGATAACAATTGATATATATTTATTCTAAAAATGGTAAACTATTCTGTAACCCCGGCGGCCGACACGACCCGGCCGCGCCGCGCCGGCCCCCGGCCCGTGGTTACGCGCGTACGCCGTCGCATCATGGCGCCCGGTACCGAAGCGTACAGTGTTTCCATCAAGGGCAAATGGGGATCTTCGGTCATTTAATGCGGATAAATTTGAGTCTAGAGCTGGGGGTAATCGCCCAGAGCTGTGCCGATGGTGTACAAGCGGGTTACACCGTGCTAAACATACAAACTTCAAGGAAGAATCGGGTCCATATAAAGATGTCGATGCCAGATGAAACGGCTAACATTTTGTCTGATTTTGGATTCCGCTTTTTGATATGTACCTTTGATATGTACCATGCCTTCCTTAAATTTTCCTCGATCTGACAGTTTTGTTTTTATTTGCACAAAAACAAGAAACTATAAAAGAAAGACATAAAAAGTGAAATAAATGTCACTCAGAGTTTAAAAGTATACAAATAGTAGTCTTGTTTTCTTTTGTTATCGTGTACTACTACCGGCTTAATGTCATTTTCGTTGCTGGGATTTAAAAAAAAAAAAAAAAAAAAAAAAAAAAAAAAAACCCGACCGACCTACCCTATTTTTTCTGGCCCGTTACGCCAACATAACTTTTTTTTTTTAGGCCTTTGCTGCAGACAAATAGTCAATGGCTCAGTTTACCTTGAGACTTTGATATCGATATATGCAACCAGCTATAAAGTAACCTTGGTCCATAGCTTATACATATACAAGTCTGTGAAAAATGACCTACTCCAAAATGGATGAAGCATTTGCAATTTCACTCCCCCAGAAACGCTCTTCTTGAATCAAAACGTTTACCCTTTTTCTCATATTTTTTTTTTTTAAACAACAGATGACTGAAGTTGCAAAAAGGAAGTTTTGAGTTTATACAGATCACAACACATGATTTTTTTTTTTTGGTAAAATGGAAATCGATGATAAGTAGGTGTTCACCTAAATACCGGTAATGATTTCCTGGGTTGAAGATAAACTAAAAAATGTTGTGTGCGCTTTCAGAGGCGGCGGAACTGGGGGGGGGGGGGGGGGAGGGGGAACTCCCCCCCCCCCCCCCCCCCCCCCCCCCCCGATTTCCCCGAGTGCCCCTTTTGCGGACATAAATGTGCCCCCACGAGATGAAAACAAAACTGGCCCTACAATTTCAGATAATTTTGTTCAGTAACCATTTCCCAAAATGGTATAGAGAGTTCTGATATGAATGAGGAATAGGAAGCCTAAACCCCAAAACCCTTTCATTGCATGCGCCCTGAAATGTGTACATACTGCGTAGTTCGCACAATGGCCGGATTGAAGGGTGCCCCCTATTTTGGAAGATGGTACCTTGTCTGTTGATGGAATTTGACTAGTCACGGTGCCTATTGAAATATGATCTGACTGTTGGTGACTAGCCTGTGTAAAAGGCATGGCAAGGGAACAGGATTGACGTGTCGACTGTCTGTGACTGATCAAACAACAGGAGGGTTTAAAGTGAAGAATTCAAGTTAACCAACCGTGTACAGGTACAAGGGACGATTACATTCTCCATTTTGTAATGAACTGATAGTCGTGTTGATGATGAACTGCCAGAGATTTTTAGCAATGAGGATGATTGATATGAAATTAACAATGGTGATGACAATGATGCTGGTCATGATCATTGAAGGTATAGTCCATCATTTGTAATTTGTGCATTTTGTTCGTTTGGAGCAACAAAAGTGCTCAAGATCTAAAGAAGGGTGCTGAACAACTAAACTGATGAAGTGTCAGCTCAGCTTCAGCTGTATATTTCGAGAAAAACAACATTTTTTTCTAGGATCTCGATTTCAAATCAAAACTTGCTGAATCATGTTTTGAATTGGGCCTGAATTCAGCGTCCGAGACACGTTCTTACTGAGCCGATTGCAGCTACACGATGTCGGGCACTGATCCGACGAATTAAAGCCACTGCGCGCGGGTGTGCGTCGAGCCAATGCTTGCGCGCGCTTCACCGAATAACAAAACGAACTACTAATTTGAATTTCCTACGGTGCTTCTTAAGAAGCACCGTTGGAAAGGCCTTCTTTTGTTGATTTCTTCAAAATGACAGCTTGCCAGAAAGAATAATTTCACAGGGAGTTAAGTCCCCTTACTATCTTTCAACCAAGTATCTTTTTCAACAATAATTACGCCAGTTACTTTTTAGATAGCTTGGACTCTGGCTTTAAACCATACATCACCCCCGCATCTGTGAAAAGGGACTGGTCTGTGACTAACATGCATAATTTTACAAAGTAGGTTACGTTGGAAAGCAAAAGCCTATATATTTTCAACAAAGCCTTTCAATTTGGCCGTAGGATGGTGCCACTGAATTATCGAGCAGCTAGGGGTCATGCTAAATAATGGATCAGTTCCTGTTTCGTGTTCCATTACTCTATCGGTTACCGACAACAATGCGGGTACCGACCTGCGAATAAACAATGCCGGATCTGATGTCTTAGCGTGGGTGTTTTCTGATCCATCTACCCCCAGCATCCCCCACCACAATTTGTGTTTAAAGATGTAATGTTAGTGCTCTACAACAATTTTTTTTTTTTTTTCTGACAAATTTTCATCTTGTATGTTTCATTTTTAGGGGGAAAAAACAACTTTTTCTATTATGGGAATCAAATGCATAGGCATTTCCTCATCCACCCCCACTTAGTTTTTGTCCTGTACTGTTCGTGTTCTGCATCAAAATCCATTAAATTTTTTCCAGGTAAATTCTTATCATGTGTGTTTTATTTGTATGTAAAAATATTTTTTTTGTTTTTTTGTTTTGTTATAATTTGGGTGTTCTGTAAACCTCTGAATAATGCTTTTATTTTGGATTGCTTTCGTGCACGAACAGATTTGCTCTCAAGCAGACTGGTTCCCGGTCTCTACGTCATTCCATTCTTAAATGGAGGCGGGAACCAGTCTATCCTGCGAGATCTGAATTATCGGGCTACAAATAATTTGATATTTGTAAAGTAATTGGTCCATGGGTAGATTTGTTCCCCTTTGAACACCATTACATTGGACACGCAACAAACATAAAAATTATTAACTCGAAATAGAATGTTACAAATATGGACAGTGCATCTTTAATCTAGTATGAAGCTAGGTCACGCTGCTAATGGTGTGTCGCCACACGTTGGCAGTTTACGTCAAACTAAATTTGTCCTTCGGTGGGAACTACACGTATAATTGAGTGTGATATTTTGTGCCTGGGGCAAAAAGGAATATGTTGAGAATAGCGTGATGGCAACTTCGGGTAAAAAAAACCCACAATTCAGTATACAAAAGAATGAGGAACTATTTGAAGGGAAAAAAGTGTATAAAGGTTTAACGGCCGATTAGTCATTCTATACATTTCAGGTCCAAAGTGAGACTTTTTTTTTCTGTCCCTGTTACCTTGGTACTTTGTAATTTACCATTCAAGTATCATTAAGAATGACTTCAAACGACTTTTCAGTTTTTTGGGTAGGTAGTTTGCTATTCGTAATCACTCTTGGAGGATGACTGCATTAAGGAGTGCATCGGAATTATAAAAATCACAGATGTCAAGTTTGAAATCTTCAAGTTCCAAATTACACATTGTAATCAAGACAATAATAATACACCACTTATGTTAAGAAAAACAATCAGTTAATTGAAGCGTACCTAGGATCATTTGCTTTTTGTGTATTTGTCTTTTCGTTTGGAGCAACAAAATTGCTTAAAATTAGAAGTAGCTTGCAAAAGAACTATTCACTTGTTGAAAGTTTAGCGCAGTGGATTCTATACTTTTTGAGAAAACAGAGAAAATGATGCACAAAACTTTTGGGTTTCATGTATGTAAGTGGTTTCTGTTGCTAACGAATGTAAAAAAAAATGTGCCTGCAGACACATTATTTTGAAACCACCTTCAATGTGAGTTTTCTTCCAAACGATACCATTTTAGGTGGAATAATTTTACAGGGTATTTGAAACCAGTCCTATCTTCATTTTGGGCAAGCTTTCTGTCATTAAATAATTACTTTTTTCAGGTAATAGCAAATGATCCTAAGTGGCTTTAAATATTAAAACAATTGAAATGTAACAAGCTTACCGTCAAAATCGACTGCTTGTCGTCTGTATATGTCTGTTAGTTGAATTAAAACATGAAACAAATGCAAGGATTATATAAGTCCGTTAGTTTCAAAGTACATTCGCATCATGCAATGTCATTCAGATAAATATAGGTACATTTGTACCTTTAAATAAAAAAGTTATAAAATTTGAAACATGCACATGTGCACACACAAGCAAAATAAAACACTATCAGAAGTTTTAAACAAAATCTTTAAATTATCTAATGTTTAAACCAGTAAGCGCTGGAGGCCGTGTATACACGCAAACGTTTTGCAGTATTCGGAACGGATGACAGATAAACACGCAGGGAGCGAGGCTGGAAATATCTGTCAGTGACTCACTGTCAGCGAGCGAGACCGGAAAGTATGAGTGTGCTGCCCGAGGGTGATGGCTTTAACCTGCCTGGCTTGAGGTCGAGTGAAAAGTAATCCTTCGCCTCGTTCCGTTCTTGTCAAAATAATCCCGGCGCAAACTGGTTAACAATTATCAACTGGCAAACTTCCATTTTTTTGGTTAAGATTTTTACTAGATTTTTAACAAATCGCTTGTATTAGTGGTGGAACAAAACGTTGACAAAACTGACACAAACTTGCATGCATAATATAGGTTTTGGGAAATCAAGGTGATTCAAGTCAAACGTCATAAATGTTTAACACGTAAATTAAAAGTTAGAAACAACACAATCAGTCCTTCTGATTTGAAATTCACAGGCGTGTGGAGAAGAGCACACCTGGATTTTTCTAAGCGTGCAATTTTTCTAGGTGTGTGATTTTTCTATATCACATAACTTGTTCTAGGCTGGTGATTCAGTAGTCAAGCTGGGACTGAACAATATGGTATTTTTTTAATGATAATCATCTTGGTTTTTATTTTCTTCACCAACAGATTTTTTTTATCACAGTTATGAAGTATAATTATGCCGTAAATGTATGTGTGCAGTACAGAGGGATTCAGGTGTGCAATTATTCGCACTTCTCACGAAGCTTTTAGGCGTGCGATGGCTTGGGGGTGTGATCGCACGCCTCAAATCAGAAGGACTGCACAATTATGAGAGAAAGAATAACAACAAATTGACAAAACTCAAAACCATGTCTGTATTTGAAGCTCAGATGCACTGACATCTTGTCTTGCCCAATTTACCCAGTTTAATACTAAAAATTACTCACTGTGTGAAGATCCTGATGCTGATTGCAGAAGAAATGATGAGACAGACAGACGTGGGGGAAAGGAAGAAAACAAAAAATAAGAGGCTTATTAGTATGACATTTATGATAAATTCATGAATTAATAAGTACAGAGGGGAATAAACAGGGTTAGGAAGGCCTTGTAAAGCTGGTCCCTGAGTGCACACGATTCTAGTCGGCAACTGATACAGAATGGCTATTCACTGGAAGTCTTTTTAAAATAATAACAGGTTATGCAGGGTTTTTAACTAAGATCAAAGCGCTTTACATTATTATTACTACCCTTGCTCATTCGGCCATTTAAACATTTCAAAGCCAATCTCAGCTCCCTGGGGAGTATACAGCTCCATGCTGCCTCTTAGGCACAAGGAAGCTAATTCAATCACGATAGCCATCTCTGCCCTCACAGGTACCCATTCACTCCTGAGTGGGGAGAAGCAATTAGTGACAAAGCGCCTTGCTCAAGGGCACACGCACCAAGACCCCAGGCTGGACTCCAACCCACAACCCGCAGCTTTACCCGCAGACCACGAAGTCAATGCTCCAGACCACGAGGCCACGGCACTCCACTAAATGCATCTGGTCTTCACAATGGGCCGGAATTATCCCATTCATTGCGTTATGGGGTAATCCTATATGATAGCACTGCCCGGCTCACAAGTGACAGTCTGTCAGTCAGTCTGCCTGTCAGTCTGTCAACGAGATGCCTACAAAGAGAACGCTAGGCTGGCTCAGCCAGATTTAGCACTTTCACCCCAGAGGGTTTCGAGACAAATTCACAAGCTGACTTGGGTTGGACTTGAACCTACAACCTCCTGCTTTCTAGTACAGATGTCTTACCACTCATCCACCATGCTTGACGGGATCGGCTGGCTTGCTCAAATATACAGCAGAGGGTACCGCAACCTTAAATTGGATGATTTTTTTCGTTGGGCATGTCAGGGAAACGTAAATTCAATATTGTTTTTTTTGCCCTTCACTGACATTATTTCATAAGCACGGTATACACTCAGTTTTTGCCGGGATTGGGAGAATACCGGTAAATTCACGAGCTGTTGTCATGGGAACAGTAGAGGACATTTTTAATGAATTAGAAAAAAATGCTCTAAAACAAAGCTGGAATCCCAGTGTAGAACTAGTAGCTTCTCATTTTATCTTTTCAATAACTTTACTGACGAAGAAACATTTCTTGTAAACATGTAAAGCTTACGTGTTGTCGAGAGCAAGGCATTGATATGCGTGCAATTGACCTTTCACCGTTTGCGAGTTAGCCACGCCCCTTAGACAACGTAGTTTTTGTACACTAAGTTTTGTTTGTCTAAGATTTTGCGCGTTCCGCGTCCATTTGTATATCATGTAGCAGTAATTGGACAATATTTCACAAGCTGCATTGATGCAATTCTAACGCGATTCTACCGCGATAGGTCAATGGACCAATCAAAAGATGGAAAACCGGTCCATCAGGGAAAAGAGAATTCGCTAGATCCTGCATAATTTTGAATTCAATGCCAACTTTTCTCACATCTCAACCAGACTTGACAGTGAAAACATGTTCAGCCTCGGGCAGCCCCCTGCCATGTAATCTCATTTCAATGTCTCCCACGCACACGAAGCCAATTCAACCGTGATACAACATCCCTTAGTTTAAAGGTAAAACATACAACATTTGCTTTTGCTGTAATTTTCAGAAGTGGACGGATTAAGGGGTTAGTATTTTGTAGCGAATATTGTTGCACTGTTTGAAGTTTTGTGTTCATTGATGCCAGAAAAATCGAAGAAAAAAAATGCTGTTCCCGTAGTCTGGTTCCCTGACCCTACTTCAGATAAAACTCTAGACGTTGGGAACTGTTAGGTCAGGGAACCAGACTAGCTGGCTTGTACCCGTTCACTGATGTGCAACCAATTGAGACAAAATGTGGACTAACCAAATTTGGTAAATTGGAGGCAGTATTTGAAAAAAAAAAAAATTCCAAAGATGGTCAGCTGACCATCGTTGGAAATTGACACCAAAATTCCACTTTTCTAGAAAATGACAGCACACCAGGTGCCATGATTACATAGGATGCTTGAGACTATTATTCACTTACAGTCAAGTAAGGTATTTCATAAAAATATAGTTTTTTTTGTTTTTGATGTTTGCAAATGTTACCTTTAATATAACAAGAAAGACGCACCCTATGATACAATACAAGGATAAAGAGACAGGACATAACCGGTTCCCTCAATATCAAACATACAATCAATCCGCCCACGATGAAATATAAAATCAATTACTTCGAGGTCTGCGTGCATTGTCAAACGTGGGTGGGGCTCGAGTGACGACAGTATTAGCCATCACACCGTGTAAAAGACAACACGCAGGCTGTTAATATTTCAAAATGACCACTAGAATTAGATAACAAATAACACACAGTGGCTGACTCATAATTTTTTGTAGAAATTTTTTGGAGAGCGAATTTCAAAATTAATCACATTCTCCAAAAATGACATGAAAAAATGTATTCCACTTGATAATCGTTCAGTGTATGTGCAATACTACCTGCATTAACATAAATTTTTATTTCAAGTAGGGCCTACATGTCATATTCCGTAAGTGAAAAATTTATGGTTAGAGACGCATTGTCTGTGCCTTTCAACAAATTCAATTATTTTTCTTTTGATGAACAAATATAACCAGGTCTGCCTGCGAACGGGCTGGTTTCCGGTCCCCATATTATCGATGCCGATAGGAGGTGGGAACCAGTCGATCCTACAAGAACCAAATTATTACGGAGCTGTGATAATTCAAAATTTATACATGTAACTGGGCCATTCCACTGTTATGAAAGGCAGTGTTATGTTCATATACCAGAGCCAATTAACCATGATATCTAATTAACGATTCAGAGAAATGATCCAAAACTCCTAGTCTGTAATCTCCTTGACCATTACTAGACAATGGATGTATTTTTATAAGATTTGAAAAAATGTTTAAGGTTTATTCACTGAGTTTTTAAAAGCTCTGTTATGGACATTACATAACGCTTCCATAGCTCACTGTGGGGTAATTTCTTACTGATGTCTCATTCAACATGTTCAAATGTGAATAACTTTTGTTATGCTAAGAAAAATAGATAAAAATAAAAATCTGTTTTGAGGAGTAAGAGTCAGAAACAGCGTAGAAACTACATCTTTAAAACCAACTAAGAAAATAGCAAACAAATAAACAACCCATCAACTAGTCCAACAAACAAAGTTGAACAAAGCTGAACTTTATTTCAAAGACAGCCCCAGGAAAATTCAAAGTACAACTAAGAAAGAATTCAACTGGAGAAATACAAAAATACAAATAAAGAAAGAACCAAACAAACAAACAAATAACACTAACAAACAAACAACCCAAGGAACAAATAAACTCTCCATATCAACCATAAGTGACATCAAGACATTGATCAAATGAACATGACTACCCCCCCCCAGCAAGTCAATAAATGGCAAAATATAACAAATTTTGTCTTGTACTGGAGAACCAACAGCACAACTATAAGATGTCTGAATCCAGCACGGATGGGTTGCAGTCGTTAATCAACACAGTCACTCATAGAGGGGGATTTTCTCACGCCCCACTGGGAAAGATTTTGATGATTAAGAGCTCCCGACAGTGTCTGGTGACACCTCAGGGATGACGGGACACATGTCTCAAGAGGATAAAGAAGACGGCTGTCAAATGGATGAGGGAGACCTAAAGTAATGACAGCGTCTTTTTGTGGACTTAAGAGGAGAGTGCGTACGATGATAAACTGGAAGATACTGTTTCTAGCAAACCCACGCAATGGGTGGCGCTCAATGAGGGAGGTGGAATTGCTGGTGTTTGGACAGTACAGGGACTTTTGGGGTGATAGTCTTGGGTCAATCAACCGCCAAATCGCTATCACAGTGCCGGAATCTTGTAGCTGCGCGCATACACTCTTGTTTTACTATACTCTCGAGGACAATGCTTTGTGTTTCCCTTTGTAATCATGAAGGAATAAGTACACACTCTCCCATAGACTAAGCACACAAACTTACTTCACATTTCCAACAAAAGACCCAACTCCTGAGGACTGAAAGGATCTGTTGTTCTCCCTTTGTGTGTCGGTCCTCGGGGGTTATGTAGAACACGTACACCCATTTTGCCTTATTTACCGGTATGCTGCGGGCGTTCAGCACCTTGCACATTTTGCTACGAACCAAACTCCAAAATTTCAGCCAGTTACATACATGTACAAGATGCTACCAAACTGTGCAACTTTAGGGCAGCTTTTTTGTCGTACCCGTATGTAGTACGAGTTCGACCGAGAATTAGACAGTATTTGCCTGTAGAAGTATCGCATGCGCACGAGTTTCCCCCATTTTTCAGGGGCAGATTCAACAAGATTCCCAAAACATTGTTGTGATAGCGGCTCATGGGTGTATGGTAGTGATTCGCTGTGATAACGCGCCCCTCTAGCACAGGGTGATTGCAAATATACACATGCACAACACCGTTTCGAACCAAGACTAATGCGGTAAGGTACATAAAAACATGTCTGAAATTGAATGTTGTCACATTTTTAAAACATTTTTTTCACCATTTCAATCCCAATGAAAATTGGCAATAACACAGAAACAAGTTTTTCCCTTTATATTTTCTCAAGAGTATCCTCCATGTAAATTATCTGCATCTTTTGTTTTTCAAATAAACCACAAGGCGAACCGGCTGGGTGCAATATAATAATTTTTCAAAGTTGAACAAAGAAATCAACTTACATTTTCTGTTTTTTTTTTTTTAAAGCTATTTTTGGATCGGTTTACGAGTAACATATTCTTTAGATATAAAACAAAATATAACTATTCTTTTTTTTTTAAAATAGTAGGGAAAACACACACCAACAACAAACTTCTTGTACTGCCGAAATTATTTTACGTCATATGGTGGAAAACTGTGCAAAAACTGTACGTTTAACTCCAAAGCATTTACATGCACTATAGGGCCTACAATTTCAACAGAGATTAACAAAAACTGCATGCTGAATTTCCAACATCAGTTTGAAGCCACGGCAGGACGCACATACCGTTATTGTTTTTACATGTAGCTACTCATAAACACAATTGTCGACACAATAATAAAAACTGAGCGTCACGGCAGAATTTTATGAGACAATAATAAGCTTACCGACTGACGTCAAGCCCTGCGTGTAGGCAATTATACAAGCATCAAATAAAAAAATTGGATCGCTCAGAAAGGAAACACAATCTCTCAGGAATTCACGATGCTTGAGAGAAGCTTTGTGTCAAATTGTGCAAAGCATCAAAATGATATAAACTTAGGGTAGATTTTTCAATCGCAGGAAAATTGTCTTCAAATTTTTGTCTAGAAGCGCTGGGGTGGAAGTGCATGGTGGATCTTGGGGAGGGGGGGGGGGGGGGGGGAGGGGTTGATTGAAGGGTTGTCAAAAAAAAACCTTGAGCTGCAAAAAGAAAAGGAAAAATGACAGGGACAAAATAGCACATGCCTGCTAACAAACCTCCCCCCCCCCTTATGACAGCGATAGTAAACCCCATTCTTAAGCAAAACATGGTCTGCCTCTGGGGGAGGGGAGAACGCCTCTGAGGGAGGGGAGATTCTCCCTGGGTCTGAGAAATCCTCCCTGGGGAGGGAAAATCTGGCCCCTCCACGGTAATTTTGTCCCCATTACTGCCTCCAACTTTGACTTAAGTGCCGAGCCTATATTTTTTTTTGCACATTCCTTTCAGAAAATGTGACCTTACCCTAGAACTTCAAATTTGAAAACAGGGAGAAGGGGAAAAAAACCAAAATATTGAAACTTTCAATTAACAATTAATAAGAAAAAAATGCTCATTTGCAGACTATCCATGAATTTATTATCAGAGCAACACACAAAAAACAGCAAAAAAAATCACCCCAAAAAAAACAAATTAAAACTTTTGTATACTTTATATAGGCCCCCTATACAATGCATTCAAATAAGTTCTCACACTACATGTATTTCTAACAAGATTTATTAATGACAAAATCCTTTTGCTATTGCCCCCCCCCCCCAAAAAAAAAAACCCCTTAACAATCTATGCACTAAGAATTGCTGTACCTCCAAGAAAGCACACATTTTAATAAAATCTGTAAAATTTATGGGGAAAAAAATGAAAATCCTACTCGAGGTGTCAAGAAAACTTCCACTTTGAAGGGTAAAGTTAGCAGTTTTTGTTTTACTGATGTTCAAACAATATAATATACAAAACTGTTATTTTGATGAAAATTCAGATTCAGTGGCTCATATTATAGAGAACTCTATGTGGTATACACAGTAATGCTTTAACCTGACTGTGTCTACATTTGATTATTTTAGTTAGCGCTGAAAATGACGGTGATAAATAGGGTCTTGACCGGCGAAAAATATTCCAAGATGCATAAATTCTGAGCGTGTTTACACAAAACGAGACCAGCAAGTATTTTTATTGCATTGACATTTAATTCCGATGGATTGAATGACTTTAACCTAAATTTCCAAATGGCTGACCTCACTTTCAATACACAAAATTGTTTGCTTTCTAAGTCATTTCAATATTTCCTAAGTTATGTCTGGTTGAAACAAATGCGGTTAGATGTTTCGGAAAAATGTCACAACAAAAAAATATACTTTGAACAAAGAAATTCATTGGTAACTATTTTTTTATAATCTATCTTGTATTATGAAAAATGCAGAAAATCTAAAAATATGTGGAATGTGTCTTTTGTTTGTTTCCAATAAGAACACCACTCGAAATCCAAAGAAGAATGTTCAAAACATAACCAGGTGAAGTTTCAGCTCAGTGGATATTACACTTTTTGAGAAAACAGTGAAAAAACCATGCACAACTTTATCAATCACGAAACACGATTTTGTCCATAGCACTCTTTACTTCCAAAAATCAGTCGATTGACTGATCGTTGGAAATCAACTTTTCTTGATTTCTTCTAAATGACAGCAAGCCAGACGGAGTAATTTCACAGGGTGTTTAGTACCAGTACAATCTTTAATCCAAGTAAGCTTTGTGATAATAATTCACTAGGTTACTTTTGGGATAAATGCAAATGATCCTACATGCCTTTAATCCAAGTAAGATTTTTGATAATAATTCGGTAGAACACTTTTGGATAATTGCAAATGATCCTATACGAATCTTGTTAGTACAAACTCTCTTAATACAAAATTCTGGTTATAACAAACATAAGCCTCAGTCCCGACTGTGCATTTATGTGCACAATGAATGGGACTGATGGTCCTCTTAATACAAAATTCTGATATAACAAACAATTTGGCTAGGTCCAAATGAGTTTGTATTAACGAGACTCGACTGAATATGGTTTGCAGTGTGCAGCACACGGCATACGGTACCGTATTCCATGTTGTGGTGATTTCTGCAGCTCACTACGTGCTCCAGACATTAAACTCCCCCGCTGGGCTTTATTTCAATCACTCTGCCCATTACTGCGCATTTAACTTCATTTACGCTCACGGGATAAGTGAATGCTTGATGTACAATACACCAGACACGTACCGTAGCTCAAGCAGGTAATAACATGTGCAAAAGAGCATCACGTTACCATGGAAACTGCATTCTTGTCCAATTTTGCTTTTTCACCGTTTAGGGCACATCATGTATGTGCTTGTAACACTCACAGTCACAAGTGAAAACAAAATCCTTTCTTCAACAATAAGGATGAAATGTTACTGGTACAAGTAAACGCACAGTATATGCCTACACTATAAGATGGATACCGATACATGGATTATAAATGGTCTGAATATGTATATTTGGTTAAAAAAATATGTGTAATTGAAAATACATGTGATGGTTATACAGCTGTATCAACCATTTCAAAATTAGGCCGTCTTCAAGATGACAAGTTTGAACAGAGTCTAACGAGATATCTAACAAGATGCCTGTTTCGTTAAATATCTCATGTTCATACATATGTGCATTTTACACATGTATGCATGACATCAGCAAGCAATGGCAATATAAATGCACAGTTCTTACACATGTACTGTATGCATTTTGTATGAAAACATGTACAAATGTATGCAATCCTCCAATTTTATTACAGATTCAAGGCTAAAACAGCAAATTCAGATACATACATTATGTACAGTGGATTCACCTCAAATATACAATATGCAATGCTAAACTGCTAGTATAATTAGTCACCACAAAAAAATTCAAACTAAAAAACACAATATTGAGAAAATTGAGAATGACAGCAATAACAATATAAATTGAAACTGTCAGGAACCAAAAAAAATGATTGATAATGTGTGTCATTTCTGGAGATACATTTAACAATTTTTTTTTAGCTGTCTTTTTCCAAAATTCTAACAAATACAGTACAATGTATAGATTGTTTGCACTGCGGACATCTTTGGGGAGTGTGCTTTTGTTCAGCGGGGATATGCATCAGTAGATCTCTTGTGCATTTATTGTTAATGAATTAAAGGGAATGTACATCATTGGCTTTTGCTGTAATTTTCAGAAATGAACTATTTGAGGGGTTAGTATAATAGATCAAATATTGTTACACTGACATGTTGGAAGTTTTGTGTTCGAAAAGTAGTCTGGTTCCTTGACTCCACTAAAGATGAAACGGATCAATTTATAGATGCCGGAAAATTGTAAGGTAAGGGAACCAGTTGTAGCTGGCCTGCACCCGTTCATGAACATGTAATCAATAGCAAACAAAATTTGGACTGACAAAAATTGTAAATTTGGGGCAGTAGTTGAAAAATAGTTCGGTTTTTCCAACGGTGGTCGGCTGACCATTGTTGGAAATGTATACAAAAATACCTGACTATTTTCTTGAAAATGACTTCACACCAGGTGCCATCATTTTACAGGATGCTTTAGACTGTCATTTACCAACATCCAAGTAAGGTATTTCGTAAAAAGTTGGTAGTTTTATTTTTTGATGTTTGCAAATGTTGTATATTCCCTTTAACATAACAAAACACACCTCCAACATGGCTGCTGAATTCAACTGATGTATATAATTCATAATGTACACTGAATTCACAACAACGAAGAAGATGATTTACGGTACATGAGAATACGCACAGTTCCTTTTATCAAATTTGATACAGCCTAATTACCGGTATATAAAAATTAGCATATATAAATTGAATATCGAACCGCTTCAATGTCGTGGCATTTACATGTGACTGAGAACATAATGTGCAAGCTGTGTTCAAGGACGACTCCTTGTGAACAACATGTCTGCATTTATTATAAACATTCAAAATTGCTATTTTTTTTTATTCCTGTATTCATCATATGATACGACCAATATGTCTAACGATGCCACTTGAACAGAAGGTTCTTGATGTAAGTTTACATATTGCTACAGCTTCGAAATTACATTTTTGCCAACGTTATATTTTTTAAACTTACATGTGAAGTTACCCGACCGCTGTGATAAATGGGATTTTTCAAGAGTAAAGTTTTCGTCAAATTTCCACAGGAATGTTACTGTTTGATGTTTTCTGTTTCTTTCAAAAATACTTGATATGAACACATTTCGCATTTCGCCAACCAATATTTTAACTGTACATGTATGTAAATGAAAACATGTTCAAATACTGTAACTGGATAAATATTTTTTTTTTATAGATTTAATTTCCTATATTTTGTCATTCTTCAAATTTAGGGTCCAAAGTGTGACATTTTTCCTGTCCCTGTTACCTTGGTACTTTGTAATTTGTCATTCACATATCATTAAGAATGACTTCAAATGATTTTTTTATTTGTTGGGAAGATAGATTGCTATTCATAATCACTCTTGGAGGACGACTGCATTAAGGAGTGCATCAGAATTATCAAATCATAGATGTCAGATGTAACAGGGACAGGAAAAAAGTGGAACACAAATTTATAGAATGACCAAGTTGCATATTTTGTCTAACAGTCCAGACATTTAGCGATACGCTTCAGAAATTGTAAATACCTTCAATTATACATAACAGCAGTACGAAGGCTATACACTTTGTATACGTGTGATAGGGATTCCACTTTAAAAACTACATGTAGAAAAAAACAAACATGTAAATTTTTTGTATCTATGTCTGGGCGTGGGAATTAATGGGCACGGTGGATTGCGACAATAGAAAAAATCAATATTCATAACGGACCAGATGGCGGACCCGCCCATGGTAATTACAAAGAAGAAAGCTGTGATCAAATAAATTGTACATGCGTCTACTTTCGTCTGACTAACAATACATGTATGTTTGTTACATCGGCAGACCGACATGGCATGTGTTTGAACACGTACTCGCAGTCTATCCAAAATTGCCTACGCCGGCCAAGTCACGATTTTTGTACCGTCAATTTCTCTCTTGGAGGAACTGACACCATTTGCAAACCTTCAAAAATGAAACTGTCAAAATATCATGAAATATCCTACTTGACTGATTTTAAGTAAATAATAGGATCAGGCATTATGTGAAATCATTGCACCTGGTACGCTGTCATTTTTTAGAAAAGAAGAATTACCAAGAATTTCCTTATGATGGTTCGGACCAAACCATCGTGCTTTCAATTTAAACCTACGTCAGGTTTTTTTTCTCAAAACAGGTTTTCTACTCAGCTGAAATTTCGACAGGTTAGTTTTTTTTTCAATAACTGCTTCAGATTTCATAAGATGGAATTTTGCGTCGGGGTGATGTAATTCAGATTTATTTTATTGTTCCTTAAACTGGCACAAACATATTCAATTGGAAATGGCGTCCAATTGTATTGCCCTGCAGTGAGCCGATCTTTAAACTTATATTTCTGACAAATTTGGGATGAAATCAGAACTGAAAATTGTGTTTTTTGGGGGGTTTTTTGGCGATGGCATGGAGGGATCATTTTTCAAACTTGCAATGGGTTCAGGACTGCTTTTAGGAGTGGAAAATGCAAACGGAATCTGCCCATAACTGCTAATAGTACCTGTGAGGGCAGAGATGGTTATCGTGATTGAATTAGCTTCCTTGCGCCTAACAGGCTGCATCGAGCTGTATACTCCCCAGGGAGCTGAGCTGGTATTTGGAATGTTTCATGTGCCCAATGAGCAGGGGTAATAATGATGTAGCGCCTTGAGCACCAGTCCTGGTGGATACGTGCGCTTTATAAATATCCACTATTAATAGAAAGTCACTCGTTACATACATGTAAAACTAACAACGTAATTCTCCTAGTGACGCAGCTGGCCCTGTAAAACTTCGGCCCCTACTGCTTCTGAGTGTTAAACTTACAATCAACAGTCCACACTCGACAATTTGGAAGTTCACTGGCTGTTCGCAATGGACTAACTTTGGTTAAGTTTACAACTATCTCAGTCAGTTTTACCAAACAAAAAGTCCAGTGCGAACACAGCTAAACGTCATCATATTAGCTAACTCTATAAAAATCAAATCCTTCTGTCACTTTCCCCCTATTTGAAAATTGATTGCTCTAACAACAGTCAAAACAAACACATAAACCTGCCAGTAATCACTATGCAAAGAAACACTGGTGACAGGGCAAATATTGTTTCTAAAGAGTTTCTCAGTGCACACAAAAGAAAAGTAAACAAAATATAATCACACCTCTGATGGGAAACTTGTCACTACATGTTGTAAAAGTGCAAAGTCGGGAATTTTCTGGTTTGTGTGATTTTCACACGACGAAACTCTTTCTGGTGTTTTTTTTTTTTTTCGTTTGCTTTATTTGTCCTTTGTGTAAAATGTTTTGGGCTATTTTTGTGTTTCATTAAAGTTGATCTCTGCATTCTATTTCAAGAAATAGAGATTTGTTCTCAAAATTTCCATTTTTGTATCATTTGAAAGTTGAATCAAAAAGGTAGAGGCCTTAAGTTTGTGCAACTTAAGTTGATGTTAATCATTGACGCACTTAAAGAGATTTATTGGTTCATCCTAAAAATATTTGGAATACATTGGGGGATATGGGAACAAAACTTAATTAAGAAATAGTTGCCATAACTTAGCATTTTCTTAATCAATCAAGCACAATAACCTTGGAGCTTATACTTATTGTTTTCCCAATCAATCATGCAAGCTTACGGAACCCAATAACAGATTCAGAAAGGATTATGATTGACTTACATTTAGATGATCTAGATTGCATTTCTTATTATCACACAATCAAGGCACTCATGCCAAATTATAAAGCATGTCTTATTTACAATTAAATATTGTAAATATAATATAAAACTATGCAAATCAATATAAAATTATGCAAATTTTCACAGATCTCAAGAGACTGTCTGAACTTTATCCCTGGTAAGTATTTTTTTGATTTTTAAAACGGTTATGAAATTAATTGTGTTCAAACAAAGGCATGTCAAAAACAAACTCAACCGATTTCAAGGAAAATCAAGCATGCACATTTTTCTAATGTGGAAATGCTTCATCATGTTCATGATGTGACGTTCTCGTTGCCTTTTACCTTCTGTGTTTACTTTTTTTTTTGATCCACGTAGAATACACCTTAAATAAATTCACAATGTTGTTCTTCCTTTCAAGTTCAATGTGTTTTTAATAAAAATCAACTTTTTTTTAAAATTTCAACAGCTTCTTGACTTGAGTTTGCTTCTGATGTACTGGTTGAGTTTGTTTTCGACATGCCTTTATTTGAACATGAACAATTTTAAAACTCTTTTAAATATCACACCAATACTCGCCAGGGATAAAGTTAAGATTCCAAGGTTTAAAATGATATAAAAAATAATGGCGGTAAGTGTTTCCACTCTGACGCTAGAGCCTCGCAAAAAAAAAAAACCAGTTGTGGGTATTTTGGGATGCGCTGTGGACCACGTCAATAGTCCAGATCCCTGCTGTTTTCTTAACTTATCCTCGGAGTAAACTCCGACATTCCCCGCATCTTTGCGTCCCAGTCCAGCTCCGGAGCCAGAAATCACTCTTTGAAGATGTAACTCAAGATGCAGCTAGCCCGTGGAGACCCGTGGAGACCGGAGGGCCGATTCCCTTAGGCGACGCTCCGGCACGACCAATTTGGAATGCCAGCCAATTTGAAAATGTCGCAGTTGAGGAATCCTAACAACGGGGGGAATCTCTACAAGCGCAGACGCTGCAACCTCTAATTGGGGGACAAATGACTGTCGATTGGACATGACAGGACTGGAGCGTACAGTTCATATTGGGGGGAATTTAGCTTTGAGTTGGTTCGTTGAGTGACCGGGTACATCATTGTGTTAGGGTGGACGTTACTCTTTGGTCTGACAAATAAACATCGCGCAGTACATGTGTTTATATAAAGATGTTATGAGTACGCTATATTGCTGTCAGTTTTTGTATGGGAGTCTAGAACACTCAAATTTGACATGGAGGTCTGTCAAAATATCAGTTTGGAAGAGCTAGACGAGGAGATATGACTAAAAGAAAAATGTGGGGCTGTTTTGTTTTCAATTCAATTTCAATTTTTTTTCTTAAATTTTGAACACTAACATGATACACGTTCTTCAAAATAACAGTTTTGAGAAGAGCTTGAACAGAAGATACCATAAAAAAATTATATGGGGCTGATTTCTTCTCAATTTCAATGTTTTATTTTTTGGAAAGTACATGTATAATAGTTTCAGATCATACATTTGCCCTTAATTAAAGATGTATTTAACCCAAAACTGTTATCACATATTTTTCTTTGTCTTTTTCTCTGTGATTTCACAAACTTCAAAGGGCATTATTTGGCCAAAGAGAGTCTGTTATCAAAAAATTAAACTGTCACTGTAAAGGAGAAGACCTATAATTTATCAAACTTATTTTTGACCATTTCCGTTCTTTGTCAAAGACTTGTCACAATTGTTGAATTTTTTTTCAAGCCGGATCATAGTCAGAGTAAAAGTGAAGTTTCACGATGTGAATTTGCAAAAGTTGAACATATTTCAACTCTTAACAAATTTCACATTGCAATTATTTGATGACGTCAAATTGTGATGGACTTGTGATGGACTTGTAATGGACTTGTGATAGACTTGTGATGGATTTGTGATGGACTTGTGATGGACTTGTGATGGAGTTTGTGATGGACTTGTGATAGCCTTGTGATGGACTTGTGATGGACTTGTGATGGACTTGTGATGGACTTGTGATAGACTTGTGATGGACTTGCGATAGATTTGTGATGGACTTGTGATAGCCTTGTGATAGCCTTGTGATGGACTTGCGATGGACTTCAATGTGATTGTACTTTGACGTGCTTAAATTTTCAAAATTGTATCAGTAAAAATGCCAATCATTTAATGCAGGTTAATCCAATATCCAAATCAGAGAAAATGGGGCTGAAATATGTGTTTACAATGAGATTTGACGGCAGATCGCTGGAATTCCAAACAGTTTTCTGGTGACCCTATAAAACTTGCAATTGAGGTTAAAACTTGGTCCATGGACAGGTTTACTGTAAAGTGCTGGTAGTACGTGCATGTACGCACGTTCGCCGTCCCATCTGACGTTAGTAATTTCAACAAATGTTAATTAATCTCATTCGAAAACCAATCAGAAATCAAATGCTTAATACAATTTCAGACAAAAACAACTTCAATCAAACGGAAATTGTCCTTTGAAAAGCAAAAGTTAATTCGCTGGCGAACAACTACGGAACTACATCATCCATGTAGGCCTCACTGCAGCAACCATGGCAACCAAACCGAATTCATCATTTATTTATCTGTGCCAGAGAATGGACTGACATCATATTTATAATGTTATTGTCGGCAGCTTGTGCGTGGGTCTGAGATGTAAATTTTTCTATTTTTTTTTTTAAAACTTGCTGGATTTTTTATGAACATTGTGCAAGTTCTTGATGGTCAATAGCCTGGTTACGGTTGAACTAATCCATTAATGTTGAAGAAGAACTATTAAAAATTGAATAATATGCATGAAATATGAATACCCAATTTCCTCTTTCAACTGTGCATGCACAGACCCGTAAATCATTGTATGATTTATTGATGTATACCGGTACATGTACGTACTTGCACAGCTGTTATGTTCAATACAATGATTGATTTCACTTCAAGGATGGTTTGTACTTATAGAACTGGACTATTAACTGTACCGCCCCAAACCGCCCTGCATATTACTCCCTGTACTGTCCGAAACTGCCCAAACACTCCATAGATTCATGAATGAATACAAATGTAATATAATGTAGTAAAAGAGCTAATAGGTTACATAATAATAATAACCGTATTTATATAGCGCCTTTTCCAAAGGATACAAAGCGCTGGGGGAGAATGCAACCAAAGACAGGTAAATGAACATATGAGACCCATTATGTAGCACCTTTTTTTGCTAGGTGCTGCGGCGCACATTGCTGCCACTGCCAGAAACACCGGGGCAAACCCCTTCTCTTAACGACAAGTGTATACTGGGATCTTTAACGTGCATTACATAACACACGGGACCTATGGCTTTACGTCCCATCCGAAGGACGAAGCAATAATGGTAAAGTGCCTTGCTCAAGAGCACAAGCACCATGTTCCCACGGTCATCAAAGCATGGGGCTAGCTCCATGATCAAACTGAAGCAAATGAAGTCACAGACTTGTGATTGGCTTGTGATAGACTTGTGATTGACTTGTGATAGACTTGTGATAGACTTGTAATTGACTTGTGATTGACTTGCGATAGACTTGTTATGGACTTGGGATGGACTTGTGCTGACTTGTGATGGAGTTGCGACAGACTTGTGATTAGACGTGTGATGGACTGGGGATGGGCTTGTGATGGACTTTGTGATAGACCTGTGATGGACTTGTGATGGACTTTGTGATGGACTTGTGACCGGACTTGTGATAGACTTGTGATGGGCTTGTGATAGACTTGTGATGGGCTTGTGATGGACTTGTGATAGACTTGTGATGGACTTGTGATGGACTTGTGATAGACTTGTGATAGGCTTGTGATGGACTTGTGATAGGCTTGTGATAGGCTTGTGATGGACTTGTGATGGACTTGTGATAGACTTGTGATGGACTTGTAATGAACTTATGCGGACTTGCGATTGATCACCAGTAGACTTGTGATGACTTATGATAGACAAAACTATCCTCTAGTAAGATCTGTTATCATATCTGCTGTTGAAGTATTAAATTCTCAAGTGCCTGAAATCGCTCCTCTGGTTTTGATCGGGTGGCACACACATCCGCAAGAGACACCCTCCGTGTGCATTTGATACAGAGAAATCAATACGCATTAGCTTTCTGGCTGTTGTTCACGTTTGCCTTTGATCTGACTTAATTAAAGGTGCACTGACTGTGCTATATTTACTCACATTACAAAAATGTAATGTGAGTAACCGATTTTGTGCGTCTTGTTTATTATACATAACACATTTTTCTGGATGTCATCTTTGGTGCTTAGGTAGGTCTAGGTCTACTCTATCTACCATGGGATAACAGTTATTAAACCTTTTCAGTAAGGTAATTACAGCCCAAGGAAACTCAAAAGTACATCAAAAATGTAACGTGAGTAACCGTGGAATTGCCCTGCTGCATTGGGTTGTACCACTTGGTACTTGTTTCTTGGAAATTAGAGCATACAAGGCGCAATGATTTTACAGGATGCTTGATCCTATTATTTACTTACAATCAAGTAGGATATTTCATAATATTTTGGTAGTTTCATTTTTGAACGTTTGCAATTTAAGATGTCTATTACCTATAAAAATGATGACCTGACAGAATGACTTAAAAAAAAAGGCAGCCTTTGGTTAATTATCTGATTGGATTCTCTGTCCGACCGCCTACTCTACACGTACATGTACAAGCTGAGGCACGGTAATTGCTCTACTCGGTAGATTGATGCATTCAGGGCTTGATGGAAGACGGCACATTGGGTCGGCGAGATGAAATGTCAAACGATCAAACTGCCTTTTGAGGTTACAAAATGCCCTTCAAACTCAAGGGTGAAAATACAAGTAAAAATCGACAAAGTTGTCTGCTGAACTTGACCTTTCGTTTATTAAAAAACTAATTCTGTTCCAATGACAAACGGTGTGATAGGAGCCTGAAACCTCTACATGTACATTGAAATATGTTACTCCCTTACACAAAATAATGAATAATTCGGACTGTACAACAAATATATGCCTTTAAACCTGGAAGATGATTTTTTTTTTTAATGAATTTGTTGTAACAGGCAATTTCCAGCGCCACTGACCTCACAAATCAGACATTTTTTTGGTACTTTAACTCTAACCTTCCCAACTCCTCAAAAAATGCTCTTTGCAAAATGGAGGATTTTGCAGGACTGAGACTACATGTATATGGCAACAATGTGTGGCTTGGTCTTGGGCCTGACCTTGTGTTGTTTATGCTCAGGCGTGCCTAAATTTAGGCCTACCGGTATATTATACTTGAAATCTTCTGCACTGCTCCAGGATGTCACTGGCTCTGCCCCAACGTACTGACAGTGATTGCCGGAGGATTTTGCAGGATTGAGGCAGTGGTCACCCCACCAAGAACCACATTAAAGAAGTAACAGATGATTTTGCAGGATTGAGGCTGTATGCAATTTTCACATGGAGGCAGTTGGAGGATTTTGCTGGGAGTTAGGGTTAAGACCTCAGCGATTTTTTTTTTTAAATATGCCTTTAAACCTGCAAGATGATTTTTTTTTAGAATGAATTCATTTTAATAGGAACTCCAGTGCCACTGATGTCACAAATCAGACTTTTTTTGGTACTTTAAGAGCTCAGCGAACAAAATCTTCAAATCTTACATGTATACAGCAAAAACTGGTCTCATGGCGTGATGAACAGGGGTAATAATTGTGAAGCGCAGAAACCTTTGGTATAAAGCGATGATAATAAGCACCACATTATATTATTATAAAGAGTAATGGTCAAGGAGATTACAGACTAGGAGTTTTGGATCATTTCTTTGAATCATTAATTAGATATCATTTTTAATGGGCTCTGTCACGGACATTACATTTTCTTCCATAACATCAGAATTGCCCTTGTCGCAATGTATACAATTTGATACATCCCGGCTCTTGTCAACAATACATGTAGGTTGTTTGGATCGCTTGAGAAATTATCGTGCCATCTGCGATTAATTAAAACAGATGGCCCCTTTATGGGTTTACGAAACAGTACCACTTGCAACCTTATTAGAATATCGGCAACTGTGATGATCGTATCAAGTAGCGATAGATTCGAAAGGGACTAGCGTTGATCGCAATCAATATTGCACTAATGAACGGCTGTACTCACATATGCTAATTATGCACGGCGGTGTATGTATTTATAGAGCAAACACGCCGATCCGAGCACAATTATAAAGAAAAACAAAAGTGCAGCTGTCTTGAGCTAGCGCACTGTGTCCACTTTGTTAATTACGTCAATGCAGATTGGACAATTCCATTTTTCTTGTTACGGGTTTCTACCAATTCTGATTGCTACGCAAATTCTTTTTCCGCATGGTTCATTTTATAAATTTTTCCTGTCCCTGTTACCTTGGTACTTGATAATTCACCATTCAAGTTTTATTAAGAATGACTTAAAATTAATGTTTATTTGTTGGGGGCCGGTAGGTACAGTCGAGTCTCATTAATACAAACTCGTTCGGACCTAGCCAAATTGTTTGTTATATCAGAATTTTGAATTAAGAGGAACATCGGTCCCATTCATTGTGCACATAAATGCACAGTCGGGACCAAGGCTTTGTGTTTGTTATAACCAGAATTTTGTATTGTAACAGAGTTTGTACTAACGAGATTCGACTGTACCTTAGTTTGCTATTCATAATCACTCTTGGAGGACGACTGCATTAAGGAGTGCATCAGAATTATAAAATCATAGACGTCAGATGTAACAGGGACAGGAAAAAAAGTGGACCCTAAATTTATAGAATGACCATGTGACATTACGTGCAAGCCAGAATTGATAAACTTTCAAATTTCGATCTAGGGCTCGTGGGGGGGGGGGGGGGGACATTATAATTAAAAAAAAACAATAAAAAATAATGCTTAAATATATTTTTGGCAAATTATTCTTTTGTCTGTTTTTCAAACAACCTCTCCCCCCCCCCCCAAAAAAATGTAAAAAGGAAACCAGCCAACTGATCCCGCAAGCTCGGTGGTCGAGTGGTAAGACGTCTGCACTAGAAAGCAGGAGGTCGTGGGTTCGAGTCCCACCCGACTGATTTTTTCCAATTTTCACTCAGGTGGTACCAGTAACACACTGAGTATACAGTGTTTATCGGTCGGTGAAGGGCAAAACCTAATATTGACTATACACCTCTAAAAAGTTGGGGGAAAACAAGGCTTGACCGCATATAAGCCACTGGTAAATTACTTGGCTACATGTACGGCTTATAATTACACGAGTGTCTGTGGTAGCGGCTATAGCAACTTCCCATAGACTCGTGCGTTGTTGCTAGCCCTAGCCTTATAAAATTTCTAATGCAGCCATTCACTGGACTGACATAGTCAACAGAGGTCATTACTTGATGACTTCCTCTGTCAATGAAGTCACGCTTGGCCGATGTCTCCATGCACCGAAAAGGGCGAATTTGGTGCCACTACCATGGTACCAACTTATAGCAAAGTGCATGGCAAGTCACTCTGGTTATTTATTAAACATTTATCACTCCCGTTAGCCTGAGTGAAGGCTAACTATAGAATATATCCATAATTAATTGAGGTCAGCTTGCAACACAATGTACATCTATTTTATCCGTGGGTTCGTTTGGTGAATGGGAAGATATGAGAAAAAGCCTTGATGAAAACACGAAGTCATTTCACAATTTAGGTGTGGAAATTTTGGGGGAATTATCTTATTTGATGGACTGTACCGGTACGTAGGGTTGGGCGAGGTAATCTTTACTGTAAGTTATAATTGGATGATTTCAAAAGTAAACAAATTCTTTGTAAATGAACAGAATACAAAAACATTTGGAAAAGATTTCCATATACGACGTTCACTCAACACCCTGTGTACAAACCCTATGAGATTGGACTGAAAAAAATTAAGTGTTTTCTTAGAAAATGCTTGTATTTTCTCACTGCTCAAATTGACTTTGATGACATGAAATTGCTATCTGGGGGCTTGTTAGTCAATACAGAGGAAAATTAGTGAACTTCGTATATGGAAATCTTTCCAACATTTGTTCAGTTCAAGTGATCTTTTGTCACTCGCGCAGAATAATTTCTCAGGGTATTTGATACCCAACCTATCTTCACTTTGACCATGGTTTCTGTCATTCAATCGGTAAGTACTTTTTTCGTGTAACTGCAAACGATCCTATGTGGCTTTGAAAAAAAATAATAAATTTTTTATCCAGATTGAAAGAAAGAAAATAGGGGACAAATGTAACCAAAAAATAACAACATCTTACCTCCACAATGATGTTGGGTTATCTGCCACAGCAGTACGACAACGCACAGCAGGAATTCTGCAATGACGTCCCTTCTATAAACCGCCATCATTCTTGCAAAATTTTGTTCAGTCTCCGGTTGAAACAAAACTTGTCTCCTGTGTTCCCTCAAACTATTCACTGATTGCTTTCTGACTGCGTTGGTTGGTTACTTAGGGGAGTTGTGCGGTCACAGCTGGAAGACGTCATTCTGTGTCGGGAATATACACACAGTCTGCGATGCAGCGGAGGGAATGAATGATGTTATGCCGAGCTTAAAATTCTGGGGGAAAAAGTAAGAGATAATGGGATTATAGCCACTTTGCTCACCACAAATTAAACCAATGTTACAAAGATGTCTTAAAACATCTCTGCAACATTGTCTTCAGTATGGTCATTTTATAAATTAGGGTCCATTTTTCCTGTCCTGGTTAACATCTGCCATCTATGACTTTTATAATCCTGATGCACTCCTTAATGCAGTCATTCTCCAAGAGTGATTATGAATAGCAAACTACCTGCCCACCAAATAAAGAATCGTTTGAAGTCATTCTTAATGATACTTGACTGGCAAATTACAAAGTATACCAAGGTAACAGGGACAGGAAAAAATGTCACACTTAGGTCCCTAAATTTACAGAACGACGTGTTCAGCGTGGAAACGGCAGCGCAAATGGTTGAACACAGACAGAAGTTATTCTGTTGAGTGAATCACAATAGATATATCCAAGATTTCCAAACCGGTCCATAAATTTGATGGGAAACACAGAATTGGCCATTCCAACCGTCATTTGAGGAAGGCTGAATTTTGTGATATCGTAAACAACCTGACATGGGCTTGGACTGGCCATTTCATGCAGTTTACTCATGGGTGCCCAAGTAAATCACAATAACGTCTCGGTGGTTTTGTTTAAGAACAAAATGCATCTAAAGGTAGGAAGCCAGAGGCCGTTCTATAAATATAAAAAGGAAAATATTATCACTTTTAGCAGGATCATATGCTGTGCATGCATTTTGTTCGTTTCCAATAATAACACCACTCAAAATCCAAAGAAGAATGTTCAAAACATATCCTGTTGACGGATTAGGCCTACACTTTTGGAGAAAACAGGGAAAAACCATGCACAACCTTTTGATCATTAAACACAGTAACTGTCATCGATACATGGTACGTGTAGCAATCTTTATTTCCTGATCATGACTGATTGTTGGAAATCCCCTGCATTTTCTTGATTTCTTCTCAATGAAAGTAAGCCAGACAGAATCATTTCATGGGTGTTTAGTACCAGTACGATCTTTAATCCAAGTAAGCTTTTTGATGATAATTCAGAAGGTTACATTTAGGGATAATGTACGTATTCCTTGAAAACTAAACATCTTGTTGGTGTACTACAAGGCAAAATAAGAAAAAAACATGTTTAGCGTCCTGCCTTTTTGAAAAAAAGGAAGGAGGAGGCCCTTTTCCCTCCCCCCCTCCAAAACGGCCGCCCGGCCAGGCTAATTTTCAAGATGGCCGCCAGCTTTTTTTTTAATGGCTGCTCTTGGACTCAGGAAATGACATAACAGCTTTATATGGACTAGATGCAACATACAAAGTGGCCAAAATGATGTCACTGTTTAAAATTTATCATTTTTTAGGTTTTAAAAAAAAAAAGAAAAAAAAAAAGGGGGCGGCCTCCAAAAGGGAAGCAGGCGGGGGCGCTAAATACATATTTTCATTATTTGGCCTCATTTGCAATAATAATACTGTCATATTGCACACATCTTCCCAAGCTAATGCATATACCCAAAATATGTCGACAAATGACCTTTTGTTTTGATAGTCTAGCAATAATGTTACCGGGCAAGTAATAAGCATCATTGGCTTACACGCTCCACGTAATAGCCTTCTATTTTATTACACGTAGTTACCATGGTAACTATGGTATGAGACGGTACCACCCCCTCATCCAGAATTGGTCTATTATCTACAAGTACTTGTACGGCTGTTTGTGAATCATCAAATTCTTGTGCCTGTTAAATTTAAGGCTTTCTTATGGGGAATATCATGCAGCAATTTTGATAAAAAAGTGTGTTCAATCCTCTATAGATGTTTCTGAATGCAAACCGACAACATAGAAATTTCAGCCATAGAGAAGTTTCTAAATCAGAACGGATACTGTTGGCATACGTTTAGGTATCCGTAACACTGTTATCGACCATTCCGTGGTTTCACATCATGTAGGTGGACCAGAGTTGTATCAAGTCACTGAGTTTTGTGACTCGAGTCGAGTCGAGTCATTTTAGAGAAGTGACACGAGGATTCACTTTTTGACTGTCTGTTACTGTTCAGACAGCAGGAAGGTTATGAAATTTACATAAAGAGGCATCTTCGAGAATCTTACATAACGCCCTGAAGTTTGATGCTGAAAAAATGAAAAACCGTGGATGCGTAATTGTTGCAGACGAAACTTCTGCGGCTAATCCTGCTTTCAAACACAAACAAATGGCACACAAACTTTCAGCAATTCATGAACTTCCAGCAATTTATTCTCTTTCAATCAAATTATCATCATTAAATAACTTATCAGAAGAGAAAATCAACAATTTACTTTGCATATCACACTGACGCAAAAGGCGTAATATATCGTTGCTGGTACATGCGTAGCGGGTAGTCCAGTCACAAGGCCACACAAATTATGATCCAACGCACTATTAAACCGTATCCATTTGCTTGCCAGGCCTCTCTAAAAAATGACCTAAAGTACAACGGCTTCCCTTTCACTGCACAATAAATTTGACTTAATTAGACACAGAAAAACAAGCCGCGAGAATTCAGTGAACCGTCGCGGTCATCTGCGAGCATCCTTGATTAAAAATAAAAACTCCCCAGCCTTGCAGAATATCGATTATGGGTGTTACCCTTGACAGTCTGAGAATTTTTGCTCAGAAGCGACCTTCAAACGGTTGGGTTTTCATCACTGGAAAAGAAGACTGTTTAACATGCGACTGTCGGCATAATGGTTCCTGTGTTTAATTTTTAATCATCTGTTTCAATGGCTCATTGTTGACAAGATGGAAACAGAACGGAATGGAGGTTTTATGCATAATTTATGCAGTACCGGTACATGTTGCACTTTTTACTGCTAAGTGTACTTGTATTATTATGAGTTTTTTCCTGAAAAATATACAATGTACATATATTTTATTTTAAATTACCATTTTTCTAGCAAAACAAAAGCTATTTACTAAAGATGCACTGTCAGTGTTATTTTCAAGTTTTTCCCTAAAATGTGAATTTTATTTTTGAATTGCAAGTTTTTTCTTTGCAATACCAATGTTATTGACTTTGAATTGAGGCATCGAGTGAACAAAATTGGCACGTGTTTAGTTATGGAAAAATTACAGTACATGACAAATTTTGAGTTATTTTCGGCTCAACGATAATACAGTTCGCGCAGGGTGGAGTGGACATCGCAAAATGCCAAGCGGCGTCGCTTTGTGCTCTGCGTTCGCAACCTCCCCAGTGCAAAACCTCAAAAGAAACCGCCCGTTCTGGACGAAATTGTCAGTGCTGAGAATTGTTTTAAAAAGATTGAGCAATATGCTCCAGAGAAAGCCGGGGAAAATTGGGACTTAAAGATATAGTCCATCATTTGTAATTAGTGCATTTTGTTCGTTTGAAGCAACAAAAGTGTTCAAAATCTAACGAAGGATACTGAACAACTAACCTGATGAAGTTTCAGATCAGCTTCAGCTGTATATTCTGAGAAAAACAGCATTCTAGGATTTCAAATCAAAAGTTGCTGAATCATGTTTTGAATTGTTTTGAATTGCAGCTATACGCGATGTTGCGCACTGATCCGACGAATTATAGCAACCGCGCACGCCTGTGCGTCGTGCCAATGCTTGCGCGCGCTGCGCCGAATAACAAAACAAACAACTAATTTAAATTTTTCTACGGTGCGTCTTAAGACGCACCGTTGGAAAGGCCTTCTTTCCTTGATTACTTCAAAATGATAGCTTGCCAGAAAGATTAATTTCACAGGGAGTTTAGTCCACTTACTATCTTTCAACCAAGTATGTTTTTCAACAATAATACGCCAGTTACTTTTTCGGATGGCTGCAAATGATGGACTATAGCTTTAAGATTGTGTGGGTTTTTTTGGTTGTTTTATTTTTAATCAAACTGTCATCTTTATGGTATTTAAATTTTACATGGGATAATCGATATCAAATATTCTTGATATTGGATTTCCGATTGTGAATTATGATATTGACAGTGTTTAAATACAACCCTGGTTAGGACCAGGGAGGACCAGCGTAATGGGAGGCTCTACCCGCGTAGAACATCCCAAATCTACAGCCGACCCTTGTACACACCGTAGGCCTACCGGTGTAAGTGTGAACGGTATGCCTTGCCTGGCCGTATTCGGTGGCACACAGCTCTGCTTACGATGGGCCGGTGCTAATTTCAACATGGGTATAGGGCGAGACTATAGCGCGAAAAGGCCTAGAAATTCTGCGTTTTCTCCTTCTGTATGCAGGAAGGAATAGCCTTGACAGCAACGGCATTATTCCAATTATCGTTGTCGACCGCAGGTGTTGTTGGTTTCCTTTCGCAGTTTACGCCGTTGTTATGAGTGTCGGTAATTGCATTGCTCTGAGCGATTTCAAATGAAGTGGTGAGAAAAATATACACAGAGAGAAATTGTGCAGAGTGAATAGCAAATATTCCTCTGTGGCTTTTTTAAATATTGAAATAATTTTTACAATAAGGAGTATTAAGTTCAAATATAACAAGGTAAAGTACTTTGGGCCAAAAAAAAAAAGTATCCGGTTTCTGGTATGGAGCTTGCCCAAAAAGTGGTGCGGCGACGCGGCTTTTTTTTTTTTAACCTGTTTTTTTTGCTTCAAATGTCGGCTGATGACTGCAAATGGTGCCCGACTAAACTTAGTGCAAATATTATGGGAGACCAGAGAAGCTACATTAAAGCTTATTCTCGATCATAACCCCATCTAAAAACACGTTAAAATTGTGCAGCAGCAGGATTCCAGTCAAACCAGTGAGTTTGGCGGTTTTGAGACATCATCTTTCATTGAAAAAAAAACTTTTTCATTTTGCCGACGTGCATGGCTACGGCGACGCACGCGCATGCCAGAAACCGGAGACTTTTTTTTTTTGGCCTTGGAGTTGAGTGACATTTCTGCATGCAAATAACGAACAAACAAGAAGACCAAAAAATGGGTGAAATTTGTGATAAAACATTAACGTTTGCAAATGGTGTCCATTAATTACCTTTCATTAAACTGCTAGAAAATGTTCGAACAAAACAAATAATTTAATCAACACTTTTCTTCATATCCTTCTGATTACTTTTTGATGTCACAAGTCTGCAAAACAAGGTGCTTCAGTTTTGAAATTAACAGATTCCAGCAAATTGTGTCCCGAAAAAAGATGTTTCAAGCGACATTTTACCGACCTTGCTATTTTTCAACTTACCTTTTTATTTCTGAGCAACTATAGAAATCAGCGAGGTTAGTTTTCAAGCATGATTGAAGTTCATCTTTTAGTACACAATCCAAACACACACACACACACAAAAAGATTGAAAGTAGGCTGCAGATTTAACCTCCGCTGCAAATTTCACCTCAGGGCTGATGGCACAGCCGTAGGCCCTATCTGATTCCAAAAGGCAGGAACTTTAAGGACAAGTTTTTTGTTCCCTCTGGTAGACTGTCTGTCCTGAATTGTCACACATCACCAACTAAGCAGTAAATCCGTTTGGATACAAAAGGCCCACCACAATGAAAACTGTACACAAAGCATCTATAATGCCTGCAAGTGGCCCCTTTTTTTGTCCATGAGGTGAGCAGACGTGTGCACTGATGCGACCGTTTGAGTTATATCTTGTCATGTCGGACACGGGTGATCCTTTCAAAGGGTGCAAACCATCTGGGGGTTGGTGGCTACTAGTGCCGAATCAATACTATCCGTGCAGAGCTAATCCGCTGATTGTGAAGGAAAGCGAACAATGGCTCGCGTCACGTGCCGAAACCAAATAAGGCCGCGGAGTGCGACAGCTGTGATTTCAATAGTTTCGACCAGGATAATGGGATCGTTTTCATCAGGCTCTGAGCAGCTAAAAAAACACCACCGACCCTAACCCACTTCAATCCTCCAAAATCCTCGTTGCGGTTTGGGAGGATTTTTGAGGATTGAGGATGAATGGCGTTTGAGAAACACAAGGATTTGGGAGGATTGAGGATGAATGGTGTTTAAAGCACATGAGGATTTTGGAGGATTGAGGATGAATGCTATTTGAAGATGAGGATGAATGCATTTTGAGGCAGGACTGTCTTGAAGGATTTAGGCGCTGTTGCAAAAATTTTGAAGATTCTGGAGGATTGAGGATGGTTTCTCGCAAAAAGGGCCTAGGGGGTTAGGGTTACAGATCGAGTTCCAAACTATGACACAATGAAATGAAAAAAACCGGATGCGTAGGGTTTGAATAAAATGAAAAATGAAATCTTGACATAGCTGTAGGCATTAAGTGGGATGATATTAGCTCGCCAAATATTTGCAGTGGCCCATGACGGCACCAATATTTGTAGAGTAAACATCCATTTCGCCTGTCACTGATCTTAGGCCATGATTCACGCACAAAAAATGTTGTGTATTAAAATGATCCTCTCAGATCAATCGCAGTGTATTTTATATTCCCCTGATCACATTTTCTGACCCCTACCCATAGGTTTTGTTTCAATGTCTGTGAATCAGTAAGGGCAATAAAAAATCTGACTTGCAGTTAAATAATTTACAAGCAAGATAGCAGTCCATACTAGAAATTGTATTCATAAGGCCATCAGTTAAAACGATAGGAGAAAAAACAAGTAAAACAAAATAAAACCAAAAAAAAATGCACTTTCTATACATGGTGTGCCCTAGATGGGGCAAGGGAGGACACTCCTCCCCTCCCCCCCCCCCCCCCCCCCCCGGAAAAGCCATATAAAAAAATGAGAATTAAATTTTTTTTTTAAGAGCTGTGAAGTCATTAATTTAATACACACTTAACAAAATGGGCTTCTGCAGGGGTGTCAATGGGGATGGGGTGGGAAAATGTCCCCCGCCCGCCCTCGAAAAATTATAAATTGAGAATTTGCTGGAGAAAGTACAAGGATTTTGAAGAAAAAAGTTGCTTCCCCCCCCCCCCTTCCATAGAAAAAATCCTGGCGACACCCATGCACATATAACGGGCCACACCCTAATATGACGCACAGCCTTTCAAATTTACAAAATATTGATAACGCAAAAAAATTAAAGAATATTCAGAAATTTATATTCTGTGATAATAGACCTTACTGTCAACATCCATTTTACGCCACAGAAAAAAAAAGAGCAACTCATGAAGATAGGTGCCCACCCATGTGATTAATCAACAGTTTGTCATGCAACTTATTGATCCCGGATCAGAAACCAGTTGTAAACAATACTCTAGAGTTTTCACAAAGAGCAGAACATCTGGGGTTTTTTTTAAATTAAATGCCAGCAATTTAAGAGATGTGTGATACAAAAATGACTCACTACACTAAATCACCGTGGCTATTCCCACGGCAGCCATAACGCAAGTTTTAACTGCTAATTGTTATGGAACTGTCTCGTTCCCTGACGTAATAGTATTCAACTTCACGATCTTCAGCTGTTTGAACCAGACTAGTATCAACCATGGTTCTTGGACTTTATTTCCCTTTTAAAAAAAAATCCTCCAAAACCACTGATTTCAAAGAAAAAATGAAATCTACTTAAATAAAAAGAACTATTTGATTAAAAACATTAAACTTAAGAAATATATTCCCAAAATAAATTAGAAAAAAAAAATTGAGTAGTGCTGCAAAAAGTGCAAGGGTTCGAACCAGGGTCCATGCATCTCATTCAGCTATAACGTCTGTACCAATCGAGATACCGAAGCGCTTTGGTTGGATGGGCAGTTGATACCTTCGCATTGTGTTTTTACAATGTTGTAATGATAGCATTTGAAAATTGCATTACGGCTTTTGTAATCACTATGACACAAAATAAACACCCAAAATAATTATTTCAGTGAACTGCAAAACAGTCGCACTACTGCACACATTAATAAAAGGTTTACTTAATTTTTCAAACGACTTCAGCATTAGGCCAAACAAAAGTTAGTAATAGTAGGAAAGAATGAAGTAACCTGACGCTACTTCCCGGGTAACAAAGTCTATGGAGAGTCAAGAAAATTTCTTAACAAAATTGGAAATGTTTCTCAGTCCCAGATTCATGTCCTTTTAACATTTTTGCAATGACTGACCTTTATTGAGATGAAATATGAAGAAAAAAAAGTGGCGTCAGGTTGCAACATTCTTCCCAAATAGTACAATATAAAGCCTACAAAAACTGAAATTGGTCGGCAATTTTCAAGTAGGCCTAAACGAATGTCGGACACTTCGCCCCATTTCCACGTCGCCCCATGTCACTTCGCCCCTAACCACATCGCCCCATCCCCACTTCGCCCCATTCCCACATCGCCCCATCCCCACTTAGCCCCATTCCCACTTCGCCCCATTCCCGCTTCGCCCCATCCCCACTTCGCCCCATCCCCACTTCGCCCCAACCGTTAAATGTAAAAAAAAAAAAATCTCATCTATTTTTTTGGCTTAAAAAAAAACAATTTCAACAGATTCACTAACGGAAAGAATTAGCCCATCACCAAATGAACAATTCATAACCAACCTCTCAAGCTAGGCTCTCCCCTCCGAGAAAAAAGCTTGAAGTAAAAGATCCAACTTTGTTCCCAACCCGGCTATAGTACCAACCCGTCTCCCACTTATCTGAGAACGACAATACCTTTGACATCCTAATTTCACTCTTGGAGGAACCAATCTCATCTAAATGAAGTTGTAAGTGTCACATATCAGACAAATTTTGACGGAACATTTTCCTCAAGGCAGTGAGTTCCTTTTAACTCACTGACCCATACCGATTCTTTTGAATCCAGCGGCTGATGATTTTATTCACAAGCCAATAGGAGAGGCGTCTCTGAATGGGATCTCTCATCTGTGTCTCTAGCACCACATCAGAGAGTTTGTATTTTTCCTGAGTTTCTAGAATTGGGAGCATTTATTATCTGGGGTCTTTGGCAGTTTATTTTGTCTGCACCCCTAGACTAGCCTTCACCTTTTTCATACTACATGGGGCGAAGTGGGGATGGGGCGAAGTGGGGATGGGGCGAAGTGGGGATGGGGCGAAGCGGGGATGGGGCGAAGTGGGGATGGGGCGAAGCGGAGATGGGGCGATGTGGGGATGGGGCGAAGTGGGGATGGGGCGAAGTGGTTAGGGGCGAAGTGACATGGGGCGACGTGGAAATGGGGCGAAGCGTCCGACACCCATCTAACCCGGCCTAAACGGTTAAGCTAAACTAACAAATTAAATCTATCGTCGAACATTCGTAATAAATCATCACGTTCGTCATGTTCATGAAGCAACTTCATCAAAATCTGTTCACTGCATTTCCAAAAAAAGGCGCAGTAAATTTACCATTTCAAGTATAACCAAGGTAAACGTACCTGTTTATTGTGTCCAGCTACAGTCAGAACCTTGCCCAAAAAGTGGCGAAAAACATTCGAATTTCGAACTCAATTTAGCATCCTCGATTTGCGTGGTCGTCTTGCTCCACGAATTTTCACGACTAGCACTATGCACTAGCAGACGACATTCCGTCAGCTTCAGCTTTCACTTTTTCGATCGAAGCCGTAGGTCAAAAGGGGGCGCTATAACGATTTCACCTCGAGTCGATTTATGCACTTTGTAAAATTTCAGAAAAGACCGAGGACTAGTTTTATTCTACTTTCTAAATCTCAAGGAAAGGCGTTTCATACATTTCTTTTTGAAGAGACGAATGCGGAAAAGACAGAATACTTGTGATATAAACAGTATTTTGGTCCAAGTTCGCGCATCTCCTTGATTTCCATGGTACAGCATGCCACTCATAAATTTTTGAAAATCCACACGATGCGCCCCCCATCACCGGTAATGTTCAAGGGCGCCCTCAGTGGCAAACCAGGGAGGGAAAAGGAAAAGGAAAACCTTGTTTGTCTTTCTTTTATATCATTAAAAAAATACCAAAAAGTATCGTTTTTCCTAATTTGTTTTATATTAAATAAAGAAAAAAATTAATAATTATCTTTGCATGAGCATGCACAATACAGGGGTGTGAGTGACCACTGATAAAAATAGCTGAAAACAGCTGAAAAAGGTGTAAAAAAGCTGAACTTTGGAAATCTCCTATACTTTTGTACGTGAGTGAGGGAAAAAAGCTGAAATCCAAAACAAAAAAAGTTGAAATCAGCTTTAAAGCTGAGATTTCACACCCCTGGCTATACCACCAATGAGTCCGTATTTCATAAAACCTAAATTCATGCTACACCGGCTTCATTTCGTCTTCATTTTGCAGTTCCCTATTTTGTCGGTCTTTTTTAAGGGCACTAGAAGCAATGGCATACGTAACCGATTAGAAATTCAGGGGGGGGGGGGGGGGGGGGGGGGGGGGGGGGGGAGGGGGGAGGGAGGGGGGAGGGGGGGGGGGGAGCAGCACAAAAAACTCTGATTCTTACAACAGTTTTTTTTTCTTGTAGTCTCAAAGATTAATTTAATTCATCATATATACAAGAAATAAGTGAGACCAAACAAAATTGTGCCCTATTTAAAAGCCACGCATATGAGTACAGGCATTTACAAACACAAGGGAACTACCTGATCAAAAAAAACCAAAAGTGCAAATAATTATAAACATCAAGTGTAGTACATTTACAACAAACTGAAAAAAACAAAAACATTTCAACCGACAAATCCCAAAATTTCACCAATTAACTATGCCGATTGAAGAACACTAAAATATTTTACTTTTTATAACTTAAAAATCACTACAAAATTTAAAAAAAAACAAGAAGAGATTATCCATCTCTCAGTACATTTTTCTTATTTGAATTAAATAAAGCGATAACTAAATTTCACTTATTTTTTTAAGAGGGAGAAATTGTTTCGTGTAATATCACCGCTTGTAATAAATTGACAATAGTGAATAAAAAATGACACGCTGGTATTTAATATTACAAGGGCCAGTCGACAAATGAAACGTACTATGTTATCCGAAACAAAACTGACCATTTCAAAATTAACATATTAGATAAAAATGTGAATAGTGGAATTCAGTGGCCAGTTTAACTGTAAAATAGAGAAATTAAATAAAAAATACTCTGTGATCACTTCAACAAATCAAGAAAACTAACTTGTCGGCAAAAGCCATATTTGTTTAACAGAATACAAAACCATATCAAAGAAGAAAAAAAAATAGTGCTTTAAAAAAAAACTCTTGAAATTCATAAATGGCAAGTGCGGTGAACGTGGTATCTACCTTGCCTTATTGTAATGCATACATATACTTCCAACGAAGGTACACATGTATGCATAATTGCGGATATTTAAAGGGGATATACAACATTTGCAAACATCGAAAAATAAAACTACCAAGTTTTTACGATATACCTTCCTAGGATATTGGTAAATGACAGTCTAAAGCATCCTGTAAAATTACGGCACCTGGTGTGAAGTCATTTTCAAGAAAATTGTATTTTTGTATACATTTCCAACGGTGGTCGTCCGGCCACCGTTGGAAAAACCTTACTATTTTTTCCACTTCTGCTGCAAATTTACCAATTTTTTCCCAGTCCCAATTCTGTTTGCTATTAGTTACATTTTCATGAACGGGTGCAGGCTAGCTAGACTGGTTCCCTTACCTTACAATTTTCCGGCATCTATAAATTGATCCATTTCATATTTAGTGGAGTCAGGGAACTAGAGTACTTGAACATTTTTTGCTTTTCTTGTTTTTCCCCCCAGCATTTTCGAACGCAATACTTTAAACATGTCAGTGTAACAATATTTGATATTTAATACTAACCCCTCAAATAGTTCATTTCTGAAAATTACAGCAAAAGCCAATGATGTACATTCCCTTTAAGACATAGTGTGCTTGACCGAAATTCTTCATGCATCATTGTACATCTACAGGGCGAGTCTGAATGATCTAGACCCAAGGCCACCATTTTTTTGTGGCAAATGGAGTATAGAGGGGAAAAACAGTGTTTCATGTGAATGGTTATTACACCTTGTCTTCCACAGGAATTTTGAATTTTTCAAATTAGTGGTTGTGGTGAGTTGTGCCATTTTCATTGAAGTGGCTCATTTTCCAGTCTGCACACGGAATTGGTTTTGCCTTTTTTAACAATGTGTCAATAAATTTTCCAAAGCTTATTCAAAATGTGAAGCTTGTATTTTGTTATTGTTGCTGTTCTATTGCTTGGTCTTTGTACTCAAAAGCACAATTTTTTTCTCAATTTTTTTCTGGGGTAATTTTCAAAATAAATGTTGGCCATTGTATACTACAATGTCTGGCAAAGTTGTCTCCATTTTGATCTAAATTACAAATCTGAGCTGCAATTTGGTTACGCTCGACAAAAGTTTGAGATAAAATAAATCCAGACATATGGGTCCTCAAAAATCAAAAATTGCAATCAAGCACACAAGTTCTACACCATGGCTATTAATATGTATTTGTGAAGGACGAGGAGACTAATACAAGTTTAATTGAAGGTGACAGTAGGGGAGACTGGGACAAGTCTAATTGAAAGTGGAACGTCTGAGTACCATTAAAAAACAAAGACAATCCTAAAAGTAGTACATGGTCACTCACAATTCAACATAACCACAAAATATGTCATCTAACACACACAGGCATGCAAATAATTTAAATCCACTGGTGAAATTCTTTTTTGGTGATTACCCTAAACACAATCGTACGACAGCTTGGATCTCAAAATAGTGTATACAAAGAGAAAAAAATAAATCAGTAATGACCACCAACTTTTTTCTTATATTCATTACTTCAGGATTCTACTGGTAACTATGACAATTTTTTTTTGTCATTTGTACTAAGGCCTCAGTGTTTCTATATTTCAAATGTGAATTTTTTTTTCACTCCCAAGAAATAAATTCATTAGGATTCGACAGTATTTTGTCATGTGACCTCTTTGCAACAATTTATACAACGAATGCACAAACTTTTGATAGAATAATAATTATGTAAATATGTACATGCAACGAGACACCCAATCGTTGTACCACTGGACTACTATCTCGGCCTAGAAAAAAAAAAATACCAAGCACACATCTTCAAAATTCAACGATTATCTTAAGTAATTACCAAAAAAAAAAAAAATTGAATCTAAATGCAAAATATCTTGAATACCATTCCAGTCCTCGGACTAATTGAATTATTATTATTAATTTTTTTTGGTTCTCTTTAGAAGAGCTGCAAAATAATAAATACACTTTCTCCGGAAAGAAACATTTTGGCTACCGTATCTCTGAGAAAAATACACCTGAAATTGTCTCTTTAATATACAGACTATGTACCTAGCCAGGAAAATAAAGCATTATATACACGCCTTCATATGTAAACCTTAAACCGACGTACACAAAAAAGTCCTGATCAACTTCGCCGTAGAAAGAAGAGTACACAAAAACATCCTCCTACTCAAAACATTGAAATTAACACAATTTTTGTACAATAAATATATCGTTATTATTATATATATTATATATATCTTTTAATGTTAATTATAATACAAGAAATTCCTCTTTTTGTTTGTTTTTTTGACTGAGTAAGTGAAGTGAAGCATCTCAGATCATTTACACAGAGACTTACTTCATTAAAGGTCTGAATACTTCAACAGAAAAATCAGTTAAAACTTCACAAAAAATGTCGACATTACTTTTTTGACAGCAATCTATCAAGCCCCAGGCAAGTTCGCGCTACAACCATTAGTCAACCATTGGTTGGTTGGTGTCAAACAGTGTGCATGCGTTGTAACATTGAAGTGCGAACAACTCTAGTCGAACCATTGTCAACATATGGCGGTCACGAATATGTCTGGATTGTTTATGTTCTTTGATCTGTTGAATGAACCAGAAGATATCTCTGAGGCCCACCAGCGGGTAGTACAACTCCCTACGTTTAATCTCTTGTCAATGGTTCCCTCTGCACTTAAGTAACGAAACGAGGCTATTGATAACCAGCGATGCGACCAGGCCGAGTAGACTGATTCCAAATAGTCGACTAGCGTAGTCAACCATCGTCGACTAGACAGAGTTCGGGCTAACTTAGTCGAACTATGGTTAACAATAGTTCTTGCGCGAACTTGCCCCCTGCCCATGAGGGTGACACAATAGTTCTTGCGCGAACTTGCCCCCTGCCCACGAGGGCGACAACACGCGCGCCTCTCTGGTACCCACACTGCATGTCCCAGATGCGCGTCATACGTGCGCGCACGCATGTCGGACATTTGTGTATGAATGTCAGACATATGTGAACACATGTCGGACATCATAGTGCAGAACTTAGTAGATCGGTCTATATGTATTCAAAAGATGTGCCCCGATCTAGTTGATACTAAGTTGTGTCTGTTTCAAGATTTTTTTAAGGTACGTAGGACCATTTGCTTTTTTGTGCATTTTGTTTTTTCGTTTCAAGCAACAAAATTGCTCTACATTTTCAGTAGGGTGTATAGCGACTAACTTGTCGAAGATTCAGCTCAGTGGATACGGAGAAAACGGAGAAAAAGTATGCACGTGCGGGTCTCAACCTGGATGTCATGGCTAACACCTGTTAAAAAGTGTGTCTGCTGGCACGCTCTTTTGAAACCACCTTCAATGTTAGTTTTCTCCCAAATGACACCATTTCAGGCCGAATAATTTCACAGGGTATTTGATACCAGTCCTATCGTCACTTTGAGCTAGGTTTCTGTTGTCAAATCGGTAGGTACTCTTCTGGGTAACTGCAAATGATCCTACGTGGATTTAAGGCCTTTTCTAAATGCTATTAAAATGGAATTGCTATTAAAAATTATCTGAAGCCAATTTTATGATCTTTCCGCCTCTAGTTTACTACAGTTGAATTGAAACCAGACAACTAATTTCTCATCTGTTACACCTACAATATTACGGACTATTTTTCAGTACTTGTGTGCAACTGCAACTACTTAAAAAAAAAAAATCTCAAATTCATATTTATCTCATCTAAATTTTTTTGGTAAAAGCTAGAAAAAGGAAAGGACATTCTGAAAACAGTTTACTTTTACACAGAAGGGAACCCTGGCTACGCCTTACACTGATCAAGGTTTTCATCTTTTCGCAAAGACGTATCTTTTTCGCGAAGCCGAAAAACTAATGAATTAAATAAAAATATCGCTTCAGTTTGTAAGCTTAGCAGTGGCCTTCCGGTATCTGATTTTGCAGTTGAGGGAAAATCATACTTGTACATTTCACAATGGTTGTTAAAACTCACTTGCCATGGGGGACAATGCAAAATTTAACAGGCGGTATTCAAGGTTTACCTCAAAGTTTTACGAGGTGTTACTGGGAACCTTGGAGTTCAACCTCGAGATGGTAGTAGTAAAGGGCAGCGTTTATCTCCGGTTTCATTGACACGAAATTGCAGGTTACTCCCAGCTAATGTCGGTGTATACTCCTGGGCGGAGAGAGGCAAGTGGGGTAAAGTGGCTTGCCCAAGGATACAACAGGTGTTCAGCAGCTGGATGCGAACCCCTGACTATCTGATCATGAGTCACGCACCCGGCCAGCCTCCAGATACCGCTTGTTAAATTTTGCATTCTTCCCCAAAGTTCAATAATTTTTTCCCTAGTCTCTTTTGGTAAAACTGAATGAATGTTAAAACCCTAGGAGGGATTCTCGCTTCGCTACCGTCTCATCATTGCTTGGCCGTGGCCGCCCATGCTGTAGCGTTGGTACATCTCGTTATCGTAGTGGTTTGACCTGAGTGCGTGTTGGGGTGGTCCCATGTTGACCATGTGAACTGACGGCGGCTCCATGTACCCAGGAGCGGCGTTGTGGTACGCGTTGTGCATGACGGGCTGGGAGTGCCCAACGTAACCGTTTAAGGTTGCCGGTTGCGAGGGGTAACCTTGGATGTAGTTGTAATTGTGGTGTTGGGTCGGGGGCTGCTGTTGCTGCTGCTGCCGCAGGGGAGGGTTCTGGTGGGCGGCTGGGTAGGTGTTCTTGCAAACGACATGCTGCTGCATGTTGCAGTGCGGGGATGCTGGGTTGTTGTGGGTGGGAGCGGTGGGGAGGTGGGTGGGAGTGGTGGCAAGGTGCGCGGGATGATTGGACATGTTCTGGTTGGGCATCTGCGGATGCTGCTGATGTTGCAGTTGGTGGAGCTGTTGCTGATGCTGCTGCTGCTGTTGCTGATGATGAAGTTGGTACTGTTGGGGGTACTGCTGCTGGTGGTGGGGGTAGCCGAACCGTTGGATTTGGATCTGATGCTGCATCTGAGTGTCCATCGGGATGCTTCGGTGCGCAGCCATCGGCTCGTTCATCTGATTGCTCATCTGCTGCAACTGCATCTGCTGCTGGTGTTGCTGCTGCTGCTGCTGCTGCTGCTGGTGTTGCTGTTGGTGCTGCATCTGTTGCTGCTGCATCCGCGGCCAGGCTGCCACTTGCGGAGGCTGCATCTCGGCAGCGACTCTCTTGGCCTGCATGGGTGGGGTGCTTGGCGTGGGCGGCGTGCGTTTCCTCTGCAGCAGCGGTGGCGGCGGGGTGGTGGTGGGTATTAACGGGGGCGTGGCGTTCTGGGGCGGGGTGAGGTTGGCCGTGGGTTTCGGGGACCTCGGTACTGTCATGGATGCATTTGGCATGGATATATCGTTGGTCATCTTCTGCAGCTTAGCAATGTTGCAACTGGTCGCCTTCCGCCGGGACGCTTGGGTCCCATACCTGATATTGGATTTGCTGCTGTTGCGACGCGTGGGCGAATTCACCACGTTGGCCTGCATGCAGGACACCTGCTGCGCAGCCATACCTGGGGAGCACACCTGCGGACTACCCATCTGCGGACTGCAGGCCTGATTGTTGATAGGAACTCCGTTCAGCTGGGGGCTGCTGCACACACTCTGGGAATTCCCCATGTTGGGACTGCAAACCTGAGCGTTAGTCATCCCAGGGCTACAGACGCTATTACTTGGTGCCATCACGGGGCTGCAAACAGAGTTACTCATCGCTGGGCTACAAACAGCGTTGCTCATGGCTGGGCTACACACTTGGACGTTATTGACAGCCGGGCTGCGCGAGGGGTTATTCAACACCGGACTACGCACCCGTGTGTTGTTGAGGCTGGTACTGCACGCCTGGACGTTGCCCATCGCCGGGCTGAGAACCTGCGCACTGTTAACAGCCGGACTGCAGACCGTCGGACTCTGCATGCTGTTCATCTGCGGACTGTTCATGTTGCCGACAGGATGTGGACTAACAGACGACATCTGTGGACTGACGTTCATCTGTGGGCTGTTCATGCTGTTGACTTGATGTGGGCTGGGCATCTGCGGGCTCATGGTAGGCTGCATCTGCTGTTGCGGACTGACATTGGAGCTGCACATCTGTGGACTGGCAATCATGTTAGGACTGCAAACTTGCTGCTGCTGCTGCTGCTGCTGCTGTTGTTGGTTTACCATACCGGGGCTGCAAACCTGAGAGCTGTTGCTACTCATGCCCGGACTGCACACAGGCTGCTGATTCAAACCCGGTTGACCGGTCATCTGTGAGGCGCCCATGTTGGGAGCTCCCATGACCTGATTCCCAATCCCGCCGCTGCCACCAATCATCTCGTTTTGCTCCAGGTCGCAGGGTATCTCTGCAATCTGCATGCAGGTATTGCGGTACGGCATCTGCACATGTCTGCAAGAAGGCAGCTCATGTTGAAGAGATTCCAGCTGCTCGCATGACAACTGTCTTGGCATCACTGCATCGCTTTGAAGATCTTGCACGGCAGACGGTCCACGTGCCGAGCACTCCGTCTCCATCGGAATACTGCCATAGGGTGGCTCATTGCTCAAATCTGTTTCGTTAGTCCTACTTGCCATGCTCATTATTTCACCCGAATCTTGTGCTCCTGTGCGACTTTCCACGCTACCCGCAACATCCTGTTGCATTGTTGCCAACAAGGATTCCTGGGTGTCGACGTCATCTTGCCGTCCAACAGTATCTGGAACCGGTTTCTGGACCAGAGCTTCTGGAGGAACAGCATCTCTGTGATCCTGCATAGGGAGTGGCTCAATGGGTAGAGAGTCTGGTGACTGTAGGTCCGTAAATACAGAACATGGTTCAGGAGAATCGTGATGCAGGGAATCATTGGCGGGAATCCCCGGACACGAGTCTTCCACACGCTCCTCTTCGTTAAGTTGCTGTCTCGCTAGTACTTCTTCTCCAACCACAGGTTGCCTCTCAACAGCTGGCTGCTCCTGTTCCACAGGGGGCTCTTCGGGCTCCACTGTCTGCTCCTCGTCCTCATCGCGGCTGAGATATTTATCCACTACGTCTGGATGCTCATCGTCTGGAAGCGGATTCTCTGCCTCAAATTGCTCATAGGACCGCATGACTGCCTCCGTTGCCTCGTCCTGCACCATGCTCACATCCATGATTGATTCCACGGCTTCGGCCGTCTCCATGAGTGTGGCTTCATCTTGCTTTCTGCAGCTGGTGGAATCTTCCTTATCGGAGACACTGTCTTTGCTCTGGTAAACCTCATCTTCTGAAAGACACTCGACGACGTTGTCATTCTCGTGATCGCTCTTAGGATCAATCTCTCGACTCTCTTCGTGTATTCTTTCATTCTTGGATTCCTCAGAGGGCTTGACATTATTTTCCTCCTCACTGTCACTGTTTTCCTTGACCTTGGTTTGTAATGTTTCAGCAGAGGAGTGTTGTTCATCCTCAGAATTCCTCCTCAGGGCAAACTTATTTGATTCATTGTCTTGGCACTGATCGTCACTATCTTCATCAGAGAAGACACTGATCTCGGGCTCATCACGATTCTCATCATGAGAATCAGCTTTCCGTTCTCCAAACTTGTATCCGTCGAGATCATTCTCCGACCCCGTTTTGAAGTTATTGATAGTATTGCTTTCAAACTGGTCTTCGCTGTCCGGCCCGTCGGACAAGTCCGAGTCCGAGTCCAACTCTTTACTCTTGGGGGGATGATCCTTTGGCTTGTCGACCACGTGATTGGTGGGTAACTCCTTGTCGAGGTCCGAGTCCGAATCACTGAGAGTTATGATTGGGGTCACTTTGACCACGAGGCTGTCCTCCTTGGGTGCAAGACCCCCACGTAGGACCTCACAGGGGCTTGTCGCCTCCTCACAGCCGTTAACTTGTTCACAGTCGTCCATGTTGTCATCCTCATCATCATCGGTGCTGCAGTTGCCGTCTTTGCAGCGTGCGGCCGTCTGCGGCAGCATGTATAACGTTAAGGACTCTCCAGTGGACGCAGAGCTTCTAGAAGATGCCGCAGTACTATTACCATCGTCGTCCTGATCTGATTGGTTTGAGTCGTCCGCGTCGTTACCGTCCGACTCCGGATGCTGTGGCACCCGCCGCTTCTTGCCCTTCCAGGGCCAGCCACGCTGCTTTTTCTTCTTGCGTCGCTGGAGTGGCCTGTTTTTAGTGTCTGCTGAGCCCCTCTTGACCCCCTTAGGCCACCCACGTTTTCCAGAGGCGGGGGTCACGGGCTCTTCGTTTTTTGGCAACGGAGGTTGGGTTTTACTGGCTTTGGTTGGTGCAGTTTTGCTCCGTTTGGTGTACTTTCTGGTGACGGGCTTCGGCTCTTCGTTGTTGTTGTTACTCTTGAGTTTACCGGCAGCTGTGCTCGCTGGCAGGACAAAGTCGTCCTCCGAATCAAAGCTGCCGTTGGGTTCAACTTTCCGCCTTTGGCGTTTCTTGTACGTCTTTCTCCCGTCAACTACAATACAAAAATGAAAACCAAATTAATCACTTTCCATTTCATTTACCACCAAAAAGTGGAAACGGTGATCAAATTTCAGTTGAAACCAGTTCAACTGGAAATTGGTCACTGATTTTAAACTGGTTTATCTGGTTTGGAACTGGTTTAACTGGTTGAAAACCAGTTATGCCAGTTCAAAACTATTTAATCCAGTTCCAACCAGTCACCAATTTCCAGTTCAACTGGTTCCAGTTGAAACCTGTTCAACCAGCTGAACTGGTTTCAGCGAGAAATTTCACCTGTGCAATAACAGTAATTTGTAAATAACGCACAAGTTTCCTCTGAGGGCAAGTCCATACTTCACACGAATGCGAATCAGAGGCTAATTTGACGTCAAGAAAGAAAATGAAATACTACGAAATTCGGAGTTCAAATGTGTTCAATTTTTACAAATCTGCAGCGCGAAAAATTTGATGTTCACAAATATGCATACATGTTTGCTTTCCCACTGAGTACGACCTTGACACGTGATTACTGTACTCTCACGAGGCCCCCTTCAATGGAGAAACCATTGTACATGCTATTGTACAAAGCAACTGCCCCGTGACTGGTTATCGGAACAATAGCTAGCACAATGCTTTCGCCATTGATGGGGGCCTTCGTGATAGAATTGACGGCGTGCCGGGATTGGTCTGTATCAGATTCGAACCAGCCAACCGACTCCGGCAAGCTCGGTGGTGGAGTGGTAAGACGTCTGCCCTACTAAGCTGGAGGTCATGGGTTCGAGTGCGACCCAAGTGAATGTTTATTTTTGCAAGCCTCCGGACGGCAACGAGCATACAGTGTTTTATACAATTATGTTGGCGAAGGGCATAAAAAGGCAGACTGACACATGATAATGACTTACTTTTATATTTCGTCAGTGACGTCTCTTTGGTTTTCTTGCTCGGTTCTGTCTCGCTCGCCGCCGGCGACTCATGTCTTCTCAGTCTCTTTGGCTCGGGCTCTCTCGTGAGCGGATCGGTGTTGATGGACTCCAACACGGGTATCCGCCGTCGACGCTTTCCGCCGTACTTCCGCCTCAGGTACACCTGTCGATAAAAACAAGACAATGCCAACCTAGTAAAGCTTGTCTAGGCGCACACCAAATTGTATCCGATTGATCCAGCACGGCTATTCACTGGAAGTCATTTCATGCATCTGGTCTACACGATGGGCTGGATTGAGCCCATTCATTGGAGTTATGGGTAATCCTACAATAGCACTGCCCGGCTCACAACTGATCAGTCAGTCAGTCAGTGAGTCAATCAGTCAGTGGGATAAATGTAGGGTCCAAAGTGTGACATTTTTCCTGTCCCTGTTACCTTGGTACTTTTTAATTTGCCATTCAAGTATCATCAAGAGTGACTTCAAGCAATGTATTATTTGTTGGGTAGGTAGTTTGCTTTTTATAATCACTCTTGGAGGACGACTGCATTAAGGAGTGCATCAGAGTTATAAACTCATAGATGTCAGTTGTAACGGGGACAGGAAACAAAGTGGACCCATATTTACAGATTGACCATATGGCACCACACTGCATAGATTAGTAGAAACGCGGGAAATGATTTTAAAGCAATTTACCACACTCTAGAGAAACTATTAGGAAGGTTTTAAGTTAATAGCTACAGCTCTTAAGAGAGTTAGTGGTTGCAATCAGATGAAATGGAAGTGACCACATGCGCAGCATGAAAACAATAGACCAATCTAGCCCCGCCCACTGGGACATTGCAACCAACACGGACATAAGTCAGGCTGTGATTGGTCAAAAATAATGAGGGGGCGGGACTTAGTGGATCAGCGTATTAAGCAGTGATCACAATGAAGGCAAGCAACATGTATTAGTAATTAACTAGCTTGAAAGTTTTGAATGTTCAGATGCAGTGAAGTGGTGTACGATTGTTACAAGTTTGAAGTTCAGCTTTTTTTTCATGCAAATAAGAGACAGTCTAGTTTGTTGTCTTTTCTCCACTATCAAGATTATTGTTTTTGTAACTGCATTTCGTCTTCTTTTAAATGTTGACGTCTCTGGTAATCAGACAACACTGTGACAGGTGGACAATTTTTTTTCTAAAGAACAGAAAGTGACGAGTGAAAAATAAAATGCTTATCTCTATCAAGATTGAAAAGACCCGAAAGGACCAAAAGCGGGTCAAACATATTTTTTTTTATATCTCCGTAAGCCTTTCTGAAGTACGGCATTCACATTACGACAGTGCTAATTGAAGCGGGTAAATTGGAGTAAATACAAAAGAGTTTGCCCACTTGAAATAGCGCCATTGTATTGTGTTCGCCGTACTTCAAAAAGCCTAATGTTCCAGAGTGTGATTTCTAAAAAAAAAAAAAAAAAAGGGGGAAAAAACTAAAAGTTTGAAGAAAAAAAGTTGTTGACCATGACTTGCTACAGAGATTGGTGTGAATTCTCCAGCCCCAAAGAAATTTGACGAAAAAGGTGTGATTTCTCTCCCCCCAAAAAGAAGAAAAAATCTAAAAATAAACTAGAAGTTTGACGGAAAACAGTTGCTGACCATGAATTGTTACAGGGATACGTGTGCCTTCTCAAAACAAAAACAAATAAGAGGACAAAACTAAAAACTAACCTAGAAGTTTGACAAAAAAAGGTTGCTGACAATGAATTGGTGTGATTTCTCAACAACAACAACAACAAGGAAAAGTGAAGAAAAAAAACCTAGAAATTTGACGAAAATGGTTTGCTGACCATGAATTGCTACAGGGGTTGGTGTGATTTCCCCCCCCCCCCCCCAAAAAAAAAGAAGAAAAAAAACCCCAAAACTAGAAGTTTGACAAAAAAATTGCTGACTATAAATTGCTACAGGGGTAGGGTTCTACATGTAGCTCTATCCGTGAAGGAGGCTTTTTTTTGGCCAGTGTCTGCATTACCTTTTCCTTGGTAAGCTCGGGCGGTGGTATATCGCAACTGTCGGCTAAACTCTCAGCGGTTGTCCGTTCCCTTGTTAGAGGCTGCCAAGTGAGTGAGTAGGCGTGTGAGAAGCATTAGGAAGTGAAGTTAAACAATAGGGATGTTAAAAAAAATGTGCTTGAAATGGACGCCTGAAAAGCTGACGGGTATAGTGGTGTTCCCTAACGTGGCGCCCTTCAACATTTGCCCCGACTGTCCTCATGTAATGTTGCCAAACTCTTTGTTGACAAACTCTAAATTCATTCAGTTAAATACTGATACTTTTACCTTAATAATGCTCGCTGTTGAACCTTTGCGAACAATTTCAGTGTCTTCTTGAAATTTAATCCGAAATTCAAAAACGGTGGCACCCGGAAATTGGGCACAAAATTGGCTGAGTGTTCCCTATTAAACGTGGCACACTTGAATAAACCTCGGAAAATCCCAAGTTAACACTTCAGAATTTCTTCAAAGTTGATAAATTCTGATAGACCATTATTGTCTTTACTACATAGGCCTACCCAAGTAGAAGTTTGTCAGAAAATTGTTTTCTTATTTTTGACGCATTTTCAAAGGGTTCACTCTAAACTTCAAAATAAAATTGGAAAATCGCGCCAAAATAGATTTCTCTGCTAAATTTGTAACGGGTAGATATTGTAAACTCCGTCAGAAAATTACTTTCTTATTTAGTTTGTCAGAAAATTATTTTCTTATTTTTAAAGCATTTTCAAAGGGTTCACCCTGAACTTCAAAATAAAATTGGAAATTTGCACCAAAATAGATTTCTCTGCTAAATTTGTAACGGGTAGATACTGAAAACTCACGATTTATGAACAGGAATCTTTAGAACTTGATGAAATTTCACTAACTGTGAACTTTCGGGTAAAACCTTTGCTCTAGCAAGGCGCTAGAGGTGAAAAATCAAAGTGCGCCACGTTAGGGGCGGCGCCACGTTAGGGTACATCCACAATATCCAAAAATTGATAAGCTGGGACGGCGGTTAGATGTCGGAGAGATTAATCTACCTCAAGAGAGATCTGTAATTGTTTTTCCGTGAGGTTTTGACTCGTCACACGTTCAAATCGCAAAGCAGCCAAAATAGAAAACACAGCATACTTGTCTTTAGCAATCTAATTTTATTTTTGCAACGGAAGACTGGAGTGCATGAGCAAGTGGTAGGATGTTAAGAACTGCATCAAATATGAATGAGAAAAATTATTTGGACTTGGACAAAATTTTAGAAGATGTGTGATATACTTCAACGAAGCCAATATCTTGACAGAAGTCTTGCAATAGTAGAGCAAAGTCAAAATAAGTTTAAGGTACCCTTAAAGCTCGACATTTTCAATGTATTCATGCCAAACAATTAAACATTTAAATGTTTATGGTTGCGTTTCCGACGCTTAATCATGGAAGGAGCATGGTAATGAACCAATGAGCCATTTGGTACAACAATTATCACCGATACATTTCAATTCAACAAAATCCTGCCTTTTTTTATGAAAAACTTGGACAATATGAAACATCACGAGGTAGGAAGGCAAACAGTACAGGGTAATTCCAGCGATATAACAGGAAGTGTAATGCCCGATACTTTGTAACAAACTCACCTTTGGTTTAGTGAGAGTGACACCCTCATCGCTGTCGGAGAGCACGTCATCCTTCAGGCCTCTCCTCCTTCGATGGGCTTTAAGAAGCGTCTTCGACCGCGACTTCCGATACACCTTCAGTTTGGTCTTCCCCGGCGACGCATCTTTGGACGTCGAGAGGGGCTTTTCGGAATCGGTCGTCTTCGACTTGGACTTGGCCGACTTCCCCTTTGACTTGACCTTGTGGAACTTGACCTTCGTGGATTTCTTCTTCGGCGATTTCTCAGTTCCCGTCGAGGACTTGCCGGGAGTTTCTTGATTCTTTTTGTACTTCTTCGAGGAGCTGATTCTCCCCGATGACTTCAAGGACTTGTCGGACGAGGTGGACGTCGACTTCTTGCGCTTCGCCACCTTCAACTTCGACGTCTTCTTGAATTTGGTTTTGAACGAGGGGGGCGTCTTGGGAGGGGGCGACTTCGGGGGCAGGGCCAAGGTGGATTTCAAGTGGGAGGGGTCGGACGTCTTGAGCGCGGCTACGTTCAGGCTGCCCTTGAGCGGGGACTTGAGGCTTGGCGATGGGGTCTGCATCAAGGCTTTCTTGGGCGATAGTTTTGGGGAGAAATCTAGACGTCGTCTCTCTTCGTCAATGTCGTTGACGAGGGCTCCCATCATCGCAACCTAGTCAAAATAAATGAAAGCTACATCAGTATTTTTTTCTCAGCTGCCAAAACAGAACCTCCAAATCTCAATTTTATACTGCGACATTAAATTCACAACACTGCACAAGTCAACACAGTCAAATTAAATTCCACGACTTTTCCATGTCTTTTCCAGGACAAAAGTGTGTTGAACTTTATACAACTATGCTGAATTTAACCAGGTCCCACGGAAATCTGGAAATGAAATTCCATGACTTTTCCACGCCTTTTCCAGGACAAAAGTGTGTTGAACTTTATACAACTATGCTGAATTAAACCAGGTCGCACGGAAATCTGGAAATTTAATTCCATGACTTTTCCATGTCTTTTCCAGGACAAAAGTGTGTTGAACTTTATACAACTATGCTGAAATTTAACCAGGTCCCACGGAAATCTGGAAATGAAATTCCATGACTTTTCCACGCCTTTTCCAGGACAAAAGTGTGTTGAACTTTATACAACTATGCTGAATTTAACCAGGTCCCACGGAAATGTGGAAAATAAAATTCCATGACTTTTCCATGCCTTTACCAGGACAAAAGTGTATTGAACTTTATACAACCATGCTGAATTTAACCAGGTCCCACGGAAATCTGGAAATGAAATTCCATGACTTTTCCATGCCTTTTCCAGGACAAAAGTGTGTTGAACCTTATACAACTATGCTGAATTTAACCAGGTCCCACGGAAATCTGGAAATTAAATTCCATGACTTTTCCATGCCTTTTCCAGGACAAAAGTTTGTTGAACTTTATACAACTATGCTGAATTTAACCAGGTCCCACGGAAATCTTGAAATTTAATTCCATGACTTTTCCATGCCTTTTCCAGGACAAAAGTGTGTTGAACTGTATACCACTCTGCTGAATTTAACCAGGTCCCACGGAAATCTGGAAATTTAATTCCATTACTTTTCCATGTCTTTTCCAGGACAAAAGTGTGTTGAACTTTATACAACTATGCTGAATTTAACCAGGTCCCACGGAAATCTGGAAATGAAATTCCGTGACTTTTTCCATGTCTTTTCCAGGACAAAATTAGGGCTTTCCATGACCGATTCCTGAGCTGTTTTGCCATCTTAGGAGCCTATTTACAATACACTGGCCAGTCATCACACTGAGGCAAGGGACACCACTCCCTTTCAGCCTTCCAGTTTGACACAAGACCACTGAGCACCCCAAAAGCATCACAATGGTGCACTGAACATGCAACAAGTATAGAGCATACATGCATAAAGAGGAAGTATAGTAAACTGGAATGCAAACTGGAAGACTGCCATATCCAAATACTACGCATCATCACGTATGGGTTGTGCAGGATTCCATGACTTTTCTACGATTTCTTATAAAATAACAATATTCCATGACTTCTCATAAAATAACAAAATTCCATCACTTTTTCATTAATTTCCATGATATTTTATAAAATTCCATGATTTTCCGGGATTTTTAAATGACTGTGGGATCCCTGCTAGGTTTTGATTGACCTATCGCGGTTTGAGAGTTAGCCAGGCCCTTTAGACAACCCTATGGAGTTTTTGTACACTTAGTTTTACTTGTCTCAAGATTTTGCGCGTTCCGCGTCCATTTGTATATCATGTAATTGGACAATATTTCACAAGCTGCGTCGATGCGATTCTAACGTGATTCTACTGCGACAGGTCAATTACTCCAGAACACGGAATGAAATGTTTTGCGATTGTTACCTCTCGTTTGACCTCCTTCTCTTCCTCCATGATGGCCATACCGCTGACCACCAACGGCGTCCACCTCAGGCAGTCCTCGTCCAGCTCGATCCGACAACTCCTCGCCACCTTGGCCTTGTGATCGTTGATGACTTTGTGGCGTAACTTCAACACGACCCTGATTGGTGAAACAAGAAGTTGAAAATCCAGATTGTTAAAAAAATTCGGTTTGAATTCCACTATTCGGTTCGGATTTTGGTAACCGGATAATCGTAACGTTAAAAAAAATCAAACCGACCCTGATTGGTGGAACAAGGGGTTAAAAAATCCAAATGTTTAAAAAAATTCGGTTTGAATTCCACTATTCGGTTCGGATATCGGTAACCGGATAATCGTAACCTTAAAAAAATTAAGCTTCCCTTTTTTGTGACACAAGCTAAAGAAAATAACTGGAATATCCCCCAATTTGCTCCATGGTCTCTGATTGCAACTGCATTCACTTGCTAGTGGTCTTGTTTTGGTTCGCGAATAGCCTGCCCATTCAACTGATCAGAGAGTCCCCCCCCCCCCCCCTCCCCCCACTTTTGTTACTGTACAGCTCGATGCTGCCATTTTGGACACAAAGCAGCTAAAATCAATCACATTAACCATCTCTGCCCTCACAGGTACCCATTTACTCCTGGGTGGGGAGAAGCAATGAGTGACAACGTGCCTTGCCCAAGGGCACACGCACCGCAACCCCAGGCTGGACTCGAACCCACAACCTGCAGAATTACCCACAAATCTTGAGTTTTGAGGCCTTGATAGTGGAACTAGGCTGTCTTATATTTAGGTTCTTACCTGTCGTCCTTCTTGCCTATCATCCTGAGTGACTGCAGGGTGGACGCGATGTCGTGCGGACACATACCAGTAGCTCGGCTGATACCTGTGGTGTCAAGTAATTATAAAGAGATCAGGGCCCAATTTCATAGCGCTGCTTAACAGTAAGCAGAAAAGTTGTGCTTACTATAGCAGAAAATCATGCTGCTACTTAAGCACTATTTCATGCTAACGGTTGCGTGCCCATGGAGATTTCTATTGTTACGTCACTGATTTAAGCAAAGTTTTCTTCTAGGGTTAAACGTGCTTTTGCTGTGCTTACTGCTGAAACAGATGGAGGCTTGGTAAGCACAAAGTCAGCTGTTAAGCAGCGCTATGAAATTGGGCCCAGCCCAATCTGTGCCAAATTTTAAGACGCTGCTAACCACAGAATCCTGCGCTTACTATCACCGTTTTGTGCTAACCACGCTAGCATAAAAATTCTGTGCTAACCATGCAAGCACAGAATCCTTTGTATGGGGTGTACGCATGTACAGAAGCCAAAATTCTTGGCTAACATGTGAAATATGCTTACCGTAAAGCACAGGATTTTATGCTATAGTAAGCAGGAATTGTTCGCTTACGAACTGCTTAAGAGCTGCTTAAGCACAAAATTTGCTTAAGCACGAAAAAACATTGCTTAGTAAAATTAGGTTACCGGCCAAAACTCCATGTGATGTACATTGCTTGTGACTGGTATTCAGCTGTTGTTTACTTAGCATAACAATCGCATGGAGTTTGGGCCGGTAACCTGATTTTATTAAGCAAAATGTTTTTGTGCTTAAGCAAATTTTGTGCTTAAGCAGCTCTATGAAATTAGCCCCTGGTCTCTCTACCCTCACAGGTATCCATTTATACTCACGGAGTGCAAATTGTAGTTAAGTGTCTTGCCCAAGGACATAAATGCCATGCTCTCCATCAGGGTTCGAACCCGTGTACCACGGCACATGAGTCAAACACCGTGCTTACCGTAAGCACAGGATTTTCTGCTATAGTAAGCAGGAATTGTTCGCTTGCAGTACACAAAGCCATGAAATCGGGCCCTGGTCTGTACCCTCAAAGGAGACCATTAAGACTCCCGATGTTCAAATTGGAGTAAAGTGTCTTGCCTAAGAACACAAGCACCGTGCTCCCCATCAGAGTTCAAACCCAAACACCGTGACCATTGGACCGAGACGCCCAACGGTAGACTTACTCTTGATGGTGATTCTTCGGTTCTCCCCGTTCCGGCCCAGGAATTCCAGTATGACGCTGCGCCAGTAGGAGTTGTAACTGACCCTCCCCAGGTCCGACAGAGGTTTCTCCGGGGTGCCTGGTTGGCCCTCTTGTCTGGATAACAGGTAGCCTAAACAGACAGCAAAGCAGGAAAAATAACAGTTAAAGTTGTGTCCATCTACCAAGAAACCAAATTTCTTTTCTAAATTGCTAATTTGTTTAGCAATACAAATGTTATTCACTTTTGGAAAGAAACATCCCCCCCCCCCAAAAGCCCACTTTTATTGAATTATTACTTTATAAATTCCAGCATTAGGAAAGGCAGGGTACACGTAATGTCCGTGACAGAGCCAATTGACCGTGATACCTAATTAATGGTTCAGAGAAATGATCCAAAACTCCTAGTCTTTCAGCTCCTTGACATTCCTAGATGATGGATGTGGAAGGTTTAGAAAAAAACATGTTCGGGTTTATTCACTGAGCTCTTAAAAGCTCCGTTACAGACATTACATAACGCTGGCATTGCCCATGTTCGGTCACGCTTCACTGCTCTCCGCAGCGCTCTTTCTGTGTGCTGACCTGCCGGGTTTTAAAGGGTTTTACATATTGCTCTGAATTCTGACTTCCCGCTAGGAAGGTTAAAGGGAATGTACATCATTGGCTTTTGCTGTAATTTTCAGAAATGAACGATTTGAGGGGATAGTATAACAGATCAAATATTGTTGCACTGCCATGTTTGAGGTTTTGTGTTCAAAAATGCTGGAAAAACCAAGAAAAACACAAATATTAAAGTAGTCTGGTTCCCTGACTCTACTTAAGGATAAAATGGATCAAATTTATAGATGCCGTCAGAAAATTGTAAGGTAAGAGAACCAGTCTAGCTGGCCTGCACCCGTCCATGAACATGTAACCAATAGCAAACAAAATTTGGACTGATAAAATGGTAAATTTGGAGCAGTAGTTGGAAAATAGTTAGGTTTTTCCAACAGTGGTCGGCCGACCACCGTTGGAAATGTATACAAAAATACCATTTTCTTGAAACTGACTTCACACCAGGTGCCATAATTTTACAAGACGCTTGAGACTGTCATTTACCAACATCCTAGTAAGGTATTTCGTAAAAACTTGGTAGTTTTATTTTTCGATGTTTGCAATTGTTGTATTTTCCCTTTAAAAGCTCTGTTACGGACATTACATAACGCTGGCATTGCCCATATGTGGTCACGCTTCACTGCTCTCCGCAGTGCTCTTTCTGTGTGCAGTGACTCCCTGTGTGACACACTAACTTCCTATCCCTTTACCTGAAGCTGACCTGCAGGGTTTTAAAGGGTTTTACATATTGCTCTGAATTCTGACTTCCCGCTAGGAAGGCTAAGAGCCTTGCACAAGACGCAAGGAAGTCGTGTTTCTGTGACATGGATCTTAGAAGGTGAACGAACCCATGTCACATCTTACTGGATAATGTCACATTGTTCTTCAATACAAAAACTAGTCTCAAAGGGACATAATGTTCTGATCTTCACAGGGAACAGGGCTATTACAGTTGACGGACAGGGCTCGCGTTTCTAGTTTTTTCAGTCTACTTGACAATGAGGCTTGGACAATGTAGCTCACAAAATTTGACAAGGCCGGAAGTGTTTGTCTGTTTGAACAGTTCCTTGATGAAAAACATGCCTGGTTTAAAGATGTTTACATGAACAAGCTTCATGTCGAGTAATGTTCAATGATATTCTTGTTCATTGCTATATATCGAATATGGGAACAAAATATTACAATAAAGTATTTTTGTTTGGAGGAAGGTTTGTTTTTGCAAAGGTTAAAATTACAACAAATCTGAATACATTCAGGGACGGATCTTGCTTTCAGAAAATTGGTGGGGGGGGGGGGGGCAGGCAGTGTGAGTGAATGCGCGTATGCCCCCTCCCCCGAAAATATTGAAATCTACGATGCTTTCTCATGCATCCTAAGGCAATTTGGGAATACATTTAGGAACTTTAACATTTACTAGTCTCATAACATTAGTCAGCAGCTGACGGAAGGGGGGGAAGGGGTTGAAATCCTGAGGTCTTAACAAATCCTGACCACAAACCTGAAATCTAGACAAATGCCGACCACAAATCCAGACAAAAAGTTCATGAAATCAGGAAAAACAAATGCCGACCACAAATCCAGACAAAAAGTTCCTGAAATCAGGAAAAAAAATCCTAACTTGAGGAAAAATCAAAACAACTCTCAGTTCTGTAAAAGTAATAAGTAGTGTGAAAAGCGCTTCACCACTCACCAAGTTTGTTTGTTTTGTTTAATTTGGTTTTTTTTATGTTTATTTGTTTGTTTTGTTTATTTATTTTTCTTTTCTCGAAACCATGATGGATTGGCGGTGTGGAATGTATTACTCACTGAAATCTATCAGGAATCGGCCGTATCCTTTCCGTTGGTACATGGGCAACGTCATGATGCAGGAGACGTTGTATCTCTGCTGGCAGTGCTTTTCCTGAAAGGGGTGGGGGGAAGGAAGAGAAACAAGATATAATCTTTAAAGAGCTTTTTTCTAAATAAAAATGTTGAAAACTCAACAGTTCCAAAGCAGTTTTTCTGTCATCAAAAACTTGACTTAAAGGTACAGTCCATACTTGTAATTTGTACATTGTGTTCGTTTGAAGCAAAAAAAAAATGCTCAAAATCTAAAGAAGGGTGCTGAAAGCTAAAACAATGCAATTTCATCTCAGCTTCAGCTGTTTATTTTAAAAACAACCAGCATTCTAGGATCTCGATTTCAAATAAAAAGTTGCTGAATCAAGTTTTGAATTGGGCCTGAATTCAGCATCCGAGACACGTTCTCACTGAGCCGATTGCAGCTTGAAGTGATGTCGCGCATCTGACGAATTATAGCAACCGTGATGTAGGTAGCCAGTCTAATTCACAAGTGACAGTCAGTCAGTGAGATAGGTAACCAGTCTAATTCACAAGCAACAGTCAGTCAGTGAGATAGGTAACCAGTCTAATTCACAAGCGACAGTCAGTCAGTGAGATAGGCAACCAGTCTAATTCACAAGTGACAGTCAGTCAGTGAGATAGGTAACCAGTCTAATTCACAAGTGACAGTCAGTCATCGAGATACAGGTAACCAGTCTAATAGGCCTGAGACATAATGATGTCACGCTTTGTTTACATGTGCGCTTTCCTATGTAGTAGACGGTCCCCACTTTATCTGGCGTCCCGACTTCGCTCCTATAGGAAAGCGCATATGTAAACAAAGCCATTACGTCATTACGTCTCACAGTCAGTCAGTCAGTCGGGCACGCAGAGGATACTAGACCGGCCCTCTGGGACCAGCACTAAACACTTCCTTACTTTGGAAAAGTAGCCAACTATGTGACATCCTTTGGCGTCATTTTTGGTCAGGACGTAGAAGAGAAATGGTTCCACGTCGTAGTACAGGGTCTTGTGGTCCAGAAACAACTTGGCCAGGAGGCAGAGATTCTGACAGTAGATCTTACTGACGTTGCCGTCCACCTCAAAGACGGACAGGTCGTTGTGGCGGTAGATCTCGTTGGCCGGAGGGTGAAACCACCCACATTTGGTCTAGGAAGAAGAGCAAAATATAGGAAATATTAGTACGCTTGAAAATATAACATGGTCTGAGGTGGATAGTATACAAATAAAACAGGGTTTTGAGGGTTGATAGTTAATATTATATAACCGACGTACAGATCCTTGTCATTTGATTGGTGGAACTCACATCACGTGACATTCGTTATTGCTCCCATTCACGCCGCGACTCAAAAAGTACTATCCGCCCATGGGGAATGGGAAATGCTATTGAACAGTTAGGATTATTCTTGTTCCATTACGCGGTATTTGTGTGCAAATGCATGCTGGTGTGCGCGTTCAGGTGTGCACGTTCAGCGTTGCACGTAGCGCATATTGTTCGAAAGAGCCAGCGCTACAGCGTTGCGTTCAAACATTTTCGTATTTGATTTCCTATACCACATACGAATTCACCGAAATTTTGTTGAGTTACGGATCAGTTTTTTCAGCTAAATGTTGCCGCACCTGTGCCGCCATCTTCTCATGTAGCTAGTTAGGAAGATGTTCGCATATGTGCACTACCCCGTGCAATAGTTCCACGATTGATCCGTAATAATGCATGCCTTTGTAGAATATCGCTGCGTAAGTTTGATTTTCACTGTATTCTATCAAGAGTATTTCTCCAACTTTACTTACCAGGTGTCGGATAAGAATACTTCTGCTCTTCATGTACTTTAGACAAAACTCGCACAAGAAAAGCTTTGGTAACCTGAAAACATTAAAAAAAAAAAAATTTACTTTAGGTAATATGGGACAGAAGTTAACAAATTCAAAATTTTCTGGAAAAAAACACAACTTGTTTAAAATGAAAAGTGATATGTACAATTTGTAGTTAAACCAAAGGTTCTTTACCACTCATCGCAGAGCAGTTTTCTTGATACAGTATGGGGTTCCACGTAAACTGCGTTTCAACAAATATCAAAGTGCTTTTACATCATTATTACCCCTGCTCACTGGGCCAATAAAACATTCCTTAGACCATCTCAGCTCCCTGGGGAGTGTACAGTTTGAAGCAGTGATTTTTGTCAGGCGCAAACGGTTTAAATGCAACACAACAACCATCTCTGCCCTCACAGGTACCCATTTACTCCTGGGTGGGGAGAAGCAATGAGTGACAAAGTGCCTTGCCCAAGGGCACAAGCGCCACAACCCCGGGCTGGACTCGAACCCACAACCTGCAGAATTAACCACAGATTTTGAGTTAGAATATTCCAGACCAGGAGGCAACAGCGCCCCACTTGTGTTTTATTTCTTCACCCGACTTGTGACAGATTCAACAAGAACCCTGTAGCAAAACTTGGCTGGTACCTGGCATATTCCTGAGGGTAAGGTGATGAGTACCATGTCTGTAGGTGATACCGGCCAAACTCGATGCAGCTCGGTGACCGCGTTTGGTGATCAATCTGCTGGGGTTCCGTGCTGCATGTCTACTCCGGGGGAAAAAAAGATAGGAAGAAAAGATTGCAAGCCGAGTTGTTTTTTTTTAAATGTCACAGGAAAAGAGGTTACTATGCCTGAAAGTGCATGCAATTATCGCATTTTTATTTCTCCGTTCAATGTGCAAAGTCATAACTGATTACTTAAAGTGAGGTATTGTAAAAATACAACTTGGTTTGAGGGGAAGCAGTGGGAAATTACCCGGTCCCGAAGCGTTGACTGATTTGACTACCTCCTGAAGCGAAGTGGACGGAGGCAGTCAAAAGCAACCAACACTGAGGGACTTGTTAAAACTTGTGTTGGACTTGTGATGGACTTGTGATGGGCTTGTGGGGACTTTTGAGGACTTGTGATGGGTTTAAGGACTTAGGGACTTGTGAGGTACTTGTGAGGACTTTTTGGTGTGCGCATGGGGATTTGTGAGGACTTATAAGGATTTCTGAGGACTTGTGATGAAATTGTGAGGACTTGTGAGGAATTGTGAGGACTTTTTGGTGTGCGTATGGGGATTTGAGGACTTATGAGGATTTCTGAGGACTTGTGATGGAATTGTGAGGACATGATCAACTTATGAAGACATTTGTTGGACTTATGAGGACTTATGGTGAATTTGTGAGGACTTGTGTTGGGTTTGAAGACTTGTGACAACTTTTAATGGACTTGTGAGGTATGTGGACATGTGAGGACTAACAATGGATTTGTGAAGACTTGTGATGGACTTCTGAGGACTAACAATGGATTTGTGAAGACTTGTGATGGACTTGTGTTGGACAAGTGAGGATTTTCAATGGACTTGTGAGGATTTTCGATGACTTGTGAGGATTTTCGATGACTTGTGAGGACTTGTGATGGACTTGTGAGGACCTGTGATGGACTTGTGAGGACTTGTGATGGACTTGTGATGGACTTGTGAGGACTTGTGATGGACTTCTGAGGACTTGTGTGGACTTGTTAGAACATGTGATGGACTTGTGAGGACTTGTGATGGACTTCTGAGGACTTGTGTGGACTTGTTAGAACATGTGATGGACTTGTGAGGACTTGTGATGGACTTCTGAGGACTTGTGTGGACTTGTTAGAACATGTGATGGATTTGTGAGGACTTGTGATTGACTTTTGAAGACAGTATTCCCGATGAATGAATTTGCAGAAAACCAGTCACAAGCAATGTACATTGCATGACAAATTGGCTGGTAACCTTTTCTTGCCGAGCAAATCATTTTGAAAGTTTAAATAAAATGAGCATATCCAAAACACTGCAAGCAATATGGGTCATTCTATAAATTTGGGGTCCACTTTTTTTCCTGTCCCTTACATCTTTGATTTTGCAATTCTGATGCACTGTTCAATGCAGTCGTCCTCCAAGAGTGATTACGAATAGCAAACTACCAACCCAACAAACAGAACATCATTTGAAGTCATTCTTGATGCTACTTGAATGGTAAACTCTGGTACCGAGGTAACAGGGACAGGAAAACTCTCACACTTTGGACCCTAAGTTTATAGCATGACTCATATGTCAAAGTAAACTAGCACTACAAGCACAAACAAGCCACAAGCACACAGCAAAAATAAAATGACAAACATGCAAGCCAGCCTTTAAACAGACCCTCAGAGAATTAGAGTAACAGATAGGAAGAGTTGTGCCGCAGTGGTAGTTGGGCGTGATCGGTGGATCTGCGCTATTGGTCGATCGCGCTGTACTATCGGTCAATCGTGCTTCACTATCAGTTGATCGCGCTACGCTATCAGTCAATCAGGCTGTCGTTGCTCCATCACCTTTCTAATTCCTGGCTCTGGAGGATTGTTTTGCGTGGGAAGTAAAGACTGAGATATCCTACGGCATCGACCGATTGCGCAAATGCATTTCTGCGCGACCGAGCGATAGCGCAAATCCACTCATCGCGACTAACAAGGGCACACCATGTTTGAAGTACAGAAAGACAGAAACACTTAGATTTGTGGTATTTAGAATTGTTCTTAGTGTAAAATAATAATGACAATTTTAGCAGCTACAGATATTCTAGTGAGCGTCCAGCACAAAAACAGTTGGAAGTCGCATAGTCATATTTTGAGATACCGGTACAGCCTACAATACAGTCTATAATATATGTACCTGTATACAGAATATTGATGAAATTTGGGAACTGAAAATATCCATAACTCCGTCAGATTTTGTCCGATTCCCATATTCTGTACATCACGCTTATTCAATGTCCTTTCCAATGAGCCCAAAATCACAGTTTTCAAAAATTGGTTCAAGTGATTGGTTTTGCGCTGGAGGGTCACATTTACTTGTTCCAGAAAAGGCGAATAGGAAAACGTAATCAGTTTTCTTGAAATGTTCCTAATTTCTATTTCAATTACATGCTATATAACTGGATAATATAATGAAAAGATCAGCTCAAAGCTTCAATAACAGATTTATCAGGATAGTGTTATGTGATAACTCCTATCTAAAGTTCAAAGAGGTTCTTTTGCAGAGAGCAAGAATAATTTCAGGCGGAATAATTTCACCATGTTCACAGGGTATTTAATACCAGTCCTATCTTCACTTTGAGCAATGTTCATCAAGGTTCGACATTAAATCAGACACTACATTTTTTGGAAATCGCAACTGACCCTACTCGGCTTTACAACATCACAGGATATCCCTGGTTCTGTTGGAGACACCAGAGTCGCGTAAAAAATTGGGGATCAGGTTGGCGTAGCGTTACCTTCCCTCGCCTTCCACCGCTGTGACCCGGGTTCGAATCCCGCCTGGGCCAACATGTGGAATGGGTTTTCAGTCTCTGCCTGATTCCATGGGTTTTCCCTAGAATATCATTCTAGGGTTTTCCTCCCACCACTAACAACTATAATTTCCTTCAATGTCTTCTGAGGAGTCTTATCCATCCTATTCTGGCATGTGCTGTCCGATGTTACAAAATAAATAAATAAAACCAAAAAAAATTAACTTTATATGTTTTGAAGTGGGTTGGACAAACGGAACTTCTGTTCACATGCCTCGCTAGTTTAATTTAAAGAAAACCCAAAACTTGCATGCAACGTACAACCTATGTTGACCATCTACTATCATGCATTTATAAACTCCAGCATGCCATGAGAAAACTAACTTATTAAAAAAAAAAAGGGCTTTTGATGTGAACATAAAATACCACGGTCGCACAAACATTCTTCGAGCGGCTTAGGTAATGTGATTACAGAGAACGCAAGGCTTCAACAACCCAATTCAATTGTGATGCGCTTACATTTTCTACTTCTTTGAGAAAACATTTTGAGAAAAAGGACGTTTTATGGAGATAAAATAATGCATGTGCTTTTCTGAAAGCAAAACGGGGATTCGATGAAGAGATGACCAAATTAAGCACGAGTGACTTTTGACTGCACTTTATGTTTTCATCATTAGCTTCCAAGTAGATTAAATTAACCTTCGGACTGAATGCACTTTAGATTGAAGGTGCAAGTTTGGTCTTCTGGTTGCGCATTACCATAACAAAATTTCCGAAGCCTTCAACAACTAGATCATGCACAGGAAGTCTCGAGTAAAAAGGTCAAGGAGGGTAAGGAAAGGGAGGAGGAACAGAGTAACAGACAGTGTGACAGACACAGAGACACACAGAGAGAGAGAGAGAGAGAGAGAGGGTCTGATTGAGGTAAATGGTTGACTTACACCCGATGTGGCTTGTTTGGTGTAGTCTGACATAATTACCGTCATGGCGCGCTCTTGGGCTAGCCTGAACATGTCCACGTCGTGCTCCGTGACGCCGCGGGGGAGGGCGGGCTTCTGTGGCGGGGGCGGGGACACGGCCGCTGTGGTTGACGACTCTGTGGGATGTGAGAACAGACACATTAAAAAAAAAACATTCTGATATTTAAATTGTCTGATTGCAATTGTGAAGTTATGGGCCCCATTCTTATAAGATAACCACTTTAAGGTTGTGGGACTTACAAAACTAGCTGGCGATGTGTAAAACCGACAGGACTGTTATGGATAGAGGACAAGGTTTTGATTTTTTCTTTTTTTTTAGGGATATTTTGAGTTAAAAAAACAACGAAGAAGATGGCAAAATGATTAATGAAATTAAAGATAATGTTAAACGTGATGCACCCTGAATGCACAAAACAGCGTTTAAAAGCATGGAATCAACTGGAAAAAATGCATATAAAAATCACACTCTCTACAAAAAAATGACCTTCAAATGTACCAAAATAGGGTCATTAGAATTAAGAAGAGATTGTATAAGGTTGCAGAGGTCATTTTGGCATGAATTTAACCTTCTAAGGACTCAAACGAAAGAGGGGCCAGTAACTACACAATCGCCCATCTAATATAACCTCAAGTTGAAATTGAGTGAGAAATTGGCAAGTCACAAGACAGGATTTGTTCTAACGCAAAATCTGGGATTTAGATTTAGAAGAGAAAAAAAATTGCCCGACCCAAAAATTAGTGGTCAAGGACACTTTCAGAAAAGTTCGCAGGTTTTGAAATCGTGTGAAATTGGTCATCAAGTTGGTACTTTGGGGCAAAATTAAGGATAAGCCAGCAAATGAAGCCATTAACATTAGCAGCAGGACAAAGGGATATTTTTTAAGAAACGGTGCAAGAAAAGTAGATGAACTTTGATTGAAAAGCATATAGGATCATTTGCTTTTCATGCATTGTTTCCAATAATAACACCACTCAAAATCCAAAGAAGAATCTTCAAAACCTAACCTGTTGAAGTTTCAGCTCAGTGGATATTACACTTTTCAAGAAAACAGTGAATAACCATGCACAACCGATTGATCATGAAACACGATTTCGTCTAAAACGCTCTTTGTTTCCAACAATCAGTCAATTGACTGATCGTTGGAGATCACCTACATTTCTTGATTTCTTCGAAATGACAGCAAGCCAGACAGAATAATTTCACAGCGTGTTTAGTACCAGTGCGATCTTTAATCCAAGCATTTTGATAATAAGTTGGTAGGTTACTTTTGGGATAAAATGCAAATGATCCTATATATGCCTTTAAGGCCTAGAGAAGAGAGTTAATAATATACACTAACAAGACTATTTCCGAGCGTCCACATTCAATTGTTAGTCATAGTACACCTAGATTGCTGAGATGATTATATCAGCATTGTACCAAATATCAGAAGTCAGTCATGATGAGGCTACACAATTGTAATGTTGCTTGGGAAAGGACACCTTTAAAATGGCAAGTTAAATATGTAGAAGTTATTCAATATGAATCATATCCCACTGTGGACAACCGGGTCTAAAATTAGATGAGTATTTCACTTGTGCAAGAAAGCAGAATAGCTACACACATCATTAAAGGGGCACTTTCGAGAGAGTGCACCCATTTGGGCCCGAAAATGCATTCACCACAAAACAACAGTTGGAAAGTTCGTCAAAAGTAGACTATGAACGTTCACACAACTATTCTTTGGAAATTTGCCCTTTTCGTTTTTTCCCCATGAAGGAATTTGTGGGTACAAACTTTTGGTCCTAAAAATTGACACTAGTCCTTATTCCATTCAAATAAGTTTCTTTTCAAAATGTTTTGTCAAATGCCTGCACCCCAGAAAACCGTGCGTGTAATTTTGAAGCTCGCGTGGGACCTGGTATCTCACAGTGGATTATCACATACATTTGATGCAGCACCAGTCTTTTGTTGACAGCTTGGCTCAAAATTTGATGCTTGAAAGACATACAGACAAGGCAAAAAACTGCTGCCGTAACCGATTTGTAAACAACAAAAGAGTTTTTGAATATCTTTTCCATAAATGTAAGAAATTCTATGGATGTCCTATGACCTAGACTCTTGAAATAAGACGGACGAGTGAATAATTTCAAACATGGACTTTTTTTGTACAATCTGGCTGAGGGCCAATGCAATGTTTTTAATGCAATCCTTGAAAATGCACATTTGTGTCCCGTTTAACCTTATTTTTAACTCTCGTTAACTGTCATTTTCAAGATTGTTTTGGTGCCTTTTTGGTTTTATGGTGATGCACAGTTCCATATTTAGAGCAAAGATGTGATGTCATTTTACTCAGAAACCTCCATCTGGCAGCCATTTCAGCACCAACATTTGCCAAAATTTTAGAAATATTTCGCTGTCTTAAATTTTCTTTTCTTTGGTGCCGTGTTGTTGTGATAGTACATGGCAGTAAGCCAATGATGTAAACTTTTCTCAAAATTATTTTCACTCAGCAAATTTTTTGTTTCACAATTTGAACAGAAAACCCATAAACTCAACAGCCTCTTCCTGAAATGACATCACGGCAACAGCGCCCTCAGTTGTCCGGAAAACATGGACAATTAAAAATGTTTTTTAAAAAATGCACTTTTTCAGTAAAATCAACCAAAAAGGAATGGCAAATGCTTTTCATACATTTAAGAGGAGTAGAAAGTTGCACAAAATGTGTTCCTAGGAAAAATTCACTTCATGAACGCTTTAAGCACATGCATGCTACATATTATTCACAACGCACAGCATATGATGTATCACTGGAAAACACTAGCAAGCCAAAACAACGCAACCAGTACAGATATGAAAACAAACATGGAGAAAAGACATGAAGGGGATGATGGCCTAAGAACATTAAAAGCATAAAACCTCTGCAAAAGAACAGCAAACTTAGGAAGGGGTTTTAAAATCACAACGAAATCCTTTAAGCTCGGCTATCGCGATCCATTACTTCCTGCAACATTGTGTGCATAATTTTGTGATTACTTAATTAAAGGGAAGATACAACATTTGCAAACATCAAAAAACGAAGTGATCAAATTATCACAAAATATCTTACTGGATTGTTAGGGAATGACTGTATAAAGCATCCTGTAAGATCGTGGCTTCAAGAAAAATTCTATTTTTCCAACGCTGGTCGGCCGACCAGCGTTGGAAAAACTGGCTTTTCTTCAAAAACTGCTCCAAATTTTTCATATTTAGTTATTCCGCACTTCCATTGCAAATGATTACACACCTGTGAATGAGTATGAGCCTGCTAGACAGATTCTTTGACCTTACAATTCCCCAAAGTCTACAAAGTTGCTCCATTTCATCTTTAGTGGGGTCAGGGAACCAGACTACAAGAACATGGTTGGTTTTCTTGGATTTTCCAGCATCTCCAAACCCAAAACGTGAAGCAAGTCAGTTTAACAATATTTTCTGTAGCACACTAAGGCCAAAAAAAAAAAAGTCTCCGATTTCTGGTATGCGCGCGCGTCGCCGTAGCCATGCGCGTCGGCAAAATGAAAAAGGTTTTTTTTCAATACAAGATGATGTCTCAAAACCGCCAAACTCACTGGTTTGACTGGTATCCTGCTGCTGCACAATTTTAACGTGTTTTTAGATGGGGTTATGATCAAGAATAAGCTTTATGTGGCCTCTCTGGACTCCCATATATTTGCACTAAGTTTAGTCGGGCACCATTTGCAGTCATCAGCCGACATTTGAAGCCACAAAAAAAAAAAAACAGGTAAAAAAAAAAAAAAAGCCGCGTCGCCGAACCACTTTTGGGGCAAGCTCCATACCAGAAACCGGAGACTTTTTTTTTGGCCTAATCCTCCAGATCCATTTATTTCTGAAAATTGCAGCAAAAGCAAGTGTTGTACATTCCCTTTAATGCAGTCTCTGTGGAGCGAAAGGGGGGGGGGGGTCCTCAAGGAAAATTATGAAAAATAACACCCGGCCTTGTGATATTGTATTCTCGGTTTGAGGTGAACACACTTCTGGGAAAAGTGGCATGCTTGCTGGCGTTCAATTACATTGTACAAGGAAACCAATGCACATGTGATATTGTCATTATGTTTTCCATTTCAGATCACAAGAATTCGTCCAGTTTGTTGTGAACTTGATGCATTTAGTTTCATGGTTCTTAGATTAACTAATTTTTTTGGTGCTGGTCTCAGAGGGCCATCTCCTTTGTACCTGACTGACTTGACTGACTGACTGACTCATTGTTACTTGTGAATTACACTTGCTTAAAGGCACAGTCCACCATTTGCAGCCATCCTTGTGAAGTTGTTTTTTAAATCCTTATATAAAAAGGCGCTCCTATCACAATATGTAACATAGCTTTCCCTCCTCAGACATTCTCCATAGCCACATCTCTTCATTTCATACAATTCATCGTCTCTTTTATTTAACGTATCCTTATCGCAACTATTCAATTTGTCTCGGTTTTTAGTGTCTCGTCTCGTGTTTTGTTTTGTTTTGTCTGTCTTTAGTTTCCCTTTGACTGTTTTCGTGTTTATTCCTATCGTCTGTGCATACTGTCCTGTATAGTCCGTTTATGTGTTAGGCTGTTCTCTACAAGCTTCGGTTTATATGAACAGCCCCATACTCTTCACCCTAAGTTAATATATTTAGTCGTTGTACTACATTGTTGTATTATTATTTATTTTATCTATACAATTACCTTCTTTGAAAACTTAGTTTGACTTATTTGTGGAAAGAATGGAAATAAATGTTGCCTTTGATTTGAATTTTGTCTGGTAAGCTGTTATTTTGAAGGAATCAATGAAAGAAGGCCTTTCCAACGCTGCTCAAAAATCCTGGCTCCTCGTTGCGCTTTATAATGCGCGCAGAGTGGTAACCAGTGATGCATCTGTGCCAGGTGCTACGTTTCCAAATAGTCAAATAGGGGGCAGCAGACAGCAAACGAGTCGACTAGAGTAGTCCAATGATCCTTCATTCCAGCAGAGCTAGTCGAAATGTGCCGGTTAAAGTATACTTCAAAGCCGAACTTGCTCAATTAATCACGCTTATCTTTTTCTGTGTTTTTGGCACAAAAGTGACCAAAAGTAAAAGCATTTTCTCCCCCCCAGATTTTTTCCGATTTGAAAAAGTCACAAATACAAATGTAGACCCCAAACAAATATTTTCCCATCTAAACGTACATGCAAATGAAAAATATGAATTGAAAATTTGATTGGAGAAAAAAAAAATAGAAAATGCTACAGACCACAGGTAGAGCAGCTTTAATTTTCAAAACTAGAAGTTCTAAATTTTTCGAGAGGGACAAGTGTCATGACTCAAAATGACCTTTTGGAATGAGTCATGAAATTTCTGTGAAAAACAAATTGCCCACCCACTGTGGGGGTTGATCAGTGTGGCATTCTGCAAACTGATCATTACTAGAAGGTATATACATGTAGGAGTGCCGTGGTCCAATGGTTACGGCGTTCGACTCGTGTGCCGTGGTACATGGGTTCGAATCCTGACCGTGGGAACATGGTGCTTGTTTTCTTGAGCAAGGCACTTTACCATTATTGCTTCGTCCTTCGGATGGGACGTAAAGCCGTAGGTCCCGTGTGTTGTGTAATGCACGCTAAAGAACCCAGTAACACTTATCGCTAAGAGAAGGGGTTTGCCCCGGTGTTTCTGGCAGTGGCTGCAATATGCGCCGCAGCGCCTTGTAAACCCTTATAAGTTGCTACATAATGGGTCTCATATTTCTCATAAACTTTATTTACCTTTCTTTAATAATAGACATATCTCCAGCGCCTTGAGTACCTAATAGTTGGTAGATACGTGCGCTATATAAGACTCCGATATTATTATTATTATATAGGAGCACTTGCTTTTTGTGCACATTTTGTCTATTTCCACTAATAACAACACTCACAATCCAAATGTTCAAAACCTAACCTGTTTGAAATTTCAGCTCAGTGGTTACTACACTTTCTGAGAAAGTGTGAAAACCATGCACAACCTTTTGATCACGAAACATTCGTTTGGTTCCGAACAGCTATTCACTAGAAGTCTTTTCATGGATCTGGTCTACACAATGGGCCCGATTTAGTGCACTCATTGGCATTAAAGGGTAATCCTATACAATAGCACTGCACGGTTCTCTTCACCAGTTCACAGATACATGTAGTTCTAGTCAGAAGCGACAGTCAGTCAGTCAGTCAGTCAGTCAGTCAGTCAGGTAAGTACAAAGAGGCTGGCACTCTTGGACCAGCACAAAGCAGGGGTGTGAGTGACCACTGATGAAAATAGCTGAAAACAGCTGAAAAAGGTGTAAAAAAAAACTGAACTTTGGGAAATCTCCTATTCTTATGTACACAGCAAGTGAGGGGAAAAAGCTGAAATCCAAAACAAAAAAAGCTGAAGTCAGCTTTTAAGCTGAGATTTCACACCCCTGACAAAGATAAACAAAATTACAAAACACAAACACGGTATGTTTTTAAAAACCAGAAAGCAATGACAAGCACCACAGGATAAAGGAAATGAAAAATAACGAAGAAAGATTTTGGAAAATAAACGCTTTCCTGCATTTTTGCAAGAGACACCCTTCCATGGATGTTAAAATGAACACAAGATGGGAAGCAACTACAAAGCAATCTACTTGTGAGTTCTACAGGAGGAGACACACACACGGCAAGACACAGGAGCAAGGTGGGGTAGGGAGGAATGACGGGTAGCTCGGAGGGAAGCAGACAGACGCACACACACCATGCAGTGTTTTCGCAGTTCATGCACAATGAGTCTTACCAGATGGTGGTTTACTCGACTTCTTGGTGCTCGTCGACGGCTTGGACGACGCCACACTATCCGTCGGAGTCGACGTTCCCGATTGCGCAGGCCGCTTCTTCACAGCCACTTGCCTCTGGGCGGACGCCGTCTTCGAAGTTACGGGCCGTGATTTCTTGGATCCCATCGCTCGCGCCTTTTTGACGATCTTCGACGCACTGGCCGACAGACCTCCGCGCAGTTTTAAGGATCCGCCCTTTTTGTTGTTCCCGTTCGGGGAGACCTTGTCTGCGCTGGGGGCTTTCCGCGGTCTCCTCTGCGGGCTGTAGATGGGCGGGAAGCCGTAGAGTCCGCGTTTCCGGGGTTCCGTCGGGGCCGCGTACAGGTGGGACAGGCCGTCAAACAGGCTCTTCAGCTGCGAGCTACCCGTACGCATGATCTGCGAGTGCGGCGAGGAGGAGTTTGAGTGCGACTTGTCGTCAGCTGCTTGGGTGGTCTGTTGCGATTGGAGTTGCGGAGGCGCAGCGCTGCCGGTCCCCGTCAGGGGCGACGGGCACGACCTCTGCTTTCCCACACTCCTAAAAGTGTCCTCCTGAACTGGAGCACTGGTGGTGGCGACTTTCTCTTTGGTTTCAACTGCGGCCGGTTTGACCCCTCCGCTGGGTTTGGGCGCCGGTGGGGTGGGGTCACTGTTGGATTTCTGCACCGGGCGGGGCTTGGGCGGGGGACTGATCGGGTAGAAGCCCATGCTGGACAGGGACGAGCTCCGAGACTTCCGCCGATTGGTCGGGGTGAAGAATCGGCTCAGACCGTCGACCAATCCTCGCGGCTTATACTTGGGATCGTAGTAGTGCGGCAGGTTCAGCGTAGGGGGCTGATCCGGCTCTAAGAGGGGTGTACTGGGCGAGTCGGGTGCCTCAGACCCCCCTTGATCTTGGGTGCTAGGGTTGGAGTGGGATTTATTTGGGGATTTGGGGGTGTGGGCCGTGCCCTTCCCCGTTGAGGTTGAGGAATAGGTGCCAAGCCGGCGGTTGCCTGGCTTAGGGGGCCGCTTACCTGGGGGACATCTTGGGCACTCAAAAAGCCTGTATAAAAACAAAAAAATGCAAACATATCTCAATGACATCATCTACACATTCACTAATAAGTTATTTTTGAGGGTACAAAATCTAAAGCTATTTTTGAGTTTCACCCCCCCCCCCAAAAAAAAGATTTTGTTTTGATATCGCCATTTTTCTAGCAATACAAAAGTGGTTCACGTTTAAATGAAACATCAAGCAAAAGAACTCACCCAATTATCATGGAATTATTACTTTACACATTATTTACAAATTATTTGCGCCCTGACAATAACTACAAGTGTATCTTTGACACAATACAGGTGCAAAAGCAACCAATAATAAATATTTTCATCAGGATTGGAAATGTTCAAAATAGACAAAACAAGTAGGTTTATTTTATTAAAAATAAAACATCCGATGAGGTTTGCAACAATATGACGGGCTTTGAACCATAAAACAAGACCAGTGTGCATGGGCCTGTACAAGGAATTCTAAAGACAAATGTTCCATCTCCAAAACTGGTTGTTTTTCCTTTAATCACCTGATGACAAGAAATATTCTTATTATTCAAAGGCCGGTTCATACTCAGCACGTAAGTGAATGCAAATTAGTGACGTCACGGCAACTTTTCAGCCCTGCGAATTCGCAAAAGTTGAAAACATTTCAAATCCTGGCAAATTTCGCAGCGAAGGTTTTACGACGTCAAATTTGCTTCGCATTCACATTCGCATGTTGCATGAATCGGCCGTTACAATTTGAGAAAAGAGACTCACGTCTTGTGCAGCTTGGATTTGCCGTTGGTGTTACCCGTTCCATTGCACCCCCGAAACGGACAGCCTCTGCAATAAAATTGAATAGAAAGAATACTTTATGAGCGCTCTTTGCAAAATATTAGTGTTGCGGCAATTGTGTAGTTACGGGCCCCATTCTCATAGCTGAACAATAATCCACTGTAAGGCTACGCGACTCACCCAGGTAGTGAGCGCTATTTAACCAGTTCGCGCCGGGATTATTTTGACATTTACCAGACCCACGCACGAGATTGTTTTTTTTTTAATTTTTTTTTATAAACCTCGATGCCAGACGGGTTCAGGCCGTCATCTGCGGGTAGCACACCCTGATATTTCCGGCCTCGCTCGCTGCGAGCGGGTCGCTGACAGATATTTCCGGCTTTACTCGTTGCATGTTTATCCGTCATCCGTTCAGAATACCCAAAACCTTTGCGTGTATACACGTCATCCGACGTGAACTGGATGAAACCAACAAAATGCTGGGATAGGGAGCAGGGTTTTGATTTTGTTGAGGGATATACTGGGGTAAAACGCCAGACCTATGGAGAGGGTGCGTTCCAGCGTCCCTCCCAGAAAATGACTGCAGTCGGGTTTGAACCTATGACCTCCGGATTACCGTTCCGGAGCAACTGAGCTATCCAACCCTACGTTGGCGGTTTTTGAATTCATCACTATCTTTGTTCAAGGGTGCTAGTCCGAGCAATAAAACCTGTATATGCCACGTTGCCAAGAACCACACCCAATACAAAGTCACAATAATAGCAACATTAGCAATGCTGCAAACCTGGGAAATTGAAAACGAAATCAATCAGAAAGGATACGCTTTATTGAAAAGAAAAACAAAAAAACAGCATACTATCCATATTTTTCAGCTCAATCAAGAAAACTTTATAACTTGTAGCCATTATTATTGATAAATAAAAACAAGAAAAAGAAGTGGTAATCATGTTTTGAAATTCATGCTCCGCTAAATAATACCATCTCCAGTTAGACTACTAAAGAATCAGATAAACATAGCTCAAGCTTAACGAAGCTTTGATTACACAAGAGATGCCATCCCTGTTATTCAAGAAACCGCGCACAGTAGCAGCCCTTTTGATTAATACACAGCACGGCCTCCACTCGTAACGTGTTATTAAGTCCCTGCATCCTGAATGAATGCTAACAGGAAATCATCCAATGTACGGCGGCCTTCATGTGGGCTGGACTAACTTATCAAGTGCGTCCTCCTCCTAACTGAACTGGCACCTGTGTAGCGACAGACCGCTGGCGCTTAAAGGGGCACTTTCGATAGACTGCACCCATTCGTGCTTGAAAATGCGAAGTAGAATAGTAAGAAACGAATAATAGTATCCGTGGCAATTTCAGAGTAATGAAGGGAAGTGTACTGTCTGTGACAGAGTCAATTAAACCCTAACGTCCCCCAACCCATCAAAACCCCAACGGCATGTTTTGTTGGAATCTGTCAGGATGGGTACGGTACCCCTTAACTGACAGCCGTTTACATTGGGTTGGCACACCTCCAGAAAAAAAAAATCAAAGTCAGAAATATGTGTGTGCAGTTTCCCATGTGGTGTTGGAATTTGCCAGGACTCCTAATCTCCTTGACCATTACTAGATGATGGATGTATTAAGATTTTAAAAAAATGTTTTCCGGTTTATTCATTGAAGCTCTAAAAACCTCTGTAACGGACATAAAATAGCTGGTATTGCCCCATAAGAATGTTCATACAACCTCACCTTGAAACTTTGCTTTTTTTTTTGGTGTAATTACCGAACTAAGGAAATTTGGGGTACAAAAATGTTGGTCCTCAAAAATCAAGCAATTGGAAATTAGTCTTCATTTCAGTCACACGATTTCAACACGTTCTTCAAATGTGTGCGCGCTAGAATCGCCAAGTGTGTAAGTCTGTAACCAGCGTGGGACCTGATATCTCACTGTGGATTATCACATGTGGCACCAGACTTTTCTTGATAACTTGACTCAAATTTCAAAGCTTTAAAAAGAAACACCAAAAAAAAAAACCTAGACTTTTTCCACATTTTCTCTATAAATGTAAGGACGTGATTTGGATTTTCTGTGAACCGGAACTTTGAAATGAGATATTAGTAAAGAATAAAAAAAAATATGAAATTTTGGCGAAATCTGGTTGAATGTGTACCTTTAAAAAAAAAAATGCTCGGTAAAAATTATGATCAATGCCGATCAGAGCCACTGTGTTCAAAGGAAATGGAAGAGGTTGCTGTGTCTGGTTCTTAGTCTGGGAATTTCTGCGAAGCAGGCGGAACAACACCAGAGGTGCGCGACGCAAGTCCCGATACTGTTGCATGTGTTTATACAGAGCGCCCTCAGGTGATTCTTATCAGTGGAGGGCAACAGATTCAATTGAACACTGTTTACACGGTTCAAGTTTTACTGATAAAACTGAATTATACATTGCGAGCTTTACAATCAAGTCAACAATTTCAAGACTTTCCGTTTTCCCTTTTCGGGGGGGGGGGGGGGGGGGTCCTGACAACGAATATAAAATCATTTACATTAATCCCAAAAGTAACCTGCCAAATTATCAAAAGCTTTAATTTATACTTGGATTAAAGCCAGAGTCCATCATTTGCAGCTGTCCAAAAAGTAACTGCATGGCGTAATTATTGTTGAAAAACATACTTGGTTGAAAGATAGTAAGGGGACTAAACTCCCTATGAAATTATTTTTTTCTGGCAAGCTGTCATTTTGAAGAAATCATCGAAGGAAGGCCTTTCCAACGCACCGTAGGAAATTCAAATTAGTACTTTGTTTTGTTATTCGGCAAAGCGCGCGCAAGCATTGGCACGACGCACACGCGGTTGCTATAATTCGTCGGATCAGTGCGCGACATCGCGTAGCTGCAATTGGCTCAGTGAGAACGTGTCTCGAATGCTGAATTCAGGCCCAATTCAAAAAATAGAGATCCTAAAATGCTGTTTTTCTCAAAATATACAGCTAAAGCTGAGCTGAAACTTCATCAGGTTAGTTGTTAAGCACCCTTCTTTAGATCTTGAGCACTTTTGTTGCTTCAAACGAACAAAATGCACAAATTACAAATGATGGACTTTACTGGTACTAAACACTTTGTGAAAGTGCTATCAATGAAATCATGCTTCGTGATAAAAAGTCATCCAACTTTTTTTACTGTTTTCTTAAAAAGTGGTTTTTTTAAAGTCTTATATTAACCGAGCTGAAACTTCCACAGGTTAGGTTTTGAACATTCTTATGTTATTAATGGAAACAAACAAAATGCCTTCAAGAACTGCATATATGCCTGCACCTACATGTATGTAATCAACGCTATTGCTTACAATCAATTCTTGACAATGCTAACAAATCTCACGAGACGTAACTGAATCACGCCTTAATCTCACCGACTAAGATACATGCCTAATGGGAGGATACACATCGATGAATCACGGAAGTCGTCTGACATGCAATGAAGCTACTTGCAGATTGATTTCTTTCCTTTTTTTTGAGCAGTGTGGTTTTTGATGAAACTGTGGTGTACCACAACGTGATCCTCCGTGGTATAAGGGGAAAGAACTCATCAAGCAATTTCCAAGTCTTGTGATAATAACGAAGTGGCTTTTTCGATGCTGTCGTCTAAAACATGATTGGCAGGAGGTTTTTCAGGCTTGGTCGGAGACTGCGGTTGGGTTTTCTCCCCACGGTGGTAAATGTCGCAATCAACAAAATGAATCATAATAATGGGGGAGTCAGGTTGGTGTAGCGGTACTTTCCTCGCCTTCCACCGCTGTGACCTGGGTTCGATTCCCGCCTGGGCCAATATGTGGATTGGGTTTTCAGTCCCTACCTGATTCCGTGGGTTTTCCTCAGAATACTCTTCTGGGCTTTTCCTCCCACCTCTAAAACTGTAATTTCTTCATATTGTCTTCTCTTTACTGGGACCCATGGGAGATCAGTGGATTCCACTGAATGGGCTACCCAGTTAAAATAAGAAATAAAAAAAATTAAAAAATTAAAAAATCAAATCCAGTCTCGGGAACTTCCCTACCCAGCAAAGTTTGGCACAAGACTGGGGGTGGAGTTTTATTCCCCCTCATAAAGCCAATCTCTGACAAACATGGTAAAGCTGCCGCTACAGTATAGGTAGTTATCAACAAGATGGATCAAATCCAGTTTTGGGAACTTTGGCAGTGCTACCCAGGAAATTCCAACCACACCTGAAGCCGGCCTCAGGTCGACCCATTATTTGCTTGCGTCACGACGGAACAGTCGGCTCGGCATCAAGCAGAAAAATTATGTTCAGGTCGCAAAACTGAGAAATCGTGTGATTGTCCTGGAACACGTCGCAGAGGTTGAAATTTTTCTACTCTAGGAACTGTTGATTTTTTTTGAGCGCCGGCTGATGCCCATCCTTCTTAACATCATCGCAGTTACCGGTACACTCAGGTCACAGAAAATCGGCGACGGAGTTGTTCCCGACGGTCGTAGCTCAGGCACAGCTTGATCCTGAAAAGTCAGTTGCCGACTGATCTGTGTCGTCACAAGGTCGACCTGAGGCCTGCTTTAGTATTGGCTCAAGACTTGATTTAGGTTTAATTCCCTAATACAGCCGGTCCCTGGTAAGCGTGATAAAGCCGTTACGGCGGTAGAGGTTGACATCGACAAAATTAATCAAATGCAGTTTTTGGAACTTCGGCAATGCTACCCAGGAAATGTGCAATAGCTTGGATGCAGGGCCAAAAGCACCCTTACTGGAACTATCCAAACACAGATCTTGACAGATTTCAATTTTTCTTTCTTTCTTAAGGTCAGATAAAAAAAATCACCAATATCGGACATGCTGCTTCAATTCAGGATCCTTTATGAAATCCCCCCTCCGCAGGGAGAACGGCGGATGATGATACATTTCCACACACGGGTTCCAACATCCATCAAAAAACCGCCCAAGAAAAAGTTGCCGAGAGGGTGTGCAAGTAACCCCCTTGACAGGAAACAATAGGCGTGGGCCCACCCCAGGTCTGGCGAAGAACTTGGTCAACGTCCAGAAATATCGAGAACTTGAGAACTTTTTTTTTTTGACGCAGGAAGTGTGACTTTCCCTTTCAACTCCGTTGGTAATATAACAAGGTTCCAAGTGATTTCACCAAAATGACCTTATCGGTGCACTTATTGTACCCTTTCCCCTCAGTTTATATCATTTCTAAAGTTGGACAAAAGCAACCGTAAACATTACTTGTAAATCTGCGAGTTGGACTTTTTCACTTATACTAGAGGGTTCCCGGCACTTTTTGAAAAGAAAATGTACTGACTTTTCCCTGCTATTTCCCTGAGAAATTTCCCAAGAAGTTATTTCCAAAGATAACGCGCTCATCCTTTGAACAACGTCTTCTTGTTCTCATCAGGGCTAGGTATACGAAAAGTACCCACAAACGCTTTCAAATCTTCCCCGCTTTGCCCTTTGCCAAAATAGTACGTCGCAATTTTTATTTTTTTTTAAAGCAGTCTTGATTGATGACTTTGACAAACCGATCCATCAACTTTGCAGTCCGAAGGAAATATCAGAAAGAAAACGAAAATCCGCTCCTGTCGGCCGACCTTGCACGAACTGGGTCGACGTGATTCACGCTTTGGCACATCGCGCGGGGGGAGAGCTCCAAATTTCCCCCGATTCGTGACTCGTACAGCCCACTTTGATCAAGTGCACTGTGTGTGTCGAAACCCCGATGTCAATGACCTATGGCATCATGCACCCACAGGATGCAAGATGCATTCAGTGTTGAATGCACTAGAAACGCGTACGCGTTTTTTTTTATAAAAAAAATAAGTTGGAGACATCCTTGGCAAGGAGGATATTAGTCTCCATACAAGCAGGTTAGTCTCCGTACAAGCAGGTGATTCAGCCAAGACTCAACACTCCTGAGTTTGTTGGCTTGATAAAGGGTGGGTCCGAGACTATACTGATAACGGGTGAATCGGGGTTGCCAAACTATTAGTTGGTGATCAATGTGTGATGCGGTTACAGGCATGCACCTTGTCCGGAAAGATACGGGGTACCGGCTAAGTAGTGTGGTGTACAAGCAGAGCCACACTAGAGGCTAATGGGTGACACTGTCGGATCATTCTGTATTAACAATACATGTAGGTCTTATTCTTGCACAAGTGAGGGAATTGTTTCGATGCCATTTTGGTTTATAAATAGTTGAGTATACAAGGTTATTGATATAAGCATATTTGTTGCTACAAATCAAGTATTACTTTTCTACAATCTTCAAAGGTAATATACAACATTTGCTTTTAAACATAAACCCTTCAGCTGAATGGGTTATGAAGTGTTGCAGTATTGAGTCACACAGAGAGTACATAGCACTGTGGAGAGCAGTGAAGCGTGACCGTATCTGCCCGCTTGCCCTGAGCTTAACCACACACCAAAAAAAATGTGCTGAGCGTTTTGAAGTGTTATCCATACTCCACAGAAGATCACCTCTAAGGATATTGAAGTGTGGGTGCTAACTCTGCGGGCAAAAGTGTGGAGGAAAACACTTGAAGTGCAAAGGACTAGAAGAGTTACAAGTACAAGTTTTGTTGCGGGAACCCGTAACTACATCAGATTCGAACCAGCCAGCCGACCCCGGCAAGCTCCGTGGTCGAGTGGTAAGACGTTTGCACTAGCAAGCAGGAGGTTGTGGGTTCGAGTCCCACACGAGTGAGCTTGTGAATTTTTTTTCTAGCTAGTCCTCAGACAACATTGAGTATACAGTGTATACACTGGTTCATCATCATCATCATCAGTCTCCAAATCCAGCTATGGGACGTTGAGCCACCCACGCCAGCCGATCAGTCGAGATGAGCCACAGGGCAGGGGCTGACAGAGCATGGTCAGTTGCAGACCAGTAAATCGACTGCCATAGACCTCAGTGATAATTACGCGCACTTGCCAAGGAGTTCGCGACACACCTCAAATTAAAGCTAATTTCATCAACTTTCATTTTCTGTTCCTTTTTTTTGGGGGGGGGGGTTAACCAATGACTTCTTGAAGAAAATTCCATCCAAAGATGATCACCTCTAAAAGCAGTCCTGAAGCCCATCGCCATTTTGACAAAGGATGCGTACGCTCCATTGCAAAATGGAGCCATTTTAGGGCCCAATTTCATCCGAATTTCACAGAAATACGAGCTCGCACTGCATGGCTTCCACCATTCTTTTTACAAACCCTCAAGTTCGCGGCCATCAAAATGCTCTAATACCGGAGAATTTGCGGGCATGCAAATCGTGATTTGGCCGGCGTAGGCAATTTCGGGCCTATTTACATGCCTGCACCCAGCTAAGGGCAAACCCACTATAAAAGTCACATATCGCCGATGCAAATTCCATCTTATAAAAAAAGTACAACTTACGTTCTGCGGGGTGCCGATTTGACCGACTGGAGCTTCAGTTTGTTGGACTTGCCCAGCTTGGTCTGGTAGCTCCTCTTCAGGCCCGAGGAGGCTGCAGTTGAAGAAGAGGACGATGACGTCTTCAAGGATTGCCACTTTCCAGTTTTGCAAAGCTTGCACTTCCAGGGTCCTGTGAATGAAAACGAGCAAAGAGTGTTTTGAAATCAAAGTCTGTTGCAAGCCAATATGGTCCATCCCGCTGTCGTTTCCCACGGCTTGAAAACACTGATTACTATATCATCTGTAGAGCATGCCAGTCCATTGCAGGTTACTCCCCAGCAAAAATCCTTCCAACTTATGCGCACAGGTACCCCCCTCAACGGTAAGAGGAGGAGAGTTGGGGGAGACCACTGGGAGAGACATTCCAACGCATTGCCGATGACGCCTGACACTCCCGCGAAGACACGAACGCTTTGTGCACATTCAGAATAAACCCATGGTGTGTGTTTTGCACTTAACGCAAGCGAACCAGTACACGTGGCGTGCTCTCGAAAGTGGTATAATTGTCATAATATGAAAGCGAAGCGAAATTCGTGACGTCAATAATACCATCAAAGCGCGTCCGCCATTGTTGACAAATAGAATTTTGCTTCTCACTTGCTTTTGCGTGAAGTATGAACCGGGCTTAAGGTTGTCATTAATCATTCCGCCTCAGCACTGGGTGTTGGCTCCGTGATTTTCTCACAGTTGTTGCCATCCATCACAGCTTTGAAGGCTTGCCTACCACCTACAGTGCGCGGCGCTATTCGATCTACGCCTACTGCAATGGCGACGCTGACTTTCCGGTAACCGGATGTACCGTAGGCCAGGTCACGTGGGTCATTGACACTCCTCTGTTTGACGTTACCTTTGGGTACTCGTTTGAGTTGTGGTCTGACACAGCCCAGGTGGTGTCCTCTGCCACACCACGCACATGAAATCAGCTCCTACAAAGGGGGGGAAAAAAAACCCAAGAAATTTATTCAAAATGACAGCTGCTGCTATCCTCACTGATTTATGGTATGATTTCAAGAGCGACACTTGTTTTTAACATTGGTTTGGTACCACACCAATTTTGTCTAAGGGGTCTAGGTAGTCATCCGAGTTAAATTTTTGGGCCAAGGTGAGACTTATGTACGTCTATTTCACAAGTGACAGTCAGTGAGTGAGTCAGTCAGTACGGGACCAGAGAAGTCAATTTTTGGCCAAGGGGAGACTTATGCAAGTCTAATTCACAAGTGCCAGTCAGTGAGTGAGTCAGTCAGTACGGGACCAGAGAAGTCAATTTTTGGGCCAAGGTGAGACTTATGCAAGTCTAATTCTGAAGTGCCAGTCAGTGAGTCAGTCAGTCAGTACGGGACCAGAGAAGTCAATTTTGGGGCCAAGGTGAGACTTATGCAAGTCTAATTCACAAGTGACGGGCAGTGAGTGAGTCAGTCAGTACGGGACCAGAGAAGTCAATTTTGGGGCCAAGGTGAGACTTATGCAAGTCTAATTCACAAGTGCCAGTCAGTGAATGAGTCAGTCAGTACGGGACCAGAGAAGTCAATTTTGGGGCCAAGGTGAGACTTATGCAAGTCTAATTCACAAGTGACGGGCAGTGAGTGAGTCAGTCAGTACGGGACCAGAGAAGTCAATTTTGGGGCCAAGGTGAGACTTATGCAAGTCTAATTCACAAGTGCCAGTCAGTGAGTGAGTCAGTCAGTATGGGACCAGAGAAGTCAATTTTGGGGCCAAGGTGAGACTTATGCAAGTCTAATTCACAAGTGTCAGTCAGTGAGTCAGTCGGTACGGGACCAGAGAAGTCAATTTTTGGGCCAAGGTGAGACTTAAATGCAAGTCTATTTCACAAGTGCCAGTCAGTGAGTGAGTCAGTCTTTGAAAGAAGACCTCAAAAAAAGGACTGCTGGCTGGCCCTCTGGGAACAGCAAACTCAAACGTTTGGCCAGGGAGAGACTTACGCAAATCTAATTCACAAGTAACAGTCAGTTAGTCAATCAATCAGTCAGTCAATCAGGTACAAAGAAAATGAATATAGGCCAGCAAAACCGGTTTTGTAGAAGCCTACTGGCCCAAGTTACTCGTCTGGCTACTTTCTAGCCGTCCTTCATTTTTTTTCGACGTAGCGTAGGTGAAATCGCAAATGTTAACAGTCCACCTACCTGATCTCCCCGCTTGTCACAGATTGCACATGTTTTACAAGTGGCACACTGCCAGTAGATCTGACGAACTCTCTCAGTCAGTACGGCCGAGTACTGCAGACAGGATGGGTGTGCTGAACAAGATAAACAGCCCCCCAAAAAGAGTTTATTATAAATAAAACGGGGTAACCTTAAACAAAATTGTGCATTTTTTTTTTACATCAGTTTTGTAAAGAGTCATGGTGCAATGGTTAAGGTACGTGGGATACATACATGTCCAATGGGACATGGTTTCGAAACCCCGACAGGGAATATGGTGCTTGTGTTCTTGGGCAAGACACTTTACTACAATTGCCTCTCTAGTCTCTCACATCAGTTTTGTAAAGGGTCATGGTGCAATGGTTATGGTTTGTAGGATACATACGTGTACAATTGGATGGGTTTCGAAACCCGACGGGGAATATGGTGCTTGTGTTCTTGGGCAAGACACTTTACTACAATTGCCTCTCTCACATCAGTTGTGATGGACTTGTGACTGGACTTGTGACTGGACTTGTGACTGGACTTGTGACCGGACTTGTGACCGAACTTGTGACTGGACTTGTGATGGACTTGTGATTGGACCTGTGATGGACTTGTGATGGATTTGTGATGGATTTGTGACTGGACTTGTGACTGGACTTGTGACTTACACGTACTTGTGACTTGTGATGGACTCCTAAACTAAATCTCTTTTACAAGCCTTGACTTCTTTCTTACCGCTGTTCCCACAATCGACGCACGACAGCAGCGGTTCCGGCTTGCCCTCCCGGTTACACTCAGCCGTTCCCTGGCAACAACTACACACAGCCATGGGAGGGGCGACGGGCCGATCATCCTGCAAGTTGGGAGGAGATAGAAGTAAAAAGAAATTTGCATAAAAAGTCTGAACAGTTGTGCGTCTACTTTGTTGTTCACTAGGGATGGACTCCGTGCACAAGTACCCCCTCAACAGTTTACAAAGGGAGAGTTGGGGGAGACCACTGGGAGAGACATTCGAGTGCATTGCTGACGGCGTTTGATGCTCACGCGAAGACGCTTCAAATTTGCGAACGTTCAGAATAAAATTAGGCATGCGTACCTTGCGCCATTCGTGCCGTAACCACTACGGGCACGCGGAGTGTCCCTCGCACTGGGGATCTCGTAAGTGATCACAAAACGCCACGTACTGTACATATACGAAGTAAACAGTACAAATACATAAATGTAAATCTAAACAATATCAGTGCTCACCGCTGATCGTTTAGAGGTGCCAAATTTGCGGACATCTGTCCTTCATCAGGGCTGGGGGCAAATCTTGTACACGTGCAAGTTTTGTACGAGAAGTCATACCGCGGCACAATGGTTTAATGAATCTGATCATAAATTACAGGAAGCAATTGAATTTTTCTGTCTGATGCATCATGTATGCCACGTACATGACAATTTAAAATCAGTTGCATTTCCTTGAAACTTTGAACAAACATTAACGTATCCTGTATGGTTTGGTGTGTGCACGTGTACAATGGTACGATACCAGGCTGTACCATGATTCCATATACAAGGGCGAAAGTAAAAATAAATCAAATTTCTGAAATTCGACACAAAGTTTCGCTGCAAACTAATACCGAAATTTGATGAAGTGTTCCAAACGGGAATGTTATCCAAATATAAAACAACCATTCCAGAAAATTGAAAAAAATACATATATTCCATTGCTTCCATACTTCTTTGAATGCATTTCATGCAGGTTACTTATTATTTGTTCCTAGTAAAGCAAGAAAATACGCATGTGATTACAACAAGGCCAAGTAAAACAAAAACCTGTTTCTCGCCCTGGCCCACTTCCTTTTCCCGGCTCACTTTTTAATTTTTTTTTAATCGTAGATTTACATTTATTGTATCTTTTCATTTGTTTCCAGCAAAACTCTATATGCAAGTTCAAAATCTACATGTATATGAAAGTTCAAAATGGAAGAACCCATTCGCCATCTTGGAAAATCCGCCATCTTTGAAAATTCGCCATCTTGGCTTCGCTCGTACCCCCCGCCCTGCAAACAGGACGCTGGGAAGGGCTGATCTCTTTGAGCTCTCATTGGATAGATTTTGCGCGACCTAGTGACGTACAATGCAGCATACAAACAGCTACACCTGTTTATCATACATAGCGCGCTAGCCGCATGCGAAGGTCATGGTAAGTTACCCATAATGCCATCCCTACTTCCTTCACAAGATTCTGTTAAGTGGCATCAGCCCTTCCCAGCACCCTGTTTGCAGGGCGGGAGTACGAACGAACAGGCTGCCTCCTTTCATTTTTATAAAAAGCCAGACGAGAAACTATTAATTTTTTTACTTGGCCTAAGACTACACGAAAAAACAAAAATCTTCGTGTGGGATGTGCGTCTGCTTTTAAGTACTGCTGTGCGAAGAGGAAAGAGTGGCGTGCTCCATTGTATTTTTCATTGATCTCCTGTTTTCAAGAGGTTAAGTCAACACACAGCATGACACATGTCAACATGCAGGTCTACCTATATGAGATTGCATGTGCAACATCTGTACCATAATGTGCACATAATCTGAGTCACCCGCCTTTTCCCCTCCATTTGTCTGAAATCAATGTGTTTGTTTGTTTGATTTAGTGTGCAACCTGAATCGTTTGTTAAAATTTTCGAATCAAACTGGATGTTACATTCTAACAATTTTTTTGAACTACATGTATAGATGTGTACACATCTTTAGATACAATGATCTTGATGTTTTTCACAGAAGAGTAAACATTCATGTACGGTATACGTATGTACGTGTACATGTACACCACCGAAAACTATTCAGCAAACCGAGCTTGCCGGGTTCGGTTGGCTGATTCGCCACGTCAGATTTGAGCTCGGTGGTCGAGTGGTAATACGTCTGATTGCACAAGAAAGCAGGAGGTCGTGGGTTGGAGTCCCACCCGAGTGATTTTTTCAAACTTTCACTCGGGGAGGTAACACATTGAGTATACAGGGCGAGTCAAAAACAACGAAACCCAAATGTCGGGACCATTGTTTTAGTGCAGTTCTGCATGTAGCACTTTCAAAATCTAGGATATGAAAGCCCAATTCATAAGCTTTCTTTTAGTACAAGAATCATTCAAATCACTCATGTTCTTTTCAAGTTACATAGTTTTAAACACAACCACCGTTTTAAGGTTCTGTCCACGGATCACAAAAAAAGGTTAGTGTTCTTTCAGCACAACGAAAACAAATCACATAGGGGTATGTGTGAATTATTTTCGTTTGCTGAAAGAATGCACACCTTTTCTGTGATCCGTGGACAGAACTTTAAAATGGTAGTTGTGTTTAAAATTATGTAACTTGAAAAGTACATGAGTGATTTGAATGATTCTTGTACTAAAAGAAAGCTTATGAATTGGGCTTTCATGGCCTAGATTTTGAAAGTGCTGCATGCAGAACTTCAATAAAACAATAGTCCCGACATTTGTTGTTGTTTTTTTACTCACCCTGTAGAGTGTTCACACGTCGGTGAAGGGCAAAACCTAATATCGAATGTACTGAACTGTAAATGAATATAGTGCATGAATGAACATGTACAATCTACACCACTACAGCACTGAAAATACATGTACATTTTGTAAACATGTGCACTGCACGTAAATGTACTGGTACATGTACACATATATGAACATTAGTGCATGAGTATACGTGCATATCTACAGTATTGCACTTCAACATGTTTTGCACCTTGAACATGAAGAACATGTACTGTACAATCTACTGTACTGGTACAACAGCACTGCACATAAGCATGTACATTGTACATTGTAGTGCACTGTACATGTACTTGAAATGTATGTAAATAAACCTGTACAATCTGCAGTACTACAGCACTGTTCATGAACTGCATGTTTATGTACAATACATGTACATGTACAAGTGTACCGTACATACATGTACAAATTACAATGCAATGGCACTACACATGAAGATGTACTGCACTGTAACATGTATGCATGAGTAAATAATATATACATGTATATTGTACAACATGTCATACATGTACATGTACATGTACATGTATGTATGTTTACAGAAAACAGGTGAACCATGACATCAATATTAAAAGCCAACACCCATTTTTCTATACTGCTGGTATTATTCATTACAAATCATGTACGTGTGTCCTATATTTGTCATCAACTGTCTGTACCTTTATCACACACTTAAAGGGAATATACAATGTGCATCATTGGCTTTTGCTGTAATTTTCAGAAATGAACTATTTGAGGGGTTAGTATAATAGATCAAATATTGTTACACTGACATGTTTGAAGTTTTGTGTTCGGAAATGCTGGAAAAAACCAGGAAAACAAAATCGTTCAAGTAGTCTGGCTCCCTGACTCCACTAAATATGAAATGGATCAATTTACAGATGCCGGAAAATTGTTAGGTAAGGGTACCAGTCTAGCTGGCCTGCACCCGTTCAAGAACATGTAACCAATAGCAAACAAAATTTGGACTGAATTAATGGTCAATTTGGAGCAGAAGTTGAAATATAGTAAGGTTTGTCCAACGGCGGTGCCGACCACCGCTGGAAATTTTTTACAAAAATACCATTTTCTTGAAAATGACTTCAAAGCAGGTGCCATAATTTTACAGGATGCTTAAGACTGTCATTTACCAACATCCTATTACGGTATTTCGTAAAAACTTGGTAGTTTTATTTTTCGATGTTTGCAAATGTTGTATATTCCCTTTAACTGTTTTGTCATTGGTAAAGGACTGTGTTGAAGAACAACTCCACAGTAGCAAGTGGGGTGGAGTGCCACACACCTGTGTGCCCATGTGAGGCCATTAGAGGTAATGTGTACTTGACACGACCTTTGCGACCTTGACTGATCTGCTGAAATAGCTGCATACTAATGCTGTGATCTCGGTTCAAGGGGGAAAAAAAGGCACCCCTGATGTGATTCATTGTCTACGATCAGTTAAAGAAAACCTGTTCGTACATATAAATTTATCCTCAGTCATTGAAGAGGTACTCTTCGTGTTATTCAATGAATTCAATTTTCTTTTCGCCGGACAACTTTTCAACTTGTTTACATTATTTTAATACAAAAACCTCCATTTAAAAAAAAATATTTCTTATGAGTACCTACAACGCTTTGGAAACACTTTTTTATTTATAGCTGGTTTTGCATACAAAAAGGATGATCCGCCCTGTTAAGTAGACTCCGTACATTATCGGTCAATATACAATATAGTAGGCTTGGGCGAATTCAGCATTTTTTTAATTGATCCCAATTCTGTATGGGAATCGTGATTCCACTCAGAATCTTTTCCATAATTTTTGCAAAAAAAAAAATCCCACAAATATTTAAAAATTCAAAAAAAAAAAAAATTAAAAAAAATAAACAAATAAACATCAGGAAAAAAAAAACAACACAACAAAACATTAAAATCAAAACTGCTAATAACGAGGGCATTATGGGTATAATCGCTCTCTTATACATAGTCATTTAAATACAAAACTAAAGTCACGTTTTGGGCAGGGAACACAATATCAAATAAATGTTAGACAACTTTTTAGTTTGTTTCCCCTGCGGAAAAGATCAAAATCACAGCTCACCTACTGGTAAGTTCGGCGCTAACAACCAAAACAGTTGAAAATAGTGTGGAAAGCACCCTGAAAAACTGGCGTTTTCCACCGAAACCAGTCTACCCTCCGAGAACTTAAGTATCGTCAAGCCGCAAATAATTGAAACTTCGTCAAGAAATTATTCCATAACTAAATATGGGCCAATTTTTGTTTTTGTTCGGTCTCACTCAAAAGTGAATAACTTTCGTAATGCCAACAAATGGCAAATTAGAATATAAATATATTTTTCGATGTTAACTCGAAAATAACAGGGACAGGACACGTACATCTTTAATTACATTGTTGGTGTGGATATACGGGTACATGTACATGTACATGTACAAACACTTGTGCATGGATTTACTTTGCGCTATTCAATGGTCTACATTCATTGGATGATGACATACACTGTACATGTGAAGAAACCAACGGAATCATTAGGCAATTGTTTTAATTTTAGAATATGAAAGATACTTCATGGCCCAGGAACGGGAATGACTCAAGAGCTGATTCTGACACTTCCAAAATCGAGAATAAATTTCTCCAGGAAATTACATATTCACCCCTCGAGTGCTGCGTACGTTTACAAGATTAGATTTCCTGTTCCTCACACTGATCATATCATCATGACCCAAATGTTTAAATCATGAATCATTTTTAGTACATTTATCCCCCATAAACGGAAATACCTCCGTATTACTCCGTTGTGTAAAAATAGCCCATGAAAGCTAATTTGGTCTATAGTTATTTAGTGGTCATTCTTTGCACTGGTTTTAAGTTAATGAGTTTGTTAATATTTCAATTGTTTGATCTTTCGTCTTCAGAAAAAAATGTTGAATGGGGAATTTCCCTATTACAATCGACAGCTCATTCATGAGAAATAGACACTTTTACAGGTACAGTACATGCGTACATGTACATGTACATGTATGTATTCTGTTACATGCAATAAACATGTACAATACGTAACCTTAACCCATGGTGAATACTGCATGATACCGATTTATATTATTAAATTTGGGTCAAATTATTATTGTTCACAAGCAAATTAGATTTAACACAAGTCTTTTTTTGTATCTCTTTAGATTTAAGATTAACATGTACTAGGAGTGTGCATTACAGGTAGTAAGGGAACCAGGTAACCAATTGGAAAAAAAAAGGGGTACCGGATACCAGTGAAAGAAACCCAACCCGAAATTCAAATCTCGGAAGTTGCTGTTTAGATTGTTCATAAAGGACCGCACGATCATACTGCCACATCGGTGCGTCAATACAGCAAGATACAAGTGTGTGTACAGTGAGCTTTACACTTACAGCTTTACAGTGTAAATTGCAGCTTTCACGAGCGTCACATGTGAAATATATGCTTTGTTTTCCCATGTAGCCTGGTTTTCATTTTTAAAATCCTCCACATATGACACTCAAAACCTTTCTTTTTTATTGTCTGAGAAGTTACTAACAAAATGTAGTAATTTGTAAAGTTGGTTACAGGCATAGATATAGAATAAAAAGACTAGATCGGCAGCGCGTGCATACGCGCGGCCTTGCATGGAGGGTCACGTGCTAGAGGAAAGATACAAATTGCGCGCTAGACGTGACGAACGCACTGCCGTTTACGCACACAATGCGAGTATATTTCTGTTACTTGAGACCTTCAATGCTAATAATTATACACAAGAGAATAAATAAGAAACACCGTTCTCATTATGTTGAAATCCCAGTCTACTCTTGTTGTTTATTTCAATCAGTATCTCTTGAACATCGATGCTGATGATTATATGACTAGGGCCTACTTAGTAAACTTGGTTGTCTTAAAATCGGTTTACTTTGCAGAAAATAAACTGATTATTGATCCCGTAGCTGAAATGAAAAGTCACCAACGTGTAAGAGTGCGTGAGCGCAGCGCGTAAATACTCGGTGCACATTTCTAGCTTCGCGCGCGTTGAGCTAGGTCACGGTGCTGGAGGAAAGATACATTTAGCTCCATTACTTTACGTCAATTTGTTGCGCGTCCACGAGCGACAACCAAAATGGCGCAGATTTATCGCACAGTGAATGGGCGCGTGTGGACGCGCTGCCGATCTAGTCTTTTTATTCTATATCTATGGTTACAGGTACCCAATTCCATAATCTGGAACCGGTTCCTGACATCAACGGTCGGGTACTCGGGTACCCGGTTCTGATGCACAGCCCTACACTGTACATGTAGTTTGCTGTTTCACTGTACATGTAATATCAGTTAAGTAACTTAAAACAGCATATTTGAGAGAATGCGCCAATTTGGGCTAAAAAATGCATTGACCTAGAAATGACATTATTTCAAAAGATTGTTAGAAAGTAGAATATGAAAGTTCACACATCTTTACATTGGACATTTGCTGTTTTATGTAAGTTTATGTAATTCTGGTCACGTACGTTTCTGTTCAAAATGTTGCCTCAAAACGTGCGGTGCCTCAAAATATGCACCTTTAATTGTTAACACGAAAGTGTACGTGTACCTTTAATTGTTCCAGTGTTCATATATCAATCACACTATTGCAATTTTTCGTTTCAGTCAATGCGAAAATGGTGCAAAACGCAACACTTGGGAGTTGCCTCAAATTGTGCACCTTTAATTGTTAACACTGTTAAGGTGTACCTTTAATTGTTCCATTGTTCATATATCAATCACGCTATTGACGGTTTTTCTTTTTCAGTCAATGGGAAAATGGTGCAAAACGCAACACTTGGGAGTTGCCTCAAATTGTGCACCTTTAATTGTTAACACTGTTAAGGTTACCTTTAATTGTTCCATTGTTCATATATCAATCACGCTATTGACGTTTTTCTTTTCAGTCAATGGGAAAATGGTGTAATCCCAACACCTGGGAGTTGACAGATTTAACCTCAACGATCAGCCGAGCGTCCACGTGAATTGACTCACATCACCCATTCTCGGGAGACCCAATGGGCCAGGACAGGCACCCAACATGATTAGCGACTCAAATTTTCCCAAGCAAAAAAAAACACGCTATGTACACTTCTCCGAACACACACACAGGATGTATTACATTTCACTACAGGCGAGGTCAGCGGGGTTACGGCCTACGGGATGCCATTCACCCACTAAAAACACAATTTGCCAACAAGCTGCCAGCCTTTCCCACAGGGATATACAAGGGGTCAGCCCTGGAGGTTGGAACGAACAGTGAATCCCCAGCGCATACTTCGGCTGCGACCTTTGAACTTGTGGGCAGGGGGTATGAAACAAACACAGTCCTGCGGTTAATGATTACATGATTGTCATAGTGTACATTACTGAGAGACATAAAACATGGTTCAGTGCCACATGAATGGAACAGTGAACTATGATACCTCCATAATGACATTATCTAACAGTCATGAACATGTACATGTAGGTTGAATACGTTCATGTATACATGCAACTGGGAAGTCAGAAAGAAAGAAAAACGAGGAAATTCCACAAAGCACACAAGACTTTGAACAGTGTTTTTCAATTTATAAATATGGCAATCATGAAAAGTAAAAGGAAAACAAGGATATCAGCGGATCCATGGAAAAAGTTGCATGTCTTACTAAACTTATTCACATTCAGCGACTTTTTTGTTGAGTTTGAGGCACAAATGAATGGTGTACAATGTATTCTTTTGTATACATGTACATGTACCACACTTCCTCTGTCATAAAGTTTTAATCAAATTACCAACATTACTGGTTTAAAACTACATAAATCACAATAAATAATCCGATAAAATGTGAAATTCATACAATCAAAACTGCATACACATTCACACCATTGAAAGTTTGTGCATGATGCAAATTTGATTTATTGTGTTATGAATACGAGAAAAAAAAGTCAGTCTATTCAACTTGAGGCATTTCACTAAAGACTTCTTTCACCAAAATCCACCGGACTCAACTGGAACAACACGCCAAGCCTCAAATTTGCCCAAATCTGCCCATATGTGGAAGTACTGCTACGGTAGTTTCACAAACGGCATCCATCATTACCCTACATGTGCATGTAATGTACACTGGCACAGCTGTACCCACTGTACGAGGCACGCACATAATGCGGGATACCCTTTTTTTTTACAATGTTCTGCAAAGCGCGGTGTCGGGTTACGCCCTGGCGCTGGTTCTATTTTTCCGGGGGTATTTCATCAACCGATATTCTAATTTTCTAAACAACATTGAAGCGGTTGAAACTTGACACCGTATCTGGCCCACCGTTAAGACCACTCAACAGCCAGACAAGAAAATACACTTTGAAAAATGAAAGAGGTCCAATTTATTACTGAGCCGGGCGGTGATAAACGGTATTGATTTTGACGTGACTTTTTTTTTTTTTTCTTAACAAAGATTAATGGGACCCAATGCTCTAGATAAAAAACTGTGCTTCAATTTGGCGGGGATCAAAATGAACAACACCACATGTAAGTATGATTCATGTACATGTAGTCACGTACATATGTACATACCAAATAAGCATTTTTTTCATTGAAAAACCATGTTTCAAACAGTGTGCGAAGACATTGCTTCCAATATAAGATTCAACTGCACTTTTACATAAATGGGGAAAAATTAATATGCATACACTAATGTATCTGTGCTTTTGTACAACATTGTACAGGCCGCACAATCCATAAACTATCAACTTATTTTGTGTACACATACAGCAATAAAGACTTAATATTCAAATGACATTGAAATTATTTTTTTTTTCTAAGAAACCCTTCGCCTTGACAGTCTATAGCCTTGTGATAGACAATTTCCAAGCTAACAAAAAACAATTATAACCAGAATTAATTATTTTCATGGAAAAATTCCACCCATGACCAGCAATTTTCAAGGATATATGCAGTCAAGTACAAATCTTTTTGCAGTATTTTGATGTAGGGTTTTAAAATTCATGCACGCCACGAAGGTCAAGAAAACAAAGTTGTGTGTTTACGGTTGCCCAACCTACCTGGATTTTTCGGCGGCCAAATTACCGACCTCAATCTGTTTATTGTCATATTTCAGGCATGCAATTTGGACAGTTTACAAAAAAATGAACAAATTCCTAACCACACAAGACTTTGTACAGTGTTTTTCAATTTGTAATGGCATTCATGAGAAGTAAAACATGAGGAAATCAGTAGATCCGAGGAAAAAAATGCATGCCTGATATTTGGCCTAATTTTTTTTAAAACAAAGTATACAAATTTGAAGACGAAGAAGTGTTCGCTATGCAAAGGTGTTTGTGTGTTATTGGTTATGCAATTCAACAGGTTAATTGAACAAAAAAAAACAATTAAAAGTATCCTAAAGTAAACAAAGTGAGCATGTAGTAGACCGACAGACAAACATAAAAAAATTACAAAATAAAATTATTTTTCTACCATCCACCTGAATAATTTTTAGGATGTTACCCTTAAACACACATTTTTTTTGTTTACTGCCTTTATTGTCTTGAAATTTCACGAATTATTTATAAAAGGCACTTCTTTAGCCTAGTATATTTTATTTCATTCTGCAATGGACATTGTGCACTCTAGTTTATAGAAACATAGAATATCACCCTTTTTTTCCTCATCCCGACTTGTAACATGTAAATAAGATGCAAATGTAAAGTTCAATGAATATAATTATTTGTACATTATGGGTATTTTTTCCTGCCCCTGTTACTTTGATAGTTTCTAATTTGCAATAAGTATCACTCGTAATGGATTCAAACATTTTTTTTTCATTTGTTGGGTAGGTAGTTAGCTATTCATAAATACGCTTTGAGGACGCCTGCATTAAGGAGTGCATCAGAATTATAAAATCATACATGTGAAATTTAACAGGGACAGGAAAAAACGGACCCCAAATTTATAGAATGGCCCATGTATAAGTACAGGTACATGTATATTTACATGTCTGTACATGTATACATGTGGGCGTGTCTTTAGGCATTCAAACCGTGGACTAAAAAGACGGAGAACAAAAAAGAACAATATCGTCCGCGATACCCAGAATACATCAGCGATTGGGGTCATGTACAAAAGATATAGGAGTCTTCCTAAAAAGTTAAAGTACAACAAAAGAGGGACAATAGGACGTCCCCGATTGACTGGTGTACATGTGACTACATGTACATGTAGGGTACATGTACCTGTACATGATCTAAACATGTACAAATGTACATGTACATGTACTGTACATTCCAGACAGTTTTATGGCCAGTCAAGCAACACTCATCAATGGTGTCATGGGAAATGTCTGCTTTTTTTCCAAGAGGGTCATCTGACATGCCTAGAGGGTCCCACGGGTCCCAGGGGGTGTAACCTTGGGACTGGGGAGTCAGGACCATGCCTGACCTGACCTGACCAGACAATGACCTGATCAAGTCACCCTTTATTTCGGTCTCACTGCATCAGGCAGGAAGTTCATTAAGCATGTGGCCCACACATTGGAACACAACCACCATTAGCATGATTAAATGAGCATCAAGTCATTAAAGGGGCACTGCGTCCTGAAATCCCCGAAAAATTTAACGTTTTGGATTGTTTACTTATCCTATTTCAAACATCTGGTTGAAAGGAAACCAACCTAATTAATGTCTTACCGTTCCCGAGAAAAGACGAAAAACACCCTGACTGTTCACATCCGCGGACACGACGGAGTATGATACATGTTTCCTGTCGTTTTCATACAATGTACGATACACGTTGCGTGTGTCAAGTATTGCACACAGGACGTACACGCAACCCGTGCTCACGAACAGCGGTGACCAATCACCAATGCACAAAATGTGATTTCTTAGACGTCCGCAAAAGGCGAACTCTTACGGCTGGAATCACAACTAGCATGAACAGCCCGACTTTTTGGGTCGCAAAAGTGGACCCCGAAAGTCGTTCTCGCACGAATAACAGAAGAATACTACAGAAGCGCCCAGTTTATAAAGGATAGTTGTGTGGATGTTTATGTCCTACTTTTAAATGCTCTTTCCGATTAACATGAGTTCTTTCAAATTGTGTTTTGTAGCCCAATTGGGCATATTCCAGGATGCAGTGTCCCTTTAACCCTAGCAGTCCTGAATCCTGCAAGTTTAAAGGGAATATACCACCTTTGCTTTTGCTGTAATTTCCAGAAATGGATGGATTT